>NC_139351.1:33577182-34177182 GCF_055883805.1 Amblyomma maculatum | reverse complement strand
GGTTTTGCTGCGATTAAATTGAAAAGACTGTCGAGTCGAGGACGCCGTCAACTGCAAGAGGGAACACGTGATGCTATATCTGCTGTCAAGGGTCAAGGTCGTGGTACACCATAGGTGATACCATGGTTAAACTATATAGCCACACTGTGACCTGTGGCTCGTTGAATGCCAAGCGGACGCCCAGGCTAACCTTGACTGATACATGGCATAGTGAAGCGGTTTTGCGATTGCCAGTCGCTTTATGCGCCACAGCAGTTGGCGGCTGCGTTCACTGCTGGCGGGCATGGCCCGCCCATGGTGGACTTAGCGATCACTAGGTGTGCTGTATGAACTGGGAGTAGTCTGCGGCGCTGCATCGCCTGCACGTTGCCAACGTCGTGATCTCCTGTCATTGTGTACGTGACACGAAAAGTCTGCGGGGCCTCGCAGCTCGCACATCGCCAATGTCACTATCGTCTGTTGCTCTGTACACGCGGCGAGTGGCGAGCTGTGGCCATCCAACCATAAACAAACAGTCTCAGCCATAAACAGATCTGCGTGAACGCCTTTACCATGCTTCTGCACAATGTTTTTTGTTTGTTTTGATGAATATGAATTTCCGGACGATACAAATTTTTTCGTAACTGCGAGATCCACATCACCAAGATTCTACTGTACCAGCTGCCACAGCTACGTTTGATTTTTCACTCGCAGTGCCGACAGCAATGGCGCCAATGCTTGGATTTTCTGCAGAACATGGCCCTGAACAGAATGCGGTCACATTGAAATATAATATGGCACAGTCAAAAATATACTGTCCTCCTTTGATGCGTCGTTTGAAAACAGCTAACAAATGCAGAATATATGAAGCATAGGTTATTCAATGTTGACTGAACACCATGAGATGCACACAGGGTTACCAACTTGATGCTGGTTGCAGTGATGCCGGGGATGAGGCTGTTGCTACTGACCAGGACGTGCCAAAGGGCGCCCTGTCCCAGGTGGTGAACTCGTTGCGAGAGCGGCTCCGGCAGCTGGAGCAGCAGAATTCTGCGGCCACCAAGTGCCTCATCTGCATGGTAGGTGCTGCTACATGCATTGGCTCCCAGGGATGTCTTATGGGGATGCTGGTAGATGGCGAGTGGACTCAAAAAGGCTGACCATATGTGCATTGCTGGGCTGCCCTCTGAACACAGCACTCAGCTATTCTTTATGTATTTTTAATACAGAGTCATAGAGGGCACGGTGTGGCCATCGTGTGTTGCACTGTGCCTGCACCTGCTTCTTCTTGCACTTATTGCATAACAGTAGATAGAGAGAGGAACGTTTATTTATGAAAATAGGCAGAGGGTTCAGCCCCAGCTATAATCCTATGGCCCATTGTTTTGCAGTGGGCCAGAATAAAGAGAAAGGGTATATGGTAGGTGGTTAGTAAGGAGAGTCGAGAGGCGGAAATATACTCAAACTAGGAGTGTTCGGACGCATTATGTAATATATTTAATCTTTTTCGAGTTGCATTTACTGTTTGATTCAGTTTACACTGCACAGGAAAGCTGTTTTCTTCATTGTTTTTATGTAACCTGTGCATGGGCACACCTAGCATACTTATATATTTATTTAGGGGCACTTCTTAAGGTGAAGAAATTTTTTTGTGCCTTTAAGTTTGTGTAAAAGGGAGCCTACTGTGTTTTAGAATGCAGATGCACCCATGCAAATGAGTCATGCATCAGGTGTTGCAGCACTCCTCTAAGTATGCCACAGTAATTGATTTTGCTGGTAGATGCTGCGGTTTAGAACTTGTAGTAGTGGTCCCTGGCTGCCACTCTTGTCACTGAAAAGTATCATTTAACATACATTTTCTAAAACTTCCAGCATGGCTGGACTAGCTCATCTCAAGTTGCTTAGACGTTGAGTGACGCTCATCAGACCCTGTCTACAAAAAACATAGTCAAACTTTCATTCTGCATCAGTGAAGAACTCTCTGGGGATATTTTATATTAAAGATGCCTTCCTTTGTGAGTTTTTCTGAACAGGTCAAGGAGAAACAGTATTGCTACTAATTTTTTTCTGCTGAGGATAGTGGTACTGCAGCATACACCAGCAAATGAGTAAATGATTGTTGAGTAATCTTTTCTCTCAGCCCACATCATGTCCCATTTACATCATTGTCACTGCTAGAACATTTCATGTGCTGTGTGCAGAAATTAGCCGTAATTTAGAGTCATGCCCGCTATAATGAGCAAGCCTATTACACACTACCACAAAAAGTTATAGGGCCTCCTAAGCGCTTCTATGAGAAGACGCGATAGCATTAGCAGGTTAAATTCCTCCACACCTAGCTGATAGTTTCTTTACCTTAAAGGGCCAGAGGCATCAAATTTTTAGTACTGCGTTTCTACTGTAGAGATATGTGTAAGACTTGTATCACCACTTGAAGTTTGCCTGCGTTCAGTGAATAATAATTTATAATTGCTTTTCTTCCGCTTCACAGCTTCAGTTTCCCCAAAGATGGTCATAATGTGACTAACCAGTATGATATTGCATGACTCTGCAAAAACTGCAACATAATAGTCTCTGTGACCTGTCACTATTATTCACGCTTTTGGAGCAGCTTAGCTAAGTAAGCATCTGTCCCAATTAAGACTGCAAAGCAATGAATATACTATATTGCAGCTTTGGTATGCCTTATGTGATCTCATACTCACCCATGATGTCCGAATTCTTTGTTCGGCAACCTGAAACTAAAACTGTGTAGCGGAAGAAATGCAATTATAAATTAATCTAATGAGCATAGGCAAATCCACGTAGTACTCCATGTTCACTAATATCTTATGCTTAATACTAAAGCAGAAATGCATTATATTAAAGGTTTGATGTCTCTGCCCCTTTGAAAGACCTTTATCCCATATTTCCTCTACCCTAAGGGTTCTTCACCGATCCTTCACTCCAAAAGCAAAGGGGTGTAGTCATCACTTAGTAAGCAATTTTTAAGAGGTCTGTTTTCATTTCAGCGATGCATTTTGGGGGTTCCTCTAATTTTTGAAGGAGTACTTTTGAATTTTACGCTGCTTGCTTCAATTTTTAGATAACCGCTTTCAGATCTGGCAGTGCTCTGCTATTGTTCCTATGTAATCATCTATCTTGACAAGTCAGTTTCTCAATTTTCTTACATTTGGTGGCAGCATTTTCATGTGACAGCTATTCTGATGCAATTAAATCAGCATTAATAATAGAATTTGGTACGATCACACGAGAACCGCACCTAAATATGGTTCCAATAGTAGACAGGGGTTGCAACCAATGTTTAGTGGTGGCCTACCACTTGGTGCACAAAGGGTGACCCATGTTAAGGACAAATCAGATTTGGGCTCTGTCGATAGGGCTCTTCATTTCCACAACCATGATGCTATTTCATTCGATACTGGCATGCTTTGTACAATAAGGCAGAAGTGCGGATGCGTACCCTTTCCTGAAGAAAGGCCATGGTATGAACATGCAGTCTTGGTGATAGGCACGGGCTGGTGAAAAAATTTGTATCGTCTGAAAATTCGTACCATCAGAACAAGCAAAGTGCGTACGCACAACCATAGAAAATGATTTCACACTGATCTGCTCGCAGATGAGAGGATTTATTCACAGCTGCACGGCCACAGTTCACTATACTCACAGAAGGTGCAGCACGACTGGTTCTTGCAACGTCTGCTATGCGCTAGGCTGCATGCTGCTGCAAACCGCTTGCAATGCATACAGTGCAACTCGTGGTTACGACAGTAGTGATATGTGGGCTCAATGTTGCAGTCATGGCTTGTGCATCACACCATGCTAGTGGCACGGGGAAATGTTCAGGAGACTTGAAATTCTGCACAACACACTCGAGCTGGGGAATTGTACGAATTTATTGTACAAAGAGGGTACTACTTAAGCTGAGGACATGGAACGAAAAATGGTAGGCGTAACATTAAGAGATAGGAAGCGTGCAGAGTGGGTCAGAGAAATAACTCAAGTTACTGACATTCTAGTGAAAATCAAGAAGAAGAAATGGGCATGGACAGGACATGTAGTGTGAAGAGAGGATAACCGATGGTTGCTTAGGATAACAAACTGGATTCCAAGGAAAGGAAAGAGTAGCAGGGAGCGGCAGAAAGTTCGGTGGGCGGATGAGGTTAAGAAGTTCGCAGGGGTCAAGTGGATGCAGCTGGCACAGGACCGGGTTAATTGGAGGAATATGGGAGAGGCCTTCGCACTGCAGTGGGTATAGTCAGGCTGATGATGATATCATCTCAAAATCCATATCAGCCAGGTTTATATCACAAAAGTTCTACAGCATGCAACGAGACTCTGCTTCGGAACAGCCACTCTACTAAATATAGTAAAAAGTAAAAAGAAACATTATCGTAATGCATAGTTGCCTGCAGTGCAGAAGAAGCATGAACACATTTCTTGCACTGAGATGGCACTCACTGGTTCGTCAGACAGTGGACTGACGGAGCATTTTGACGTTGCTAGACCTGGCGTGCTATACACTGAAGCTACAGCAGAAGTGCTGTGGAACTAGCCATCACTCATGGCGTAACATTGTTACCTCTCTCTGCTGATTAACCTTGTTCTGATATTAAAAGCGCCACCCTGATTGGCAGCTCTTGGCATTTCGGCTGTAAATTGTGGTCTTTTTAGTTTCGGTTTCAATTTTCAAATGCAAGAAAGCTGCTGTGAGCTCACCTGTTGTCTTCTACGAGGCATGTTTCAAATTGCTCATGGCTACTCTTTCTTTCAATCTATCCCAGGAGCCCTATACGGACCCTGTGGTGTCTGTCTGCTGCTGGCACGTTCACTGTCAAGAGTGCTGGCTCAGGACACTGGTAAGTCATGTACAGTCAAATCTCGATATAACGAATTCCGCGGGACCGCAAAATGTCGTTCGTTATTTTGAAATATCGTTGTAATGAAAAATCTGCGATTATAAGCCAGTGGTCAAACCTAAGTATGAAAATGACGTACCTTGGCAGTAGGCACGTGTGTAGACAAGCAAAACCTCAAGTGAAAATGTTGCACTAACTCCAAAGCTGATTTATTTGAAGAAATCAAATATTTTCTTCTGCTGCGCGCAGCAAACACGACCGCGCACTACATTACACCACTACAGCACATACACCTTCCACTTTCCGGAACACCTCATTGCTTGCGTGACTGCACCGAGCGATGAAAGTACGGACTTCGTCCATGTGAAAAAAAAAAAAAAAAAAAGACATCAAAGTTCTCTTTGACCCCATTTTCAATGCTCCCTGAACTTTGAAAATCTTGTCTCAGTCTTCCCTAATGATCGCAGCAGTCAATGGGCCAATGCTAGCTGTCTGTAGAAGCCGAATCACTTTTTCCCTGCGTCGATTTCTTGCGGTGAAAGCAGCTACGTTCATATCTTCTTGGCACTTCGCTGACTAATATCATCGCCAATCTCGCACAAACTTCGCAATAAGATAATCTGTGGCAAAAAAAAAAAAAAATTAAAATATCGTCCCGCACGCGCGAACGACCAAGCCGCGTATGGCACACAACACAGGAAGAAAAAAACGCAGGCGGCTAGGCCTGCTGGCTACTGCGTAATAAACCATAGCTTCATGGTGGCGCTAGGAGCTGGTCCTAGGTGTCCTGATGATGATGATAGCTACAGCCCACGGACCATACACACAGAATCTGCAGTTTCTGTTTCGTTTCACGGAGAATTCCAAGCTGCGGAGCTGTTAATTTTAGCCGAATTCGTAATACTGATGTTCCAAAATTATAGAAGAAGAAATAAAATATGTTCGTTATTCTGAAATATACGCTATTTTGAAATTCGTAATTCTGAAATAGTTTAACATTGAAAACATAGCAAATCTTCCGGGGATTCTTTAAAAATTCGTTAATTTGAAAAGTTTGTTAATGTGGTGTTCATAGTAACGAGATTTCACTGTACATGTCATTTCTTCAACTTGAGACTGATGCTGTTTATGGAAGCATTGTGGTGCAAGGCACTGAGATGAGCCGTGACTGAACAGTTGTGAACAACATGAAGTAGAACCCTTTCTGCATTAGTCACACATGCAGCAGTGTCGGGCATCACCAGCACGCCCGTCAAGAAAAGCCTTTCTCAAAGATTGTGCCTTTGGTGGCGTTTTAGGCTGTGAACTTCCTCAAAGCTGGCTTCTCGGTGCAGACAAACTATAATTGATACAGCTCATACCTAGTCATGTTTAATGCATTGTGGCCTTGGTTGTTGCTGTGTCATTAAACCATACTTGCCATTGCTACCTATACAGCATTTATTTGCATAATTTCAATTTTCAATTTGTTTGCCACCTGCCAGAGGCAGGCTCATGATTTTTCGAGGCTAGTACGAAGCTTTGATGCTACTGGACAGTTTTGTTTTCTGATGTGGAGGCGCTAACTTTCTCGCATCTCCCTTTAATTACGATCAAAACGCGGCCTCCACCAAAACCAGGATCACACTTGCATCCTAAAGATCGCCACTTGACCACTCTAACTACTGAGCCATTATTGGAATTTGGCAATTTGTGGGAATTTGTAATAGTAGTGATAGCAGTGGCGCTGTTTAGTTGTAGTGCGTACATGCTGAGAAATTTTGGTTTTCAGCTGTTTTAGCACGATTGATTTGAGTTGCTTTCCTGTACTTTGTGCATGGTCATGAAAAGTAACGTGAAGAAAGAAAACATCCCACTCATGAGGTGTCAGAGTTAATACAGTAGTAACTCTCGCTTGTATTGCAGGGTGCAAAGAAGTTGTGCCCCCAATGCAACTCCATCACGGGTGCCAGTGACCTTCGGAGGATCTACTTGTGATGTGCTGCCTGAGTTTATGAAGGCTGCATGCAGCTTCAGGAACATTCTACACCAGCCTTTTCCATTTTGTATGAGAGGCCTTTTGCACAGGCCAAAACTGTGTTCGTGTGAGACAGAAGCAAGCTCATCCATCAGTCAAGGGTGGATTGCATGTGTCCAGAGGCCAAGGATGAGATCCTCCCAGGGGCAAAAAACCCTGTGCGATGGACAACTAATGCAAGAGTGTGTATATAAGAAGTGACTCCTGCTTTTTCAATGGCACAATCATGTGCTTACTGTCATATACATTTTTTTGATGGTGTGAATTTTGCATTTTTCTGTGCAGATGATTTTGTAAAAAAGGTGGGGAGATGTAATTGTGTGCGTGTGTTTTGAGACCCAGTGGGCAAATGTAGACACGCGGTCCTTTTCCCTGATGCATTTGTGTGCTTTCCGGTGCTCAGTGAGCTGAGAGCTAATTGCAGGAGCAGCATTTGTAAATATACTAGGTATATATGTTGTCACATTTTAGAAAATAAGGAGCAGCTGTAAATAAATATTGTCCATGATTTTTGATAAGCCTGTGGTTTGACTTTTTTCCTCTGAGAAAAGCAGGTGGTGCACGTCTGTAATAAGTCAGTGGTGGACTAACGCTACTTTGACAAACTTTGCAGTGCCTCGGCAAAGCTCGTCTGTACGCGGTCTCCTTTTCCAAGTCCCCATCCCCGTTTCTGACCCTATGCTTCAAGGTACACTTGTCAAATGAAAAGAAAAAAAATTGGGGACATTTAAACTCTGCCCTTAATTGTGTGGTGCAACCGAGTTGGTGACTCCCATCTTGGGCTCTTCTCACGAGTCCTCGTTTGTGTACATGCACACTCCTACTCGCTTGTTCAGTGATCCCTTAATATAAAGCTCTGTTATCTTGTTCATACTCATTTGCACAGCACTTGTATGGTACCACACTATGGAAAAACCATTTGTGAGAGCAGCTTCTCCCACCTCGGCCGTGTCATGTGGTCTTGTGACCTCACACAACCTGCCCACCAATCACTGCCCCCATACTACCTGCCAGAGGCATGCTCATGATTTTTCGCGGGCCACACCCGCACCAGCCTGTTTTTTTTTAACACTGTAGCGTTAAAAACACTGTGAAATTCGTTGAATTGACAATCTGGCACCATGGTCAAGCATATGATATATAAAGACTGAGGATAGCAGTAGTCACTCTGCCCTTAAAGGAGTAGAGGCACCAATCATGTCTGTGGAATGATGCTCAGCCATAGGCATGCGCAAAGGGAGACAGCCCCCCCCTAATCCTTTTAGGATTAGTTCACCCCCATACCTTCACTTTGTCGGACCTGTGCCATCGTTTTTAAAAGTGCAGGGTTTCGGCCATGCAGATTTTTTTACTATAATGGCGGCTGAGGACTCTGGCTGTTGCGTTCAAAGCTCTTTACCTCCGGGAAGCCGGGGACCTAAGGAACCGTTGTGAGAAGCGAGTCATCGAGTGATAATTTTCATATCTGCATACACGGCAAAGCTTGTTTCATTTATTAAGCACAGAGTATTTTGTATGTGTTGCTATTCCATTACATCGTAATGGTTTATAACCATTCCTCATCTTCGCGCTGTATTTTGGCTGTAGGGGCCTTGAAGTGTGTGTGTGTGTGTGTGTGTGGGGGGGTACTTCGCTCCCCATAAAACCCTGCGCACGCCTATGTGCTCGGCACATAGCTGAACATGGATAACCATGTGGATTGTGCAGAAAAGCTGTAAACAATTTATTTAATTTTTTTCCCCATACAGTTTTGGTGTCCATTGCTGGACAACAGTTACAACATCAAAGACGTATTGAGGTCAAGTGAGGCATACAATAACCGCAGTGTGATCGCTGCTTTGTTCATTTTATTTCGCATCAATTCTTATGCAAAGCTGCTTAAAAGTTAAAATCATTAAAAATGAATAAGCAGCAACCACTCTGCAGTTTTTGTACGTCTAACATGACCTCAGTGCCTCTCGGAGATCACAGCTGTCTTTCGATGACTGAAACCGAAACAGCACGAGAAAAAAATTGTTATAAATTAGGTAAATTCTGTGTTGTGATTGAGGTACATTATTGTGTTGTGCACTGTTTTAAAGAAAACAACATGCATTGCATTGAAAATCTGGTGCATCTACTCCCTGAATGCCACCAATATGCAAGATGCACAGACCACTTAGCACCCGATATAATAAAAAATGGGGCAACCATATCAGGAGCATCCGACCTGGTCTTGAAAATGAGGGCAAACATGATGGGAAATTCAGCTCCGGGAATTTGACAATGCGGAACTTTTGATACCAGGTGCTCTTGTGCATCACCCATGATGCTATTAATGTTGTGTTTGAGGCACAAGTGGCACTTTTCTTGCATCACTTCTGCGAGTCATCTTGCATTTTTCCAACAGTGGCTTGCCCCATGATAATTAATGGCTGATGTCACTCTCCTATATCTGACAACCTTACAATGCTTCATGATGGCACTACTGTATTATTCATATTACAAATAATTCAAAAATATTTTATTAATTAATTTTTATTCGTATTCACTTTTCAACCAAAAATTTAATATTTGCACACCTAGTAATCATCCATCAGAACAGAAACAAGAATGAAACCATACCACTCCATTGCTGATACTGCCTGTTTAGTCCTCTCAGGCAAGTGCTAAGCTGCTTGGTGAAGTAACAGGTTTAGTTTGGTTTATAGGGTTTTAGCATCCCAGAGCGACCAAAGCTATACAGTAGCGGAAGGCTCTGGAAATTTCAAACTAACTGTAGTTTTTTATTAGAGACAAAGTATCTCGCACAAGGTGGTGATAAAACATTACCTGTACTTGTGAAAGCTTCCTTCAAGCTGGAAAGCATTTGGTTGGGTTTGACATTTCCTATTGCAACAGCATCTTTTTTTTTTTCCTCGGCAGTGTCATTTACTGTGAATGACCTGCTTGTTGGTGAGCGTTGAGAATAATGAACTAGTCTACCCTGCATGGCAGAGTTCATATCCTTGACAATGCTGGGGTGACACTACGCACAAAGAAGGACCCACCTTTGAGGTGTGAACAGCTGTCATATGCTTAGGTGTAACTGAAGCCTTGTGCTGAAAAATACCACCACACCATAAACTCTAGCACCGTCACTGCATTTCAATCATTCCTCTTTCTCTGAAGGAAGTGGAATACTGTCATTTTGATTTTAGAGTATCTGGATCAATTGAATGAACCGGGCTTTCTGTTCTGCCTATGACGGAACAATGCAAGACCCTGTCGAACTAGGCTAATTTTGTGACAGTGGTACATCCAATTGGAGAGCAGAGTGTTCCAGTAATTGCGATCACAAATTTGTTGCTGCATGGAGGCCACGCTCCTGATTAATGGCTATGCTCAGAACTACATATTCTGCTGAAACCACTTTGCTTTGCACCACTTGTTTTCTAAGGTAGCAAAATATCTAAAACACTGTAGGACTGTTTCGAGGATTCACACCAGGCAAGATGGGTGCCCTTCAAATATGGTCGGCATAGCACCAGGAAGCAGTAACTTTCTCCTTCAACTACCAGCAACATATAATAGTCACTGTTGTTAATGCTCGCAGTGGAAGGTGCTACAGCTGATGAATAACGAGACGTTAATGACAAGATTCTAGCGACAAATGTTCACACAGTCTGAGCACAGTTCACTGTCACTAGGAAGATTGCGCGAAAGAACACCGGGAGGTTTCTCTGAGAGGCACTTCCAGAATGGAATGCAGCAGCATGCCATATTTTACTTCATGCGAAACAAATTACAGTCTGAGCCCACAAATACAAAGTGCACTGTTCTCATTTGGCCAAGACATGCCGTCGACTGCTTAGTGAGCATACGGATAATGAGACATGTTTCCGCACGTTCTCCATGTACCAGTGGACAGCTGTAATATACCGTACTTACTCGCATAATGCATGCACACCCAACATTGGGCGTCAAAATTCGGAATTTTTTTTCCCTCGCATAATCATCGCACCACCAATATTACCACAGCGAGAGTCGTCTGCTAGTAGTAACAAGCGCCATCTTTGGAGCACTACTGAACCTAGCTGGCCTTGTTGTGTGCATGCGCTACCAGGCAGCGTAGCGTGCTCGGGTTCTTTTTTTTTTTTTTTCGTTCTTACGTTAAGCCTTTTTTTTTTCTTTCTTACGACTGGGGCACCAGCACGGTGCCCACCCTATACAAAGGAAGTGGTCAATAAATCATCATCATCATCAGTTAGGCTCGTCTTTTTTTTTTTTTTTATCTCCATGATGATAGTAATCGTCGCCGTTTTGGGAGGTGTCTCCGCATCTCGTTGTCACTGTACCTTCGTTCCGTCCATTTCACTTGCTTTGTTCCACCATCTACCGTGTTCTTGGTGCTGCATCACAGTGGGGCGGTACGCAGGTTATACAGCTGCTTTTAAGCTGAAAGCTTTCGAGTACGGGCTACAGCATAGCAACCGTGCTGCCAGTGGGCAATTCGGCGTCAACGAGTTCTGCGTAGTACGCTACTGGAGACAGCGATTCCAGTGTGGACACCGACTCGGATCAAGTCTCTGATCAAGAGTAGAACTGTATGGTCTGCTGTGAGCATTATACCACGAAAGGCGGGGAGTGATGATGAGGCTGCGTGCGGTAAATAAAGTGCTTTAGCAATTTGTGCTTTTGGCGACCCTGTACTTTTATAACAAGGGTAGGGTAAGTTCTTGGAAAGTAATGTTTTGCTTGTATTGACAATAGCTGACCTAAGAATCCCGATTTGCATCTATTTAAATTTGCTCTTAGCACACCAAAGCATTTGCTCAAAAATTTTTCCCGCATAATTATCGCACCCCCCAACTTAGCATCAATTTTCCGCGAAACAAAGTGCGACCATTATGCGAGTAAATACGGTATAGCACAGAGATTGCTATACATTTGCAGTCACTGGGGAAGAGCTGGTTTGTATGGTTTTTCCAATGCAACAATTTGCTCGACGGCTTCTTTGAGGTTGCGCACAATGCCATCTGGCTTGACAACCGGGTGGCTTTCGTCAGAACTTCTGCAACAGAGACAAAATAAAGCAGCATGGCACTTGCACGTGTGAGGCAGGCTAAAACGACCTTACCTATTCATATTACCAGTACTTAGACAAAAAAAAAAAAAAAGACTGTGAAAGTTTTTTACAGAACTGGTGCTTTACAGTGTAAACCGGAAAACCTTGAGGCATGTCCAAAGCATCGATCTTTGACCGTCCCAGAAAAAACATTCCCCGGAGTGGACCTGAACCCAGGAACTTTTCATAGGAAGTGAGTATGGAGCCTCAAGGCTATCACTACAGCTGATCGCCCGGCATGTTTAACTGTTTTCTCGTGCTACCTTATGTGCACAATGAATCCAGAACGCACCGCTATCGCACAGCTTTCTTAAAGAGACAGAACACACTGGCCAAAATATGTCATAGGATTATGGTGGAGGTTAAAAGGCCTTGCCTTATATAGTGCAGATCGAGCACTAAAATATCAAAGAGAAGAGGCTTTACAATTTTAATTTGCCATTTAAAATCGCATAAAAACAACCAAGGCGCTATCTAGCGGAGAAACCCTATTACTTTCAGTGTAGTACCCTACGTGACTGCGTGTCAGCAAAATGTCACTGATTTTCGTAAGTGCACACTGTTCTTGTTACTTCTAGGAGTGCTTGTCATAATTTATTTTATTTTATGCTCTCTACACCCTTAAATAAAACCACCCCTCATTTCGCATCGAGAGAGGCATGCTTTCAGTTTTGCCTTTAGATGGTGTTTGGAATTGCGTGAATGAAGCGATAATAGTGGCTATTGTGCAATAACAGTCTTGAGTGTGAAACTGAAAATAACGTTACTCAAAGCAAAAATTTTCTAATTACTGTCTGGCAAGTGAAATTTATATTTGTTTTCGGCACGTCTTTTTTGTCGACCACCAGCCTGCATCGCGGTCGCTGTTCATGGTTTCCAGCATCGAACTACATAAAGACGGGTGCGCATGCCCTGATAAAAAAATTATTGGAAAACATTTTCTACAGCGTTTCCACCAGAACCGCTATGCGATCGAACATTTTAGACATCAATCTTTCCATTGCGGTGAAAAAAATTTCAGACCTAAATTCCAGTGCTCTGCCTCGGGAAGGAACAGCAGTTTACATTAGGTAGCGAAGTACTGGAAGTAGTAGGCGAATATGTCTACTTAGGACAGGTAGTAACTGCAGATCCAGACCATGAGAAGGAAATAACAAGAAGAATAAGATTGGGATGGAGCGCATTTGGCAAGCACTCGCAGATCATGACTAGCGGCTTACCGGTATTGCTCAAGAAGAAAGTATACAACAGTTGCATCTTACCTGTACTCGCCTATGGGGCTGAAACGTGGAGGCTAACCAAGAGAGTTCTACTTAAGTTGAGGACAACACGGAGGGCTATGGAACGAAAAATGGTAGGGGTAACATTAAGAGATAGGAAGCGTGAAGAGTGAGTCAGAGAAATAACTCAAGTTACCGACATTCTAGTGGAAATTAAGAAGAAGAAATGGGCATGGGCAGGACATGTAGTGCGACGAGAGGATAACTGATGGTCGCTTAGGGTAACAAACTGGATTCCAAGGAAAGGAAAGCGTAGCAGGAGGCAGCAGAAAGTTAGGTGGGCGGATGAGGTTAAGAAGTTTGCAGGGGTCAAATGGGTGCAGCTAGCACAGAACCGGGTTAAGTGGAGAAATATGGGAGAGGCCTTCGCCCTGCAGTGGGTATAGTCAGGCTGATGATGATGATGATGAAGTGAACCCAAAATCTTACAATACTCTACCACTGAGATGCCTAGGCGCCAATTTCACCCATATATTGTTTTCTAGTGGCAGTGTTGTCTTTATATTCCTCTGTGGCACGGGGGTTAAATAACCCACTTTTTTGTTCGGCTTTCACCGCCTGCAGAGAAGCACGGGGTATTTTATTTTTTTCAAGAACAAAGTTAGTATGGTGCTGCCAGCTCATAAATTAAACGAAGCACCTTTTTAGTTGTACCTCCTAGAGTACTGATGGGAGCAAGATGAAGAGAGCTTGAATTGGCACCATTCGGCATTTGGCACATGCGAGTTTCCACCTGGATGCCATCAGCTCTGCTTCTTTTCAGACATGCCTGGGAAGTTTCTCTATAACCTGTCTTTGACATCAATACCCCAACATCTTTGTAATGATGCATAAGGTATTTCTATACACAGATTACCATGTGCTGTTTGCCTACAGCCGCTAAATAAAATTAATTTGTAATGGTGTGCAAATATTTGAAATTTCGAATGCGAACCAAATTGAAAGTCGGTTGATTTATATTCGATTGAAAGAACTAATATTCAGAATTTCCCGAACATTCTAAACTTACCGAATATTAGAATTTCCTAATTCACCGCATTTTCATCGTACTGTAATGCTTGACGACTGTGCGATGAAGCACCCTCAAAATCCAACGAGGAGTACTGAAATTGTGTAGCGAAAGCTACAGTGCGTTAGGTTTTCAAGCTGTCGGCGTGATACCGTGTTACGCTCCACATTCGGTTCAGCAGTGTTGAACCCTTTTTTTTTAATACGAATCGAAAACGAATGTAAGCAAAATATGCCTTTGAATATCACATATCTGATCAGAGAAAAAAAAAAGAAAATCAAAATGTAGCGCAAATTGTTCATCTTGTTTATTTCAGAATTCACATGGCAGTTAAAATAAAATTAAATTAGAATTGCACAGAACTTTATAGTCCACTTTCCAGTAATAACTATACATGGTTCCATATGCCAGCCTTTTTTTTTGCAGGAATGACCTGCAGGAAACTGGGTGGAGCTGTCATATTGCTAATAAATACAGTAAACTCTATTGGTAAAGGGAACAAGCGCACAAAAGACACACGGAAGGAAGACAATGACGGGACAGGCACTAGCTATCATCCGTTTTGTTTGCAGCCACGCCAGCAAATATAAACGAAGGTAAAGACATGCGCAGTAACAGAAGCGACATCAAACCCACTGGCGGTTCACAAAAGATGTTCAAGATACTTGACCTCTGCCCTCAATAGCCTTACAGATGCATCGCTGACACACACTCGACCTCTCTTCCTTCTATGAAAGGCTTCTAACAGTTCACGTGCCGTCTTGCCACGGCCCCTACCCAGTATCTTAATCTCATTCAGTCATGGCTCGCACCCTCTGTAGTTAGCACAATTCTCAGCTAAATTTGTGCCTCCACCCCTTATCACCTACAAATGATCGATAAGGGTGGAGGCACAAATTTAGTGCGATGAAACTGCAGTGAATTCGAAAATTTACAGTGTATTCGCGGTAACTTGCGAATATTCCAACATTTTGACTATCACTTTTTCGAAGACAGATATCAATCGAATAACAAACATATTCGACTTGTATTCAAAATTTAGTAAATTCACATCCCCTTAATATTTTTTTCATGTTTCCCTAGATGCAGCCAGGGGTCATTTCTGTCCCCTGCTTTAACACTGCAAAGCTGCTTTAACACTCGCTTTGTGACACACTTGACCCAATTTTGCTAGAGCCTCTAATACAGTGGTTCTCAGCCACGGATCTGTCGGGCACCCCTCGTGGACCAGTGGAAGTGGTGGGGGAGCCTCTGAGACTGGAACAAAAGGGGGTGAAGGAGAGGGGGGACCTTCTGTGGCGATCTTGTGCGGACTTATGCGATCTTATGCGGAAGCAAGTCACAGAATTAGGCTTGGGCCAAGTTTAAACTGGCACCTAAAAGTTTTAGAAGGGTTCCACGCTGCTAAACTGAATATGGAGCGAAAGCATTAGCTGTGGGTGACCGAGCATTTCTTCTTCTTCTCCTTCTTTCTTAATTCGGACACGGACGCAGCACACAGCTATGAGCGGTTAGACCTGGCGTAGTATTGCTTTCGCAATAAAAGCGTACACTTGATAAGCCAGTGCACCATGGCCTGCAGAAGACATGGGGGAAGAGGCGCTTTGACGGTGCCGGTATGCATACTACTAGAAGCGATTCAACCCTAACAACACCGCGCCGCTTGCTCATCGGACACCCGAGACGCTTTGCAATGCAGCTCCATCCAGCAGTGCAACCAAAGCTCGAGTTTCACTGATGGCAGCATCAATCAACGCCCTAGACACATCCTCTCTCTCCCTCTCTCATGTGTACTCTCCATTTCTGCACTCCTCTCGTGCGTCTTCCAATTTGAGAAACTAACGTTGGTTTGAATTTCCATACTTTTAAACCTGCAAAACTGTGTCTAGCCAAGCCAGCCTCAAGGACCCCAAGGGGTCTGCAGTCCTCCATTTGAGAAACACTGCTCTAATAGATGTGTCAGGTCGGGACTTGTGCTATAAGTATTCTACTGTTTTGCTTAACCCATGGGCCCACAATATTTAGAAAAACATTATGCAAAACTTATAGCACCCCTACAAATGATTAAAATGGTTTTAGGGGTACTATAAGTTTTATATAGGAATTGGCAGACTGGCTACCTCGAAGTTTTCTCACAGAAATCATCCACGTATAGTCATGTCCTGTGTTTAATATTAGAGTTGACATAGTATATATTTTTATTTCTCCTGGAACAATCAGAAGAGCCATATTCACTTTACAACTCATCCACATTCACTAAACAGCTCTGAAAAATAATTGAAACTTTGCTTTAGTGATTACATTCCCTGCCCTGTAAATAGTCTGGAAGAACTAGCAGTAGTATTAGCAGATAAGTAATAAGGGAGAAGCCTCTGAGTAGTCTTCGCAGTGCCTTGCCACTTTCTCTTATCCCACAGCACTCACCGATATTTGCCGGTACGTACGAGTACACCACGCATCCCGACACTCTGGGCACCGCCGACGTCACCAACAATGTCGTCACCCACCATGACGACTTCGTCTGCCTGCATCTTCAGGTCCTCCAGAGCCAGGCGGAAGAACTCTTCTCCCGGCTTGCCAATTACGATGGCTTGCCTGTCAGCTGCAAACTGGGGGAAAAAAATAAGGATCTGGGGTTGGCCCTCACAGCCAACGACATCTGATGCAAGACAAAAGCTTAGCAGTCGAGGACAACTTCCCGGAACCTTTTTTTTCCTAGTTAAACTCATTTATGTCTGGTTTTCTATGGTTCTGCTGATTTTCACACCACAGCAGGTGTGTTTATTGCTCAGAAATTCGTACTTGAAAATTGAACACTTTACTCCACCACTCAATCCAAACATGCGACATTGAATATGATTATCAAAAGGATCAGGGACTACAGCATCGCTGTTTGCAGACGAATGGTGGTGTGGTATAACTTCAGAGATGGATATAAGAAGAAAAGAGAATGTACTTCATGTCATGGAGATTCGCATGTTAAAACAGCCTAGTTGTGCGGCAACAATAAGTTGTTTTCGGGTTCTGGTCTTCATGAGTTTGTAATAGCTCTACTTTTTCAGTTTTCTTTTTCCAGTCATCCACATCATCAGTGGGACTACACTCATTGCAGGGCGAAGGCCTCTCCTGTGAACCTCCACTAAACCCAACCTGTGCCAGCTGCATCCACTTGAGCCTTGCAACTTGACCTCATCTGCCTATCTGAGTTTCTACAGCTCCGTTACGCTTTCCTTCTCTTGGAATCCAATTTGTTACCCTTTTCAACTGTCAGTTATCCCCTATTCAATCTGCATGTTCTGCCAATGCCCATTTCTTTTTCTTCATTTCGTCTAGGATATCAGGAACTCGCGTTACTCCTTGACCCACTCCGCATGCCTCCTGTCTCTTCACGTGGCATCTATGATCTTTCTTTCCATAGCTACTGTGTCATCCCCTTATTAGAATCGAACTAATAACCTCTATTGGCCCAGTTAAATTTGTCCTCACTGTCCCTTTGTAGGTCTGCAAATGTAGCAACTCATTTCAGCCACTTGCTCAACAACAGAAAAGAATTCACCTAACAGCTGAGAAAATGGTTTTTGGGGCTCAAATCATTTTTGGAGGCTTTTGTGACCTCTTTGTTAGTTAGGCATTAAGGCCACACTTCTGTGTGTGCACAAAAACCAGCAGCATTTAAATGAATGTTTGTGTGGCAAAAGTCATAAATCTTGTCAGTTTGCTGCACAGCGACATCAAGCAGCAAGTACTACACAAATGTAACAGTGGAGAGATAACCTTTAGAATGACATCAGCACCTTTGGTGCATGTTTGATTGATAACCTTGCTCAGGCATGCATGTACAATGCATACAATAGTGTATTGTGCTTGCTGCTTAACAGGTAAGCCTCATTAATAACTCTAATGTTTTATCTCTACCAAATCGGTGCCTGTTCAGTAGCACTCACACTGTTTTCCCACACAAAAATTCAGCAGTAACCAGACACCAAGGAACAGACTGGGTATGATGCAAGGACGCAGATTAAATCTGGCAGAATTCCTACCAGCTGGTATTTGTACAAAGCTTGTTTTTCACATCCGTTGAAAAGCGGCTACCGCAGCCGGGATTCGATCCCGCATCTGTGGGCAGAGGAGTCAAGCGCCCTAACCACTGCACCACCACGGCAGGTGTGTGAGGTTAATAGTGAATCTAATGGTTAATAAATTATTACAAGCGAAGTTAACACTGAAGGCAATGAGGCAAGATGCAGTGGAGGGTCTGGATTAATTTAAATCCACTATGGCCTTTTAATGTCCCCTGAAATATCAGTGCACACTTATTCTGTGGTATAGTAAATTAGTAGTGATTGTCGAGTAACGATGGTGCCTTTGGTGCTGCACACAAGAATGCCAAAGCAGTATACTGTGTCAAGTTTAAACTAAGACGCTCTCGCTTTTTCGTGACTAGTCTGACGCAGTTTCCTTTACAATGTCCGAGCTACAAAAACTGGAGAAAATAGCGTAGCAAACAGCAAGACATTAAACTGATTCACTGATGATTGATGGGCGAGAAATAAATATTCGTCCATTGGAAGGGCCATAGAAGAACGTTTTTGTCATTTTAATGAGCACTGCTTTTCCTTAGATTGGCTCATTGCCTGGAGTATTGTGTAGCAGCTGAGCTGAGCTCCTGATGAAATTTTTAATAGGATAGTGCTATAAATGCCAGGAAGGCAATGGGTATCGACGGCGTCCTTTAACCTCTCTCTCCTCTACCCTCACAACAATGGCAGATAGAGAGAGGATTCTCCACTTGCATGGGAAAGAATGGAGAAGTCAGACTAAGACTAAGACTAACTCAACAAATTAAAAAAAAGTAACAGAAGTGATTATGAATGGGAATGGAATAAGAATAGACTCGCAATTGGAACAGACTGGTGAGTTGAAGGCATGGAATCAGAATTGGTACAGATTGGCAAGCTAAATTTATTGCCTTACATTAAGCATTATCCTAATTCATAAGAAAGGGGACGCTAAGGACTTGAAAAATTACAGACCAATCAGCTTATTATCGGTTCCATATAAGATATTTACTAAGTAATTGCTAATAGAATCAGGACAACCTTACACTTCAATCAACCAAAAGATCAAGCAGGTTTTCGGAAAGGTACTCTACTATCAATCATATAAATACCGTCAACCAGGTGATAGAAAAATGCTTGGAATGCTTGGAGCATTCATTGATTACGAAAAAGCATTTGACTCAGTAGAAGCCTTGGCAGTCATACAAGCATTGCAAAATCAGGGTATAGATGAGCCGTATGTGAAAGTACTGGAGGATATCTATAGTGGCTGCAGAGCAACCATAGTTCTGCATAAAAAAAGTAATAAAATTCCTATCAAGAAAAGTGTTAGGCAAGGAGACATGATCTGTCCAGTACTATTCACAGCTTGCTTAGAGGACGTATTCAAAGACTTGGAATGGGAGCAGTTAGGGATAAGGGTGGATGAAGAATACCTCACTAACCTGCGATCCGCTGATGACATCGTCTTTCTAAGTATAAGTAACTCAGGGGATGAATTGCAAAGAATGATTGATGATTTAGACAGGAAAAGCAGAAAAGTGGGCTTAAAAATCAATATGTAGAAGACTAAGATAATGTTCAACATCGTAGGGAAGGAAAAGCAATTTGCAATAGGTAGAGAAGCACTGGGAGTCGTAGATGAATATGTCTACTTAGGACAGGTAGTAACTGCAGATCCGGAACATGAAAGAGAAATAACTAGGAAAACTCGCAGATTATGACTA
The DNA here is from genome assembly GCF_055883805.1 of Amblyomma maculatum. Lineage (NCBI taxonomy): Eukaryota > Metazoa > Arthropoda > Arachnida > Ixodida > Ixodidae > Amblyomma > Amblyomma maculatum. Next base: position 34,157,167 of record NC_139351.1, on the reverse strand, counting down.
GCAGCTTACCAGTATTGCTCAAAAGGAAAGGACACAATAGTTGCATCTTACCTGTACTCAACTATGGGGCTGAAATGTGGTGGCTAACAAAAAGGAGACTAAGGAGAATCCAAAGCCAAAGGAGACTAAGTTATTAATGTAAAAATCTTTAATTCATCCAATCCTAGACTATGCTTCTCCTATCTGGAACCCTCATAAGCATTGTGACATTAACCTCATTGAGAGCATACAATGAAAATCTATTAGGTTTATATATTGTTGCTATGATCAACATTTTTCGCCCTCTCATGCCTTATCTTCAATGAACCTAACCTCTTTATCTGTAGGCATCACAGTGAGTCATTGAAGTTTCTGTATGGCATCGTCAATTTTTTTTATCATGTCTCACAACCCATATATATTCCTTCAGATATTCCCCGGTCACGTAGGAGTCACCATAGCCTTAAACTTAAGCATTACTTTGCTCGATCTGATAATTTTAAATACGTTTTTTTTTCCATGCATTATTGAATTCTGGAACTTAATCCCTGGAACAATTAGGTAACTGCCATTAAACGATTTTCTGTTAAAAGTTAATTTCATCTGATTTTATGTACTTTGTTGTTGTTGCAGTGTACTGCTGCATTCTCGTTTTGATACTGTTATTCTAAGTCACATTTTTGTCATCTGCCTTATTTCTCGTGAATGTTTAAATTTTATTGTTTACTTGTTTTTTGTATGGATTTGTATAACCCATTCCTGCAGTAGCCCCATAAAGGGGCTGCAGTATGTATAAATAAAATAAATAAAGGGGTTCAACTTAAGTTGAGAACAATGCAGAGGAACGAAAAATGGTAGGGATAACGTTGAGATAAGAAGCGTGCAGAGTGGGTCAGAGGAATAACTCAAGTCACTGACATTCTAGTGGAAATCAAGAAGAAGAAATGGGCATAGGCAGGACATGTAGTGCGAAGAGAGGATAACTAATGGTCACTTAGGGTAAAAAATTGGATTCCAAGGGAAAAAAAAAAGCGTAGCAGGAGGAGGCAGGAAGTCAGGTGGGCGGATGAGGTTAAGAAGTTCACAGGGGTCAAGTGGATGCAGCTAGCACAGGACAGGGCTAATTGAAGAAATATAGGAGAGGCTTTCGCCCTGCAGTGGGGTCAGGCTGATGATTATGATGGTGAGTTAAAGAAAAATGTCATCCCTTTCCCCCACATCAATCGACTCCGTTACCCCTGTAGCTTTACTGGTTCAAAAATGTGTTGCAAGTCATGCTTGCCTCAAGAGCAGCTGCAAAAGGTCCGACATCCATGACCAATTCGCCATGTTCCCGGTAGTATTTTCTGCAAAATGAACAAAGAATTTCAACAGGGGGCACAAGCAGTTGCATACATTATGGAAAACAAGTTGCACAACTAGTATCAAATAAAGGCTGTTTCTCTAGTCTTGCCTTCACCTTGTAACATGATAAGTGGAAAAGAAGTGCAAAAACAATTAATTCTCACAGAACAAAAATAAAAAAAGAGCAATCGGATAGGATATCTAGGATTACGCAATAGCCATTATTTAGTTGAATTCTGCTACAATAAAATTTGCGGAGCTACAAAAAAACTTCACGAAATGGAAACTACCATGGTCATAGTGAAATGGGGCCAGAACGTTGCCAGGGTGGACTGGATGGTTCATTGTCAAGGGTTAGTGCCAAAAATCTGTCAGCATTTGTATGGTGCTGTTTTGAAGTCAGCGTTGCGACATGACTCTTTCGCAAATCGAAAAATGCAAGTACCCACAAGACAAGCGTACTTACACTGCCTAACAAAATGCGCAATATATTTTGTTTTCTTGCGTGCATTATAAAAGCGTATCCGCAATAACCAAGGTTATCTGGCCAAATAACTGGTGCATGGCACTTCCCGATTCCAGAAGAGTCAGTTGGGAGCAGTTTGGCACAATTTTTTTCAGGATGGCACAGCTGGCTTGGCACAGTTTGGCACATTTATCGCAATGGTAACGTCGCTTGAAAACAGACTCGTGAAGTGCACCAGAAATGATTTAGGCTCACAACAAAAAGAGAAGATTCTCAGACAAACACACCCATATTCTAAATTATGAGACATACAGCTGACTCGCAGCACTCCTTCTTAGTTTTTCAGAGCTTGGCCACTTGACACGGCATAATCAGGGATGGGTCAGGTTGGTTTTACGGTGTACAAGCGACTAGTGCTATCGCCCACCAAGAACAAAGTTAAGGACACAATCAGGAAATGAAAGAACTAAGAGCTAAAATTTCTTTAGTAAAGACTGTTTTTACTTTAGGACACTGGAGACTTAAAACAAGTCTACAAATGAGCTTTTTCATAAAAGTAAGCTGGGGCAGAAAGGAATAGAATCACCATAAAATACAGTAAAATGCTTTGTTCATAGTATGTAGAGTTTTGAGCATGCAATGAGGCTCTCTCCTCATGCTTTGCAAGTAGGATTGTTTTCTTTCATCAGAAAGTAGTTGCTGTGAGTAAGACGTGTGCATCCAACGTAGACAGCATAGCATCACTTCCATGAAACCATAATATGATTGTAATTTCCATTCTCTTAACATAGGCTTTACCAGGTGAAAATTGATCCTTTACTTCCTTCTTCCACATAGGATTCCATTTGTCCTTCATTTACGCTGTACTAACTTTATGTAGTCTCTATACAGTGTGTATGTTTTCTTCATTTCTCTGCTACAAGCTTATGCAATGCGCACGTCTGCTCTCTCATTGCCGTCAATGCGTACATAGCTTGGGGCCCAGCAGAATTTTATGGTGTCGTGATCCTTTTCATCATATCACCAAGTAAAGGTGCAGCTGCACATCTTTAGTGTAGCTCTGTGAGTAGTATAACAAGGAGCAGTGAGGCAGACATATGGGCTCAATGGGTGATGATAAAGTAAAGAAGGCAGTAACAGCTAGTCTCGCTTGTTACTTTATCTAGTCAGCCACACCAAAGAGCAGAGGGGAAGGAAGGGGGAAGGAAGGAGGGGAGGGGGATGCCGGTCTGTCTGACACCCAAGGAAAGCTATGTTGTTCTTTCTGACCTTGAGACGTGTTCGTTGGTATATGAGGTGTGGCTGTACTGCTTCAAGCACACGTCGCATATTGGTTGTCGCATGGGCTCATTTTATGTACATAATTCCACTCTCAGTACCTCGAACCACAATGCTGATTTAGAAAACACAGACTGGATTCAGCTATGATCTTGAATGCCTCCTCAGTTACATATTTAATGCACTCAAAACAAAACAAAATTGAATACTAGTTGATTAGTTAACATTAATTAAGTAATCATCTCATGATACTGTCACAGACAATGTTCGCCATGCTGTAAGGTCCATCTGCACTGACCACACTGCCGCATCAATTACGGCTCTGTAAAAAAAAAAAAAAAAAAAAAAAAAAAAAAAAAAAAAAAAAAAAAAAAAATCTGTGCAGATAAAAAAAAGAACACTTGGTATTCTGTTAGTATCTCCCTTGCATGTGATACATGCCAGTTTGTCTCGTTCAATTCCATAAAAGCATGTAATTCTGTTTAGTATCTTCTCCCATATGTGATATCCTCTAAAAAGGTCCTTTAGGGCAGGGGTTCTCAAACTAGGTTTCACAAGATCCCACTTAACTTCACCCCCCCCCCCCCCCTTCTATTGCCGCTGTTCACTTCTTGCTATGGCAGTTGTCAAGGAACAGTGCCTGGTTCACTGAAACACATTTCAAAGTATTTTCTCATCCTGGATCGTTCCTCAGTTTTGTGCCATCAGCGCAGGAACCACCCGCACCTCAGACCTTAAGGGATGAGGGAGGCGGGGTTTTGTGGCTTATATTAAGGGCTGTTGGGGTTCCTCGACGCAAAAAGGTTTGAGAGCCGCTGCTTTAGGGTATCTTGAATAAAATAAACTTTTTCTTTTTAACTATGTTGCCATAGGTCTCCCAGCAGCCCTAGTAGAAAAAGTAATTATTTTCCCTTTTTTTTTCTGACTGGGAAGTTCAAACTAAATTTGAGTCCAACCGGTATGCAATGTCAGCTCAACTGGCAAGCCAAATTTAAAAGACCAATTATTTCCAATCTGAAGCATTCATTATACTCAAAAGGTTGAGACCAATGGGTGGCAAGACGCAACTGATATATTTCCAATTCCTCCCATGTTTTTTTTTTTCTTTTTGAGTGGCAAAGCCCAGCGGCATAGTGAAGACAGTGGGCCAAGGGAGCATTTTGGTGGGCTAGTTGGTGCATAATAAAGGTGAAGAAAAATAGCGCGAAAACGAAGACGAAGAAGCGCCTGTGTTGTGTGGTCTCGTCTTCGTTTTTGCGCTGTTTTTCTTCACCTCGAAGACAGTGGGGTCAGGCACTGCACAATAATAAGACTGACAAATGACGCCTATTGTTGGCTCCATCTTAGGCGCATATGTGTTTAGAGCGGTAAACAAAAATGGAGGAGAATCTCAGGATGCTTGTAACGAAGGTTTTATATGTATTGTTGTATGTATGGAGAAGTTGGCCGCAAACGGCCAACTTCTCCTCCTGCTGGCCTACTACAGCCGCTACCTTGCCCAGCTACTCCTTTTGCCGTTGTTGGCATAGACTTATACGGGCCACTTCCATTGTCCGCACGAGGTAATCGCTGGATCGTCACCGCCGTCGACCACCTAACACGCTACGCTGAGACCGCTGCCCTGCCTAATGGCTCAGCACATGAGGTCGCCACCTTCTTTTTGGAATCGCTCGTACTGCGTCATGGGGCCCCTCAAGTGCTTCTCAGCGATCGTGGTCGGACATTTCTGTCGACGATTGTAGCCGAAGTTATTGAGGCCTCAACCACACATCACAAATTGACCTCCAGCTATCACCCGCAGACCAATGGGTTGACTGAGCGGTTCCACCGCACGCTTTCTGACATGTTGTCTATGTACGTCGACCAGGACCACCGAAACTGGGACGTAATACTTCCTTTTGTTACGTTCGCCTACAATACGGCTGTACAGCGGACCACAGGTTACACCCCGTTTTTCCTCGTTTACGGCCGTTCTCCTGCTACCTTTCTTGACGCCTCTTTCCTTTCTACACATGCCAGTTCCTCGCCCTCTCTTCCTGACCAGTTCCTTTCCCGAGTGGCCAAATCTCGCCGGCTTGCTCGCGTCAACACGGAAGCCAGCCAGGAAGACCGCAAATGCCGCTATGATGCAACCCATCGCCAAGTTTCGTTCCGTCCCGGCGACGAGGTGTTACTTTGGACCCCATTACGCACTCCTGGTCTTTCTGACAAGTTACAGCACCGTTACATTGGTCCTTACACAGTTCTTGCAAAAACCTCCCCGGTCAACTATCGCGTCTCTCCTCTTCACCCTCCTCCGGACAGTCGTTACCGTGGCACTGAAGTTGTCCACGTTTCACGTATGAAACCTTTTATTCGGCGCAATCCTGCGGACTAACTGCGGCCAGGCTGGCCGCTTCAACTGCGCGGGCGAAATAGTGTGAGCACTGTGTGGCGCTTCTTCTTCCACACGGCTGAACGTGCTGCAGCCACCGTAGTGCTGCTTCATCTTCATCCTGCTCCCTCTTGTAGATACCCATCGTCATCGCGGAGTGTGTTTGGCTGCAGTGTGCGACCAAGGCTTCAGGTCTGCAATAAAGCCTGATTCCCCAAGTCCGACCTTCGCGTTACCTTACAGTATGTATATGTAAAAAAAAAAGGCTTTTGTCTAACCCAAATCAGTACTCGTGCAGCACAGCTTAACTTGCACCATTTGCTTGTGAAAATTCTAGTGCCATAATGTTTTTTTTTTTCTCCCGTCGAGGAAGCACGCACCCCTTGCCGAGGCAGATGAGGACCGAGTCGTTATTCTCGATGAGAACGTGGAATGCCTGGTTCAGGTTCTCGTACGTGAAGTTGCTCGCCGCATCGCCCATGATGACGCAGTTGGGCTGGCTCTGATCACATTCGTAGAACTCGGACTCTACATCTTTTTTGTCCCACATGCAAATAAGTCACAGACAGAGTGTTGGAAATCTTAGCAACCAAATTCCTCAAAGAAGGTTTACATCAACGCAAATATAGCAGACTGCGAAGCCTGTGTTAGGTCTGCCGTGAGCTCACAAGCAATTCTGTACAATGACCCTGTAAAATATGACAGTGGTGCTATGGAATGCAAAATTGGGATGATAAAAAGAATGCATTCCATTGCACCTCATTCTCTGAAGATCCTGGCCACTTCATACTTTTTGTTCTTTAGTTTATTGAACGTATCAACCACTTGCTCCGACTCAGCCTTGCATAAGACACGTACGTAGAAGGCACGGTGGTTTCTAGCTTTCTTTTTCATGTGACACAGCAGTTTTGTTTCAAGCTAAGAACAGCTAACTAAAACAGACAGCAAAGTAAGTGTAGAAGTATAGATGCGTGCACAGTTATAAGAAGTCTTCCACACGTGACTGGCAAGTTAAAAAGAAAAATATCTCTGTGTGGACTACTGCCACAAGTTCACCTTTGGAAGAAAGTGCAGAAAGAGACGAGCATGAAAGTGAGAAGGCAACACAAGCGCTTTCTTATAAGTGGATGCCGCAGTGGCAGGGTCTATAAATTTTGGCTCCAAGTGAATGAAGTTAGCTGCAGCCCTTATAACTTGAGTCACTGCGGTATATTCAATCCCATAAGCCTAAACCTTACAACTGAATTTCTCCACGGTCCTCAACTTCTTGAGGGCTTTCAGGAGAGAACTCTGTTATGGAAGCCCGTCGTGAGTCACCGTGCAACTGAGCAGTAGTTGGCCTTCCTTGACACGGCTTTCTTTGGCACTTATCAGACTGGGAGTTATGACACAGAAAGCCAAAATATAAGCCAAGGGAGAGATAGGAAAATGAGAAGAAAGAAGAGAAAGACAAAAGGAAGGAAGAAAAAGCAGAAAAATAAAAAGAGGGAAAAAATGAAGGGACACTTAGGGGGGGAAAGAGAGAGAAAATATTGCTACCTAAAATTACCAAAAATATGCAAAAATTACTCATTAGCATTAATTAACCAAAATTAAAGCCAGCTCTCACCCAATGTTTCAGTCCTGTCTAGCCAGTTTCAATGCGAAAGCCTTACTAGCCCCATTATGAGAAATCGACCGGCACACACAGGAAAAGGTCACGAGCATGCCTTTGGCATGTGGTGCTAGTCTGAGTTGGCAGGTTTGTGTCTGTCTGTTTGGCCCTCCTTACAAACACGTCTGCGCCGGGTGGTAGTTGGCAGGTGGCATGGCAGGGCACTAATCGGTTGGCTGTTCGTTTGAGATCACAAGACTGCATGTCGTGGCTGAATTAGGCAGCACTTTAGAGATGGGACCCTTGAATCCCAAGATAGAAAGGCTACTTCTAAGCCATGCAGGCAGACAGACTCATAAAACTGGCTTAATGTGGGGCTTTATATCTGCGTCATTCCTGCTAACTTGGGCAGCATACACCATGGTCTCTCTCACGAATATGCGTCTGGCAGGTGGTGGTTGACAGGTGACATGGTTGGGCACTGATTGATGGGCAGGTGGCAGCGTGCGTGGCATGAAATTCGGATGTCGTCGTCACCTTGGTGTATGGTGCACAATGCAAGAGGTCATGAATGCCGAAATGTAACATTCTATACAGACATGATTCATGAATGATATACATTGTGCAATGTAGCATTACTCGGCACTTTACTAGTAACTTACTGTAAGGTGTAGAGCATGTACAAGCATTACACATAGCAATCACTTTCAGTCATAACAATGACTCACAGTCAGTATATAATGCTTTCACATTCTCATACGTAAGCAGTCTTAAAGGGACGGTCTATTATCGAAGACGAGTATAAAAATATTGTGAGCGCGGTGCCAGAACTTTCATCTCTTTCACCTGTACATACGTAGCATTTTCATCATTCACCGGCGTTTGCAAGATCACGCGCAGCGTTCTAGATTGTGGCTGGAATAAATATGAACGATAGACAATTGGGCGAGTTGGTATCGATTCATATTGGAAGGGCACAGCGCAAAAAGACACGGGACGAAAAGAAAAAGACGTACACATGAGTGCTTGTGTGTACATCTTCTTCCTTTCATTCCCTGTCTTCTTGCGCTGTGCCCTTCCAATATGAATGAAATAAAGACGTTTGTTCGAGCGGTGGCTCACAATATTGGCATTTTCTGGTAGATCTCACTCCTTGGTGGCAGTACTGAGGAAAGAACTCGCGGTTTAACCACGAATTTACATTTTATCCTGATCAAAAAAGTCAGGTTTTAGTTGATAGCGGCATCATGCTGTGTCCTTTCGTTGCTACTAAATGGTGTTTGCTTGGAGTGTTTGAACTGAATATACTACGCTTTATGACTATGCCACAGAATCAAATAGACATAAGTTATGTGTGTTCATATCAACTTCAAGAAGCCTATTTTTTTCTCTTAGAATAAATCACAGCTACTGTTATTTGTTAATATCGCTTGGCTTACTTTTAAAATGTGTTCAAAACAGAAAATTACACCACCAAAGAGGCCACTGGATAGTTTCGTGGCCATGTCGATGGAGATCAGGTGAGGGCGTCAGGGGTTCCACAATGTAATTGACAGGAGAGATGCGCTTCAGAACATGACAGGAGCCGTGATACTTGGAAATAAATTTTGAAGATAGTCCGGAGTACCTGATAGAATCCAGAGCCACACAAGACTGCCAGAAGAGAATTGCGGTGTCGTCTGATAGTTATTGTGGTGGGATTTCTGGTGGGATTAGGTTTCAGTTGTGAGACCGGGCAATTTGGAGACGCTCCTCTTCGTGTCGGGCAGCTTCAGAAGCAGCTGTATACTCAGATGCGTCTGGTTGGTATGGAAGAATGGTATCTAGTGTAGCAGAAGGGTGACTGCCATAAAGAAGATAGAACAGAGAGAAACCGGTAGTTGACTGTGTAGCAGTATTGTATGCGTACATCACATATGAAAGTAGGAGATCCCAGTCAGAGTGGTCGGAGGAGACGTAGAAAGCATGTCACCAAGGATACGATTAAAGCGTTCGGTGAGCCCGTTAGTCTGCGGATGATAGGCAGTAGAGGTTCGGTGAAGTATGTGGCACTTGTTCAGTAGAGCTTTAACAACGTTAGATAAAAATATGCGTCCTCTGTCATTGAGTAGTTCACGAGGTGCGCTGTGGCGAAGGACGAATCGCTACAAAATGAATGAGGTGTCGTGACGCTGGGGCTATGTCGACCCGGCCTTCACTTGGTAGCGTGCAGAGACTCGGGGTTGAAGAAGGACTGAATCTTCTAAGTTGGTGAAATATGTACAAGCAGGTTTACTGGCACTTTGAGAAAACGTATTTACAAGAATATTTACATGAAAAAGAAGGGTACATCAGCAAAATGACAAGCGTTAAGAGTTCTTAGCGAGAAGCGACTGGATGAGCCGTTTACCCAGGGCCCAGAGCGACATTTCGTGCTCTGCAGCGTCCTTAAAAACCCCCTATGTCCAGCCCCTCTCTGAAGATGCTGACCAACCAAATCCAGGGCACGCCCCTCAGGTATCGGCATCCAATCGAACACATCACTGCACTGATGGTCTGAAGCACTGACTGGTCCGGCATTCATTCGTTGGGCGTGATCACTTGTTGGCGGGAAAAGCTTGGGAACGGCGAGGAGAGGAGGTACATTTCTATTCTTCAGCAAAGAAACCACAGGCTGGTTCTGACAAGGGGTTTTACTTCTCAGAAACCCGAGTGCACGTGGCGCCGCATAGGGCTCCCAACATGGTCCCTTTTCGACAATTGCAAATCTTTCCTGCATTCCCGGGAAATCACTTAATGGCCGTATGAGTCATGCTCCTTTCTTGTCCTGCACGTCAGCGGACATGTCACTCTGTCGTCTCCTTTGGATAGGAGGCATTCATCACTGGAGGATAGCACTTCTCGACTGGAAGGGTGAACAAAAGAAAGAAAGCACTTCCTGCTATTTCCCGCAGGGGGACGTTTCTTTGTGTTTTTCCAGACGTTCTCTTGACAGGGTCAATTTGGCATTTGCAGGTTGTCCACAAAGCAAAACATGCTTACAAAACAGGATTCCTGGAAACAGGCTCACTTAGAGCCATTGGACCATCACCACATATTCACAAAACTTATCCATGCCCACAGGCGAACAATAGAGCGCGCAATTGCGGATGCTTGGTCGTAACAGCCTCCTCCCCCGCCAGAAGAGTCTCGGAGGGCAGCAGTCCCAGCTGCTGCATGAAGAGACGACTTAATGGCCTGCACGTGAACGCTTGAAGCTCGCTGTTGCTTGTCGCGTTGTCTTGATTGTTGTAGGCCAAATTGCTCGAGCTGTCTGAAACTCAACCACATGTCGAAGCAAGCACTCGGCTCCCGTCTGAAGAGACCAGGTCAAAAGAAAACTGCCATTGTTGTTCGAGAAAAGCCCACTCTCAAGACGTTCAGGACCCACGTATTCCTAGAAAACCAAACGTGCTGCTTTACATAGTCACACATATACAAGCGCACGAAGAAAGAAAAAAAAAAAAAACCTGATTATCAATTTGGATACATGGTGAGGAACATCTCGGACCGCTTAGAAAGAGCGGCTAAGCGCGTTCGCATTCCCATTTAACTTCCCCTTTTTGTATCTTATTTCAAAATTGTACTGCTGTAAAATCAAGCTCCACCTAAGAAGGCGACTGTTCTTCGATGTCGCGGTTTGCAGCCAAGCCAGGGGACAATGGTCCGTCTCTACGGTGAATTTGGCCCCTCCAAGATAGCACTGCAATTTTTGAATGGCCCATACAATGCAAGCGCATTCTTTCTCTGACGCGCAATAAGCCCTCTCTCTAGAACTCAGTTTTCTGCTCAAGTAGAGCACGGGGTGCTCATTACCGTCGTCATCTCTCTGGCAGAGAACAGCACCTAACCCTCGATCACTGGCATCACACTGGACCGTGAATTCTCGGCCATAGTCTGGAGCTCGCAATACCGGACGGCTAATCAGCACAGCCTTCAGGTTTACGAAGGAGGCTTCCTTTTGTTCGTCCCAGACTACATTTGTCGGTTCTGTCTTGCGGAGAGCGTCGGTCAGAGGGCTAGCCAAAGATGAATAGTTAGGGATGTAGTGATTGTAGTATCCCGTCAGACCCAGGAATGCTCGAATTTCCGTCTTCGTGCTCGGCCGCGGGTAGTCTGCTACCGCAGAAATCTTAATCTCGCTAGGTTTCCTGAAACCTTGACCTACATTGTGACCCAAGTAGTCCACGGTCGCCCTTGCCAGGCAACATTTCTCGGCCTTTACGGTTAGTCCAGCTTGACGCAAAAGGCTCAGTACAGCTCTTAGATGTACCATATGGTCCGCCCATGAGTCGGAAAAAACCGCAATGTCGTCTAAATAAGGCACCGCGAATGTTTCACACCCCTTTAAAACCCTATCCATGAGTCGGGAAAAACAAAATGGAGCATTTTTGAGCCCGAAACTCATCATTGTTGGCTGGTAGCTGCCCGTCGGAGTGACGAAAGCCGCGTATCTGCTGGCGCGTTCAGTGAGCGGTACTTGCCAGTATCCTCGAGTAAGGTCCAGCGTAGTCACATATGCCGCTCTACTGACCTGTTCTACTCTCTCCTCAATATTCGGAATAGGATACACTTGATCCCTGGTGAGAGAATTTAGCTTTCGGTAGTCTACCACAGGCCTAGGGTCTTTACCTGGAGCTTCTACTAAGATCATAGGCGAAGCATAATCGCTTTCCGAGGGTTTTATTACTCCTAATTCCAGCATGCGAGTTACTTCCCTATCCAGAATTTCTCTTTGCCTTGGAGAGAATCGGTAGCACCTTGATCGCACTGGCACGTCTGAAGTCAGCTCAATATCGTGCTCAGTCAAATCAGTCCTGCCTGGCCTGTCCACGAAACAGGCCTCAAACTCTGTTATTATTTCGCCCAGATCGGACAGCTGGGATTTCTTTAGTTCTCCTCTCTGCTCCGTCTTTTTGAGAAGCTCCTGAGCGTTGCTTCCTTTTCCGCTGAGGCAAATCAAGTTATCCCCAATCTCCTCAGGAAGGTTTAACGTTAGATTTACCATGGTTTCCCTCTGCTCATAAGGCTTCATAAGATTGCAATGATAAATGCGCACTGCTTTACGCCTATCGGGGATTTTCGCTGCGTAGTTAGTGTCAGAAAGCTCTGCAACGACTTTAGCAGGTCCTTCCCACTGTACTTCGAGCTTATTCTTGGGATCATTGGCTTGCTCCATAGCTAAGTCCTCTCGGGTTCCACTTAGAAGTCTCGTGAGATTACTAGAGACTGACGGCAAGAGGTTACTCTCAAGAACGTCCTCATTCCGCGTCTCATCAAGCTCACTTTCAAGTTGACTTATCTGAGATGCCTCGCTCTCAAAGTTTTCTGACCCGCTATCTTCCGCATCGACCACTGTCTTAACTGCCGTTTCCTCCGCTGTGGAATTTTCTGGTATGAGCAGTGTAGCTAGTTCTCGCGCCTTTGAACGTGTTAAGGCCTGCACATCTCTGTCTCCGAAAATCAGAAGGCAAGCTTTGACCTTCTCGTAGTTGTCCGCGTCCTCCTTGTTTAGCCGCGCGACAACCTCCGCTGCCTCGCAGGGCAGAACCGTCAATAATCTCTGAGACCACGTGTCTCGCTGGAAGGACAGTTCTTCGCAAGTTCGCTCAAAGTTACCCAGATACAGACCGATATCCCCTGATATCACATATGGCTGCATGTACTTTGACATCTTGAAATCTGCCTCCTTGTTGAGAAGAGGTACCGCTAGCTGGGGACAATTGCCCGACCTCTTGCTCAACTCTACTTCTAATTTCCGGAGCTCAATTTCTAGCTCCCGCTTTTTTGCTTCTCTCTCAAGCTTCTCACGTTCGTGCTCCCTTTCCTCTTTTTCCCTCTCAAGTTCACGCTCCCTTTCCTCTTTTTCCCTCTGACGTTCGCGCTCCCTTTCCTCTTTTTCCCTCTGACGTTCGCGCTCCCTTTCCTCTTTCTCCCTCTGACGTTCGCGCTCCCTTTCCTCTTTTTTTTGGGCGATGAGGTTCCATGCTTCACTGAGCTCCTCATCATCGGCTCCCAAATCTGTGATTGCCTTTATAATCAAAGGTTTTCGTGCCAAACCACTTGTATCAATTCCCAGTTCCTCACACAATTGCAACAGTTCCGGTTTCTGCAGCTTTTGTAGGTCCATGATCGCTCCGAGTGTCGGCTACTTCCAAAACAACAGTGCAAACTACCAAACCTAAAGGCGTTTCAACACTTTTTACCAGTTCTAAAATCTAACCCTGTTCTAGAACCTGGTCCACATCAGAAGAAAAGCCAAGCACTCACCCACACATGCGATCGATGTTCCGAGCTGCTCTCTTGTTGGCCGATTGTTGCTCCTGCTTGTTGCTTGAGATGCCACCTCCGATCACCAGCTGTTGTGGCTTGTAGATTCTGATCCACCTCGAATCACCAGATGTTGTAGCTTGTAGATGCAGATCCCAACGCTGGTCACCAGTGTTGGGGCTTGTAGATTCAGATCCTACCGCTGATCACCAGTGTTGGGGCTTGTAGATTCAGATCCTACCGCTGATCACCAGTCGTTGTGCTTGTAGATTCAGATCCCACCGCTGATCACCAGTTGTCGTGACGCTGGGGCTATGTCGACCCGGCCTTCACTTGGTAGCGTGCAGAGACTCGGGGTTGAAGAAGGACTGAATCTTCTAAGTTGGTGAAATATGTACAAGCAGGTTTACTGGCACTTTGAGAAAACGTATTTACAAGAATATTTACATGAAAAAGAAGGGTACATCAGCAAAATGACAAGCGTTAAGAGTTCTTAGCGAGAAGCGACTGGATGAGCCGTTTACCCAGGGCCCAGAGCGACATTTCGTGCTCTGCAGCGTCCTTAAAAACCCCCTATGTCCAGCCCCTCTCTGAAGATGCTGACCAACCAAATCCAGGGCACGCCCCTCAGGTATCGGCATCCAATCGAACACATCACTGCACTGATGGTCTGAAGCACTGACTGGTCCGGCATTCATTCGTTGGGCGTGATCACTTGTTGGCGGGAAAAGCTTGGGAACGGCGAGGAGAGGAGGTACATTTCTATTCTTCAGCAAAGAAACCACAGGCTGGTTCTGACAAGGGGTTTTACTTCTCAGAAACCCGAGTGCACGTGGCGCCGCATAGGGCTCCCAACATGGTCCCTTTTCGACAATTGCAAATCTTTCCTGCATTCCCGGGAAATCACTTAATGGCCGTATGAGTCATGCTCCTTTCTTGTCCTGCACGTCAGCGGACATGTCACTCTGTCGTCTCCTTTGGATAGGAGGCATTCATCACTGGAGGATAGCACTTCTCGACTGGAAGGGTGAACAAAAGAAAGAAAGCACTTCCTGCTATTTCCCGCAGGGGGACGTTTCTTTGTGTTTTTCCAGACGTTCTCTTGACAGGGTCAATTTGGCATTTGCAGGTTGTCCACAAAGCAAAACATGCTTACAAAACAGGATTCCTGGAAACAGGCTCACTTAGAGCCATTGGACCATCACCACATATTCACAAAACTTATCCATGCCCACAGGCGAACAATAGAGCGCGCAATTGCGGATGCTTGGTCGTAACAGAGGCTACGTCTGACGCTGTGGAAGATGGAAGGGCAGCAGTTTCTGCACATCTCGTGAGGTGGTCAACCGCAACGATAGCCCAACGGTTTGCAGCAGCAGTGTAAGGGAGCAGGCCGTATAAATCAATACCCACGCAATCAAAGGGACGTGATGGGCAATGTAATGGCTGCAACTCGCCAGCAGAAAGATGAATAGGGGACTTACGAAGTTTAGAGACGAGGCATGAGCGAATGTATTTGAGGAGAAAATTGTACATGCCCCTCCAGCAGTATCGTAAGCGTAGCTGATGGTATGTCTTGAACACTCCCGCATGGCCGCATTGTGGGTCAGCGTGAAAACAGTCGCAGACTTGCGAGCATAGGTGGCGGGGAATGACTAGCAACCATTTGCGGCCATCAGAACTGCAGTCGCGGCGATAAAGAAGGTTGTTGCGAATAGCGAAGTGTGATGCTTGGCGGCAAAGCGCACGCGATGGAGAAGCAGCCGATGGATCAGAGAGGAGCTCAATAAGAGAAGCGACCCAGGGGTCTCTCCGCTGCACAGAAGGCATGTCACTGATGTGAAGTGACGTTGCCGAGGCATTCAAAGTGGAAGGGCTGGCAACGTCAGCTGTAAGGGGGCAGCGAGAATGGGCATCGGCGTCTTCATGCTTGCGGCCAGAGCGGTAGACTACATTTACATCAAATTCATGTAGACGAAGAGCCCACCTTGCAAGACGGCCGGATGGGTCTTTCAAGAAAGAAAGCCAGCACAGCACATGGTGGTCTGACACAACTTCAAAGGGGCGACCATAAAGGTAAGGGCGGAATTTAGTCAGAGCCCGAACTATTGCCAAATACTCTTTTTTCAGTGACTGAGTAATTTGACTCCGCCTTCGTGAGCGTTCGACATGCATAGGCGACAATGTATTCAGCAAATCCAGATTTCTGCTGAGCGAGTAAAGCGCCGAGACCGACACCACTGGCGTCGGTGTGAACTTCAGTAGGGGCTGTCGGGTTGAAGTGACGCAGGACGGGCGGTGTCGTGAGGATTCGGCGCAACGTATTGAAGGCATCATCGCATGACGGTGACCAGAGCAAAAAGTCAGAACTGCCCGACAGAAGCTGCGTCAAAGGGGCAGCAATAGAGGCGAAGTTTCGAATAAACCGACAAAAATAGGAGCACAAGTCTAAGAAGCTGCGAAGGTCTTTGATGGATCTCGGCTTGGGAAAGGCAGCGACGACACGAAGTTTGGCCGGGTCTGGAGAAACCCCTCCCTTAGAGGCAACCTGCCCTAAAATGGTCAGTTGACGGGCGGCAAAATGACACTTCTTTAAAGTTGAGCTGCAAGCCGGCATCAGAAAGACAAATCAAGACATGCTTCAGGCGGTAGAGATGAGTGTGGAAGTCAGAAGAAAAGACGGTCGAGACAGCAGAGGCAGGTCTTCCATTTCAGTCCATGCAAAATGGTGTCCCTCATTCTCTCAAATGTCGCAGGAGAATTGCAAAGGCTGAAAGGCATAACAGTAAATTCGTACAGGCCGTCTCGAGTAACAAAAGCGGTTTCAGAGCGGTCGGCTGCTTCCATCCCGACCTGCCAGTATCCGGAACGTAAATCTAGGGAGGAAAAGAATTCAGCCCCTTGCAAGCAGTCCAGTGCGTCGTCTATGCGCGGAAGAGGATAGATGTCTTTCTTCGTAATCTTATTACGTTGGCGGTAATCTACGCAGAAGCGGATGGAACCATTCTTCTTTTTAACGAGCACAACAGGCGAAGCCCAAGGGCTATTTAAGGGCTGAATGATGCCGTTCTGGAGCATCTGGTCTACTTGCTCTTCAATAACCTGGCGCTCTGTTGCAGACACAAGGTAGGGCCGCTGTCGCAGTGATACGTAGTCTCCAATGTCGATCCGATGAGTGACAGTTGAACTTTGGCCCTGGGAATTCTGATGGGAGTCGAAGGAGAAGCTGAACTGTTGAAGGAGGCCGAGAAGTTGTGCCCGCTGAAGCTCAGAAAAACTAGAGTTGATGGAGTGGCAGAACAAGTCTGTGGAAGAGGGCGCTAGTATAAAAAGTGGAGGGCTGAGCGCAGTCATGACGAGGCGCGGCGTGTCATCAGTCTCTGCAGGGAGAAGAGATGCGATGGGTTGTAGGCTCCCGAGACATTCATCGTGGCTCAAAGCAGTGGGGTAGTTAAATGAGTTAGAGACCCAGAACGCAGAGGAGCCAGCAGAGATGGTAAGTACAGCATAGGGCAACTGAAGGCACTTTCGGTGCAGAAATGTATGTGCTGGTGTGAAAAGGACAGTGTGATGGCACACAGAGCCACAAGTGATATTTACAAGCAGGGACAAAGAAGGAGGAATGTCGATGTCTTCAGCAACGAGGGCTTTAGCGAATAAACTAGAAGGAGCGTGGTCTGACATGGGCTCGGGCAGCGCAGAAAATCCGACTTCAGCGCGAGCACAATCGATTATAGCGGCATGACGCGACAGGAAATCCCAGCCTAAAATTACAGCGTGTGAGCAACTTGGCAGCACGACGAACTCAATTATATAAAGGCAATTCTCGATCACTACTCGAGCGGTGCGCGCTACTAAAAGCTTGATTTTCTGAGCGCTGGCCGTTCGCAACTAAAGTCCCATAATTGGAGTCTTCACTTTCTTTAAACAGCTACAAAGTTTTGCGTCCGTTACCAAAACCGCAGCACCAGTATCAATTAGGGCCATGACAGAAACACCCTCGATGAAAACTTCAATAAGATTGGCTGGCGATAGATGAGGACTTGGAAAGTTCGATGGGGTCGCAGTTCTCGCCTCAAGAACTGCGGCCTCTAGTTTACCTCACGTGAAGCATTCGGTCGACGTTGCATCGGAGAGATAGAGCGGCATCGCGGCAACGATGAACAACGATCAGAGTTGGCTGAGCAGTCTGGTGAGAAGTGATGGCTTGCTGGAAGCTCAGTAGGCGTGGAATACTGAGGCGTCGAAGACCAGTACCCAGAACCTTGGGTAGGTGGTGCTGACGCTGGGAGACGGTTTCGATAATAGCGAGAAATATGCCCATCCAGCCCGCAAATGTAGCAAATTGGCTGGTTATCTGTCGTGCGCCAGGGATTGCGTGGTTTTGGAGCCATTCAAAAATAGAGTGCTGGCGCTTGCCCTGTGCAAGTGCCAGTGCCTGTCAATGACGGTAAAGTGTAAACTGGCGGCTAAGGTCGTGCAGCCATTTCGGTGTAAGTCAAAGGACTGGCGACAGGCCTTGGAATGACATCGTCATGGTCGTAGGAGCGGCGACAGGTCTTGGAACGGCGTTGGCATAAGTAAGAGGAGCAGCAGCGACAACTGATGGCGGATGAACAGGTGGAAGAGCCTCAGCAACCTGCTCCTGGATGGCCTGCCACAATGCCGGTGACAAATGGTATGGCTGCTCTTGAGGGCTAGGAAGCAGGTAAAGCTGACGCCCCACCTCTTCACGAATAAATGCTTGAATATGCTGCAGCAACGATGGGTTGTCTGCTGCAGGTGTCAGTCCAGCAAGCGATTCAATCTGTGCCTGGGGCTGACGCGTCAACGCCCTCTGCTTGCGCAGCTCCTCGAAGCTCTGGCAGAGCGTTAAGACTTCATTAACAGTATGCAAGTCGCGCGCTGACAACATCTGGAAGGCGTCATCATCAATACCCTTCAAGACGTGTTTGATCTTTGCAGCCTCTGACATACTGGCGTCCACATGTTTGCACAGGTCGACGACTTCTTCGATATAGCTTGTAAAGCTTTCGCCGACCTGCTGCCTCCGTCTACGCAAGCACTGCTCGCCGCGCAATTTCTTGACAGTCGGGCGACCAAAGACTTCGGCGAGTGTTGTTTCAAATGAAGCCCACGTACGGATGTCGCTTTCATGGTTACGGTACCACAAGTTTGCCACGCCGGAGAGATAAAATATTACGTTGTTCAACTTAGTTTTATCGTCCCATTTATTGTAGAGGCTCACCCGCTCGTAAGAGGTGAGCCAATCTTTGACATCGTGCTCCTCGGTCCCGCTGAAGATAGCCAGGTCCCGTTGGCGATGGCCCGAGCCGGCGCAGATGACAGTTGGACCCGCCTGCATGCCTTGATGCTGGACGCCGTCTGGTATGGCAGGTGTAGGAAGAGTGCGGTTACGGAGCTCCAGTACCGACGTTTCTAACCCGCCACTCCACCAAATGTAAGATGGGGGTTTATCGAGGTACCGGGATGCGATCTAGAAGCCCGCCAAGAACAGTTCTTATACGAGCAGGTCAGGTCCAAAGCACACACCGATAGCGATGTCACTTGCAACAGCGCGCGGAAGCTTTTTCTTCATCTTTGCACGTATACATCTTCATCTTTACAATAGTTTCAATAAAGTCTCTGTATCTTAGTACATGACATGTTCTGCATGTGACCTAGGCGGTGCGACATTCGTGTTCATAGAGCTACTAAGTTACTATACTAGCTGTATGTCGTCTCTACGTCAGTGTTTCCAGACGCCGACTACCATTGAGAAAACGAGACTACCATAAGGAAAAATTAAGTTTTAAATTGTCCTATCGTGTTTCTCAGCTCCACAGCCGAGTATTCGTTAATTTGGGGATGGAGCTTTCCAATGAAGCAAAACAAAAACTGTTGAAAAAGTCAGCAGACTTTCCCTTCACACTGGTCAAGAAAGTTGATCCTGAAAGTGGAACTGAACTATGTTATGTCGTCCCTTTGCAGCTAACATGATGGCCATCTGCAGTGAATATTGGTGCAAACTATCGTAATGTTTACTTGCTGCTGCCAATAGCCACAGGCATGAGGTGCTATCAGCTTGCTTGCAATGCACAGAATGATGTAGGTGATGACACAATGATTTTTCTCTGTTTGCAGATGCTCAAAGCTGCTGGATACGGTTTTATAATTTTCTTCGTCGTGCAAGATGACAATAATAATAATAAACTTTATTTCCATCACATACAAATTGATGGAGGGGGCGAGAAAAAAAAGCGGTAGTTTACAAGTAAGATGTTATCTCAAATGATTGTAGCCACTCACGTCTGTTTCTACATTATTCCAGGTTGTCCTAATCACCTTTGCAGCTTTGTTCCTTAAGTGACTTTAAATAAAGCGCTGACAAGTGCAACAGGCATTTGTATTTCGACGACCAATGAGCACAGTTCTTGCTACCGCCATCGCTATGTTGCTTGCTTAATTCTTTTGAGGACGGAAGTCAGCCCAATAGTAACGAGTTTATTCCAGTGCAATCCAATCTCCTCAGATTATTGCCTACAGCCATGTCACCATCATGTGACCATAAATAATAAATTTCGTGAGTATGTCACAGCATCATGCAGTTATTTTTGTTCACATCAACTTAAAGGAGAATACTTTTTCCCTCACTAAAAAAATTACAGCTACTTTTATTGTTTACACTTCCTTGATCGGCGGTTAAACAGTTTTTAAAGCTAAAATCACACAAAAGAAGATGCCACTATACTTGCAGCAGTGCTGCTATTGGCGAGAATGGTTGTTCACATCTGTGATCGATATCACCAGTTTCCTTTAATTCATTTATTCGTTTTACGTCATTTAAATCTACATTAGTATTCTTCATTATAATTTTATCAATATCTGCAACTGCACACCACCCAGGCGATGCTGGCAACCCAGCAGTTCCACAGAGTTACTAATATACTCGCGAAGACGGAGTTTGCCCCAAATAATGTTGAGAAAACAGGACTATGTACAGAAAATCAAGTTTCAAATTGCTCTGCGGTCTTTCTTAGTGCCACAGCCAGGTATTAATTAATTTAGCGAAAGAGCTTTTGGTTGACACCAGAACAAAATGTAGATAAAATCAGTAGACAGTCCCTTTAAGTGTCTCTGCCCAATTTTTCCTTTGAGTTCCTTTCTTTTTTTAATCGATTACAACTCACCACCTTGCTGTTAATTGGGAATCAATTTACAAAAACTGTGTCGTTTTTAACGTATAAGGAATTGCTGTCTACTCTGAATCTTCTTTGTGGAGAAATGAGTAAGCTGTGATTTTGACAACTGAAATCACCTGGAAAGGAAAGAAGAAACTGAACCCATCCGTCTATCTAGTTCATCTGCCTTTTTGTCAACTAGCCACCAGGTGCCACCACTTGTGAAGTTCGCTACTCTGTTTGCTTATCTTCAGACAGCAGTCAAATCAACAGCAATTTTTCAATGATTTCAGAAAATTCGTGATACTGACAATGTTGAATTATTTCTCAATATGGATCATAATAGGCTACTATGTGTCCAAGCCCCAATGCGGTGTCTCAGGGATTCGGGCACTCAAGTGTTAAACATGAACACCGTATTCGGTCCTGGCTGTGGTGGCTATGTTTTGGTGGATGTGAAGGTACGCATGCACTCTGCAATGTCAGTGCATATCAAACAGCCTCAGCTGAACGAAATTATCTGAAGCCTTGCTCATCAGCACACTGCCCTGGCATATAAGGCAAAATGTGTAACATCCTGCATTTCAAACCTCACGATCAATACAGTTATTATCATCATCAGCAGTAGAAGCCCGAACTGCATTCACTGAGAACCAAGAAATGTTCCATATTGTGCGCCAGCTCTGGCCACCCTACGCCCACCTGCACAGACCAGACTCTCTAATCCTCTGCTCGCCCACCCTAAGGGACTATCGAAAGCGATAGCACATGGTGCAGTAAAGGAAGAGCTAGGAGAGGGGGGAGGGGGGGCATCTGATGCTTCTACTCCATTGCTCTGCATATTGCTATCCTCTCTGCATCGCATCCACTGCCTATGCAACCTTGCTTTCAGCCAGGTCATCATTCACTGACATCTGTTCCCTTAACTATTTTACTTTTTTTCAGCCTCTTGGCACTGCACTTGTCTTTCTCATTGTTACAGCTTGCAGTGTGCTTTCAAATTAAGCATTTCATTGCAATCCAAGTTTATGCTCCACTATGTAAGTACTGGAAAGATGTACATAATAAGTAAAACGTGATTTTTTTTAATGCAGATGACAGTGTAACTCAGAAGCTGCATGCTGCAAAAGGCATGCAAGGAATGTAAAATGTGCATTTCCATCTGCCTTACTGGGATGGACGAGCAGGAATGGGCGGTAGTTGAGGTCGTGGATGAACTTTTTTGCAGCAGGCACACACATGAAGATCTCCTTCTCGCAGATGTCGAAGCCCAGCCGGTGCAGGAGTGTGTCCAGCTGCTCTTTTGTCCTTTGTGTCTCATTTGTGATGAAACGGAATGGTAAGTTGGCAGCCCGAAGCCTGTAGGACACATAACCTACATTAGCGAACTGCCCTTCTCCAACCTTTCTTGGCTGTAACACTGGTCGAAGGAAGTTATAAAAGCCATCAATACAAATAACTCACTTTTGAACTAGTTTAGCTGCCTTAGGAAAGATTTAGCAATGATCTGCCTGAGCGCTCAGCATTGGCTTCGCAGATTTTCGTGACTGCAAGTCTCACATATTCACACAAGGACAGGATAAATTTCGTTCTGCAATTACTAACAGCAATGAAAACATATTTGAATGCAGCACTATTTTTACTGTTACCCGGGCTTCTTTATTTGAACATATTTATGATATCACATATCACTCCAGCACTTTTTAATTAGCTTAACTTAAGATGACTGGAAGCTAATTATTCAATTTTTTAGGCAAGTCAGTGTATTGCAACATTTACTGAATTATATTTACAATCAGATAAAGCTAATCTGTTTTTACTTATTTTATATGCACCCCTTACAATTCATAAGCATGAATATGCTATCAGATGCACTGAAGGGCAAATGAGTTTGCTATTGCACAAAATCACATGGAACTATCAGTGTGCCTGTTGAATGCCTAGAATTTTTGAAAATAAAAGAAAAATATGGGAGTAATAAAAACAATGCCAGAAGCAAGCATACATGCAGGCCATACCACTAGTCTCCAATGCACACCTGTTTTAGAGCGCCCATTAATCGCAGCCAGTAGATAAATCCACGATCCAAACAACTTTAGCAAGACCAAAACGTCACATGGGTAGTAAGTCGTGCACACACCTGTCTAGAGCGTTCAAACGGCGCACCTCACTTGCCGTTTACGAGAGGCAGGTTGCTTGCAACCTGTCTTTATTCTGTATATTCCAATGGAACCAGTTTTAGTCATCGTGCCTTTAAAATCTGCATTGGGCCCATCAGGCACCAATGGCTCTAGAAAGGTGTCTGGACGACTACGTATAATGACATAAGAGAACGGCGTGGAAGACCTTCCAAAACAACCAATACGGTGTGCTCGCCCTCGGCAGCCAGCTATTCAAGAACACAACGTACAACGTCTACGTGAACAATAGTCACGCACGTTACCGCCAGTGGCCTACATTTTTATGGCTTCGGTTGACCCCTCAATGGCCTTGCGTTCGCCGCTTTCGTAGAGGACGCCGGTTATGTCCATCAGGATACCGCGTATGGGTTTCCTGAGCCAAGCCATTATCTTTATTTATTTACTTTTTTTTTTAGATTATGAGCACTTGCAATAGGTAGCCCTGCTGCGCTCTGGCCTTCAACCCTGCTTCTTCGTGTACTGCCACGCGCTGTGCGAAGTTTTACACGACGTTTAAATCACGGTTTAAATACACCACCTTGCCGTTCACAAAACCAAAACTATAGTGCCTAGAATATATTGGCTAGTGTGCCGACCGAGGCCTCCCGGGTGGCACCGCGAGCGATGAATGCCGGCGGCCGCCGCCAGGAGCGCTGCAAACTGGGTGGTTACCAGCCGCGCTGTTTGCTGCCTACCGCGCTCTCACATCTTCGGCAAGAGGTCTGCTTGCACTGCATTTCAGCTCTCATTAAGTCGCAACAGACCTCAGCTATAACTGGAGGCGCTGACTACAAGTTTCAGGGTGGGTGTTTTGTCTTGGACTGGAAGTGGCGCACGTATTTAACGCTTCTTGCTTGCGAAGGCTTCTGCGAAGTTTGAGCATCTTAGTCCCGGACATCCCGTGCTCACAAAGGGAAACCCAGAATTTCTATTGTAACAACAATTAAAGGATAGGCATTTATTGATATAAAATATATTTGTAATCTCTGGAACAAAGAAAAATGCTTCTTTTTTATTGACATATGGTTCTTTCTGCGCACTGTACACTTGCTGACAAGTAAACACGTACGCGCAGTTTTATTTATATATTGTGTATGCGAACAACACAGGAAACAAAGTCACGCAACACTCCTCTTATGTATATGTAATAACAAACACAGGCACATGTGGCAGAAATGCATGAACCAGAGCACAAACGAGGAACCTTTACTATACAGCGGCTTATAGGTACATCGCGGCCTATGATTGCACACAAGGTTTTGCCGAAGTCACCATATCTTTTGAATGAAGAAGCTGACGAAGTTTTTTTTCTTTCTCAGATACACAATATGCACGAGACGCGGCCGGTTCGATCATCGCGAGGAAGCTCGTTGGTAATGCCACGCTTACGGTGAAACATGCGCCTAATATATATCTGCATCCATATGACATATGTGTAGCGCATAAGGACAATCGAGGGACACAGAAAAGGTACACAACACAGGTGCTGTCTGTAGCGCCTTAATGTGTACACTCTTTGTGCTACACACTGCCATGGAGCACCGTTACCGACTCGCCCAGGTTTGCATCCTTGTGAATATAACTGCATGCTCTAAAAATGTTTCTCGCCAACAAAAGCAGTTGCCGTTTACCTTCCGTCATTTCTATCGATGCTTCGTTCCCATTGTACAGAATGCGTACTTACGTAGCATCAGATAGCGCAGTAATACGTACGCTCCTTCCCAGACGGCCACTGACGTCCGACGGACAACCGAACTCGGCCGCAACTCGGCGGCCGATTTCGGACGTCCGCCGGAATTCCGGCGTACGTACGAAAGCGGATGGTCGAATCCGTTCGCCCAGCGGAAAGCCGCCGTACGTCCGCCACTGGATTTGCTTTTACACAGCTATGATATAGTTTGTAGTCGTCGTGCTCGTCTGAACTGCGTATAAATCAGTAATGCCGTCAAGTCTGCATTATATGATGCCAGAGCGAATCGATGCGATAGAAAGCGTTTCCATTAAACAGTTTTTTTTTATTTTCCGCCTGTTTCATCGTTGAATTCTTCCATCAAAAATTTTTGATTAAAAGTTAAATGACCATTAAACATTTTTCTATCATGATGCTTCGGTGAAATTTTAATCAGTGGCTGAATAGACGCAGCAAGCAGCAAGCTCAAAAAGAACGAAACCGAACCTATCCTCAAAAACATCTGAAATGAGCCAATCCAATCCACCTGACAAGTTGAAGTTTAGTCATGGAAGATGGTTTCACGTTTCCGTGTTCTGCATTTTCTGCGCAGTTACAAATACCTACGGCTGTAATGCACTGCTAGCATTGTTTTTGCTGTCGCTTGGTGCGGCTGGCACGCTTTGTTCACCCGCCGATTCCAAAGTAAGTATTTCACCGAACTTTTGTTTCTTTAGTGGAACTTTTCGATGCACCGATAGTGGTGAGCTTTTGGGTAAGGAAACAGCTCTGTACAGCAGCCGAACGGTCGAGTGTTTTAGGCGAGATTGACAGGATGGCTCCGCGCCGACTAACTAAAGTGCAGCCTTAAGTCTGAGGGCCATCTTTCTCGGCATTACTGGACGCTGCGCCAGTAAGCCGCGCAACTTCTCTGTCTCTGATAAAGGAGTGCCTGCCCGAGCTTTAAAGGAGTTAATTTGTTAACCACGCGCAACGTGCTGAGTTGTAAAAACTATACGAGAAAACTTTTGCACTCCTCGAGCCTATCGTGTGACATGCTACACTTGTGAAAACGTCACGTTTTTTTTTTTTTTTTTTTTTTTTAATGGACAGCCGCTGATCTTTCTCTCTCGAGCTTTACGGCAACTACAGTTTCTAGAAGGAACGGCTGTAGCTACTAAATAACTAAAGGTTTAGTACTCTCCTTCAGCTTTGACAAACCAGGACAGCACCTTGCGCATGTTGGTTATGCATGTGGAACCGAACCACGCAGAACAACCGCACAAGGAGATGAGAGAAAAAAAAAAGTCAGCACTTGTCTTTTTCTTGACCCGTTGTTCTGCGCTGTTCTGGCACGAATTTGACATACCGCCGCTGCGATACAGTTGGGCTGTGAGCTCTGGTGCCTGCAACGCCTTCTTTTATGCAAAACAGGCATACTGGGAGGCCATGCAAGCCGCGGGCTCAAAAAAAAAAAAAAAAAAAAAAAACCGAGTTGAGCAAAAGTGAGATGAAAACAACATTGTTGTTGCTTTGTCCTTACAGATATTCAAAGGCTCCTCAGAACTTCACTGCATTATTGACAGCGAGATAATGCCAAAGCTACACTAGAGCCATGCAGCACCTTATAGTGCATGATACTGAGGTTATGTCTCGCACTGAAAGCTCTTACCATGTTCTTATATTATCATATTAAAGTAGCTTTAAACCCATGCTTGTTAATACAGTGATAGCCATAAATTGAATCTAGGGCGTCATGCTCACATACAAGGCTTCTGATAACCGCTGGTCACATGATGTGGGCTATAGCAGAAACCTGTACCTGGTCATCTTACAAGCATTTGTGCAATTGATGCTTTTAATGCGTTGTAAAAGTTTTTGTGTTCTGTTTCTGTATGGGAATGCTTTCCTTATTGAAGGCTAACATTTGGCTTGCTACAGCAAAACCTCTACCTAGTCATCCTAAAAACAGCACCGCAGTTGGTGCTTTTAGTGTGTTGTAAAAGTATTTGTGTTCTGCTTCTGTATGGCAATGCTTTTCTCGTTGAAGACTAGCATGAGGCTTCCAAAAATTTTTCAGATGCCATTTGCTGTAGCCGATTTCGTAGGCCAACAGGAAGCAGCACTTTGAACATGGGAAACTGTCATCCACGGGGGAAGAACAGCAACATCCCTTTGCATTCTCATTTCTTTGGTATGGCTAAAAGTGAGTATTGTATCATTATCTATATTATTAATATTGAATCATGATTGTCAGTGTTGAAGTTGTTTGAGCGTGATGATTTTAAACACACAGGACATCCCTTCGACATTAAGGTTTTAGCTTGTTTACATGTAGGATGTAGAACTGGTTTCAACAAACTTTATGCAGCAAATTCTTTTTACATTGTCCACCATGTTACTTTTTGTCATTGTCCATTGAAGTAAATAACCAGTATTTTACGTTTACACAGTCGTCCACTCTTAGCTTGAATGGGAATGTGTGGCATGCAGTTTGCAAAATAGCAATGCATCCGTCACAGCCATGCATCAAGGCTAAGTGGCTTGTGCGTAGAGGGACCAGCCGCTCCAGCTTCACGTCATCTGCCTCTTTGCTCCGGTGTGCAGACGTGCATTGAGGCAAAGTGGTTTATGTGTAGAGAAACCAGGAGCTTCTTTGTCACATCTGGCTGTTTGTTACGGTGTGCAGATGCGCATCGAGGCAAAATGGCTGATGTGTAGAGGGACCAGGAGCTGCTGCTTAACGTCCTTAGCCTCTTTACTACAGTGCACAGCCGTGCATTGATGCTAAGTGGCTTGTGCATGGAGGGCCCAGGAGCTGCAGCTTTACGTCTGCCTCTTCACTGAGGTACGCAGGTGCGTATTGAGGCAAAATGGCTTATGCATAGAGGGACCAGGAGCTGCTGTGTGGCGTAGTCTGTATATTTGCTATGGTGCGTATCGAAGTACAATGGGGGGGCTCATGTGTAAAGGTACCATGAGCTGCTGCTTCATGTCGTCTGCTTCTTTACTATGGTGCGCAGGCATGCATCAAGTCATAGTGGCTTATGCATAGAAGGACCAGGAGCTGTTGCTTCACATCTGCTATGATGCTCAGCTGCGTATTGTGGGTGGTGGTGGAAAACATTGCCATCAGATACAAATACAGGAGGTTACTCACTAGCTGACCCTGGGGGGGCCTGTCCTGACAAAAACAAGGGGTCCCTAGTTTGGGACCCCAGTGGTGGTAGAGGGACTAGAGGCTGGTACTTCACGCTGTCTGCCTCTTCGCTACGGTGTGCAGCTGCGATGGATGCAGTGGCATCTCAAAAAGTGCATGCCACGCACTCGCATGTTCAGCCTGAGTGGACGACTGTGTACCTGCTATAGCTTTGTTATTCATAGAATAAACCTAGGCCAAGTTGGATAAATTATAGCTCACCTCATATGTGGTCAGCAAAGAAAAGCCACTCCAGAAAATCTGATGCATTTACTGTCATAGGATTCTTATTCATATACATGCTACTGACAAGTCAGATTCTTCACCCTCAGAAATGCCAGAAAAATAACCAAGGGTGCGTCTGTAATAGTCTAGCTTGCTCTTTCTTTGCAGACTTGAGTCCGATGTGTGTTCCATTGCTGTGGGTGGGACAGGTGTGAATCTTTGATTTTAAGCTTGCAACAAGTATGTTATTGTAGTTTAAAGGCAAAACGGTACTAATAATCGTAGCCCCCCGTGGCCTTTATCCCCTTTTAATAGTGTTGCTATACATGGAATTATTAGTTTACTCTGCACTGTTTCTGTCTAGTTAATGTGCGGAGATGTACATATATTTATATGACTTGGAGTTGTCGACTTTGCACTTAGAAACATTGTAGCGTTATCTGATCCCAGACGGCCATAGACGTCCGACGGTCGACCGACGGACGTCCGTTTTCGGACCTTCGGACATCCGACGGAAGTCCGGTTATGTTCGATATACGTACAGCGGACGTCCGTCGGACTATCGTTCGTGGATCCGGATCGCGTCCCACGGACGTCCGACGGGCAGCCGGAGGCGGACATTCGGACGTTTCCCGGAACTTGCCTGCAGGGCCCACTATTGGTGTAAAAACTTACCAATAACATTCGTGTAAAGCTCAGCAAGCATGTGCCATGGAAATTTCAGTCACATACTAGTGCTCAATGCCTTTGTCGTGAGACTAAAGCAGACAATAGAATATGCAACAGGTTCAAGTTTCCTGTTGTCTGCTTTACTTTCACACACAAAGCACTGAACAGCAGTGTGCAATTAAAACTTCCATCAGAGGCACATATGCTAGCTGAGCTTTACACAAATGCACCATTCCTGAAAACATGCGAAGTGCATAGGCATACCAGAATGCGAGGTTGTAAAAAAGCATTTTTTTTGGCTTTATTGCAAAAACTGCATGCATAAATAGTCTACACTAAAAAAATATCGATGTTAAGGAATGGCACGGTAAAATGCAGGCCAACTGGAGTATTAAGAATCTACTTGAATAATTTTTTTTAATTATCCTTGGCCGTGACAGCTCTTCCCTTGGGGAGGTGGTGGAGGAAAAGGTATTCATTGAAACCTAATATTTCGGAATTAGCGAGGAGATGATCGAGTTCTCTGTGGGCGGCCTCCGCAGGCCGGGATTCCAGGAGCAGTTACTATCCTGTGCATTTGCTCGATCAGCTGTTGCTGGCCTTTCAGGCTTAAGATGGAAAGAGCAGGTTGGGCTCCTCCTGCAATAGAAGGGAAAATGAAATTCAAGTTATCTGTGCTGAACTTTGATTACACATCTCCAAGGGCAACTGCCAGTTTCTCTCAATTGCTTTTTCCAGATGGCACTGTACGCATGCATCTCCATTCAGAACTGTCACATACTATATAGAAAGGTCATATAACTGCAGCAAAACCCATGCAGAATAACAAAAGATACAAATGTAGTTTGACCAGAACCTGGCATTCAGTATTTTAATGTTTTTATGTCGTCTCTTTGAACATGCCACTCTGACCAAACATAGCATGTTATGCTTGCTGCTATGCGCCCTCAGCAATGCCCAAGACATGGAGTGCACATGCAGAGAAACTAAGCATAAAGGATGCTGTATATGAACATAAAGCACAGCCAGAGCATTGCAGTATTACACAGGTACGCATTGGCGGCAGAAACCTGCATTTTGAGCGGTTTAACAGGTGGATTTCTAAAGTCATTGTTCCTGCTTTGAAAAGAAGTGATCAATAATAACATCATTTAAAATTGTTACCTTTTTGTTCTGTAAACTGCACATTTCGCTGGTTTCCATGTACCCTCTACCGAAGACATTCCCTGGGCGTGTCAGGGGTATATCGACATCAACATCTAGGCTACAAGCGTCTAGAAAGCGTCTCCTTAGAGCAGCTGCGACGAAGTAACTTATCTGATAACATGCAAGCTGCTGCAGCAGAATAAAGACAGACATTTGACATGTGGCTAAAGCCCAATGTGGAAGCATAGCCCTCTGCAGTGATTGCGCAGTGTTCATGCTTCTACAAGAGTTAAAAGTAAAAGTAAAGTTATTTGTTTACCCACATCGCAATATGTGACATTACAATAGCAAGGCTTATAGTTACACAAAACACAAAAAGCTGACAACCACAAGCTCCTGATGTATTACCGGCAGCATGCAGCATGGATGTTAGTTACTGAAATATGGTTGCATAATTCTGGCAACCAGCTGTGCATGTATGTCATGGATTTCTCAACTACGCACAACAAATTACAAAAAAAAATAATGGTCTTTATATATGCAGCCAGCTGTTCACAAGAAACACTAGCTTTTTTATGGGGAAGGTAGTGGGCGCCAAAGAAACTGCCCCTGTAAAGGCGCCTAATTTGCCCCTATGTAATATCGGGGACAAAAGTGCGTGGACTACACAAACTGCTATCAAAGCACATAACTTTCACATCGACCAGGAAACTCGGACCACACTTGTCAATGTGAAAGTTGAACGTTAGTTCTTTCATGTGTGCAAGAGAAATAAGGTCACAATTCGTTTACATC
The DNA here is from genome assembly GCF_055883805.1 of Amblyomma maculatum. NCBI lineage: Eukaryota > Metazoa > Arthropoda > Arachnida > Ixodida > Ixodidae > Amblyomma > Amblyomma maculatum. Next base: position 34,126,780 of record NC_139351.1, on the reverse strand, counting down.
ACGATTCTAGTCCAAAATCTCCAGACATACTGTCCAGAGACTTTCGCCCCCGCAGTATAAGCCACCACTTGGGTAAGAGATTAGTAAAAGAAGTGTATAAAAGACATTAGTGCTGCTGGACAGCCTAGCTATAAAAATGGTATTGACATTGGAGTACTGCCTTAAAGGGAAGCTGCACCGGTTTTAGAATTTGATGCGTTTCAGAGGGTCGAATCTCCAGGGTTTGTATGTTAAGTATACGAAATATTTTGGCTTTAGCTTTTGAAATAATGACGTAATCATCGATTAAAGTTGCTACCGCGTTCAGGCTTCTCCGCAGTGCACAGCGCTGGAGGGGGGGATGTCAGTAGCAGACGACAGGAGTACGACAGGCGGTAGTGACGTCAAGGACGGCGTCTACCTCTCTTCCGCTTCTATTGCCCGAGCAGGCCGTGCATCACCTGTCGCTTGTAGGCTACGCAGTGCAACCGTTTTCTTGTCTCGCGCTTGTTTTCTTCTTGCGAACGTTACCGCAAGCTTTTTCAGTGCATCTTGCACCATTCTTCACGAAAAGAACGACCATGCCGTGGTTCTGCGCAGCCTATGGTTGCACGAACACTGGCGGCCGAGAGGATGTGAGGATGTCGCGTTTCATAAATTCCCAAAGGAACGCAAGCTATCGGCGCAGTGGGTTGCCGCGATCAAAAGGAAGGATTTCAAGCTTACAAAATTGTCGGTGATCTGCTCAGATCATTTTCGCGACAGTGACTATCACCAAAGCTTGTCGTTGATGCGATCTTTTGGGATACCGATCAAATCTGCGCGATTGAAAATCGGTGCTGTGCCTTCTGTCTTCGCACACAAGAGCACCTCTCCGCCGCCAAGAGCTGCTTTCGCAAAAAGAAGAAAACTCGAAGTAAGAGGCCCAATACATCATATTGCTCTTCTGTTCTGTTTACGTTTTTGTTCTGTGGGGCAGAGGGGTGTCTGGGCAGATGAAGGCACAGGTGAAAGTAAAACGATTCAGCATTGGCGCACGCTGACGCGGCTGCAAAACTGTGAGAAGTAATGTCAGAGAGTAGAACGTTTTTTTTTTTTTTCTTTTTTTTTTTAAAAGAGGAGGGAGTGGGCAATTAGTGGAATGTGAGGAGTGCCATACCTTCTCCACGCGCTCATGCATAGCCAGGAACCTCAACGCCGCACCCAGTGCACGAAGTGCACGCCGTGCTTCGTAACTTGAACCGGGAGAACGCGAACGACCGCGCTAGCCGCGCGCGTCGGACTGGGGCGCGTTATATATCTCTGTCAGTAGAACAAGGACACACGCTAGACTTGCAACTGAATTTTACTCCGAAGAGGATGCGTTTATGCATTTTTTTATCTTCCTTGGTTGCACCTGGATAAAGATAAAAAAAATGCGTATAAACTCGTTCTTTCAGGAGTAAAATTCAGTCGCAAGTCTAGTGTGTGTCTCGTCCCCCTGCCTTCTGTGTTCATCTTTCTTTTGAGCTACCCACTGTCAGACTCATTTCAACAACTATCCCAATTAAGAAAAGAAATCGGGGCAGCTTGATGTCTGTGGTCGAAGTCGCGATGTTAAGCGCAGCTAAATGAAGTGCGCTAAACTCGCGACATGGCAGCGCGTGACTGCCGATAGCTGTCCTAGCGTTTCGGTATTTTTACCGGAGCTCTAAATGGGATTACGCGCGCGCAGCAAGGCAAGGCAGCGGCCTGGCTTCTCGTCGATACCGCGCTCCCGCGTTAATTTGCTAAATCCCGCCAGAATAAAATGTATGCGTACTCGAGGTTGCGGGAGCTGAGAGCATGACTTTGGCTGCTCTTGCTGACATATAAATGACTAAATTCACGCAACAAAACTGGGGTGACGGCTCGTCTGGATGAGTTCATTTGTTTACAATCGGCACATCAAGCGCATTGATGTGACACTGCTTCGTTCGAGTCAGGCAGGAGATTTAGGGCACGAGTAACGCAGATATGTTCAATTGAGAGCGGATCACAGTCGCATACAGCAGTGCAGCGCAGCGATGCGTACCAGTGTGAATTTCCCATGCGGGAAATGGTTAGCGCTGTCTCCTCGCTCATCATGTCGCCGCTGCCGCCAGTGTCACCTTGTTCCGAAGCCGCCGCTGGTTCGAACAAGTATGGCTCAATATCATATTCCCCTGAGCAGCGTGATCGTTGCATGTTTAGTGGCATACATCCACAGAAAAGCATGTGCGTGCATGTACAATCGCTCGGACCGCCGCTACCACTCAATGGCACGCCGTCATTGACGTCACGGCGCGCTTGACCAATCAGAGGCAAGAGCGCCACTTTCAAAACGCTCCACGGCGTTGGTGCACGTTTTTCTGATTAAAAAGTAGTTTGCGGTCACTTATGGCTAAATTTAACGTTGTATTCGTGTTCAGGGGGTCGTAAACAATATATCTGTATTCCGAACTCTTTTTTTCTAAAAAGTGATGCAGCTGCCCTTTAAGGCGGGGCCTAGGGCATTACAAAAGCAAGAGTTAGTGTCCGCTGGTCCTCATTTGAACGAACAAAAAGAGGGGGGGTGGGGAAGAAATCTACCTCAACTACATGTTTTGAGTGACACCAAGCCGCAGTTAGCATTAAAGATATCACACAGTTTTGTGAAAGATTTGGGAGTGCTTTGCTGCTTTCTTACAGGATTGGACAAAAGAGCTCACCATCTTCAGAAAGGCATGTTATATAGAAATGAAAATAGTGAATTTACTGCATCTGGCCACAACAACTTGCACACGGAGAGGAAGATGAACTGAAAATTTTATACATGAATGTACGTATTTACAACAGGTGAAACAATGACCATGATCTATGCTGAAGAGGAATGAGATCCAAATCAAGCTCAGAACGAGTTCTACAGGCCGCGGGGCCGTTTCATTAACTTCGGGACTCCGCCCAGACTTCTCATCCCCAATGACAACGAACTCACACATGACTGGCTAACAAACATTTTGGCATGTCTTTCCACTTACATAAGGTTCTTCACCCTCTCCCTAATACAAGCAATGCAAAAAGGACAACAAATTCGTTTGACAACAAACGGAATTTAGAGAATGGACCTCGAAATGATTGGCTCACTAGGTCACATGCCAAACTCTCTCCCCTAGGAAAAAAAAAAAGAAAAAAAAAATTAGAACCCATTAAAACGGTGTTCCACGTGCGCAACCATTGCCCAAAGCTTGCATCCTTGGCGGCTCTTTTTACAGGGCAATTATTGCAATTATTGGCGTCCGAGTCAGCACCATTGCGGACCACATCAGAAGAGCCAACCCACATCCTCCCGCTCCGCATCATACCGTCACTGTTACACACTTGCCCTTTCTCAACGCCGCCATCTCCCACCATTGTTGACATCCAGGGTTGGAATCCTCAACGAGACCCCCCTCAGCGCGCCTGCACTGAATAATTGTCACTTTTGTGGGCTCCCCAACAAGGAAGAGGGCCTTACACCCTTCAAATTGAGTGTTTTTTCTTTGAACGATAAGCAGTTCTTCCAAAAGAGGTGCGCGTTTCAAAGTTGTGCTGCCTCCGGGTGATGGGTCCAGTCAGCGTACTAAGGACCCCTTAGTTGGTGTATACTGTTCGTAAAGCTCCTTAAATAAAAATGAGCCCCCTACATGACGCAGCAACGAGAACTGCCTGTCCCCGCGTCTTCGAGTGCGACAGCAAAGTCCTCAGAAGAAGGGACTTCTTTCCATCTCTGCCTACGTTTCCATTAAGCACTGTAGCTACTGTAGCTGCCTCTCTGTGCGCATCTCCCTGCCTCCTGCCCGAGGGCAAGTGGGAGACGGCCGCAGCTGGGCATTGACCAAGTGACCCAAAAAGAGTAGACTGTAATAATGATGCCTAGCATACCCACCGATCCCTTACAGAAATCATTAAAAGAATGAAAGCAACACATCAGATAACGCTACAATGTTTCTAAGTGCAAAGTCGACAACTACAAGTATTATATAAATATATTGTACATCTCTGCACATTAACTAGACAGAAACAGTGCAGAGTAAACTAATAACTCAGTGTCTGGCAACACTATTAAAAGGGGATAAAGGCCACGGGGGGCTACGATTATTAGTACCGTTTTGCCTTTAAACTACAATAACATACTTGTTGCAAGCTTAAAATCAGATTCACACCTGCCCCACCCACAGCAATGGAACACACATCTGACTCAAGTCTGCAGAGAAAGAGCAATCTAGACTATTACAGACGCACCCTTGGTTGTTTTTCTGGCATTTCTGATGGTGAAGAATCTGACTTGTCAGTAGCATGTATATGAATAACAATCCTATGGCAGTAAATGCACCAGATTATCTGGAGTGGCTTTTCTTTGCTGACCACATATGAGGTGAGCTATAATTTATCCAACTTGGCCTAGCTTTATTCTATGAATAACAAAGCTATAGCAGGTACACAGTCGCCCACTCTTAGGCTGAACATGCGAGTGCGTGGCATGCACTTTTCGAGATGCCACTGCATCCATCGCAGCCGCACACCGTAGCGAAGAGGCAGACAGCGTGAAGTACCAGCCTCTAGTCCCTCTACCGCCACTGGGGTTCCAAACTAGGGACCCCTTGTTTTTGTCAGGACAGGCCCCCCCAGGGTCAGCTAGTGCGTAACCTCCTGTATTTGTATCTGATGGAAATGTTTTCCACCACCACCCACAATACGCAGCTGCGCATCATAGCAGATGTGAAGCAACAGCTCCTGGTCCTTCTACGCATAAGCCACTTTGCCTTGATGCATGCCTGCGCACCATAGTAAAGAGGCAGACGACATGACGCAGCAGCTCATGGTACCTTTACACATGAGCCCCCCCCACTGTACTTCGATACGCACTATAGCAAATATACAGACTACGCCACACAGCAGCTCCTGGTCCCTCTATGCATAAGCCATTTTGCCTCAATACGCACCTGCGTACCTGAGCGAAGAGGCTGACGTGAAGCTGCAGCTCCTGTGCCCTCCATGCACAAGCCACTTAGCATCAATGCACGGTTGTGCACTGTAGTAAAGAGGCGAAGGACGTTAAGCAGCAGCTCCTTGTCCCTCTACACATCAGCCATTTTGCCTCGATGCGCATCTGCACACCGTAACAAACAGCCAGATGTGACAAAGAAGCTCCTGGTTTTTCTACACATAAACCACTTTGCCTCAATGCACGTCTGCACACCGGAGCAAAGAGGCAGATGACGTGAAGCTGGAGCGACTGGTCCCTCTACGCACAAGCCACTTATCCTTGATGCATGGCTGTGACGGATGCATTGCTATTTTGCAAACTGCATGCCACACCTTCCCATTCAAGCTAGGAGTGGACGACTGTGTAAACGTAAAATAATGGTTATTTACTTCAATGGACAATGACAAAAAGTAACATGGTGGACAATGTAAAAAGAATTTGCTGCATAAAGTTTGTTGAAACCAGTTCTACATCCTACATGTAAACAAGCTAAAACCTGTCGAAGGGATGTCCTGTGTGTTTAAAATCATCACGCTCAAACAACTTCAACACTGACAATCATGATTCAATATTAATAATATAGATAATGATACAATACTCACTTTTAGCCATACCAAAGAAATGAGAATGCAAAGGGATGTTGCTGTTTTTCCCCCGTGGATGACAGTTTTCCATGCTCAAAGTGCTGCTTCCTGTTGGCCTATGAAATCGGCTACAGCAAATGGCATCTGAAAAATTTTTGGAAGCCTTATGCTAGTCTTCAACGAGAAAAGCATTGCCATACAGAAGCAGAACACAAATATTTTTACAACACACTAAAAGCACCAACTGCGGTGCTGTTTTTAGGATGACTAGGTACAGGTTTTGCTGTAGCAAGCCAAATGTTAGCCTTCAATAAGGAAAGAATTCCCATACAGAAACAGAACACAAACTTTTACAACACATTAAAAGCATCAATTGCACAAATGTTTGTAAGATGACCAGGTACAGGTTTCTGCTATAGCCCACATCATGTGACCGGCGGTTATCAGAAGCCTTGTATGTGAGCATGATGCCCTAGATTCAATTTATGGCTATCACTGCATTAACAAGCATGGGTTTAAAGCTACTTTAATATGATAATCTAAGAACATGGTAAGAGCTTTCAGTGCAAGACATAAGCTCAGTATCATGCACTATAAGGTGCTGCATGGCTCTAGTGTAGCTGTGGCATTATCTCGCTGTCAATAATGCAGTGAAGTTCTTAGGAGCCTTTGAATATCTATAAGGACAAAGCAACAGCAATTTTGTTTTCATCTCACTTTTGCTCAGCTCGTTTTTTTTTTTTTTTTCTTTTTTTTTTTTTTTTTGAGCCCGCGGCTTGCATGGCCTCCCAGTATACCTGTTTTGCGTAAAAGAAGGCGTTGCAGGCACCAGAGCTCACAGCCCAACTGTATCGCGGCGGCGGTATGTCAAATTCGTGCCAGAACAGCGCAGAACAACGGGTCAAGAAAAAGGCAAGTGCTGACTTTTTTTTTTTTTCTCTCATCTCCTTGTCCGGTTGTTCTGCGCGGTTCGGTCCCACAAGCATAACCAACATGCGCAAGGTGCCAAAATAGAAGCCTGGGCGAGTTGGTATGTATACATTCTAAAACAGCGCAAAAGAACAGGGACGAGAGAACGAAACGTGTTATACGTTTTGAGAAAGCACTCGTGTTGTAGTACGTTTCGTTCTCTCGTCCCTGTTCTTTTGCGCTGTTTTAGAATGCGCAAGGTGCTGTCCTGGTTTGTCAAAGCTGAAGGAGAGTATTAAACCTTTAGTTATTTAGTAGCTACAGCCGTTCCTTCTAGAAACTGTAGTTGCCGTAAAGCTCAAGAGAGAAAGATCAGCGGCTGTCCATTAAAAAATGAAATAAAAACCTCGCGACGTTTTCACAAGTGTAGGCATGTCGCACGATAGGCTCGAGTGCATAAGTTTTCTCGTATAGTTTTTACAACTCAGCACGTTGCGCATGGTTAACAAATTAACTCCTTTAAAGCTCGGGCAGGCACTCCTTTATCAGAGACAGAGAAGTTGCGCGGCTTACTGGCGCAGCGTCCAGTAATGCCGAGAAAGATCGCCCTCAGACTTGAGGCTGCACTTTAGTTAGTCGGCGCGGAGCCATCCTGTCAGTCTCGCCTAAAACACTCGACCGTTCGGCTGCTGTACAGAGCTGTTTCCTTACCCAAAAGCTCAGCACCATCGGTGCATCGAAAAGTTCCACTAAAGAAACAAAAGTTCGTTGAAATACTTACTTTGGAATCGGCGGGTGAACAAAGTGTGCCAGCCGCACCAAGCCACAGCAAAAACAATGCTAGCAGTGCATTACAGCCGTAGGTATTTGTAACTGCGCAGAAAATGCAGAACACGGAAACGTGAAGCCATCTTCCATGACTAACTTGTCAGGTGGATTGGATTGGCTCATTTCAGATTTTTTTGAAGATAGGTTCGGTTTCGTTCTTTTTGAGCTTGCTGCTTGCTGCGTCTATTCAGCCACTGATTAAAATTTCACCGAAGCATCACGATAGAAAAATGTTTAATGGTCATTTAACTTTTCATCAAAAATTTTTGATGGAAGAATTCAACGGTGAAACATGCGGAAAATAAAAAAAATCTGTTTAATGGAAACGCTTTCTATCGCATCGATTCGCTCTGGTATCATATAATGCAGACTTGACGGCATTACTGATTTATACGCAGTTCAGACGAGCTCGACGACTACAAACTATATCATAGCTGTGTAAAAGCAAATCCAGTGGCGGACGTACGGCGGCTGTCCGCTGGGCGAACGGATTCGACCATCCGCTTTCGTACGTACGCCGGAATTCCGGCGGACGTCCGAAATCGGCCGCCGAGTTGCGGCCGAGTTCGGTTGTCCGTCGGACGTCAGTGGCCGTCTGGGATGTGTTGCTTTCATTTCTTTAATGATTTCTGTAAGGGATCGGTGGGTATGCTAGGCACCATTATTAGTCTGCTCTTTTTGGGTCACCTGTTCAATGGCCAGCTGCGGCCGTCTCCCACTTGCCCTCGGACAGGAGGCGGAGAGACGCGCACAGAGAGGCAGCTATAGCAGCTACAGTGCTTAACGGAAACGTAGGCAGAGAGGGAAAGAAGTCCCCTCTTCCGAGGACTTTGCTGTCGCACTCGAAGACGCGGGGACAGGCAGTTTGTTCTCGTTGCTGTGTCATGTAGGGGGCTCATTTTTATTTAAGGAGCTTTACGAACAGTATACAACTAAGGGGTCCTTAGTACTAAGCGTACTAGCGTACTAAGGGGTCCTTAGTACGCTGGCTGGACCCATCACCCGGAGGCAGCACAGCTTTGAAACGAGCACCTCTTTTGGAAGAACTGCTTATCGTTTATGGGGGTTACCATTCTCGTAGAGAAGAGAGAATGCGCCACGGGGGGGCTAGACGCAGGAGTCGCCTTCTAGCCCCAACGTGCCAGCCCTAGCAGACAGAGCTGTGACCCCCAACCCGCGGTGCGAGAAATCGCCACTGCGGCGGGTTCGGGCCAGAGGGGACAAACACCGAGTTGCGTACTCGAACAAGAGTTTATTGCACTGCTCGAGTACACGGCAAGAGAATAGCAATTAAGAACAACCACCGTGTAGCGAGCGAAAGCCGCGTACGGGGGTGAAATAAAAACCACCTAATAGGGAAGCGCGTCAAGTAGGTGAGAGGAAGTGTCTGCTCACCTGACACAGCTTCTCGCTCACATCCCGTTGCGGTGCCTACGGTCAGTGTGCGATTCTCGGTGACGGCGGTGGTCTCCTCGGCGGAAATCATGAACCGCGCGCGTGCGCGCTCATTCGCCGAAGAACCCAGCGAGTTGCTGCAGTCGCGCTCCTCGACACGGAACGGGAGAGGAGGTCTCCCGGTTACGCCGGCAGGAAAGAGGGAAGCCCGCGGCAGCGTCGCCGCAGTCCCGGGAGGCGGCGGGGGGTGGCCAGCGTGCCCTCTCCTCCGCCAACCTCTCTGCCAGCGCGCGTAATCACGCGTGTTAATTACGCGCGGGCGTTATAATGGAGGAAGGGGATTGTGAATCCCCACATCCCCCCCTCCTTAAAACCGCCGTACGGCTAAAAGTAGTCACGTTCACCGAGGGATATATCGAGGGGGCCGGCTAAACGCCGTTTAACTTTTAAACCAAAAGAAAACCATTTAAACCCAAAGAAAAGTGCCAATATACAAAAAGTTGCAGACAGCTCACAGCCACGGGTGTCGGAGGGGGAGGCAAGGCCGACGACCACAGGAGACGACCTTGGAGCTGGGGGCACACGTGCGGCGGCCGCAGGTCCCGCTTCTTCACCGTCACTCGGCCAGGCTTGGAAGTGTCGATGGCTGCAGGCCTGCTACTGCATTCATCGTCGGTCAGCCAGGGCAGCCTGCGGGGGAATGGTTAGGAACTGCGTCTTCGCGTTGCGTAGCATGCTGCAGGCCCCCCTCAGCGGGTCGTCCGCTCGCTCCCGGCCGGCCTCTTTTCCCTCCGTCGTTGATGCCGCCGGTGGCGAGGGCAGCGGGGCGCCAAGCTGCTCCCGCTGGTGAAGTCACGGCCGCGAGCACCGAACGGCGCCAAGGCGGGCTCTTTGCTGCAGCTTTCGTCGTGCTAGACGCAGGGGCCCGTTCCAAGAACTCCGACTGGCTCGCTCCGTAGCCGACCGGAAACCGTCCGTCTTGGCCCGGCTGACGGTGACAGCAGGCTCTGGGTGCGGGAACGCCACTCCTTTGACGGCCTGCTCCTCGATGCTGCAACGGTCGACGTGGCCTCCGCCGGCTCCCCTCCTTGCTGGCTGCAATGCTGTCTTTTCCCTAGTTACATTTTTGTTTTTGTTTTTAAATCTACCCCCACTCGATCTTTTCCAAGAGAAAGCGCGTGCTTGCTCTGGAAGCAAAATGCGCTGAATATTAACAGAGCGTCCCATCTATATTCAGCACAAGAAATTACTCCCTGCGCATTGGTCAGAGTACGTCTGCCGTGGGCGCAAGTCGTAACGAGGCGCGATGCTCGAGATCCCAAGCCTTGCCTCTCGCTGCAGCTGCCTGCTGGTGGGGGAGTGCGTCCTCCTCAGGCCACGCAGCGAGGCTCGAATTGCGGTGCGCTTTGTGTAAAGTCTAGCTCCGCCATCTTCGCTTGCAGCTCTGTCGCGCATCGGCGTGTGCCCAACGCAGCGACCGTGGCGTTGTTGCGAACTTATAGCGCAAGTTTACCGGTTCGACAACGTCACCATCATGCACATCACTAGGCAGCGAAATGACACAACTTGAAGAAAAGTCTTAGGGCCGTTCGCATGCTCAGCGATGCACATGTGCGATATAGCTCGTCTCAGCGTGGCGTGACCGACCTCGAAGGACTCATGTGTATCCTTCGCGTGGGGAAAGGATTGCGCAAGGTGCTATAGGAGTACAGACGGCAGGGATCCAACGCGCTCACAGCAATACAAGCTGTGTAGCGCCCGCACAGGCAGCAATACCAGCGTGCCCTTTGTGCGCCGCGGCCGCGCCGCTCGGCTCCCAGAGCCCGTCGAACACTGGTCGACAAAATAAAATAAAAAACAGGATCCTACCGCTTTCCTCATAAAGCTCCCTTAAGGCTGACTAGGCTCCCCACTGCACTGATGGAATTAAAACGGTCAGCACTTAAACTCGGAGAAGCCGGGTAGGCCGGCCCTTCTCTGAGGCTGCGAGCCATCGCGACGAACTGGCTAACGGGCGCGACAGAAAGGATAGTAATAACACTTCTCATGCCTTCAACGTGCGCGTGCAAAAGTACATACGCTACAACGTTGACCGTCCTCCCGTAGAGCATGGTAAGTCAAAACACTACGAGAGAAAGCCCATCACACCAGCATCCGCGCGTCACCCTGCTACAGAGCGGTGGAGTCGTGTATGACATCCTGCTCTCGCAGAAAATTACAAGATCACAGTGGCTAGCGTCAGCTCCTGATCTCTCGCAATAATAACAGTTAAGGTGGTTTTGCTTGCTTGCCGTTGTGCAATCACCACTGCAGTATTAGAAGATACTGAAAAGTCAGTCCTGCTCACTGCCATGGCTAGTCTATGTGTGGCGTCGTACACACACAGACACTCGATTTGTCACACCTCTGGCCCCACGTTGGGCGCCATAATATGGGGGTTACCATTCTCGTAGAGAAGAGAGAATGCGCCACGGGGGGGCTAGACGCAGGAGTCGCCTTCTAGCCCCAACGTGCCAGCCCTAGCAGACAGAGCTGTGACCCCCAACCCGCGGTGCGAGAAATCGCCACTGCGGCGGGTTCGGGCCAGAGGGGACAAACACCGAGTTGCGTACTCGAACAAGAGTTTATTGCACTGCTCGAGTACACGGCAAGAGAATAGCAATTAAGAACAACCACCGTGTAGCGAGCGAAAGCCGCGTACGGGGGTGAAATAAAAACCACCTAATAGGGAAGCGCGTCAAGTAGGTGAGAGGAAGTGTCTGCTCACCTGACACAGCTTCTCGCTCACATCCCGTTGCGGTGCCTACGGTCAGTGTGCGATTCTCGGTGACGGCGGTGGTCTCCTCGGCGGAAATCATGAACCGCGCGCGTGCGCGCTCATTCGCCGAAGAACCCAGCGAGTTGCTGCAGTCGCGCTCCTCGACACGGAACGGGAGAGGAGGTCTCCCGGTTACGCCGGCAGGAAAGAGGGAAGCCCGCGGCAGCGTCGCCGCAGTCCCGGGAGGCGGCGGGGGGTGGCCAGCGTGCCCTCTCCTCCGCCAACCTCTCTGCCAGCGCGCGTAATCACGCGTGTTAATTACGCGCGGGCGTTATAATGGAGGAAGGGGATTGTGAATCCCCACACGTTCAAAGAAAAAACACTGTCAGGTTGAAGGGTGTAAGGCCCTCTTCCTTGTTGGGGAGCCCATAAAAGTGACAATTATTCAGTGCAGCCGCGCTGAGTGGGGTCTCGTTGAGGATTCTAACCCTGGATATCAACAATGGTGGGAGATGGCGGCGTTGAAAAATGGCAAGTGTGTAACAGTGACGGTATGATGCGGAGCTGGATGATGTTGGTTGGCTCTTCTGATGTGGTTCACAATGGTGCTGACTCGGACGCCAATAATTGCAATAATTGCCCTGTAAAAGGAGCCGCCAAGGATGCAAGCTTTGGGCAATGGTTGCGCACGTGGGACACCGTTTTGATGGGTTCTAATTTTGTTTTTCTTTTTTTTTCCTAGGGGAGAGAGTTTGGCATGTGACCTAGTGAGCCAATCATTTCGAGGTCCATTCTCTAAATTCCGTTTGTTGTAAAACGAATTTGTTGTCCCTTTTGCATTGCTTGTATTAGGGAGAGGGTGAAGAACTTATGAAAGTGGAAAGACATGCCAAAATGTTTGTTAGCCAGTCATGTGTGAGTTCGTTGTCATTGGGGATGAGAAATGTGGGCAGAGTCCCGAAGTTAATGAAACGGCCCCGCGGCCTGGAGAACTCGTTCTGAGCTAGATTTTGATCTCTTTCCTCTTCGACATAGATCATGGTCATTGTTTCACCTGTTGTAAATACGTACATTCATGTATAAAATTTTCAGTTCATCTTCCTCTCCGTGTGCAAGTTGTGGCCAGATGCAGTAAATTCACTATTTTCATTTCTATATAACGTGCCTTTCTGAAGATGGTGAGCTCTTTTGTCCAATCCTGTAAGAAAGCAGCAAAGCGCTCCCAAATCTTCCACAAAACTGTGTGATATCTTTAATACTAACTGCGGCTTGGTGTCACTCAAAACATATAGTTGAGGTAGATTTCTTCCCCCCCCCCCCCTCTTTTTGTTCGTTCAAATGAGGACCAGCGGACACTAACTCTTGCTTTTGTAATGCCCTAGGCCCCGCCTTAAGGCAGTACTCCAATGTCAATACCAATTTTAAAGCTATGGCTGTCCAACAGCACTAATGTCTTTTATACACTTCTTTTACTAATCTCTTACCCAAGCGGTGGCTTATACTGCGGGGGCGAAAGTCTCTGGACAGTATGTCTAGAGATTTTGGACTAGAATCGCGATGTAAACGAATTGTGACCTTATTTCTCTTGCACACATGAAAGAACTAACGCTCAATTTTCACATCGACAAGTATGGTCAGAGTTTCCTGGTCGATGTGAAAGTTATGTGCTTTGATTGCAGTTTGTGTAGTCCACACACTTGTCCCCGATATTACATAGGGGCAAATTAGGCGCCTTTACAGGGGCAGTTTCTTTGGCGCCCACTACCTTCCCCATAAAAAAGCTACAGTGTTTCTTGTGAACAGCTGGCTGCGTTTATAAATACCATTACTTTTTTTGCAATTTGTTGTGCGTAGTTGAGAAATCCATGACATACATGCACAGCTGGTTGCCAGAATTATGCAACCATATTTCAATAACTAACATGCATGCTGCCGGTAATACATCAAGAGCTCGTGGTTGTCAGCTTTTTGTGTTTTGTGCCTTGCTAAGCCTTGCTATTGTAATGTCACATATAGCGCTGTGGGTAAACAAATAGCTTTACTTTTAACTCTTGTAGAAGCATGAACACTGCGCAATCACTGCGGCGGGCTATGCTTCCACATTGGGCTTTAGCCACATGTCAAATGTCTATCTTTATTCTGCTGCAGCAGCTTGCATGTTATCAGATAAGTTACTTCGTCGCAGCTGCTCTAAGGAGACGCTTTCTAGACGCTTGTAGCCTAGATGTTGATGTCGATATACCCCCGACACGCCCAGGGAATGTCTTCGGTAGAGGGTACATGGAAACCAGCGAAATGTGCAGTTTACAGAACAAAAAGGTAACAATTTTAAATGATGTTATTATTGGTCACTTCTTTTCAGAGCAGGAACAATGACTTTAGAAATCTGCCTGTTAAACCGCTCAAAATGCAGGTTTCTGCCGCCAATGCGTACCTGTGTAATACTGCAATGCTCTGGCTGTGCTTTATGTTCATATACAGCATCCTTTATGCTTAGTTTCTCTGCATATGCACTCCATGTCTTGGGCATTGCTGAGGGTGCATAGCAGCAAGCATAACATGCCATGTTTGGTCAGAGTGGCATGTTCAAAAAGACGACATAAAAACATTAAAATACTGAATGCCAGGTTCTGGTCAAACTACGTTTGTATCTTTTGTTATTCTGCATGGGTTTTGCTGCAGTTATATGACCTTTCTATATAGTATGTGACAGTTCTGAATGGAGATGCATGCGTACAGTGCCATCTGGAAAAAGCAATTGAGAGAAACTGGCAGTTGCCCTTGGAGATGTGTAATCAAAGTTCAGCACAGATAACTTGAATTTCATTTTCCCTTCTATTGCAGGAGGAGCCCAACCTGCTCTTTCCATCTTAGGCCTAAAAGACCAGCAACAGCTGATCGAGCAAAAGCACAGGATAGTAACTGCTCCTGGAATCCCGGCCTGCGGAGGCCGCCCACAGAGAACTCGGTCATCTCCTCGCTAATTCCGAAATATTAGGTTTCAATAAATACCTTTTCCTCCACCACCTCCCCAAGGGAAGAGCTGTCACGGCCAAGGATAATTAAAAAAAATTATTCAAGTAGATTCTTAATACTCCAGTTGGCCTGCATTTTACCATGCCATTCCTTAACATCGATATTTTTTTTAGTGTAGACTATTTATGCATGCAGTTTTTGCAATAAAGCAAAAAAAAATGCTTTACAACCTTGCATGCTGGTATGCCTATGCACTTAGCATGTTTTCAGGAATGGTGCATTTGTGTAAAGCTCAGCTAGCATATGTGCCTCTTTGATGGAAGTTTTAATTGCACACTTCTGTTCAGTGCTTTGTGTGTGAAAGTAAAGCAGACAACAGGAAACTTGAACCTGTTGCATATTCTATTGTCTGCTTTACTCTCACGACAAAGGCATTGAGCACTAGTATGTGACTGAAATTTCCATGGCACATGCTTGCTGAGCTTTACACGAATGTTATTGGCAAGTTTTTACACTAATAGCGGGCCCTGCAAGCATGTTCCGGGAAACGTCCGAATGTCCGCCTCCGGCTGCCCGTCGGACGTCCGTGGGACGCGATCCGGATCCACAAACGATAGTCCGACGGACGTCCGCTGTACGTATATCGAACATAACCGGACTTCCGTCGGATGTCCGAAGGTCCGAAAACGGACGTCCGTCGGTCGACCGTCGGACGTCTATGGCCGTCTGGGTTGTTAGCGGTAGCCCCGTTTGCCAAAAATGCAAGTCTTCTCTGTGCACCACCGCTTTCTCTTTGGCATTTTTCTCTGCAGTCTAGTGAGAGGCACTGGGGAAACAACAATCGGGAACCGCGCTTCACCACTGGCGACACAGTAAAAAAAGAAGGGATACAGGCGAGCACAGAACGCGCGCACAAAACGCGAAAAAAAAAAAAAACCGATGCAATCGTCGCCGAGCAGGTAGAAGTGCGGAACGACTCGCATGAGCAAACACCTACACCGTAAATAAACTGCTGCACCTTCGTGAAAGCAAAAGACGCGCAGAAG
This sequence comes from Amblyomma maculatum, assembly GCF_055883805.1. NCBI lineage: Eukaryota > Metazoa > Arthropoda > Arachnida > Ixodida > Ixodidae > Amblyomma > Amblyomma maculatum. The sequence continues at coordinate 34,111,300 of NC_139351.1, read as the reverse complement.
CAGGTTTAACACGCACGCACAACACGATTGCCGTATTCTGAAGCGAGAAAACTGCGTCGTCTGCTCAGGTGGTACCCTCCCGACAAGCAGCGCCCTCTGCCGCTAACGATTGGCTTTCATTGCAAACAGCGCCATCCTCGCCCATAGGGAAGCGCGGGCGCTCGTCACACTAGCCAGTACATTCTAGGCACTGTACCAAAACCATGGCCAGCTGCCAACTGACTATCCCGTCAGACTTGATCTGACCGCGTACGCAGCCAATCGCGGGCCAAATCTGAAATGTGATTGACTTACCCCAAAAAATAACATTGTGCAAGTCTACTTAAACTAGTACTTCTTTCTTAGTGCGAAATTTTGGGAGCTTGCGTGAAAGCAAGTAGACAATAAGAATAACGTTGGCTAGCCAATTTTGTTACAAGTCAAAGCTGATACAAGACAATCCACGTTGATTTTATGCAGGTTTTATGGCATCGTGGTTTCGTGCTGAGGTGGACGTGCTTGCCGATTCTCAGAATCAACGAAGTGTCCTTTTTCTCCAAATCATGAATTGTTCTGTGCGGTGATTTGCTTGTGTGCCGCAACATTTGTTTCTCTAACAACGCTTTTATTTATTCTACCTTCGCAATACGTGCGCCGGCCATCATGAAGTGCCATTACGAAGTTCTCGGTGTTTCCAAGAGCGTCACACCAGAAGAACTGAAGTTGTCCTACAGAAAGCTCGCGTTGTTGTGGCATCCAGGTGAGCGTGCGCGCACAAGGGTTTAGCCTCCATACCTGTGGCCACGAAGGCCACGCGATGACCTCTTTTCAGAAGGCGCGTCAGTCCGCCCGTGAGCCGCATATTTCACGCTTTGGCAGTTGGACGCTGAAGGTAACATTAGACGGATACAACGCGGTCAGTGGTGCCAGGCATGGTTATGCTCGATCAAAGGCGTTGGCTCAGTCTTTATGGAAGAAAAGCAAAAGCAGATGAACCCTGTTAGAAACGGGATAGAAAGGTGTACTACGGCTAAGGGTTTTGGGGTGGATTTGTTGCGGGGTCAGAGCATGTAGAGACATCAGTACAGCGTGTTTCTTTGTGCATTCCTGTGTGTCATTATCGTTAAGTGCCGTTTGTAGTAATTCTTTGCATATGCTCATATATGTTCATATATGTTCAGACTCAGTGGCGTCGCGAGGGTGGTGCGGGGGATGCGGAAGAAGTGGGAAGAGAAATAAACTACTGTGTAAAGACGCGAAAAGGCGCGCTTTGGTGCCGCTGAGATCACTGACAGGAAAGTGTGACCTTCTCGTAGAAAATTATTCTCTTATGAGGAGTGCTTGAAAACACATGCCTTAGTTTATGCCAAAGACTCCACGCCATTTCAACGTCGGACCGGGCCTTTGTACGTGCGTGTACCCTGGAAACATCAGCATTAATCCGTCACCCATCGGAAACCCCTGCGCGGAAGAGTTAGACGACACCCGTCGTTGGCCGCGCCACCGCATTGTCTTATTTTGTGTATGTGTAGTTCACTCTCCTTTCCCAAGCAAGGACCGCTGAAAGCTAGTATCTCTCCGGCAGTCTTTAGTCTTGTTTATTTATCACCTGTCTTCCTCGCTCCTCGACCCAGTCAAAAACCTCACAATGTCAAAATGCCGAAAGGCACAGAATGGCTGTTGCTCAGTGGAATGGCAAGTCTGGAGTGCCGCGCCTCCGCACCCGGTGCGCGAGACCCTAGCGACGCCACTGAAAAGACTCGAGCAGGAATCTAACTGCGGACTCCAAACTTTGTGGAGTCGTTTTCGCAAACACCCATACTCTAACCACAGCCATGTGGCCATTTGGCAAGGTTGCCCATACATATGATGTGCGTATTTATTTTTTTTTTTGTACCACATAAATGTACCACATAAAAATGTTAAAATTTTTTTTACAAAAAAACTAAAAATAAAACAGAGATATGGCAGGATTCAGGGGACAAGTAAGTAAACAAATAACAAACGTCTGTTGAAAACAGCGACAGTAGAATGGAAATAATGCAGTCACCAAGATAGTTTCATCAAAGTAGTTTTAGGTCATCTTCATATTGCGCACCTCCTTAACATACTTCATTCTCATAAAACAAGATGTACCGTCTTTGCCAAAAGTAACCAGGCTGCTCCGAAGGCTAGCGGAGCAAGCGCGCGGCCATGTGGCGGCGTTGCGCTCGCTGTGGCTTATCGGTGCTCGTCAGCTCCGAGAGTACAACAGCTGACGTAACTTCGCACCCTCCCTCTCGCCAGTTGGATGTTAAAAACTAGGCGCGCATGATGTACCGGCTGCGGTTTCACGTGTGTGAAGCTTGGTTGTGCCCAGCGAGGGCGCTCAGTATAGCTACGTGGCTATTCGCTCTTCTCGGCAACTTCCCTGAAGCTGATTTTATGTCGCGTTTCTCGCTATATAATTATACGTGCTTGTGTCCTGCAATCCGTTGCTGAAACGCACCAGCAGTATTGCGCTTTCCTGCGTGTTTTATGCGTCTGTGCATTAAAGAATGATAATGCACCTCGAAATTTCAATATGCTTGCTCCAAGGTGCTTTGCGTAGTGCGACATTACGGGTTGTAACTCTGGTACAAAGATATGGGAAAGCTTGTGAACCCTTTCAAGCCACCTTATCTTTCTTTGAGGCTCGCAAAATTACCGAGAAGGGCGAATAGCCCCCGTCGCTGTACTGAGCGCCCTCGCTGGGCACAACCAGGCTTCGCACGCGTGAAACCGCAAACCGCGCATCATATGCGCCTAGTTTTTATCATCCAACGGGCGAGAGTGAGGGTGCAAAGTTACATCAGCGGTTGTACCCTCGGAGCTGACGAGCACCGATAAGCCACAGCAAGCGCAACGCCGCCACACGGCTGCGTGCTTGCTCCGCCAGCCTTCGGAGCAGCCTGGTTACTTTTGGCAAAGACGGTACCTACATCCGAACTCTGTGGACAAACCACTCCTTAATCTCATGTACAAGACTAGGCAGAATTAAGACAAAAGCACTTCCCACAAGTTTTTAATGAACACATTCCATTACAACCAAACTTACTTTTAGGAGAAAAGTCCTTCATATTTCCCCTTTTATTTCATTCCTAAAAAAAGCAAAGCTTTTAAACAAGCTGTAGAATCTCTAATAATTCCTTAATGCCCTTCTTATCAAGCAGAAATTTTAACCCTTGCTCTTGCCACATGGTGGCTTCTCATCATCATCATCATCATCATTATCATCAGCCTGATTATACCCACTGCAGGGCGAAGGCCTCTCCCATATTTCTCCACTTAACCCGGTTCTGTGCTAGCTGCATCCACTTGACCCCTGCGAACTTCTTAATCTCATCCGCCCACCTAACTTTCTGCCGCCCCCTGCTACGCTTTCCTTCCCTTGGAATCCAATTTGTTACCCTCAGCGACCATCGGTTATCCTCTCTTCGCACTACATGTCCTGCCCATGTCCATTTCTTCTTCTTAATTTCTACTAGAATGTCGGTAACTTGAGTTATTTCTCTGACCCACTCTGCACGCTTTCTATCTCTTAATGTTACCCCTACCATTTTTCGTTCCATAGCCCTCTGGGTTGTCCTCAACTTAAGTAGAACTCTCTTGGTTAGCCTCCACGTTTCAGCCCCATAGGTGAGTACAGGCAAGATGCAACTGTTGTATACTTTCCTCTTGAGCGATACCGGTAAGCTGCTAGTCATAATCTGCGAGTGCTTGCCAAATGCGCTCCATCCCAATCTTATTCTTCTTGTTATTTCCTTTTCGTGGTCCGGATCTGCGGTTACTACCTGTCCTAAGTAGACGTATTCGCCTACTACTTCCAGTATTTCGCTACCTAATGTAAACTGCTGTTCCTTCCCGAGGCTGTTGAATATTACCTTAGTCTTCTGCATATTGATTTTCAAGCCTACCTTTCTACTTTTCCTGTCTAGGTCATCAATCATTATTTGCAGTTCATGCCCCGAGTTGCTTAGCAAGGCAATATCATCAGCAAATCGCAGATTGCTGGGGTATTCTCCATCTACCCTTATCCCTAACTGCTCCCATTCCAAGTCTCTGAATACTTCCTCTAAACAAGCTGTGAATAGTACTGGGGAGATTGTGTCTCCTTGCCTAACACCTTTTGTTTATGGGAATTTTGTTACTTTCTTTATGCAGAACTATGGTTGCTGTGCAGCCACTATATATATCTTCCAGCACTTTCACGTACGGCTCGTCTACCCCCTGATTTCGCAATGCCTGCATCACCGCCGAGGTTTCAACGGAGTCAAATGCTTTTTCGTAATCAATGAATGCTATGTATAAGGGCTGGTTATATTCCGAGCATTTTTCTATCACCTGATTGATGGTATGGATATGATCGATAGTAGAGTACCGTTTCCGAAACCCTGCTTGATCCTTTGCTTGATTGCAGTCTAAGGTTGTCCTGATTCTATTAGCGATTACCTTAGTAAATACCTTATACGTAACAGACAGTAAGCTGATTGGTCTGTAATTTTTAAGATCCTTAGAGTCCCCTTTCTTGGGAATGAGGATAATGTTTGCATTCTTCCATGGTTCCGGTACCGTCGATGACACCAGGCACTGCGTATACAGGGTGGCCAGTTTTTCTAGCACGATATCCCCCCCGTCCTTCAACAAATCTGTAGTCATCAGATCCTCTCCAACTGATTTCCCCCTTTTCATAGTTTCTAGTGCTTTCTTGACCTCGTCCTTCGTCACTGGTGGAACGTCTGACTTTTTCCCTACCGCCAATCTCATTACGGTCCCGACTACTTTGGCTACTGTAGAGATCTGTATAGAACTCCTCGGCTACTTTGACTATCTTTTCCATATTAGTGATGACGTTGCCCGCCTTGTCCCTTATTGCATACATCTGGTTTTTGCCTATGCCCAATTTCTTCTTTACCGCTTTAAGGCTTCCCCCGTTCAATTTTCTCCATGTTATACTTCCTTATATCGGCCACCTTGCGCTTATTGATTAGCTTTGATATCTCGGCCAATTCGATCTGGTCTGTTGGATTGGAAGCTTTCATACTCTGGCGTTTCTTAATCAAATCTTTCGTCTCCTTAGACAGCTTGCCGGTATCCTCTCTAACTATCCTACCGCCTACTTCTACCGCGCACTCAGTAATGATATCTCTGAAATTATTGTTCCTTGCCTCTAGGGTAATGTCGCCATCCTCAGTTAGAGCTGAAAACCTATTCTGTAGCGAGATCCTGAACTCTTCTGCCCTCCCCCTCACTGCTAATTCGTTGATGGGTTTCTTTCTTACTAATCTGTTGCGTTCCTTCTTCAGATTTAGGCTAATTCGGGACCTCACCATCCTGTGGTCACTGCATCGCACTTTCCCGATTACCTCTACATCTTGCATAATGGCGGGGGTTGAACACATTATGAGGTCGATTTCATTTTTAGTCTCTCCGTTAGGACTTTTCCATGTCCATTTCCGGTTCTTCCGTTTGCTGAAGAAGGTATTCATGATTAGTAAGTTATTGCGCTCTGCAAACTCAACTAGTAACTCCCCCCTGCTATTCCTAGAACCAATGCCATAGTCACCTACTGCCTTGTCTCCTGCCTGTTTTTTCCCTACCTTGGCATTGAAATCGCCCATTAGTACAGTATACTGCGTCTTTACTTTTCGCATTGCCGATTCTACATCTTCATAGAAGCTTTCAACTGCCTGGTCATCATAACTACATGTAGGTGCATAGGCCTGTACAACCTTCAGTTTATACCGCTTATTAAGCCTAATTACGATGCCTGCAACCCTCTCATTAATACTATAGAGTTCATCTATATTACCCGCTATATACTTATTGACAAGGAAACCTACTCCTAGTTGTCGCCTCTCCGGTAAGCCTCGATAACACAGTACATGCCCGTCCTTCAGTACAGTATATGCCTCATTCGGCCTCCTAACCTCACTAAGCCCTATGACATCCCATTTCATGCCCTCTAGTTCCTCTAACAGCACTGCTAAGCTAGCTTCACTAGCTAGGGTTCTAGCATTAAACGTTGCCAGGGTCAGTTTCCAATGGCGGCCTGTCCAGCGGAGCCAGGCTTTCTTAGCACCCCCTGCTGCGTCACAGGTCTGACCACCGCCGTGGTCAGTTGTTCCGCAGCCGCTGGTGACTGAGGGCCGGGGTTTTATGGAGCTTATCATAGGAGGTTGCGGCCAATTACTGCACCAGGGTGGCCAGCTCCTGTTCTGGTGAGGGAGTGCGTTGGCGGAGGTGTTCACCGGCATCAGGTCGCACCCCAAACCTGTTTATGCAATTCCATCGACACGTGGATATTTTTTTTTTCATCCGGTGGAGAATTGCGTGGCACCGGGATTTGAACCCCGGTCCTCTTGCATGCGAGGCGGATTTTCTACCGCTACGCCACCGCTGCACCCTGGTGGCTTCTATGTGCTATAAAATACAACACAACGGCCAAACTCTTTCTAACGGGCAATCTATGAAACTAACTCGGGTCAGGTCAAAATGAGAATTTAAAGGTAGAAAAAACACCAAATGATCGGTGCAATGTTATTGTGAAAGGTCAGCAAAATGATCTCACCAAGCAGGCATACAGCTTTTTTACTGACATGTTCAACATGTTCAAGCAGTAGCAGATAAAGCTCTTGATCTGTAGTTAGCTGTTGCAAAATAGTTTTGAGCAGTTTATTTACAGTCAAGAACAACCATAAGAGCTGATTTTACCCTTAGTTTTCTCTAACCTTTGGACGGGCGGATGATGCTTTTTGTTTGTCTCTTCATATCTGGACGTTGTGCTGGTACCCAGGATTCTTCTGGAGCAGTTACTATACCCATAATATCTGGGCCACTTTTTGTGGCCCCCTGCACTGTTACCTATTTTCATGCGAAATGTTTTAGGTTATGATTGCTCCATACTAATCTGAAATTTTTTAAATTTTTTTTTCGGCAGTCTTATTCAAGAACTTTTTGGATACACCTTGTATGTAGCTACTGATGGTTGTCTACTAGTCGCAACTGCGCCTTATTTCTTAGGCGAACCAGTATTTCAGCCTGTTGATGAGCATATCACTAGTTCCTGACCATCAAATTGGTGTCGTAAGTATAGTGTCATCCACAGAATCACTGTGGCCAAATCTGTATCTCTTCAAGCTGCATTACTGTTGGCGTGGAATGCATTCTATGGTAAAAGGTAGGCTGCCTTTCATCTCGTGGATATGACAATAAGCAGTAAATGACATGTGACATCACTGTTGTAATCTTTTGAACTAATAGAATCTCTTGCCAATGGCGTTTTTCTGTACTGGCCTTCAGACAAGAACCCAGACAACCTTCAGGAGGCGACAGAGCAGTTCAAGCTCATCCAGCAGGCCTACGACGTTCTCAGCGATCCCCAGGAACGGGCCTGGTACGACAAGCACCGTGATGCCATTCTGAGTGGAGGTGAGGCCACAGCTGTTGTCTTTTTGGAAGGAAATAATTTGTGGCCCTGTCAAAAGGGGATATCACCATATGTATACATAAATTATTTTTGTAGAACTTCCTGCCAAGATTTGATATGATGTGAATAGCTGGAGCTTACAGTTTGAACTCTTTTATGGGCTGCATTGCAGCATGCGGCCAATTTAATCATGAAATGGAACCAAGAAACTGTTTTGAAGATAGATGCCATGTATTATGTAAGTGCAGGATGTTTCCGTGGAGCGGGTCTGTTTGCATTCATCAGTCCTTGAAAGGGACACTGCAGCACTTTTTGCACAAATTGGGCTTTCAGCAGAAACCCACATTTTTTCATACTGCGAACTGGAATATCGGATTTAAATTAGGCAGAAGAAAGCAGAAATAGCCTTTTTTCAGTAGAAGTAAGCAGCCCGCGCGACAGGGCTCACCGCAGGTCACAACGCCGCCTGTGATTGGCCAAGACGTCGCGTGACATTTTGAGGACCGAGGAAGCTGCCGATGCGGCTTCTTTGCTGCGCTGTGTGCTGATCGCAGCTCTGCGGCTTTGTGAATGTCATTATGTCATGTCATCTCCACCTGAATGACCATCGAGATTTTCACCGTATGTATCCGTACCAGATGCACCCACAAACGATGAAGCACTTCCGTTGTGGGGAGCGTAGGCTTTACATGAAATCTTGATTTGGTTAGAGTAAGACATTTTGAAAAGTAGTCTGTCATTATTAGCAGAAAACACATGGCCCTCAGCGAAATCTCGGCGCGCATATTTTTGGGAAGGAAGGGCAGCGAACAATGTCCTAGCCGACTACCTTCATCTCAGGCCCCCCGCCCCGCCCGAAAGGTCATTGTTGTGAAAAATGGACCCAAGGCTTGGTGTACTAAATTCTGCTTTGAGTGCCTGTGGAGATACGAAGAATTTTACAGAAAGAGTGAAGCAGTACACAGCTGCCACCAAACAAATGAACAATAAGCTAAACGCGGTTGCCCAGCTCTGCAATGCATGCGAGCCTTTGAGGGGGCCATTGTGCTGGAGACCAATACAAGCACGCGCAGAATGCTGCTTGAGTCATGGGACATTTAGCAGATGTAAAGAACTTGTCCCATTATCGTACGCTCACAATACAAGTTAGTGAATTGACGGCCGATGTAAGTTGAAAACCAAGCTGCAGCTCCACATACCGCACCTATACCTTCATGAGGAAAACATGTTCTCAAATGTATTTTCTTATGAGAACCTAGTCGCTTTATTTTTTTATTTATTTCATTTGTGTTCCCAAGCAAGAAAGGAATGTGTACAATGGACGACGTAGCAACAGGTGCAAAATCACGAGGCCATGTATGAACAACTCATGATTGCTTGTTCGGAAGCATCAAAGGAAACCTCGCTCTGTGCGCTCCTTACCTGAATGCGCCTGTACTCAGCTCAGCGGTAAATTCTTTATCTTCTATTAATGCTCCCTTAATGCTCCCGTAAGGGTTCCACGAACATATCAGGCATGTGCCGTGCCATGCTGGAACTCGCAAAGCCTTCACAGCTTAGCTGCGACACAGCAGTGAACTCTTCTTAATCACCTGCTAGTTCGCAAAAATCATCAGCGCGTGCTGCTGATGAGTTGTGCATGCTTAGCACAGAATCCCAGAAGTCGTTGCGCGGAGGTTTTGTGGAGAAAAAAAAAAAGACTCTAATACAACCATAAGCCGATGCTGTCTACTCGTCGCATCACGAGATTGCACTCCATGAACGGATCGCAGTCAGAGCTAAACGCATTGGTTCGCATACAAATGAGACCTGAATAGTCAGAAAGTAATGGAACTACAAAGTACAAGCCTTACCTCTCTTTTCTTCCTTTAATAACCGCAGTTCTAGGAAATGGTGACTGTCCCAACTTTTTTGTGCAAGGAAATAGAAGGAGCCGCCTCATGGTTCAGCCATGCCTTTTTATCAAAGCCCTTTGAAAATCGCGTTAGGAACATAGTCACAGTCACGAAAATGCTTCGAGTAGAATGTTTCCTTTGGCCGGCTTGAATTTATCTCTCTTCTCAGCAACGCCACATTGCGCCGCAAGCTTTTAACACAATGGAAAGTTATATTGTCGCGTCCACAGCTGTTCATGCATCCGAATACATGTAGAATTGTGTTGTATCAGGTGCACAACACTAAGTTGACATGGTTTGTATGTCCGCAATGCACGCAAGACGAGGAGCAGCGCACGTCGAAAGCCCCCTTCGTTAACTCAGAATGCCTCTGGTTCCTCACAGTGACGTCACAACGGACAGGGATGCGAGGTTTCTCTCCCCGCTTTCCTCCGCTGTAGCAATCGCGCGGGGCACGGGAAATTTGAATTATGCGCTTTCAGTAGGCGATTGCGCAGGTGTTTTATGCATAATCGAAAAAATAATTTCACAGACATGATCAAAAAATAATCTATTTGAAAACCACTGCAGCGTCCCTTTAAACCTTAAAGTAAGCTGCTTGCAGGAATGGGGAAAATGAAGTATAATTGAGACCTTCAAAGCACTTTTTATACTCATTGATAGGGCATACCTGACAAAATTTGTACACATGCTTAGTTACTTTTGGCATCTATACAGCTGGATGAGCGGAATAATTTCCCTGCAGTTTAATTTTGCTAACATACTTGAAAATTTGAAATCTTTGCTCTGCTCGATAGAAGTTTGAAATCTAAGGGGTTAATCGTGTGCATATTAGGGGGCATTTTATTTTCAAACTTGAGTACATCATAGCACAGACTAGAAGTACATTAAATTCAAGTGATTGCTGTACTCACTGTGCTTGTTATACTTGCTCTATTTGCTATGTATACTTAGCTTTGATGTTATGGGCTGTAGATGTGCGGGAACTGCATGTAGGCATAAGCTCAAAGTGTGTAATTTTTCAAATGGCCCTCTCTCCTCTACTTAAACAATCTGTTTGGTGCTGCTTGGAAAGCCTGAACTGCGTCTAGAACCTGAGACTGCCACTCATAGATTCTGTACACAGCTGCTTTTACTGAGAGGTGATTGCTTAGAGCCTGGTTTTCAGCTGGTCTTATGTGTCTGGTAAGTAAGGGATACAACAGACATTGGAGAAAGCTACTGGTATCCAAATGAGTCCAATCCTAAACTTCAGTCATCTTTTTTTTTTATTAGGAGAAAATTGTTTCTGTCCAATGGCAGTAATTCAGTAAGCGTGTTCATTATCGACTTAGATTCAACGAGGAGTCAGTCATCCAAACAATAGTGTGGATAGTATGCACAGAAAATGAGGTGCACACTGTGCACCCCTGGTGAGCAAGCATCTGTTTTTAAAAAGTAGTTATGATAAACTGAGTTCAAACAAACACAACTGCTACTAACTGCTTACCGTTGGTTGTTAATCGGACAGAAAAAAGCAAACCAGTTGATGCAGCTGTCTATAGCTAGGTAAATGTTGTAGCTGTGTGCATTGCAAGTTAAAATGCTGTACATAGTATTTAGTGGCATGATTTCAGCAAGCACTGGCTATGTTTGAAGGAAAAGTATTTTTGTTGTTAAAGGCAGTCTTGGGCAGCACAAAATAGACATCACAAAAATTAAGGGGAGACTTAAGTAGAGTTAGTTGTTGGGCTAGTTGGTATTCTAGATTTAAGGACATAGTTTTCAGTGCAAAGGCACATGGCCAAAGGAAAGAAGAGGAAAGACTGTAGGGACGAACACAGCGCTGCTTATAGTCTTTCTTCTTCTTCTTTCTTTTGGCCGCATGCCTTTGCGCTGAAAACTATGTCCTTAAGACACCTTTGCCCTTTAGTGTGTGACGTGATAGCCTTGAAGGTTCCTCCCCTTGCCGTTCCTTGTTTGCTTACATGTAGTCCCTGCTCGCTTAATTACCAATTCCTTAGTTTGTGCCTGTACTATCTTGCACATTCATATTAGCATACTGTTCTAAGCTGCCACACTCTCCAGCCACCAATCGTGGTGACCCCACGACATAAAGCGTATGAATGTGCCTGCATGGCAAAGGAGTAGTGTGCCTGACTCGGTATCAGAGAGCCTTGGAAGGTTGATTTCTCTCCCACCTTAAATGAGCAGTTCGAGTTTGCAGCTCCTCTCAACTTTGTGATATCATGTGTTCTTGTTAAGTCCTACAACCCCTCGAAGAGTCGGGGCTCAGCTATGTAACCTGCCAGTTACAACCTGCCTGCAATTTCTCGCTGACAGCACTGACAGGCACTCCTAGAGGACCTCATGCTAAATGCCTTGTTGGAGAGATGAAAAGCCCTTCAAGCAATGGAGGCATAGCCACATTTTTGCGCAGCGTGGTTCTTTACTGACAGTTGTGTTTAAGCATGTCTCCTGAAGTTGTTATATACGTACATACCCCTATTTCTTCTATCCACATTGTTGCCTGTCTTAGCACTCTTCTCTTCCCTAGTGAAGGGTAAGCAGGCGAGATGGTCCTTCCTTTAGGCCAACTTATCTGCCTTTCTCTCAAACAAACTTCTTTCTCTTTGATTTCTCCTGCATTTTGTATGATTTTAGAAGCCTTCAGCATACCTAGTCCAACAAGAAGCTCTGTTGGACGGAAATAGGTTTCTGGAGTTTAAAGACTGTGTGGCCTTTAGGTATAAAATCCATGATTTTTGTTTTGTAGCGAAAACTGGCACTATTTCTCTGGGGCCTGAAAGAGCGCCAGCTCAGGTCTCTTCTTTCATGTGGGAGGGGGACATTAGAATCAGCCTACCATGACATTTGAATTTTCGTTACCCCTATACCACGCAGGCACGTTCGTAACAGGCATGAAAGTGGGTTCTGCATACAACGTTGGTGAACTTTGATGCGTTCAATGGAACGCTGGTTGTGTTCGATGCAATGCTCGGTAGCCCGCAGCCAGAGCGTTTGCTCCACATTCGGTTCAGCAGCGTTGAACCTCCGTAATTTTTTCATCTCTGGTTCATTTCTTGACGGGAGAACGCCTTTGCATTTCAGGGCTGGGAGGCGACTACAAAGACGATAGCTTGGATGTCTACTGCTTCTTCAACTCCTCCTGTTTCAGTGGCTACGGTGATGATGAAAAGGTGCTTTTGAATCTTTTCCACTTTGGCTGTAGCCTGTATTACTTGGCGGCAGTGCATGTTATGCACCCATTACTGCTTATGAAAGCATACATTCAGCCGGTACTTATCTGCCTTGGTTAGTCTTCTGTGGGTGTAGCCTATAATTCTGTAGGTACATATTGGTTTAAATTACTATTTTGGTGGGTCAGAGGTTCAGAACCATTCTGCAAGAATGCAGTTTCTCTGGAAGTAGCTTTGTTAGCTTGCATGAGGGTTCAGATGTTGTGAGAAACCAAGAAGGTACTATGAATTGGCAGTAATTGCAGCATGTATCAGCAATTACTGTAGTCCATCATTATGAGGCTTTAGTGGCATCTTTTACTCCTGTGAGTATTCTGCCGTGTAGCTTTTACAAATGCTTGATGCAGATATGCTCGCTGAATTAATGGGCCCTTAAAGATAAAGCGTTTACCATAAGCATTTTTTCGTATGATCCGGGGCATTGCATTACTACTACTAAACCCATGACAACTATAGCTCTTATAGTAAAATATTTGTACATCTGGGCTCGTCATGCAAATTGTCAACCTGCAATGTACATTGTGTAGCTTATTGTGTCCTCTTATTTTTGCACAAACTTTTTGCAACATTCTTATGTCCAGTAGGCAGTGCGAATATTGAAATTTTTTGAATACCTGATCATTGGAAAAAAGAAGTGGGAGATTAAAAAATAGCAATCATTGTTTTTCTTGTTTATTTCAGAATTAACATGTAGTATTTACAATTAAAGGAAACTAGAATTGCACAGTAGTGTATACTGTGGGGTTATCCTACTGAAACATCCAGTATAAACTCTATACAGGATTCCTTATACCAGTTTTTGTACAGGAAGGAGCTGCTTGAAATAGGGTAGAGCTGTCATATCGCTGCTTAATACAGTGAACCCTCGTTAATTTAGCCTTTCAGGAGCTAGAAAAAAATACCTGAATTAACCAAAAGCTCGAATTATCAAATGGGCCTGCGGTGAATATGGAAATTTTTGAATTTTTGAATATAATTTTTGAATATTCGGAAATCCTGAACATTAGTTCTTTGAATATGAATTGAATAACAAACATATCCCATTCATATTCGAAATTCCAAATATTCGCACACCTTTATATCAGCTGTTAATTATGAAAGGAAGTGGTGCATTATGATATGTGTCTTGCATCGGTTCGCTGCTTTGTGAAATTTCATCCACGGAGGATTCAGTGATTATCGTCTTGACGTGCCACAAGTCATAAAACTGCAGCGATGACGTAAATGTAGACCGGCCACTTCATGTGCAAGGGGTTCTTGGTATAAATCCCTATCCCAAGCAATTCCCCTCGGGAAGAAAGAAAGTCTTTATGTATTTGGAATATTTGTCAGGGCTGCGCTAATTCGTCATAGAAATGAATGTCGCTGCATAAACGAAAGACGCATATTTATTTATCCATAAGCAAGGGGATAGACTTGAAAGATTACATGCCTATCAGCTTACTGTCTGTTGCATTGCACAGTAAAGCGTTGTTAATTTCTCTTTTAAAAGACCAGGTAAAGTGTTCACATTATTGGGTGTCCCTAAGAAATTGCTGAAAACCATTGGCATCATATTTGCTTTATCTAATGAGCACCTCAAATGGAGTTGCCGGTGCATTAAAATGAAAACTAAGCGACAACTATAATGTTTTATGGTGTCATTGTTGGGGACAGAAAGAAACGCGTCAGAGCTGAAAGTGTACGTGAAGACGCTGCTTGTTTTCGTGCGGTTTTGTTTCTCCGAACATAGGCTGAGTGTCCGCCTGTGAGTATGTGCGCGTGAGCACGTCTATGCATGCATATGCTTACGCTGGTAGCCTGACCAGATCTGGATGCCAGGCCACCCAGCTGTTTGAATCGGAAAGGGACAGGGGCTTCTGAGGCGCCAAATGAAACGGCCATCCGTGAAATCATCGCTGTACAGTTTTCTTCTTTCACTTAGCCAACGAAATCAGTTGTTAAGTTTGCCGGAGCTTTTCTGTGACCAAACTAATGAACGCATATTACCGCGGTGGTGCAGTGGTTAGGTCGCTCGACTTCTGTGCACGAGGATGTAGGATCGAATCCCGGCCCCGGCTACCGCTTTTTGATAGAAGCGAAAAGCAAGACGCCATTGTGATGTGCGATGTCAGTGCACGTTAAGAACCTAAGCTGGTAGAAATTTCCGGAGCCCTTCACTACAATGTCTTTCATAGCCTAAGTCGCTTTGGGACCTTAAACCCTCAGACGAGCCATCCGAATGTGTACAGTATGTACATGCAATGGCAACACAACAGTTGTCAAGTTCTTTGCTTTGTGCACACTGTTGAGAATGTTAAAGAAAACCAGAAGTGGTTTCGCAGCCCTTCTTGTGGCACAACTGCCATTGCATTTTGAGGATTCTATGCCTCATGGACTGAGCAGTGAACCATTGTAGCATTCTCAAAACATGATGGTTCAGCCTACTCGAAGAGCAAAGGAAGCATGTGGGCACAAGACAGGTAGATATGCGTAGGCATTAGAATGGCGCTATTTTCCTATTTTCAGAATAAAAGTAGTATTAGTAATAATAAATAAGACTAACGGCACACAAAACGGTGTCTGAAATGGTGCGACTTGCCAATGTGCACACCTAGTGTCAGCAGCAGGACGGCATGAATTTAAGAGAAATGAAACGGCAACTTGGTAGTGGGGGAGACTTCTGATCATTGTTGCATCTGCCATATCATGCATGCTGAGGTGTTACGGGCGTGACTGCTGCATGCAATTCATGTGCAAGGAGTTTTATGTGGACAACTGCTGGCTTTATGCTTCATACCTCTACCCCTGAGTCTGGATTAAATGGTGCAAGAATGCCTATGTCCAAATTAGCCAGCCTCCAATGCCATAGACTTACATGGGTGTCAGCCAGGGCTGCGCTCCTAGTTCCAGTTATCCGAATTTTGGACATTTCATTAGTCTCCTTTAGGCTGGTCAAATCCTAAAACCACTTAGCTTATCTTTCACGGTAATTGCATAAATTCAAGAGAAGGCAAGTGTATAGCAGGGGGCGGCAGAAAGTTAGGTCGGTGGATAAGGTTAGGAGGTTTGCGGTGACCGGGTAAATGCAGCTGGCTCAGGTAATTCGAAGGATAGTGGAGAGGCCTTTGATCTGCAGTCGGTGCAGTCAGTCTGGTGATGAGGATGGTGAAGTCTTGAAATGGTGAAATCAATATCTGGCATTGCTTTTTCTTCTGGAACCAGGGATTCTATGCGGTGTTTCGGGATGTCTTTCAAAGAATTGCCGCTGAAGACGAGCCCTACCAAGATGAACCAGTGGAGGTGCCAGGATTCGGGGAGAGCACTAGCCCGTACGATGAGGTAAGTAGTTTTCTGAAATTATTGCCCATTGAACTGCCAAAGTGCTGCACTCAAGCTGACTGGGGCAGTTTTGATGAGACGCACTTTGAGCGGCTCATCTCTTTTTGCTCTTTGTTTCTTGCTCATCATTATACACTTATAGGTATACACTCAGTTTGTTAGTCCGTTTTAATTGCTACTTCGAATTGTGCTTGATTGTTTGCTGTTTGTTTTCTAACTGAAAGTGTGGTGCCCTTTTTATGTTTTATGTTGCAGTTTTTTTCCCCAATGTAATGCCATGCCTGATGCTGTTGGTGCAGCGATAAAAAAAATAATCTGAGCATGCCACGTGTAATGTTGATAGCCACAGGAGAATTTCTGTGCATTAGATAGAACCCTGTGATTGGGTTCAAGGTGCCGTGTTAATGCGAGAATGTTAAAGGCCCCATTCACCACAAAATTTGATGTCAGCATCGGCATTGTGAGCGAAAAATCATTAGCGGGATGCGGGCAGGTGGTAGCTGGCAGCTGATATGGCCGCGCACTGACTGGATGTACTGTCGCCTGACGTTACGCTTGGCAGGAGCTGCCAACTTAGCCTTCTCCCTTTCATATGGGAGGGTCATACAGGAAAAGCTCGTTAATCCGGATCTCAAGGGACCGGAAAAAATGTCCGAGTTAACCAAATTCCGGATTGTCGAATGGACCATGAAAATAACAAGAAAAATGTACGGCGCATAAACATACCTTTATTGCATGAAAAACTGCGTTATTTTTGTTTGCCTAGTCGCCGGAATTTGCGCGAGAACGATTTTCTTCAACCCCATCAGGTGGTGGTGCGCACGCTCACTGTCGCGACACTCTACACAAAATTCCTCTAGTACAGTGAGGGCCTCCGCGGCCTCCTGCACGGTGCGACGTCGCGACGGCGGGTCGCGATCGTCTTCATCGGAATGATTTTCGTCCCCGTCGAGCACTTCCGATAATATGTCATCGTCAGTCAGTAGGCCAGCAACGGCAGCATCATCGTCTATTGCTACGTAGTCGGCAAGCTGGACACCACTAGGTAGGAGAAATTCAAAGCGCCTGTCATCCACCTCTTCGTTGTCCATATTTTCAGTGGGCTCTGGGGTATCCTCTGCAGTCACCTCTGGAGGAACGTCACAGTCATCAGGGCGGACAAACCCGCTGTGCCTGAAGGAGTTGGCTATGACCTCGGCCGGCGTGTTGTTCCAAACTTGCACTAAAATGTGAATTGCACTGAGGAGGTTTAGGTCATATTCTCGCCCTGACTCCTTGCACAGCAGCATCCGTTCTAGCACATGCTTCCTGTATCTGCATTTTACGTGCTGAATTATGCCCTGATCCAGCGGTTGCAGTGCAGCCGTCGGGTTCGGAGGAAGGAATACGAGCTCTATGCACTCCAGCCCTGTCACTCGGGTGTGCGCGCTGCAGTTGTCCACTACAAGTAAAACCTTGCGCTTGTTAGCGGAGAAGCGGCGGTCGAGCAGCCGCAGCCAAGCTTGAAAAATATCCGAGGTCATCCAGGCTTTTCTATTGGCTCGATACTCCACAGGCAAACGGGGAATGTTCTTAAAACACCTTGGGTTTTTTGCCTTCCCGATGACAAGTAGTGGCAGGCGCTCCGTGCCCGATATATTTGAAGCGAGAAGCACAGTGACCCTTTCCTTGCTCCTCTTCCCTCCAACGCACGGGTCACCCTTAAAGGTGATTGTTTTGTCCGGCAAGGCTTTGAAAAACAGTGCCGTTTCGTCGGCATTGAAGACGTCAGCAGGTTCATAACGAGCCAGGTACTGGAGAAGCTCGGTTGTCTTCCAGTCAGCAATGCGGTGTTCATCCACCGCTGTCTTCTCCCCACACACGTTTCTAAAGACTAATCCGTGCCTTTCTTTGAAGCGGGCGAACCATACTTCAGACGCACTGAAAGATTCTATGTTCATTTTTTGTGCGTACCTGTCAGCTTGCTGACAGATCAGCGGGCCACTCAAAGGAAGCTGTCCGTCACGCATGTCTGTAATCCACCGAAGCAGTACTTCCAGTTTCAGGTGCGCAGCCGTCCTTAGCCTTTTTCTCTTCCTGGTGAATTTGCCGCTGTCAAACGCTTCGAAAATTTTTTCTTTGTTTTTCACGTAGTCGCTTAGCATGCTTCTCTTGACGCCATACTTTTTCATTACCTCTTGCCGAGAAATGCCTTCGTTCAGCTCCTTCAATATCTTTACTTTTCTTTCCAAGTCATTTGCCGGCTGCTGTGGTCGTTTCGCTGGGGTGGCGGTCGCCATCACTATGAAGAACGACGGCGATGGCACAAGGCACAAGCACAGTCGACGAACGCAACGTGCACCCACAACACAAAGAATGAAGCAGCGTAGGGGCACTGTAGCGTAGGCGTAGCACATGTGGCGTTGAGCAGCAGAACAAACCGTCCCGTCGTCCTTGTAGCTTTCAGTAGATGCTGGAAGGTCCAGCGGCCCAAAGCCCCAAACCCATGCATCGGGTGGTGGCTGGCGCCACCTAGCCACTGCTCGCTCATTCACTATCATCATCGTCATTCTCAAGCTCCTCATGCAGCTTTTGTTCGGTTTCGGTTTCTCCAACTCTCCTGCAGTCTCCTGCCACGCCGTCGGTTACGGCAAGGAGCGTGTGCCTCCGAACCGCCGAGTATCGCGCGGCTCACTGGAAGTTGCGATAGCCTTCGGGAGTTGTCCGAGTTAACCGGTGCGCGGCTAAATGCCTCCGAGCTAACGAGCATTTCACACCATTGAACTATACACAGTTTTGCCGGGACCGCGCCGCGAGTCCGAGTTAGCCGAATTTCCGAGTTAACGAGATCCGGATAAACGAGGTTTTACTGTATATGAATCAGCCTGCCAGGACCTTTGCATCTATATAGTTAAAGAGCCATTGACTTTAGCATCTCACCTAGCCTGAATCGCTTTGGGACATTAAACTGCATAAACCTTACCGAAGATGCTCTAAGGGTTCTCCAGAACCCAGTTTGGGAACTTCTAGTCTGAGCCGTTTTGTAGATGACTAACTGACTGGCTGATTCTCCTTTATTTATTTTCCTCCAGGTTGTGGGCCCATTCTATGGCTACTGGCAAAGTTACTGTACAGCGCGCACGTTCACGTGGCTTGACACGTATGATGTACGGACAGCACCCAACCGGAGAGTGGCGCGGCTCATGGAGCGCGAGAACCGCAAGGTGCGGGATGCAGCCCGCCGGCAACGCAATGAAGAAGTCAGGGTGAGTCACAGTTTAGTGACTGCAGAGTGATTATTGGTTTTGATTTGTGTGCGCCTTTTTTTTATGTGTTTTTTAAAGGGCCTGTCGAGCACTAATTGTCAGGGTTGAAACAAGGGAGGCGTTTGTGCCCGAGTAATGTTCGGAGGCTTCAGCTTGATAGGAAGGTCGATGACACAAATGGAGAGTTGGTGATTGCACTGAAGAAACTCTTTATTGGGCTGACTTGCAACCGCAAAAGAACTAAGCAACTCGGACGCGGCGATAGCAATAAATGTGCTCGTTGAACAAAGATAGCCTGTCGCACACATCAACACTCAATTTAAAGGCTGCTCCGAACCATCTAGATAATGCTGCAAACTGTTACTAGCTCAACCTGAAACATTGTAGAAACATACGCGACTGGTCGGAATCTTCGAGACAGATCTCGGCGCATCTTGCGCGACAAAGAAACTGATAAAGGTGCGTCTCGCGACATTGAGCATTAACAAACAAAGAATACAGAATTGATACGTGTGCCAGAATCACAATTATAAGGCCGCATGCCGGCGGCTGTTAAAAAACAACAAATACAGTTTTGAAGGTATCGCGGCAGTATGAAATGTTGGAAAGGTTGCTTTTGCATTATGATGAAACCTTTGAGTTGCATGTACGCACAGCAAAAAAGAAAGGATGCTACATATATACAGTCGAACCCGAATATATCGAATTTTGGTTATATCGAGCTCACGGAATATCCCCTCGAAAATCCCATGTAAAAGTATAGGAAAGCCGCGTCATATATCGAACTCAATTTCACCGGTCGTTCGATATATCGAACTCCGCACCACGCACTGGAAAGTGTGCCTTCCCCAAAGACGATCGCATCACCCTCGGCCCTTTGCCGCGTGACGTTTTCAAGCCATGCCGCGGAAGGAATGAGAGGGGACAGTTCGGCTAGGGCAGCGCCGCGCCCATTCCCCAAAGGCGCGCGCATCTGCGGTTATCGTTTCCCGTGCACCAGCACGTGACGTTTGCAAGCCATGTGCGCGAAGAAACCAGAGAGAACCGGTGGGAGCGATAGGGGAAAAGCGCGATAGAGCGAAGCGCAAGGGTGTGCCCATTCTTTTGCCGAGCTATCTCTCTCTTTCCTCTTTCCCGGCCTATGTTCGCAGTAGCACGCGCTACGCATGCGCCAATCCAGCTCAGCCCGTTTTCAGACAGAACGTCGGACGGTTTCTCCAGCATGTGTTGCGAACCCTCTGCGCGCGGCGGCTCGGCTGACGTGGCTATGGCGCCTGCGGAAGTTAAGAAGCAACAGATGTATCTTTTTTTTTTTTTTTTTTTTTTTTTTTCGGGAGCCATTTATACTTGCACGTATGAATCAACGAAAGTATGCGGTCAGCTGCGATCATGACACCGGCTTTTAGCATTTTTCGCTTCAAACAGCATTTGCAGCCACTTTATCACGCTTTCCAATGATTTTGTGGCAGTAGACTACGCCCGCTCCAAGCGCGGCGTGATAAATCGAATCAGGCTTGTGCAATCAAGCCATCATGGGCAATCTGCCAAGTTCGCTCCCACGCCGCAGCAGGAGCTATCAAAAGATAAACTTGCTGCGACGTTATCGCTGCGCAGCATCTTGGCACGCTCCCAAGAAATGAGCTGTGGATGAGACGACCGAAACGGATTGCGACATGCAAGCGATAACTGCGATAACGCTGGCGATTTCTGCCGCGGCGACACAGAAACCTTGTTTTGAGCTGCCGCGGTGGCTTCTACGGCAGAGGGACGCAGTTCCAACAAGTTGAAAATTTTTTGCTCTGTCGCTGCCGCTCGTCGCTGTGATCGCTTAATCTCTTGCATGCGAGCGAGCTGGCCTTAACGCTTTTTTTTTTTCCAAATTCTCGAGTGCAAAAGTGGAGGGTGGGTTCATTGTGCGAGTGAGTTGATTACGCAACAAATACAGTATCGTTTTTTTCGTATCGTAAGTGCCGTCCCAAGCCGATTTCTGTATATCGAATTATCGATATATCGAACTATTTCGCGATCCCCTTCGAGTTCGATATATCCGGGTTCGACTGTATGAGTGCGCACAAGGAACCCCTGAAAAGCAGAAAAACAAATAGAAAAACCAGTGGTTAGGGTGCCTGACTGTTAAAGTGCTCGACTGCTGGGTCGGGCACCCTAACCACTTTATTTCTTTCTGTAGCATCACTCAAACTGCAATCAGGGCCCGGGCCCTAAGTCTGAGCACTGGGCTAGGCCGGGCTCAGGCCCTTTCAATATCAGGCTGGGCCGGGCTTGGGTTGGTAGCATAGGGCCCATGCCAAGCTTGGGCTCAAAAGTTAGGCCTGTCAGCTCCTCTAGCATGGTTCATTTGGCCCATCCTGGGCAAGTGCTGTGTGTTTTGTGTTAAAATATGTTGCTGGTTGGGTGGAGTGACTTTGGCCACATGATGTTACTGTGTTGCACGTTAAGTCACAGTTCACTGCTGTAAGTGTGACTGTGCATGTACCCTTTGAAAATCCATTTGTACATTGAGTTGTTGGATGCAGGCTCACGTGCCTATTAAAAGTAGCGTTATGCTGCTGTGTTAGTTGAACTCGAGCTTTAATGAGCTTGTGGCAAACTTAAGTGTGTCCACATGGCTCCATGATTTTAAAAGTTGGCTTTGGCTGGTGGCTCACATTGTCCCGTAAAATATATTTTAGAAAGAATGGACCTGCAGGAAGTGTACAAGTCTACTAACCTGTATGAAATTATCATGGTTTAATGGCATAGCATTGACTAAACTTTGCTTGTTTTTCTAATGTGCAGCAATTGGTTCAATTCATACGGAAACGAGACCGGAGGGTACAAAGGAGAAAGGTGAGCTCACATACTACCAAGCGGCAGTACTAAGGTTTTGTGGATTACATTGCTTTGCTTTTGTGAACAAAGTTTCACTGACAATTCTTATTTACCTGAAAGAAAGTGTACGAAAAACTCAAATCGTATGGTGCAATTTTCGTTTTCATACTTACAGTATTGACGGAATTCTGCAGCTTCACTGCTGACGGTTCACAAACATATGCTAAGTGATGCTAGCTGTTTGAAGGGGCTGAGCTTCTTTTCTTGCCCTATCTTTAGGACTTCATATTGATTTCTAACATTACCAATTCATGAATGAAATTGAGTGGAAGCTGCAGAACCTGCCTTTTTCCATTAGATGTAACAAATTTAATTAGAAATGAAAGGACTTTTTTTGTGACATTTATGTATGTTGATATAGTCTTCCAAGTTTGATTCTCTGTTCCCTTTAATTTAGTGAGGATTAATTTTTTTTTTGTTTTACTTTCACTTAAACTTTTAAGTCAAAGAATGAAACAGTATGTCAGATGGCTGGTTACAGCACATATTGGGGTCATCTGTGCTTTCTTGCCTCACACAACAACTTAAGAGAGTCTAGCTCAGTTATTTTTCTCTTTTGTAAAATATTGTCACGGACAACAGGGCTAGACTTGACTAAAACGACGGGACGAAGCTGTACCAGCAGGCAAACGTTCGGCGCACAGCACGAGAGTCAACTTCAGTGACCTCTTCTTTGTGGGATTCGGGCTTGCTGCGGCTGCCCTTTGCGCGGCCGCCGCTCGCTTCCCAGTTCTCCCCGTTCCCTTTCTCCCGCCTGAGGCGGCGGAGAGGGGCTCGGACGACTTGTCACTGTCGTTCGGGCCACAGCTCCGCCCTGGCGTCCCAGTGGCTGTTCTCATCGGCGCCTTTTGGCGGGAACACGGCACCGCTTCGAGGGCCGCGCTGTGTTCCCGCCAAAAGGCGCCAATGATAACAGCCACTGGGACGCCAGGGCGGAGCTGTGGCCCGAACGACAGTGACAAGTCGTCCGAGCCCCTCTCCGCCGCCTCAGGCGGGAGAAAGGGAACGGGGAGAACTGGGAAGCGAGCGGCGGCCGCGCAAAGGGCAGCCGCAGCAAGCCCGAATCCCACATCTTCCAAGCGCAGCTAGAACATGGGGACCCCAGGTGGCATTACTCCCCCTCTTAAAAAAAGAAATAAGGGACGGAGCGCGAGCGATGGGCAATGTAAGCGAAAAGAAAGATCAGCACATGGACAGCATAGATAACGGAGGCGGGGTAAGGTGTCCTACGCGACAACGAAACAAACGCATAGCGCACTACCGCGTGAAATAGGGCTTCATGCGGACAACGACGACCTCGGAGCGTGGTTGCCGACGCTAGGGCTGCACAGTACCCACTGGAAGAACTTCGTAAGTCACTTCCGTGACTCGGCGCAGAACTTCGTAAGGTCCGAAGTAACGGGAAATCAGTTTATCACACAAGCCGGGCCGACGCACCGGGGTCCACACCTAAACTTTTTCTCCAGGATGGTATGCGACGTGTCGATGACGGAGGTTGTAGCGGCGTGCATCCGTGCCCTGCTGTTGTTGAATGTGAATGCGGGCAAGTTGACGTGCTTCCTCAGGGCGCTGAGCAAACTGCTCGGCGTCTGGCATGAGTGGATGATCATCTGGGCAGCTCGGAAGCATGGCATCCAACATCGTCTGAACGTCACGTCCGTAGACTAGGCGAAATGGTGTAAAACGCGTCGTCTCTTGGGTGGCCGTGTTGTAGGCATAAGTGATGTAGGGGAAAACTTCATCCCAGTTTTTGTGCTGCGAGTCTATGTACATTGCGATCATGTCGGCGATGGTTTTGTTGAGTCTCTCCGTGAGGCCATTCGTCTGCGGGTGATATGCAGTAGTTTTTCGGTTGCTGGTATGACTAAGCTCGAGCACGTCATGCATGAGCTGTGCCGTAAACGCGGTGCCTCGATCGGTTACGACTAGGGACGGTGCGCCATGACGCAACACGATTTGCTGCATAAAGAATTGAGCGATCTCAATTGATGTGCCCCGCTGCACTGCCTTGGTTTCCGCATAACGTGTGAGATAGTCGGTCGCGACTATAATCCATTTGTTACCCATCGATGACAGCGGAAATGGGCCCAGTAGGTCGATGCCGACTTGGTCAAACGGCGTCCGAGGTGGAATAATAGGTTGGAGCAAACCCGCGGTCTTGAGAGGAGGCACCTTTCGACGTTGACACTCGCGGCAGCCTCTGACGTAGCGATGGACGGCGTCAGAAAGTTTAGGCCAATAA
Source organism: Amblyomma maculatum (assembly GCF_055883805.1). Classification (NCBI taxonomy): domain Eukaryota; kingdom Metazoa; phylum Arthropoda; class Arachnida; order Ixodida; family Ixodidae; genus Amblyomma; species Amblyomma maculatum. The sequence continues at coordinate 34,087,043 of NC_139351.1, read as the reverse complement.
TAGGCTTGACGAACTCGAGCGAGTGTGCGTGCAAAGCCCAAGTGGCCGGAGGTGGGCTCATCGTGGCAAGCAAAAAGGATATCGTCGCGAAGGTCGGCCGGCACGACAAGGAGGTGCGCTCGATCAACAGTGCTGGAGTTTTTCTTGAATAAAACGCCATTCCGAAGACAGAATGCAGACAGGTGCCTTCCAAACTGACGGGGACGTCAGCAGCATGACCCTCCAGGTGGTCAATGACAGGTCGAAGGTCTGGGTCAGCTCGCTGTCGGGTCATTATGTCTGAGGCATTCACTAGTCCAAGAAAACCTCTGTCATCCGTGACGTTATCGACAAATCCGACGGGTGCCCGGGAGAGCGCGTCAGCATCTTCGTGCTTCTGACCAGATTTGTACACAATGGAGTAATCAAATTCTTGGAGGCGAAGGCTCTATCGTGCTAGGCGCCCCGATGGGTCACAGAGATTGGCCAGCCAGCACAGAGAATGGTGGTCAGTAAAGACTTTAAACGCACGGCCATAGAGGTAAGGCTTAAATTTCATAGTTGCCCACACAACCGCCAGGCATTCCTTTTCCGTAGTGGAATTTGTTTCAGCGCGGGAGAGCGTGCAGCTGGCATACGCAATGACCCTTTCCACGCCAGCTTGGTGTTGAACGAGTACAGCGCCAAGGCCGATGTTGCTGGCGTCGGTGTGGACTTCTTGGCAGCGTCTTCATCAAAGTGCGCACGAACAGGGGTAGTTTGCAGTCGTCTGCGCAGCTCCGCAAAAGCCTCTTGTTGCTCGGTGGCCCACACGAACTGTGTATCATCCCGCGTGAGGCGGGTCAGGGGTGCGGCTATCTTGGAAAAGTCGGCGATGAAGCGGCGGTAGTACGCACACAAACCCAGGAAACGTTTTAAACTCCTCTTTGTGGCAGGAACGGGAAATTTGGCGACAGCAGCAGTTTTGTCGGGGTCTGGCCTAACGCCTGCGGCACTCACAAGATGACCGAGAAACTTCAACTCTTTGTAGCCAAAGTGGCACTTCTCGGGCTTGAGCGTCAAGTCAGCTGACCGGAGGGCATCTAATACTGCGCGAAGGCGTTCGAGGTGTTCTCCAAAGGTTTCAGAGAACACGACAACGTCGTCGAGATAAACTAAACAGATTTGCCATTTGAGGCCGGCGAGAATGGTGTCCATCATGCGCTGAAAAGTTGCCGGCGCTGAACATAGGCCGAGTGGCAGCACTTTAAACTCATACAGTCCATCTGGGGTGACAAAAGCTGTTTTTTCGCGGTCCCGCTCATCGACCTCATTCTGCCAGTAGCTGCTCTTCAAGTCAATGGAGGAGAAGTACTGGGCGCGACGAAGCTTGTCGAGCGAATCGTCGATACGGGGCAGCGGGTAGACGTCTTTTTTAGTGATGTCGTTCAACTTTCGATAATCAACACAGAAGCGAAGGGTGCCATCCTTTTTTTTCACCAGCACGACAGGGGACGACCACGGACTGTTGGAGGGTTGGATGACACCATCACGAAGCATCTCCTGAACCTGTGTCTGAATTGCTTCACGTTCCGTCGTCGAGATGCGGTACGGCTGCTGGCATATAAGGCGGGCATCGTCGGGAGTAATTATACGGTGCTTCACAAGAGGCGTTTGCCGAATTTTCGATGACGTCGCGAAACAAGCACTGTATTTTAGAAGGAGAGAACGCAGGTCGTGCTGCTGTGTTTCCGAGAGATCTGTACTAATATCCAGACGATCAAGGGATGGGCGCACATTTTCAACTTCTCCGAACGTAAAACATTCAGAAACGTCCGCTAAGGCATCGGCGAATGCGATTGCGGTAGCGCGGAAAAGATGGCGGGGTTCGTTCGTGAAGTTAGTCACCAGGAGCTCAGATCGGCCGTTACGCAGATGGATGAGACTCCGCGCCGAGGTGATGCCATGGGTGAGCAAAAGGGACTGGTTGCCCTCAGCGACCGCCGTTCCGTCACGTAGTTCATCGCACTTAACAGTCACAAAAACACTGGAACGTGGCGGAATATAAACGCTCTCGGCAGAAATTCGAAGAGGGGCACGGCTTTGGCGGTCTGCGGTGTCAGTATCATCAGCTTTCTCGGTCGAAAAGGTCACAGTATGATTCCGGAGATCAATAATGGCCCCATACTCTCGGAGAAAATCGACACCAAGGATACAGTCGCGGGAGCAGTCAGGTATCACAAGGCAGCTGACAACAAACGTGGAGTTGCGAATTTGGACTCTCGCCGTGCACTGACCGCTCGGAGTTACGACATGTCCGCCAGCGGTTCGAATCTGCGTGCCAGACCATGGCGTCATCACTTTTTTTAGAAGCATCGCTAGCTTCCCGCTTAAAATCGAAAAATCAGCACCAGTGTCTACCAATGCGCTAACCTTATAGCCGTCGAGGAGCACGGGTATATCGAGCGGGAGTCTATCTTCACGTGTACGAATTGTCGTCGGGGCCGTCAAGTCGCGGTCGCTCACAGGTCGCGTTGTCGGGGGGTCTTCGTCGCGTCGATTTGAAGCGGCCTCGCCCCCTGAGGTCGCTGTCTTTAGTTTTCCCGGCTCGGACTAGACGACCGTCGCTGCGCCATCCCGGAGGAGCTGGGCTGCGAGGATGATCGGCGTGGAGACGGAGATCGTGACTGTCGTCTAAAAGTTGGCGCCATGCGCTGCTGGGCTACGTAGTCCTCAATATCCCGGGGTCGTTGGCCTAAAGGAGGGCTACGCATGTCGATGGGGAAACCCTTCAGTCCCAGTTGACGATATGGGCACTATCGATACAGGTGACCAGGTTCTCCGCAGTAGAAGCACAGGCGCTGCCGATTTGGGGCACGCTACAGGTCTGCCTTTCGCTGGGGTGGTCGGCAGTTGTCGATGTACGGCTCGGGGTGGGCTGAATACAGTGAGCCTTGGTCGGGTGGCAGTAATTGTGTGGAATCAGTTGGGGGACGTCGCAAGATGTCCGCATACGTTGGTCGAGAGGACTCGCTGGAAAAGGATGGCGGGTTAGCAGATGGTACCGAAGGCCGAAGTACTTGCTGGAGTTCTTCTCGTACAATACTAGCGACAGAGGCGACCGTCGGCTGTGGAGCACCGAAAAGCTTCTGGAGCTCTTCACGCAAAATGGAGCGGATGATGTCGCGAAGAAGATCCGGACTAGCCCCGAAGGCCGAATGCGGCTCCGTGAGCGAAGCGGCGATTACCGGCCTGTCGTAGGTCGTAGACCGCTGCTGGAGCATCCTTTCCATCGTGATTGCTTCCGAAAGAAACTCGGCAACTGTGCTCGGCGGATCGCGCACGAGCCCAGCGAACAGTTGTTCCTTAACGCCGTGCATGAGATAGCGTACCTTTTTCTCTTCGGGCATGGCCGGGTCAGATCGTCGGAACAGCCTAGTCATGTCCTCCACGTACATGGTTATGGTCTCGTTCGGCATCTGTATGCGAGAGCGTAAAGCTCTTTCCGCTCGTTCTCGGCGATCCGGGCTGGTGTAGGTGTCCAGTATGCAGCGACAGAACTCGCGCCACGATGTTAGGGCGCCTTCGCTATTCTCGTACCAAGTACGAGCGCCATCTTCCAGGCTAAAGAAGACGTTCCTGAGCTTTGCGGCGTCGTCCCACTGATTAAATGCGGCGACCCGTTCAAACTGGGAGAGCCAGTCTTCGACGTCTTCCATCTGACAGCCGTGGAAAGCCTTAGGCAGTCGCGGGTTCTGTAGAGTGTAATACGTTGGAGTTTGCATGACAGGTCGAGGGGCGGCTGCGGTGGTGAATTCCAACGGCCCATGCTCAGGTGGTAGGCCTAGGTTCCTCCGGCTAGCGCGGTGAACAGGAGTGTCGATTGGCACAGGACCTGAATCCTGGGTATGCGGAGGAGTTTGGGACATATACTGGGATCGATACCCTGCGCCGACACCAAAATATGTCACGGACAACAGGGCTAGACTTGACTAAAACGACGGGACGAAGCTGTACCAGCAGGCAAACGTTCGGCGCACAGCACGAGAGTCAACTTCAGTGTCCTCTTCTTCCAGGCGCAGCTAGAACATGGGGACCCCAGGTGGCAATATTGATATAAAAGCTTGATGTTGCACATTTTTGACCATGGCACCTTCCTAATGCCAGGTATCATATAATTGCCGATTATAAGTTGATCCCCAAACTTGGAAAAATTTTTTTTCAGTAAAGTCAACTTATCGGCAATATATGGTAGTTCATTAACTGGTACAATAGTTGTCATTCAGGTAAATGTTTTATCTTTTAACAATGAAGTAGCACAGTAAAATAATGCAGGAGACAATGGTCTTTTTTTCTGCTTTTGAAACTTTCAAAATGAACTCACATACCATTTTAAGATCTTTATTAATGCAAATAAAAAGGTGGAATTGATACAAGGAACTACCACCAAACAGCATCAAACACACGGTGACAAAAACCTGCAGAGCAGCCTCTCTATAAAAATAAATGCAGTAAAATCTAATTCGACTCCCGTTGAATCGGAAAATCGGATAATTCGAACAGCCAGCTTGGTCCCGGCCAGCGCACATATAACTATATGGAGCCGGGCGCTCAGTAATTCGAACACTGCTACTCTCTCATGCTGGTAAATTCGGCCCAGCTTCCGCGACGCAGGCGTTCTGAAGTACGACTTTTACGGCAAATAATTGCGGAAATATACTTCCATAAGCCAGAAATACACGATGAATTTATTGCAACGCACTCTCGACTTGCTTAGTGAGCACGATAGCTGTTGCAGGGCTGCCGGACGCATAGTATCGGTTTCTGAAAGCCCGCCAGTTGGAGCCGGCAGAAATTATTAGCTGCAGGTCAGTCAACTAATCGAGCCGAGCCACCGGTCGTTTCGGATGCTGACTGGCCCATGTTCGCGCTTCATTGGCAGCGAGTTTACGTGGTTTCGTGCTCCAGCGCGTCAAGGCTACGCCCTTGTCTCGCTTTGTTCGTTGTGTGTGGTTTCGCATTTGCATCGTTTGACAGGCCCATTCTTGTCAAGCACAGTTTGCTAGAACTCGGCAACATCATGGCCACTCCGAAGCGACCGAAATACTGCCCAGCGAAGGACTTGGCCACAAAAGTGGAAATCTTGAACGCCTTGAAAGGGGCTCTCACGCTAAGAAGTTATGCACAAATACAACGTGAAGAAGAGCACTTTGTCAACGTACGTGAAGATGGAATCTAAGATTATGCAGGCATACGAGAGGGAAAAGTTTGACAAGAGCCGAAAGCATTTGTGAACAGCAGCGCATCCTGATGTGGAGGACACCGTCTTGTGATGGATTGGTGACTCTTATAGTGCACTGCTGCCCTTAAAGGGCCACTGTCCAGGGAAGGCCTTCTTAAGCAAAGGAGCCCAGTGTTTCGATCAGATACCAGAGATAGTCTGTGCAAAATGCTACAGTGACGCGCGCCGCAAAGCATCGAAAATACAATTCAAAGCTCTCTCATGCTCTTCTCCGGGAAGCCAGCTTCCCCGTTTCCTGCGCTGGCCCGACGGGCCACAGCAATGACGTACGTACCGCGAACGATGTCCATTGGTCCATCTCGCTGACTGACGGGAGAAGGATGGGTGTCTACCGCTCGCAGCGCGCTTTTCCCTCGCCATGGCCAGACTGAATCCAGCGGCGCGCGCTCCCTCGACCGTTCCTTTTTTTTTTTTTTCTCGCGCTCGCGGAGAGCCACGCCCCAACCTCCCGCCAAACGCGGAGGAGGAAGGGGAATTTGTATTGCGGAGGCTAGACGACCTCGGGCAGGAGAGTGAAAAACCTTTACGAGGGAACGGAAGGAAAGAGGCATGACAGAATCGGGTGATTGCGGTGGCTGTAACTGCGTTATTAGTTAATCTTTTCAAAAACATTTTGCGGCCTTGTGTTCTAGGGGCGAAGTCTCACAGTCACCAGGGAAGAAAATATTTTCGACCGGAGGGTGGACAGTGGGCCTTTAAGCGACGCAATGGTTTGCGCACAGGCTGAAAGGTTTGACCTGAAAATGAGGGCTACTACTTTTAAAGTGTCTGATGGTTGGCTGACTCGTTTTAAGGTGAGACATGGACTTGTATTCACAAGCTTGTGTGGAGAAAAAGCTGCCGTTGATGATGTCACTAAGAATTGGAAAGCTAGCGAGCTCCGCGAGCTTACTGCTGCCTTTGCACTGGAAAATATTTTCAATGCTGATGAAATTGCGCTTTTTTTTTCAAGGCACTTCCGAACAAAACTATCACATTTAAGGCGGATCCCTGTATCGGTGGCAGACGCAGAAAAGAACGAGTGACGATTCTATTTGCGGCAAACATGACCGGAACGGAGTGCTTGCCTCTGCTTGTGATTGGCAAGTCCCAAGAACCTAGATGTTTTAAGAAGCTTTCCGGTTGACTATTACACGAACTGTAAGGCATGGATGACCGCGGAGGTATTTAGGGAATGGCTGCACAAGCTGGACCGTCGGTTCCAGGCGAACGACCGGAAGGAGTTGATGATTGTTGATAATTGCAGTGCACACTGGAACGTTTCTGGACTACAGGCTGTAAAGCTAACCTTCTTTCCTCCAAACACTACTGCTGTCTTGCAGCCGGTGGACCAGGGGGTTATTCAGTTCATCAAGACGAAATATAGGAGGCACCTCCTGGAAAGGATGCTCCTATGCAATGAGGCTATGAAAACATATGAAGTGTCGCTTTTCAGCACTGTGCACATATTACTTATGAGTGGGACAGTACGCCACCGCAGGTGATCGCCAACTGTTTCTGTCACTGCGGCTTTGCTCAGTCTGGTGCAGACCAGTGCACGCTACTGATGAGTGCACCGATGCACTGTCAGGTGACGATCGGTTTGAAGAGTCGCTTCCTGAACAAGTGCATCTTGAAGAGTATATCAACATAGACGCGGGTGTGGCCGCCGCTGGGTCATTAATGAAAGACGAGATTGTCGAAGATGTGCTTGGTGCCTCAGACGACGAATCCTCGGAGGGCGACACCGTATGTGAGGAGCTGCCGCAAGTACTGCGCCGCATGGTGAAAGAGGCCGCGGAGGGTCTTGCCGTTCTGGAACAATTCTGCCTCGCGGCTCGCAACAGCGTTCACGCAGCGAAGCATCTCACAGAACTGCACAAAATTGTAGTTGACGCGCAGTTTTCGTGTCAAAGGCAGATGAATATTTCTGAGTTTTTCTCCAAATAAATCTGCAGCAATTTAATGGTTTCCCGCAATTTTTCTGGGGTCATTTGATAATTCGAACTTTCGGTTAATTCAAACTTTTTTTTCCAGTCCCTTGAAGGCCGAATTAACGAAAGTTTACTGTAAAGAAGTTTTTTGGAATTGAACTGCTTACGTAAATACAGGCTAGGAAACAATCTTTAGCAATCTCTTCTGTGCCCTGTTCAGGGTTTTAGACAAACATTTTGAACGCGTTAAAGGATTGCATTCATGCAAGTACATGAATATGAGACCAAATGTGACCAGGAATGCAAACTAGTACACACTCTGTAATTGTGCACTGCTTTGAATCTTTCAGGAAAGGAGTGGTGCAGGTAGGCACTGGTTTTGTCACATCTTTTTTTTCTTTTTTTCTTTTTGAGAGAATTTGTTTTGAGGATATAAACAAGGGTATCAACACAGCTTAATTTAAAAGGAGTGTTCTGTGGTTTTATTAATATTTCTTTATCTCGCTATTTCTCAGTGTTAATGACATTTCACTGCACTCTGCAGAGGGAGCTGGAAGAGAAGGCCGCCGAGAGTGCCCGGAAGTCTGAGGCCAAGCGTATACAGCGGATTCAGGAGCAGAAAAAGTGGGTTGGATGCTCTGGTTGTTGCTACAGTTACTGACGTCTGTTTTGAAGAGGGCAGAATGGCTTAACTGTTGCAGTACATTGTGCCAAGAAAGAGCAGAAAACTAGGCTCTTTTGTACCATCTTTGTCGAAAGTAACCAGATCTTGTTGACTTGATTATCAGTAGCGAACACAAAGCTGTGAATGTGCTCTCCTTCTGCGGGAATGGTAAGTCTCCTGATTCATGAGAAGCAATAAGGGAAGCCCAGTTACTTTTTGTAAACAAAAGTATGTGCTCTTGTCTGCAGGGCACAAAAAGGATAAAGGAGAGACTAATCAACGCAAGCCTTGGCTTTCAAATGGAAATTTTGTCTAGAATCTGCATTGGAGTTATGCGAAAGCACGGATGCTGCTGTTGGTTACTTCTGGTTGCTTCTAGTTGCTTAATTCACTTCTTGTTTACCCATTTTAGTCTGGTACTTTCAGATTGTGCGTCAATCCCTTCCTATGCCCTTTTTCGGCTCTACTTCCAGTTGTGTGACGTCGCATCTTCTACGTCACATTAATTCACTTTTTGTTTACCCATTTTAGTCTTTGGTACTTTCAAATTATACGCCAATCCCTTCCTATGCCCTTTTTTGGCTCTACTTACAGTTTCGTGAAGTCACATCCTTGACGTCACCCTAATTGACGGATTTAATTAACTATTTAGTATTTGATACATAAATGTGGTGCCAAACCATTGGCTAATGAGAGCATTTTTGCCTTTACTTTTACATTTTCTGCCTCTAATTAATTACCTAATTAACTTATAGGCCTAATTATTTTTTTGGACACAACATTATGTCAACCTCTATCGATTTACACAACTCATTAACCTCTACCACTTCTCAATTACCCGCAACTGCTGCGGACACGATTTTGATTTTGCCGACGCGGCCTTCGGACAGAAATCTGAACATAGCGAAGTAATCCTTTTGCATTAATAATATAGTGAACACCTTGAATGGAACTTGAAGGGGATTCAGAAAATTTTCCCATTTCAGCAGTATGCATGTATTTCATGAAGCACAACTTTTGCACCAGCCCTTACTAATGTAGTGCATAAAAAAAAAAGTGGAATTAGTCGATGTCTTTTTCACATTCTTGATTGTTTTGTTTACGAAGCGAGTGTACATTTTTGAGGAGCTTGGAAGAAATTTTGCACACCCCTCATGCCCAAAGCAGTGCGGAGCTTTAAAAGTACAACTGTACTTTAAAAGTACTAGCTGTACTGCCAGGCACTGCATTGGGCACGGCAGTTTACGAGCAGTTTTGCATTATTGCGTAAAATGTTAAAAATACCCGTGAAATCGCCCCTCGAATTTAAGTCTCCAGATTTTCTAGGTGAACCTGCATTCTTATACTGTGTTGGGACCCTGTACCCATAGTGCAGTTTTATTTGTGCAAAGTGAGCCAACAGCCACTTACTTGCATGTATACTGAAGGTTAGAGCTTAGTTAACAGAGTTAGTGAACCATGGCCCTTGCCCAGGAGTAACATGCCACAAGTGACGAGTCAAACTCCTGTTTATTGTGTACAAACAAGAAATGCTGAAAATTACAGCACCGCCATTGCAGCAAAGGAGCAAAGAACACAGTGTCTGCAGCTTCAACCTATGATTCAGGCAAAATTGTGATTTCAAGAAGCATCCTAAAATGAACCTGTTTGCTCCTTACCATTGTTTGCTTAACAGGGTATTAGTGTGTAAAATTTCTTCGTGAGTTAGTGTTGACGTTGTCGTCCTGTTTGTGCATTCACCACATGTCTGAGCCGCGTCCCTTCCTCCTCCGGGGTTGCAGGGCCATGGAGAACTACGAAGAGTCTGAGTGGTGTTCCATGGCTCAGCTCGAAGTGCAGCTCAGGGACATCGAGGCTCAGCTGGACTCTCAGTTTGGCCAAGAGAATGGCATTACTGCCGAACAACCAGCCGGTGAGCATCATGCATGGAGTAACGGCATTCTGGGTGGATGGGTGTGCTCTGTAGATGCTGGATATGAATAGGCCACTACGTTAGCAATTATTTCATTTATTTGTTTGTCCCTTAACCCTATGGCTGTTTTTGCCGTATGAGTACCACGGCCACATTCCATCCCGTAGCGTGTTTGCTGTATGGGTGCTGCGCTAAAGGCATAGTGTTAAAAAAAAATTCGACACTGGGGTTTTTTTTTTCTTCGGAATATTCGACAATCAAAGGGTTAAAGGACCAAGGCCATCACACAAGGGGTGGGGGGAGCAAACTCAAGATTTTGTGCCGACAAGAACGCTACAAGACAGAGAAAGAATACTTGGGCCAATGAGAACAATAAAAAAAAGTAACAATATTGATACGGGGCAGAAGGCTAGCACAGGAAACCACAGCGGGTGAAGGGCAAGCGTCCACAGCACAGTAGAGCAAGTGTTCAGGCCAGTCCCAACGGTTTCTTCAGCTTCGTCTTCCTTTCGCGTCACTACTGTTTATCGTCCTCTTCTTCAACATCCAGCAGCGCGCAGGGCATATATGTAACATTACCCCCCCACGAAAAGCACAGTCTCGGTGCGCATTATGTCGAACTACTGCAGGTGTAGTACGGCTTCATTCGGGCGACATGAACGATCTCGGTACGTGGCATAGCAGACTGTTGCGGCGGATGCACAGGGGTGATCTCATATGTCACAGGAGTGACTGGCCGTAAGACACGGTAGGGTCCTGCGTAGCGTGTCAAGAGCTTCTCACACAGCCCAACTCTACGAGCGGGAGTCCAGAGCAAGACGAGAGAACCCGGAGAGTAGTGGACGTCGCGGTGACGAGAATCATGGTGACGTTTCTGGGAATTTTGGGAGGAAGCTAGTCGGCGGCGAGCAATAACCCGGGCGGCGTCAGCTCGAGATATGGCGTCACGAACATAGGAGCTGGCATTTACGGTGGGAGGCAGTACGCTGTCAAACGGAAGGGGAGGGTCGCGGCCGTATAGGAGATAGAAGGGGGAGTAGCCCATTGTGTCGTGACGGGAGGAATTATATGCGAACGTTACAAACGGCAAAGTAACGTCCCAGTCATGGTGATCATCCGATACATACATTGACAACATGTCCGTGAGCGTGCGGTTGAGGCGTTCGGTGAGGCCGTTCGTTTGTGGATGGTAAGCGGTGGTGAAATAGTGCTTAATGGAGCAGAACCGGAGAATTTCGTCGACTACCCGAGCAAGAAAGCAACGGCCACGGTCAGTGAGCAGCTGGCGTGGAGCACCATGGAGCAGGATGACGTCGTGGAGAAGAAACGCAGCCACGTCAGTTGCACAGCTGGTAGGTATCGTTCGGGTGACAGCGTAGCGCGTAGTATAATCCGTGGCCACCGCAATCCATTTATTCCCCGACGAAGAGAGTGGGAAAGGCCCGAGGAGATCAAGGCCAACTCGGGAAAACGGGTCTACTGGTATGTCGATCGGCTGCAGGTATCCAGCAGGCACCACCGATGGCTTCTTCCGTCGCTGACACCGGTCACAAGAAGCCACGTAACGACAAGAAGCCACGTAACGACGAACAGAGCGATAGAGGCCCGGCCAAAAGAAACGGCGGCGTACGCTGTCGTACGTGCGAGATAGACCAAGATGACCCGCAGTGGGCATGTCGTGCAGTTGCTGTAGAACGGTGGCGCGCAGGTGTTCGGGGACTACGAGCAAAAGCTCGGCGCCATCTGGTCGCATATTCCGCCGGTATAAGGTGCCGTTGTGGAGCACGAACAAAGCAAGGGTTGCATCAAGGTGATTAGTGCTGAGGCGATTGATAATACTGGAAAGCTTGGGGTCTAAGCGCTGTTCATAGTGAATGTTTAAAAGGTCAGAGATGGCCAATACACATGTGTCATCGTCACACTCGCTGGTGGGTGGTGGATCTACCGGGTTGCGGGAGAGGCAGTCGGCGTCAGCGTGCAATCGGCCGGACTTGTGGACGACAGAAAAAGTGTATTCCTGAAGGCGGAGGGCCCAACGCCCCAGGCGACCAGTAGGGTCCTTCAGCGTAGAAAGCCAACATAAGGCGTGGTGGTCGGTGATGACGGAGAACGGGCGGCCAAACAAGTAAGGGCGAAACTTTGTGATGGCCCACACGAGGGCTAAGCACTCACGTTCTGTGATCGAGTAATTCCTCTCAGCCGCAGAAAGGAGGCGACTGGCATAAGCAATGACGCGAGTGCAACCCATCTGCTGTTGGGCAAGAATGGCACCAATACCGTGACCACTGGCGTTGGTGCGTACCTCCGTTGGTGCTGAGGGATTGAAGTGTGCCAGGATGGGTGGGTTGGTGAGGGCCGCAATGAGCGCAGAAAATGCTTGAGACTGTTCTTGGTCCCAGCAAAATGGAGCTTCGTTCTTCAGAAGATTGGTGAGTGGGCGAGCAGTCTCCGCAAAGTTGGGGACAAACCGCCGAAAATAGGAGCAAAGGCCTAGAAAACTACGCACGTCACTGGTACAGCGGGGTGTAGGAAATGCTTTTACAGCACGTATTTTGTCTGGGTTGGGTCGAACGCCACGTGCGTCGACCACGTGACCGAGCACCTTGAGTTCACGTCGGCCAAAGCTACACTTCTTGGAGTTAAGCTGAAGGCCAGCTCTTCGGAGGACTCTAAGAATGGCCTCAAGGCGATGGAGATGGCTCTCGAAGGTCGAGGAGAAGACAATAACGTCATCAAGATAACATAGACACGTCGTCCATTTGAAACTGCGCAAAAGAGAATCCATCATGCGCTCGAATGTTGCGGGCGCATTACACAGACCAAATGGCATCACCTTGAATTGGCACAGGCCATCAGGTGTGACGAAAGCAGTCTTCTCTCGATCCCGTTCGTCAACAGCGATCTGCCAATAACCAGAACGGAGATCAATCGAAGAAAAATATCTGGCGCCGTGCAAGCAGTCAAGGGCATCATCTATCCTGGGGAGCGGGTAAACATCCTTCTTTGTAATTTTGTTGAGATGTCGGTAATCAACGCAGAACCTCCAGGTATTGTCCTTCTTTTTAACAAGCACGACAGGTGATGCCCAGGGACTGCTGGAAGGCTCTATAATGTTCCTTGCCAACATCTTGTCGACTTCATCTTGTATGAGGCGGCGTTCAGAAATGGCGACTCGGTAAGGTCGTCTGTGAATTGGGCTGGCGTCTCCGGTATCGATGCGATGTGCAACGAAGGATGTTTGACCCAAGGGTCGGTCACCGAAATCAAAAATATCTCTGTACGATGTCAGTAGGGTCGTAAGTGCTTTCGCACGATCAGGGCGCAAGTCAGGAGCAACCATGCCGGATATACGAACCTCCTGAGGTGGGAACGGTGCAGGTCGTGTCGGCACTGCGGCAATAGGGTCACGTAAAAGAGCAGCCACAATAAACTCCGACAATGGGGTCAGTTCGGCGAGAGAAATGCCCTCAGGAAGAACTTGCACAAAAGAGCTGAAGTTAAGGACTGGAATACAAGTGCTGTTATTCGCTACATGCACTATATTGTGAGGTAGAGCGATGCTACGCTCAAGTGTCACGTCAGTTATGGGGCAAACAACGTAGTCGCCATCCGGAACGGAGGGAAAAGGCGACATCAGCACATACACTGCGGCTTCTGGTGGTAGGCGACTAAATGCAGCGGAGCGAAGACGGAGCGTTGACGTTTCAGGAGCTTTGTTGTCAGGGCAGAGCGGCAGGTCTAGATGAATCAGTCCAGAATAACAGTCAATGAGAGCGGAGTGTTCTGTTAAAAAGTCGAGTCCTAATATAACTTCATGAGGGCAACTGGTGAGGACTGTAAACAGCACAGGGATGTGGCGGTCGGCAATGGTAACTCTCGCAGTACAAATACCAATGACAGTAGTTGTGTTGCCATCAGCAACACGAACGGTAGACGAGGAAGCAGGTGTGAGGACTTTGTTGAGGCGTCGACGGAGCGAGGAGCTAAGAACAGAAATGTGGGCTCCAGTATCAATAAGGGCAGAAACGGAGACTCCGTCCACAAGAATATCAACGAGGTTTCGTCTAGGTGCGGGGGTCAGTTCCGAGTTGACAGTCCGGGTCGGGAATGCAGCGTCACTCCAGGGCGCTGTACTCGCTAGTTTCCCGAGTAGGTACCGGCGTGTGATGGGGAGGAGTTGCGGCGAGATACCGGTGAACGGGATCGACGAGCCAGTGGGGATGGAGATCGGCTGGTGCGACGGGCAGGGGGTACGGTTTCGTTTCGAGTCTCATCTTGTTGAGAAAGATAATGTCCTGGTCCATCGTAGACGGGACGGAGCTCCTCTGGTTGGACAGGGAAGCGTCGAGGTCCTTGGTAGTATCGGCGGTCGGCGTTGTAATAGGAGCGAGGAGTGAAGAAGGTACGGCTACGGCAATAACGCGATGTGTGACCGGCGCGACAGCAAATGAAGCAAATTGGCCTGTCGTCTGAGGTGCACCACTCTGCAGGATTGCGACTAAGGTAGCGACGTGGGGAAGGTGGGCTGGCAGTAGCAGCAGCCACTACAGGAACAGAGTGGGATGGTGGCGTGGGCGACACGGGGCTGGAGGACAGGCCGACGTTTGCAAGTTCTTGGCGAACTACGGCCTGTATCATGGCCACGGTGTCGAGTAGCGGAGACATGAGTGGTGTAGGAGCTAAGGCCTCGAGCTCTCTCCGGACGATACGAGTCATGTTCGTGGGATGAGAAGGCTGTTGCAACGGGGCCAGATTATCGCAGGATGATGTAGCTGCGGTGTTTGGATGGCGCTCAAAGCGATGTACGAGGCGTCGTTGTTTAGCCTGCTCAAATTTTCGGCAGACTTGAAGCACTGAGTCGACGGTGGAGCAATTCATGCAGAACAGGATGTTGAACGCATCATCCGCAATGCCCTTGAGATATGGCCTACCTTGTCATTTTCCGTCATTGAGCAGTTGACCTTGCGACACAACGCAAGCACGTCTTGAATATACGCAAGGTAGGACTCCGTGGAGGATTGGAGGCGAGATGAAAGTTCTGCTTTTGCTGCGACAGCTCGACCAATGGGCTTCCCGAACAGGTCCTGAAGCTTTTGCTTACAGATTGCCCACGTCACCAGCTCTTGTTCGTGATTTTGGAACCACGTGCGAGCGGTTCCCGCCAAATAGAAAATGATGTTGGCCAGCATAATGGTCGCGTCCCAGCGGTTGTTCTTGCTGCAACGCTCGTACTCATCCAGCCAATCTTCCACGTCTGTCTTGTCTTTGCCATTAAATATGGGAGGGTGGCGGATTTTTGTGAGCACGACTGGCTGAGCCGAAGTTGGCGCGGTGGTAGGGGCTGCCTCGGAGGTCATAGTGGTAGTTGACGTCGTTGAAAGCCCAGGTAGATGACGTCCACTGCGCAAATCCAGGTTTTGGCAGCGCAAGGGGTAGTCTGTACGCACGGGGATCTTTGGTCACCTCTACCAAGATGATACGGGGCAGAAGGCTAGCACAG
Organism: Amblyomma maculatum; assembly: GCF_055883805.1. NCBI lineage: Eukaryota > Metazoa > Arthropoda > Arachnida > Ixodida > Ixodidae > Amblyomma > Amblyomma maculatum. The sequence goes on along the minus strand of NC_139351.1, from coordinate 34,071,794 downwards.
GAAACCACAGCGGGTGAAGGGCAAGCGTCCACAGCACAGTAGAGCAAGTGTTCAGGCAAGTCCCAACGGTTTCTTCAGCTTCGTCTTCCTTTCGCGTCACTACTGTTTATCGTCCTCTTCTTCAACATCCAGCAGCGCACAGGGCATATATGTAACAATATACAGCAGATAAGTGATTGAAAGGGGGAAAAAAAAAAAAAAAAAGCACACATATAATGCATAAGTGAACACAGGCGACTTTTCGATGGAAGAAAAAGCGAGGTGTAAAGCAAGTGTAAAAGCAGTGACAATCTCTAGTGGTTGCCCCAATCTCATGTTGCATGTTCCTTTGTTAGCACTTTATATGCTGTTAGTGGTGTGTATTGGGATTCATTTGCTTGGTGTTCTGAACGTTGATCCATTCATTCCAGGTTTCATTTTGATGCACACTGATGTGGGAAGCCCTTTTTTATTTTTTAATAATTCATTACATGCATGTGAACCTGCCTTAACACTTTTTTTTTAAAATTCTCAGGGTAAAAGTGGAGGGTGGGTTCATTATGCGAGTGGGTTGATTACGCGAAAACTACGGTATCATTTTTGACTATCGCAAGTGGTGTCTTAATCTGATTTCTGCATATCGAATTATCAATATATCGAACTATTTTGCAATCGCCGTCGAGTTCAATATATCCGGGCTTGACTGTATACATATTTGTACGTGCATAGAAAGATGTAATGTTTAGTGGATGATGACTTAATGATCTTGATTGGGTGAATGGTAGGCAAGTATTATGTGAGAGGCAACAGTGAGAATTAATAATGCAATGTAAAAATTTTAAGACAGACAGAGGAGGTAAATTTACTGATGAAAGCGTGAAAGAGGAAGAAACATTGTGGTAATATCGTTGAAAGATAAAACGAACTGCTTGTCTCCGCATAGCCTCAAGTTTCCTAATTTCAGTTGTGAACTTCGGACCGCAAACCATGGACGCATATTCAAAGAGAGGGCGGATGACAGATTTATACATGAGAAGTTTGTTTTTTGAGGGGGCTTGAGACAGTGTATCGCATATCTAGTCAAGTTTTTGAAGGCTTTGCTGCAGATTGTGGTGGTTTAAGGGGGACGGTATTCTGCCCCTCCGCCACTCCGCGAGCGTTCTCGCTAGTTACCTGCGGAGTTAACAAAGGAGATAAGAACGGCCACAACACATCGTTAATACTCTGATGATATTTATTGCACTTGCAAGTAATACAGAGCATGCCGGCTAGCTATAGACCTTAGCATTGGGCGAGGAGGACTTAGAAAACGCCTCCTCTCTGGACTGTTGCAAACCGGTTTCCCTGCCACTTCCACCGTACTGACGCCAGGTGCACACAACAGCCCAGCAAGCATTATGGAGATGCCCAGGGTGCCCTCGTTGCAAAGGTTTATACATCAACAAGGTTTTCCTTGGAAGGGCAAAGCTATGTAAGAAGGACTTCTGACTCACCGGCTGGGGGATGGGGGTGCGACTTCGGCGGTGGACATTTGCACGCGCCATGAATATAGCGGCCGGATCTCTCGTGTGCGCTGCATTCCTAGGACAAAGCCATACCACAGCGTCTACCTCGGAAGGCAGCGAGAGCATACAGTATTTACTAGTCTCTTCGCTGTTGGGAACCAGGAGACGGGCAGTCGTGCACAATGGGTCCTCCCATGTGCGCAGCGTACTCCGTGCCTGCTATTCTCCGGCATTTGCTGGGAGAGGTGGCGGGAGTCAACCGCTCTCGTTGCCGAATGGATCCAGTTGCTCTGTCTGTCATCTTCTCAGGGGAACCCGCGTAGACGTCTTGGTGGCGCACCCATCACTTGTCTCCTTCCCCCAAGGGGAGGTATTTATCTCCTCTCCCCGCTGGCGCTGCCACGACGCTCGCTAGGGTGGTGGTGATCAGCCGAATGGATCCAGTTGCTCTGTCTGTCATCTTCTCAGGGGAACCCGCGCAGACGTCTTGGTGGCACACCCATCACTGGTCTCCTTCCCCCAAGGGGAGGTATTTATCTCCTCTCCCCGCTGGCGCTGCCACGACGCTCGCTAGGGTGGTGGTGATCAGCCGTGGCGAAAGGGGAGGCAACTGGTTTTCCACAAGATTGAGTCAATGTATTCAGAACTTCAAACCATGGCATGAAGGAGCGTAAAGAGGGGACGCCCCTATTGCAAAATCCAGTGCCACTGGGTCCCAGCACCCCAGCGCCATACCTGATTATGGTCCCAGCATGACGCTGGAAACTGGGCGCACTGGGACGTGGCATACTGGGACGCTCCGCACTGGCGGCACTGTTCGCCCTGAGAAAAAAAGGCGTGGGATAAAAATTAAAAAGTAACGAAACAAGTTAGGTACATAAAAAAAAACTAAAAAAGTAAAAAAAAAAGAAAAAACTAGTGCACCAAGCGTGCTTCGAACTCAGTCCCTAGGCACATATCAATCACTAGCTCAGCACGCTAACCACTCGGCCACGCCGAGAACTGCAATTCTACAAAACATTTTTGCATTTTATGTCATGACCCGCATTTATAAGGTTGGGACTTCATGTTCCGCAGTCTACAGGACATTGCTACCGCTCTAACAATTACAACTTCTTGATCATTGGAGCTTGCTGTCTGCTTTCACGACTTGCAACTAATGTTCTGGGTGCCTATGCGCGCTATTTTGTGCACTGGAATCATTTTAACATGCGGAGTTTGACATCGCTGGCAAATTTACCAACGCCGGCTCTTCGGTGGTGCTCTGCTACCGTGGGTGTAATTTTCGCTGAACACGGAGCTTTAGTACAAACCTTCAAGGAAACAAGTGCGACCAAGCTTCAATACCGGCAAGCGCCGCAGCGATGACCCTATATTGTGTGTAACTAAACCTTATTTGTATGTAAACATGTCGGGAAGCGTTGCGATGACCGAGGGCTCGGCTGCTTCATACGCAGAATAAGAAGGAGCGTAAAACCTTGGGAAACACGCCAAATATTATGCATTACGATCACTGTATGTTGTTGTTTTGCTCTTATGGGCCCATCGCTCGGTAAACTACTCTCTTCCTCATTTTATTTTTTCTTTCTGCTGTTTATACTGGGCCGTGGTGCAGGCTACGCTCGCCTGCGATTGAGCCCGCATTGAACATTTTGGCAGTAATCATTGTGTTAGAGTGCCCTTAAGATAAGCGGTGAAGTTGGTTATGCATGGTAGCCCACATTATTCAATTCCAGCTTTAGTTGTGCGTTAATCGTCAGTGTGTCATGAGATAGAGGCGCGGTGGTCGTGGTCTCTCTTGAAACGCTCGAAACGATCTATCGAAACATGGAAACTCTAGAAAGAAGATACTGCCTTTGTTTTCTTACAAATGTGCAACGACTTCGCAGCAAAAAGCGCTTGCTTGAGCCATATTTTTCATATGCGCCCCGATGGTCGACTGCAAGTACGCTGTGGCCCTGTTGGCCCCTGAGGGATGCTACTCCGGCTGACGCCGCAGGCCGCACCGGCTATACTGGGACACTGGGACCAGTGCGGCCCCAGCGCACATACAGCGCTTCTCCCAGTGCATCGCGGATGCCAGCGACACACCCAGCGTCAAAAGGCTAATCACAGCGTTTTTCTCCCATCACACCAGTGCAGCCAGTGTCTTCCCGTTACTGCTCCAGTGAATATCGCAGACCTCCAGCGTGCCCAGCAGATCCAGTGCAAAACCAGCGCGAAAATCTTACTGGTTTCGCACAGGAGACGCTGTTTTTTTGCAATAGGGGCCACAGTTTTCAGATCGAGCCAACATTTCGTCAAGTGGACTTGTCTTTGTCTGAGCGTGTTACTGTTGCGGACGTCGTGGCCATCACCGGGCAGTGTTATACAAGTGTGTTACTCCGGACTGAGCAGTCGTCTGTCGCTTGCGCATCCTAAACTTCGGCATATGTCCCTTCGCATCAGTCACACCTCAGCCTTCATGGACAGCAGACGTGCACGCGCGGTACTCCCTGGACCTCGGCTCCGAGCCGCTCGCCGCGTCGTGAAGCAGCTGGCGCTTACCTCCTCGCCTTAGCAGGCGCTCGCCTTCAAGTGCATTTCTCTGCTCTTGGATTAGCTTCTTCGCATTTCGAGGTATAATTAATGTTCACAGCAGACCATATAGTTCTACTTTTCATCAGACTCTTGATACGTGTCCGTATCGACACTAAAATCGCTGGTCTCTGCTCCTTATCCAGTTTCACCTTCCGATGCCTCATCGTCGTTCCACCCCAGGTGGTCTTCAGTAGTGTCGAGGGCTTTTGAAATTCCTTTTTTGTTTTTTTTGAAGCTTCTGATGACCCCGCTTGTGGTATTAATGCCCCATGCCTCCAATATCCAACTGCACAGCAGCTCCACAGACAGCCTTCTGCTTTTTCTGCCTGGCAAACATGCCTGAAGGCATGTTCACCAGGCCACCTAGAATAACAGCCAGGACCGTTCACAGTTCTTTCAGCTTGGCCCTAACAGTCTTCTGGAGGAGACCATGAAAGCTGTCCACAACACTCAGCGGTGGACAAAGAAACTGTCCCGGTCGCTGTCCCCACGCAGTCTTGATCCAGTTGATTATTAGGTCTGCAGTCATCCACTCTTTTTCTTGCACCCGCACATGCACACCAGGGGGAGCTTTCCTTTCGGGAGGGTCTCGCGCTGAAAAATTACATAAGGTGGCAGCTTCCGGTCTCCCGCATTACACATAGCACAGCCATGCACCTCTGCTTTCCAGTGCCTGTCGTCCTGATGTGTACAGTGCACCTGCCATTCTGCTGTACTGTTCTGCTTCTTGGCATATCAAAATTGTGCGGAGTTTGGTCTGCGTTGCCTATCTGAGAGCAAGAAGCTTTTCCTCCTGTTGAAACCTTATAATGAATCGATGAAAGTCTATGACTTTATTCTCATAGGCTTCTGGTAGCCGCTGGCAAAGCGTTGTCCGCCTCAGAGAAAGTCCATTGCGAAGCATGAACCGTGTGGCCCACCCGTTGCTAGCCCGGAAATCTTGTGCCGGGATGCCCTCCTTCCTTGTGATTATGTGCACTTGGTTCCTTATCGGTTCTATCGACATGGCGCAGCCATCCGCCTGTAGAGCCTTGATGTACTCAAGGAATGATATTTCAAGGCTGGAAAACTTTCCCCTCTTTGTACCACGAAAGGCCTGGCTGTGAAGATAAGTTCTATGAATGGAGATAAGAAATTAAAATACACGAAGTGGCAGCACTTGGAAGAAAAAAACAACTCTAATTTAACAATGAAGGAAAAAAAAGCACGTACAAGCAAGAAAAGGCAGAGGAACACGCACAATGAACAGGAGAATAATTTACGCAAGAAAAGGAAAAGCACACTTATGTGTTCGTGTCCGGGGTGGTGGTGCATGGTGCATCCGGCGGAGTGGTCCGTCTGGGCATCGGTGGAGGCGGTGGCTCTGGGTGCATCCCAGATCGACAAGCTGGGTTAACGGCCGCTCTACAGCAGGCCTCTGCGCTGTAGCCTGGATCCAACTGTTACGTATCACATACGCTTACTTCATATGGCCAGAGCAGCGTCTGGTGGATACGTGGTCCACTTGCGTTCGGCCACCCGGCTGGTGGCCGCATCATCACAGCTGGTGGGAAGGTCTAAGTCCAGCTGCGCCTGAGTCCTGTAGCTCAGGCAGATGCTCCCGGAGTCAGGATCAAGTCAATCCGAGTCGTTGCTTTTCTCCACGTGGCGCTTTCTCGATGCGCCACGTGTTTCTTGTGTTCTCCTGTTCGTCGTCGTCCGCGTCTTACTATGTGGCGCTTGCTCCTCTTACTGGCGTATCTTCAGGTTGTCATGCTATCTCCAGTAATGTATGCAGGACTCTGTGATGCCAAAATGCCTGCTCGTAGTGTGGTTGCCATGCTCTAGCGGGTACTCTACAGCTTGTTTACTGCCCAATCGCTATTCGGCACCAAGAACGTGGTAGATGGTGGAATAAAACAAGTAACACAGACGGAATGAAAGAACAATGAAGACAAGGCATGGAGACACCTCACAAAAAGGCTGAACGAAGACTGCACAACAAGCATAACCTTTGATGTTGATGATATACCTAAGCACGCTATATTGCCACCTGGTAGCACGCGCACACAACTAGGCCAGCTAGTTTCAGTAGTGCTCCAAAGATGGCGCTTGCTACTACTAGCAGACTACTAGCAGACAGATGGGCAGCTAAAATATTTAAATACCTGTAGTTAAAAAGCGTTGACTCACATGGAGGAAAAGAACTAGGAAACTAACAAGTAAGTATGCTAGTCACAAGGATGGAGAAATAAAGAGCATTAAGCAACAGGTGAAAAACACAGAAGGTAAAAATTGGATAAATTCGATGGAAAAGAAACAGACTGTGGAATTATACCGAAAGTGGAAAATGCAGGTCAGGAAGGAAGATTTCTTTGATAACTCAAGAGGCAGTGCCCTACTTTTTGAAGCTAGATCAGGGTGCCTTAGAACACGTAGCTACAAAAAGAAATTTAACAATGGAGATGACGCATGTGCTGTATGTGGTAACTCCAGTGAAACGATTGACCATATTATACTCGAATGTAATGGTATCCATCCGGAAGTTGATGCAGGCGCAATCACTGTTCCTGAAGCTCTGGGATTTATGGTGAATTCCAATCACAGCAGAAGCACTTCCAGAGCAACGTTTTCTGCTCCTTTCGGAGCAATTGTCTTCCAAACGCAGATCCGGAACACGGATCGCGTCTTCCAAACGCAGAACGGGAGCAATTGCCGAGCAAAAGTCGCTCCGCGGAGCAGTCAAAACTGCTCCGCCAAAATCGGGGGAACCGACCGGAAGTTTGCGTGACGTGATTTTCCGAGCGACGCTTGCGCATGCGCTAACTAGCGCATCCATTTCCGGGTTGGCTTGTTTGCAACGCCCCGCTCCATAGCAGACGATCAGTATTTGCCGCCGCCATGGATGGTGATTCGCGTCGCGCTCTTGCGCTCGCTTTGCTTGAGGACAGCGAGTCGGAGAGCAGCAGTTCCGACTCATCTGTCGAGGAATCAAGAATCAACTATTTATGTCCATCGTCCGTGTAAACTCAAAGCCGCGCATGTTACAGCTCGGCTCTGGAAGACTGCAAGCATTCGCTACGTGAACCGAAGTTTTCTTCCATATTAAAGAAAGTGCTGAAGGAGTCTTACCGTGTGTGTCCGCGCTCGGCTCTTCGAGCAAGGAGGATATAATTGCGTAAACGGCTGGTGTAACTTCCATATCAAAGGGAAGAAAGGCGGCAGGCTTGCAAAGCAGACGACGCGAGCGCACGAAAAGCGCGGGTAAGTGCAAGGAATGATGGGTACTTTCTCCATCTTCGTTCGCTCGCGAGCGCCACCTACTTGCTCCGGCCGGAGCAAGAGTATTCGAAACGCAGAGTCTGGGAGCGTGCTCTCCGCCGGATTGAGGCGTTCTGTGATGGAGCGTGCGCGCTGCTCCAGTTCTGCGATTGGAATTCACCATTAGAGATACCAGTGGCTGGGTGAATAAACTGGCGGTGGAAACTAGCAAAAAATGACTGGAAGATTGGTGGCTTAAAAGCAGAGAAGTGACATAATGTTAGTAATGTAGAAACAAAAAATTTAAGAAATAGAATGATGGTTTAGTTAACCAATCTAAATCAATAATTAAGATATAGGGAGAAAAATGAGCATGATAGCTACTGCTACCACCCCGTTTCAAAGGGGACGCTCCTATATTCCATCCATCTATCCAGACAATTCTCGCAACAGTGATATTGGTGGTGCAGTGATTATGCGAGGAAAAAAAAAAATCCAATTTTTCATAGCCAATATGGGGGGTGCGAGCATTATGGGAGTGCAAGCATCGTGTGAGTAAATACAGTATATATTGAATTCGGTAGCAACATTTAGGGATTGGTATTTGGGGCACCATCAATTTTAAGTGAATCCTGGACATGCTATTGGGTAGAATAGACCTCCAAATCCTATAAGGATTTGTCTTGAGTAACTGCTGCAGTTTTATGCGATAAAAGAAATTCTTTGCAAAGTTCATTTTCAGACACAGGTCATTTTTAGCGTGACTGAATCAAGCGACGCTGGCAGTGTCGTTAGAGCGCTTCGAGCGTCCAAGCCTACGAACACAGCGCGACAGATGTCGAATAATCCCATTCATCCAAGGAACCTTAGTATTAATTTTTTTCTTGTGTTGAGTGGTACATATCAATGGATACATGGTTTAACCAGTTTTTCAAAAAATTTAGAACATTGACATCTCAATTCGAGCTGAGTGCCGTAAATTCATTGCATGAGTCAGCTAGCTTGTTTATTATAGAATTATGATCTACACAGTTAATACAGCAAAACTTCGTTGATCCGTTTTTAAATAAATGCTGGAGCAAAATACATTATCCAGGAAAACATATGAGCCATACTGCCCGATATTAAAAAAAAAAAGTTAATTGCTGAATGAGGTACAAAGGCGTCTAGAATTAATACTTTCACTGCATAAAAATGTAGGTTAACATTTATAGAATCAAGTATGCGCTTTTTCTTGGATCTCCAAAATTCCGTCCATATTTGCGTTTTCTTTAGTAAGGAAGAGATCTAGTTACAAATCCGGTTTGTAGAAGGCAGTGAAGAGCTAGGATTGCTTCCTTAGGCATTTCCGGATGCTTTGCCCCCTTACATCCCCTTACGGGGTTGGCGTACTGTGTAGCGATGGTGCCCTGGTGGTAGCTGTTGCACGTCATGTGGTATGACGTCACAACACAATTCTGACGATCTTTCCGCTTGAAGGTCAAATTATCTCCATCGCTGACCTTGCCCAAACATGACATAGTGGAGCTTCTCGCTGCAAAATAAGCCTATCGATCATATTTAGAACTTCTAAATGCTGGGGAAGAATTTATCAATAATAATTTGTAAACTGGTTATGCTTAAATCACTTCACATAAGTCTCAATGGAAAGTCTCCTGATATGTGGCATGATCTTATGGATTGTTCCTCGCATTTTAAGTAGTGTGAAATTTGTTTGCTGTAGAGCTTTTTTTGTATTAGCGTTGATGATGTCAGTGCTCTGTTCCTATTTTGATGAGATCCTGATAAGGCTTACAGTACAAGCGAATGACCTGGTAACAAAAGCATAAAAATTGAGGCCGTGCACAATTATCTCGAGCATATATGCTTTTTCAGCTTTGTTTCTTTTCGGAGTGGCCTTCCACTTACATTTGTTTGTTTGTTTTTGCTATGCCCATTGTTGAACTTATGTTTCTCCACTTTTTGCAGAGAATGGGGCTGAGTCAGGATCTGGTGACTCTGATGAAGAAGATGACCCAGACGAGCTGTATTGTGTGGCCTGTGACAAGTGCTTCAAATCAGACAAAGCGTGAGTGCTGTCTTGCGGCTGTTTTCATTTGCCTCCCTATACACACTAATATTTACTGCTATTGATATGTGTAAGTAGAACTTCGTTGATACATTCCTGGTTCATACGATTTCCCGTCTCATACGTTCAAAATCATACGTTCAGAACGCGGGCTATCAATGAGAATAGGCGCGGGCAGGAAAGTGTTAATACAGTAAAGTCTCGGTGATACAAATCGTGTTGATACGAATTTTGGGATGATACGAATTCACGAAATTCCCCGGCCGGGGTGCATTGAGTACAATGTGCAAAATTTCGAATGTTTTGAACACTCTCCCACGCCACTACAGATGATACGAACGCACAAACTGTGACCACAACCTTGAGCACTACGCACTGCCCGCACATCGTTGACGCCGCGATCACCATCCGAGCTGTATGTACGCATCACGAACAGCTTGCTGTGAAGCGTGGTCCGCACCTTGCCGACATCGTAATTTTTCTGCCAGGATTATGCCGCAAAAAGCTTTCAGCGGCGCGTGGCCCGCAAACCGCAGACATCGCAACCGCATCAGCTGGCGCCGGCGTAAGCGGCGGGCACGTACGGACTGCACATCGCTGGCTCTGTGATCGCGATCTGCAAGCAGTGTGCAGTGCCGTGCGGCCGGCATGTCACCATTTTTTGTCGTGCTGTACGCGCCGCGAGAAGTACGTCGAGGCCGGCGGACCGCGCATCGCCGACATTGCGATCATTTTCCATGCTGCGAAAAGTTTGCAGCGGCGTGCGGCTGTGAGCAGCAGTCGGCGGCGCATGCGGCGGGCATGCACGGGCCGCACATCCATAGACTTCGTGACCGCCACTCGTGCTGTACGCATCACGAGTAGTCTGTAGCGCCGCACGGCAGGCACATTTTGGTTTATAAAGGAAACACTTTTCTGCTTTAAGAATAGCATTATAAACATTCATTTTCACTGTTACTCAACTCTTTTGAAAATAATGCAACACGGTTTTTTGAACTGCCTTCTGCTAGTACTTCGTCAGGAAGGTCTCCAGGTGCTTTAAGTGCATGTACAGTTGAATCCCGCCACAACGAATACCGCCACAACGAAATTTCCGCAACAACGAATAATTTTTTATTCCCCGCGAGTATCCTATAAGAATTAATGGCGTAAATTTCTCTGCACAACGAACCATTTTTGCAGAGCGTTTCCGCTTCAACGAAATTTTCGCGTTCAAAATCGAAACCGAAACTAGTTTTATTGGCGAGAAGTCCAAGTCAAATCCAAAGCCACATTAAGCATGAAATCACGTGATTGCAGTTCCGCCATTTTGGCTTTGTGTCGTGGTCGCGTTGTTCACTCGCTGCCTTTCTCTTCGACAACGACGAGTTTTCATCCGCAGGACACGATGGCAACGCAAGTGAAAAAACGCAAAACTCTTTCCCTTGAGCAAAAAGCTCAAATAATCGCCCAAGCAGAAAGCGGAAGGAAGAAAGCGGCAATTGCTGAAGACTTCGGAATTCCTGCAAGTTCGCTGTCAACGATTCTAGGCAATAAGGACAGCGTGAGAATGGCACTTGCTTCAGGCACATCCTCGAAGCACAAAAAGGTGACGCAGCCCCTCCATGAAGAGTTGGACAAAGCAGTGCATGCGTGGTTTGTGGAAGCACGAGCCAGCAACGTCCCCCTGTCCGGAAGCATCGTCCAGCAGAAAGCCTTGAACTATGCATGCCTACTTGGCATTGATGATTTTAAAGCCAGCATTGGCTGGCTAAACCGTTTCAAGGCCCGCCATAACATCGTTGGAAAAGTCTTGTGCGGCGAGTCAATGTCAGCAGACGTGGACGGAGCAGCTGCTTGGAAGGCGAGTAACATGGCCGGAATTTTAAGCAACTTCGCGCCTGCAGACATTTACAACGCCGACGAGACCGGGCTATTCTACGAGATGTTGCCGGCTAGGACGCTCGACTTCAAGGGGCAGCGCTGTCACGGCGGCAAACACAGCAAAAAACGCATCACAGTGCTGCTTTGCACAAACATGGATGGCTCGGACAAGCGTCCGCCGTTAGTCATAGGCAAAAGTGCCAAGCCGCGCTGTTTTAAGGGAACTCGTAGCCTACCTGTGCAGTACAAGGCGAACAACAAGTCATGGATGACCCGCGCTATTTTCACCGAGTGGATGATGGCATTCGACCGCGACATGAAGCGGCAGGGCCGTAAAGTTTGCTTGCTTTTGGACAATTGTTCAGCGCATCACTCCGACGAAGTCAAGCTCAGTAACACGGAGCTGAGGTTTTTCCCTCCCAATTGCACGTCTGTCTTACAGCCTCTCGATCAGGGCGTGATTCTTAGCCTGAAGCGCGCTTACCGCGGGAGGTTAATTCAGCGGCTGCTTTTTAACACTGAAACCGGCCGAGACACGAAGGTGGACTTGTACGTGGCACTGCAGATTATGTCTGCTGCCTGGAGCACACTGGGGCGCTCAGTAATTGTGAACTGTTTCAGGCACGCCGGATTTGCCGAAGGTTGACCCGTACACTCTGCTGGCCTAACACCAGGCGTTACAGACGACGACGAAGAGGCGTCACCGGCTCCGGGGATCGCGGCCGCCTGGAAAACGCTGGGAGAAATAGGAACCGTGCCGCCTAATCTCGAGCTCGACGAATACATCGGCGCTGACGCTTGTGTTGTTGTTCACGAAGATGTGAGTGATGAGCAGATCATAAAAGCTGCCCGGAATGATAAGGACTCTTCCGATGAAGAAGACGACGACGTACAGGAAGCGCCGGCTGCGGCAACCGCCGTACAGGTGATGGACGCTTTTGATGTCATCAGGAATTTCGTTGCTGTCCGAGACGACGATGTTGCAATGGGTTTGCTGACCGAGTGCGAAAATCGCGTGACGGCGTTGCTCGCCGTGAAGCGTAAGCAAACCAAGCTTACAGATTTTTGGCATTAAACGCCTTTGCTGCTGCTTGGGCAATTCTTTCTGCGTTTCACGTCAAATTTTTGCGATAACGAAGTTCCGCGAGAACGAATTTTTTTTCGTGCACCGTGAATTTCGTTATAGCGGGATTCAACTGTATTGCTCATCCTGAGCATCACTTGCCCCGAGAGCTGCTCTGAGGGTGCCCAAAGCAACAGCAACTTGAGCCTTGTTTGGTGCCTCATCTTGATCAACTTCATCCAGGCTGCTGTTCTCAGGTGGTGAATTAACTTCCTGACATATCTCATCCTCTGTCAGAGACCCCCATGTTGGCTCTGAGTTGTCAACCTGCACAAGTTCTACAATTGTTATGGACTCCTTTAGCTGAAGTCCTGTAGAATGGCTCCTCTGTACTCGGGGCACACATCATCCATTGGTCTAGGTGCTTGATCTATGGGGACACCGCTGATGATCACACCTGCTTTGGCAAAGCAGGCTGCAATGGTTGAGTTTTCTACTGCCTCCCATGAGGCTGCAATGTAGTGAATTGCTTTCAGAAGGTCAATTTTGGCCACTTGCACAGGATCGACATTTTCCAAGCGAAACAAGATATGCTGAACAATCTTTCTTCAGTAGCGAACCTTAAGTGCCCGTATAATGCCTTTATCTAAAGGCTGCAGCTTGCTAGTTGTATTCGCTGGAAAAAACTGCAGCTTGACATTTGTCAGTGGAGGGGTTTGTGTGGCTGGATGTGCTGAACAACGATCAAGCAGCAGCAGCACATGCCTGTTCTTTGCTCTCAGCTTATTGTCCCAAGTATGAGGAACTCGACACACACTTTGGAGGTCATCCAGGTTTTTGCTGTACTTTTGTACTGACAAGGCAGTGGTCAAGTTTTTGAAACATCAAGGGCTTCACGATTTTTCGATGGTGAGAGGTGGCAGCCTTTCATCGCCGGTGGCACTGCAGCACAGAAGGAATGTCACCCTTTCTTTGCTACATTTGCCACCGCTGCTTTTGTTTTCCCTAAAGTCGTACGTTTTTTCTGGAAGCTGTTTATAAAAAACAGCGGTTTCGTTACAGTTGAACACATTTTTGGGCGTGAAGCTTTCCAGAATCAATGGCAGCTGATTGTTCCACTCCACCATAGTGACATTGTCCACCGCGCTCTCTTCGCCGCAGTGCTTGTGAAAGGCAGTGCCGTTCCGCCACTTGAATCGATCAAAACAGCCGTTGGAGGCTTGAAAATCGTCGTGCCCCAATTTAGCAGCAAGTTCAAGGGCTTTCTCTCGCAGGAGCGGCCCACACAGAGAAATGTTTGCAGATCACGCTTGCTGGAACCACACTATAAGTGTGAACTCAACGTCTTCATATGTGCAGGGCCTCAACTTCTGTTGTTTTGCACTTGTTCCGTTTTCAATGGTGTCTTCCACCTTTTTCCTATTTTTCACTATGACCGAGACGGTCGATCCGATATTCTGTACCTTTGAGCTATGTCTTTACGCTTCATATTGCGAAGATTGACTATGCGTAGCAGCTGTTGCTTATCAAGCAATGTCAGCATTTTGCGTTTCGACATCGCATGGTAAAAAAAGGCTCAAGCACAAACAAGGTCAATCTCATACAACGACATAAAGTGGTAAAGATGGCATGAAGCTGGTATTGGCTCATCTTGGAGTGCCAATGGCTGGCTAGCAAGCTGCTTAACAGCTATGTTATGTTGTTAAAAAGGCAAAATCACATTAATTCAAACTGTAATCTCAGCTTTCCCAGTAAGATAAATAAATATTGTGAGTGCAGTGCGCGAACTTTCACCTCTTTCATATATATATATATATATATATATATATATAGATTCATCATCATCATTATCATCGCTGACTGCTGCCTGGAGCGTCACGCGCTGTGTGCTAGCTGGTTCTAAAATAGAACAGACGTTCGTGCAAGTGCTACCTTACAAGTGGCGGAGGTGCAATTTGTATTTCCCACCTCTCGCTTTAGTTCTTCAATATTGAAGATGAAGAAAAAAAAGGCTAGCGCTTAACCTTTTTTTTTTTTTTTTTTCTGCCGAGGGATAGACGGCGAGAACAGACCTTGCTGTCATCATTATCGCGTGTTTTCATCGTGCTGATTGCCAATTGCACCAGAATAGACGCCAATGATCGTTCACAGCATTCTTGTCGGTTGTTCGGTTTCGTGCTTGTCAGGCTGAGGTGGCACAGCACAAAATTGCAAGAAATATATCATTTCATCATCTCTAACCTCCGCACGTTCTGTCTGCTGCTCTTCCGGTCATGCCATTGTGCATGTTGCTTTGATACGACCTACTTACCATATTTACTCGCATAATGCTCGCACTTTTTTTCGCAGAAAATCGGTGCTAAGTTAGGGGGTGTGCCGAACGCAAATGTAAATAGGCTGTGAATCGGGGCTCTCAAGCCAGCTGTTGTAAATAGAACCAAAACATAACCAAAACATTAATTGTCAGCGCTGTGTGTCCCATTTTCTTGTCTAGGCTTCGTGCCATTGCGCTGCACCACTTGAAGATGTCAGACCAACTAGCCTTTCAGTTCATGTTGTATTAATTTCAAGCAACCCCGCCGGGGTGGCGTAGTGGTTACGGCGCTCGACTACTGTTCCCGAGGGCGCGGGATCGAATCCTGGCCTCGGCAGCAGCTTTTCGATGGAGGCGAAAAGCAAGGTGCCCGTGTGCTGTGCGATGTCAGTGCACGTTAAAGAATCCCAGATGGTCGAAATTTCCGGAGTCCTCCACTACGGCGTCTCTCATAGCCTGAGTTGCTTTGGGGCGTTAAACCCCACAAATCAATCAATTTCAAGCAGGACTTACGTTTGTAATAAAAGCACCGAGACAACAAACACTGACTGCAAGAGCACTTTATTTGCGAAGGCTGGCCGCCCGCAGCATCACCATCACTCTGAGTCCGCGGAGTCCGCGTCGACACTGCCATGGCTATCGCTGGTCGCTGCTTTGTTGGCTTCCTCAGCCTCACCGTCTTCACCTTCGTAACCTTCGTCCCACACCAAGTCTTCCGTCGCATCCAGGGCGTCGGAAATGCCAGTTTTTTTGCAGTTCTTCACGACGACTTCAGCTCCAATCATGTTCCAGGCTTCTGTTATCCAGCTGCACAGCTGCTCTACAGATGGCCTTTTTATCTTGCCGCCCGGTGTAAGAGCATGTTGGCCTTCGGCCACCCATTCTGCATATAGCCTCCGAACGCTGTCTTTGAACGGCTTGTTCAAAGACACGTCCAGAGGCTGTAGCATTGATGTAAGGCCGCCTGGAATTATTGCTATGTCTGTGCATAATTCAGTGAACTTAGCGCGAACAGAGTCATGAGGTGACCGTGGAAACTATCGAGAACAAGAAGCGACGGACAAAGAAGTGCTCCCGGTCGCCGTGCACGCACAGTCTTTAACCAGTCGATCATCAACTCTGCCGTCATCTAAGCTTTCTCTTGTACCCTTACGTGTATTCCAAAAGGCAGCTTTCCTTTCGGCAAGGTTTTGAATTGACAATGACATATGGTGGCAGCTTCCGCCCATCTGCTGTCACGCCTAGCATCACAGTGCATCGCATCGTTTTTCGGCCCCAGTGGTCCTGATGTGCATAGACCGCGCACCTGTCTGCTCCTCTGTTGTGTTGCTCGGCATGTCAATATTGAGGGGTGTTTGGTCCGCGTTTCCTATCTGCGAGAGCAAGAAGTTTTTTTCTTGCCGAATTTGTATCACGAAGTGATGAAAGTCCACAATCTTATCATCATAGGCTGCAGGTAGCCGCTGGCAAAGTGTCGTCCGCCTCCTCAGAGAAAGTCCATTGTGCTGCATGAATTGCGTGGCCCACCCGTTACTTGGCGCACCTTGGCACAAATCTTGCGCCAAGGTGCCTTCTTTCCTGGCAATATGCGTGCCTGGTTCTGTATCAGCTCTATTGACACGGCGCAACTATCCGCCCATAGAGCCTTAATGTAGTCTAGGAGCACAGTTTCAACCCCAGGAAACTTGCCCTTCTTCGGACCACGGAAGGCACGCCGAGTCTTGCTGGTTGCCTTCCGTGCCTGTCGTGCTGCCGTCTCCAGTAGCGGACGCAAAACTCGTTAACTCCGAAGTGTCTGCTGGCGGCGCGATTGCCGTGCTCCAAAGCGTACTCGACAGCTTTTAGCTTGAAGGCAGCGGTGTAGCTTGCGTATCGCCCCATGGTGAAGTGGCACCAAGAGCACGGTGACAGAAGTAGCAAGCACTGAACGAGGCCTACGAGCGTCATCGCAGAATGGCGGAACTACGCGCAGAATTCGGGAGAGCGTACGGCAGGACCAGCGGAACAACGAAAATGACAAGAAACACCTTGACGCCTTGATGTTTTTTTCTCAAGGCGCTAGTGGAGCTGGTGATGATGACGATGATGGGGGTTCGGGTAGCACCGCCTGGTACCGCATGCACCTAACCGGGCCAGCTAGTTTCAGTAGCACTTGAAAGATGGCGCTAGTCGACTCTCACGGCAGTAAAGTTGGGGGTGCGATGAATATGTGAGGGAAAAACAATTTTTCAATTTTCGATAGGCAATGGGGGGGGGGGGGGGGTGCGAGGATTATGCGAGTAAATACGGTAGTGCGCATGTCGCTGTCACACTGTGGGGGATGCTTCGTCAAATATTGCGAAAGTAAGGTAAGCAGGCAAGAATGGGAACGCGGAAAGCTGCATACCGAAGAAAACACTGCATGCATCATAACATTTGACAGTGCTGAGGGTGACCCTTTTTCCTAGCAACAAAAGGTAATCCCAGCCACCCCGTTATCCCTACCAAACGCGTGATCAGTCTTCGCTAATAACGTTGCTAATAATTTTAGCCCCCTGAAATTTGTTCTGTATGGTACGAATTCGGCACGCATACTAGAATTTTCATTTTTACTATAACCGAGTCTTTACTATAGCCGAGTAAAAATGTACAGTCTATGGAGTGTGATTCGGGACCAGAGCTTAACTTTACTATATCCGAGTTGTTACAATAAGCGAGTTTACTATAACGAGGTTCTGCTGTACATTTTTCTGGAATTAAAAAAAAAACAACGCATCAATGAAATTTTACTACTTCTTTGGTTGTGTCGAATTGTGAGAGAAACTTTTTTTTCAATTTGCATAAATATTACACAGCATTCTTGCTTTTCTCTGTGTTGAGTTGCTTGTTATGGATGCACCTCAGTAATGTGCATTGCGGGGCTAATTTGTTCATGCTCGCGAACCTATAAAAGCGCGACAGAGACGACACAACAGGCAAGAAAGACAGGACAGGCTGTGTTCAGAGCCCAGGCTGCAGATATGGTGTCATAATTGCTTTTTCAGTTTAATATTCGAACATATGGAAAGCTGGCAGTCACTCTGTGGAAGAGCCTCACAGAGAAGTTAAGTGAGGATTTTTAGACAATAATCGTGTGAAGTCACTACCCCCCCCCCCCCCCCCCTCCCTCCTTGAGGAGCTCACCTCAAAAGATAAACACACTGTGATGTCAGTCGTGTGCTTCCAAGGTCAGCACTGTGGGCTGGAGCAATAACTGTGCAAGACTGAGCACTGTTATAAAAAATACAGTCGACAGCCGATTTTTCAGACTCTCAACGGACCACGAAATGTCCGAAAAATCGGGATGTTTGAAAAAACAAATGTGCACCAAAAAAGCTCAAATTATTGCCTATTATTCACATTGAAGCTGGAAAAGTCATAAATGCTTTTCGGCACCACGCTCTGCTTCCGTGCTAACAGGTCCGCCTGAATTTTGCTTGCATTAGCTCAGCTTGCGTCGGCTGCGCTGCTGCAGGTGAGTCATCGTCGTCATCGCTCTGAGACTCCACAAGCACTTGGCAAATAATTTCTGCATCTGTGAGCCCAGCGCACAGTTCCAACTCGTGGTCCACACCTGTGAACTCTGAAAACGAGACGGCCGATGGATTTTCGACACCAGCAGTGCGAAGGTCGTGAATGAGCTGCTCACTGCCTGACAGCTGCTCGACGATGCTCTCCTCGTCCAAGGCAACCGACTTGTCATTCAACACAAATCTCGCATGGCGGAAGCGATTGCACAGCGTTGTGGGTGCTACAGACTTCCACACATCGGCGAGCGTACTAAGTTCTCCAAGCAAATCGACAGAGTAGGTTTTCCCACTGTCGAGGCACACCACCAACCACCAACCACTGGATCACAACACTGACTCCGTTGAGTGCCTTCTCGCTGCTGCGTTGCACGCAAAAAACAACAACACAAACTCCTTATAAAATCTAGAAAGAGCTTCTTGAAGAACTGAAGCCGATTCAATGAAATGCGAGCCACAGTAGCGACAGAACATAGTTCTCACATCAGCACGACCTACTCGCTACGCTCGGCAACGCACGGCAAACACACAGAGGAACAGGCAGTCGAAGTGATTACGCTAAAAAAAAAAAAAAAAAAGAGAGAAAAAAGAAAGCACTCCGGTGGCGAGCAGTGCTGGCAGCGATGTTGTGCCGGAAATGGAAGCTGCTAGGCAAATAATATAGCCTCGATCCAGCGTCAGTTTAGCTGAGGAGTGGCACGTAAAGCTGGCACCAGTTTCGAGGCTATCGAAGGAAAAAGTAAACAAACAAGATGGCAGCAACACCGCTCTAAATGTGTTGCAGTTCGCCCGGCTGATGCTTGGCATATCTGAAAAATCGAATAGCCCTCCTTAGAGTGTCCGAAATTTTGAGCAGCGTAATACATTGACTTTATAAGGTATGTCCTGGGGCCAGGAAAAAGTCCGAATAATCAACCATGTCCGAAAAATTGGTCTTCGACTGTAAAAATAAATTCTCGACAGAATTGTGTGTTTGGGGGGGGGGGGGGGGGGAAGGGGGGGGCAGGTACTGTGCGGGTGGCTTAATTCCTTAAATAAGTACAGTACTCTAGGTACCTGGTAAAAGCAAATGACTCTGAGCTACCTTTTCAAGTAAAATTTCATTTCAGTAGGCTCATTTCTGTACTTACCTGTACAGCCCTGCTTTTCCAATAGCAAAATTCTTGCGAGATTTTTGAACTTGCCTGTAAATTTTACTCCTGGTGTGAATTTAATCAAATCGGAAATACTGTTTCAAACCTTTTGGAATTTTAAATATTTGCACTCCCATGCACATTTACTTTCTTGTTTTAGAGTATGCAGCCTTCAGAATATTTTTGCACGTGGAGCATGTTGTCACAATTTGCTGTTATGTTATTTCGCTTACCAGGAGGTCTTGTGCTGAGTTCATTCTTTAGTTACTTGGATACAAACAATAATTTCAAAGATATCATTACTGAGTGCGTTGTAGAAGTAGGCGGTAGGGTAGTTAGGATATCGGTAAGCTGTCTAAGGAGATGAGAGATTTTATTAAGAAATGCCAGAGTATGAAAGCATCCAATCCAACAGACCAGGTAGAATTGGCAGAGATATCGAAACTAATCAATAAGCGCAAAGTGGCCGATATAAGGAAGTATAACACGGATAAATTGAGCATGCTGTATAATGAACGGGAGAAGCCTTAAAGCGATGAAGAAACTGAGCATAAGCAAAAATCAGGTTTATGCACTTGGGGACAAGGCAGGTGATATCATCACGAATATGGACAAGATAGTCAAAGTAGCCGAGGAGTTCTATACTGATCTCTACAGTAGCCAAAGAAGTCTGGACAATAATGAGATTGGCGGTAGGAAAAAGCAGTCAGACGTTCCATCAGTGACGAAGGACGAAGTTAAGAAAAGGGGGAAAGTAGCTTGAGAGGATCAGGTAACAATGGATTTGTTGAAGGACGGGGTGATATCGTGCTAGAAAAACTAGCCACCTTATATACGCAGTGTCTGGTGTTATCGACGGTACCAAAACCACGGAATAATGCAAACATTAACTTAATCCATAAGAAAGGGGACGCTAAGGATTTGAAAAATTACGGACCAATCAGCTTGCTGTTTGTTACATATAAGGTATGTATACTAGGGTAATCGCTAATAGAATCGGGACGACCTTGGACTGCAACCAAGCAAAAGATAAAGCAGGTTTTCGGAAAGGGTACTCTACTATCGATCATATCCATACCACAAGGTAAAACAGCGCAAAACCACACATAGGACGCAGAAAGGTGAGACGGACACAGGCGCTGACTACATAACTTCTGTAGGTTCAGTTGGTTGATCATGCGCTTACCAACCAACTTGCTCGCAATGTGTTATTCATATCCATACCATAAACCAGGTATGGATATGAATAACACATATCCATACCATAAACCAGGCCCCGCCGGAGTGGCGCAGTGGTTACGGCACTCGACTACTGTTCCCAAGGATGCGGGATCGAATCCCGGCCTCGGCAGCCGTTTTTCGATGGAGGCGAAAAGCAAGGCGCCCGTGTGCTGTGCGATGTCAGTGCACGTTAAAGAACCCCAGGTGGTCGAAATTTCCGGAGTCCTCCACTACGGCGTCTCTCATAGCCTGAGTCGCTTTGGGACGTTAAACCCCACAAACCAAACCAAACCAACCATAAACCAGGTCGTAGAAAAATGCTCTGAATATAACCATCCCTTATACATAGCAATCATTGATTACGAAAAAGCATTTGACTGAGTAGAAACCTCGGTGGTCATGCAGGCATTGCGAAATCAGGGTGTAGACGAGCCATACGTGAAAGTACTGGAAGACATATATAGTGGCTTCACAGCAACGATAGTTCAGCATAAATAAGGTAACAAAATTCCTATAAAGAAAGGTGTTAGCAAGGAGACATGATTTCCCCAGTACTATTCACAGCTTGATTAGAGGAAGTATTCAGAGACTTGGAATGGGAGCAGTTAGGGATAAGGATAGATGGAGAATACCTCAGTAATCTGTGATTTGCTGATGATATTGCCTTGCTTAGCAACTTGGGGGATGAACTGCAAATAATGATTGATGACCTAGACAGGAAAAGTAGAAAGGTAGGCTTGAAAATCAATGTGCAGAAGAATAAGGTAATGTTCAACAGCCTCGGAAAGGAGCAGCAGTTTACATTAGGTAGCGAAGTACTGGAAGTAGTAGGCGAATATGTTTACTTAGGACAGGTAGTAACCGCAGATCCGGACCATGAAAGGGAAATAACAAGGAGAATAAGACTGGGATGGAGCGCATTTGGCAAGCACTCCCAGATTATGACTAGAAGCTTACCGCTATCGCTCAAGAGGAAAATATACAACAGTTGCATGTTACCTGTACTCACCTATGGGGCTGAAACATGGAGGCTAACAAAGAGGGTTCTACCTAAGTTGACAACGCAGAGGGCTATGGAACGAAAAATGGTTGGGGCAACATTAACAGATAGGAAACGTGCAGAGTGGGTCATACAAGTAACAAGTTACTGACATTCTGGTGGAAATAAAGAAGAAATGGGCATGGGCAGGACATGTAGTGTGAAAGGAGGATAATAAGAGATGGTCGCTTAGGGTAACAAACTGGATTCCCAGGGAAGGAAAGCGTAGCACTAACATGTGCTAATTAATGGCTAACTAGTCACTAACTGCAGGGGGCGGCAGAAAGTTAAGTGGGCAGATGAGGTTAAGAAGTTCGCAGGGGTCAAGTGGATGCTGCTAGCACAGGACCAAATTAATTGGAGGAATATGAGAGAGGCCTTCGCCGTGCAGTGGGTATAATCAGGCTGATGATGATGATGTACGGAGAGGTTAGGGACACCATAGTAGGAGGATGTAAACTAACACCCACCCCAGGTGGTCGAAATTTCTGGAGGCCTCCACTACGGTGTCTCTCATAGCCCAAGTTGCTTTGGGATGTTAAACCCCATAACCTAAACTTCGGGCACCCGTTGGTTGACATCACATGGCGCACGGACACTTGTTTGTCATTTCACCTTTGTTATAATGCGGTCAGTGCTGCCAGATTTCAACCTCACACTGTACTGCACCAGTGCAGTTAGTTCTGTTACTGGTTGTGCAAGAAAGTTGAATGATGTATAGAAAGTGAACGGGGGTGAAATTGTCCTGGACGAAAATGAGCCCCTCATGTCATTATGACAAAAGCATGTCTAGGGTGTTTTGCTTTGGATGCTTTGTATGGTCATCCACTCTGGTAAAGTGGCTTTAACTGGAGCAGACAGTGTGAGAAAGCATGCAGAAGCGACATCACAAGGCCACGTGACTATTGCCTCGAAAATTCCAAACTGAGAGACAACCGAAGGCCACTAGGCTGGATTGACAGCCTCCTACGATAAGTGTTCTAAAATTCAGTCAGCGTGCTAACGTCCGCAAACTTTGGATGACCACCAGAAAATGCGGTCAGCGTGCTAACCTCCACAAACTTTGGATGTCTACCAGAACATAGTAATGTGATTATCTATCATGTTCCTATCATGTAAGGAAGCTTAAGTAGGCCCATAGCTTTTTATGTTAAAATGAAGGCCCTTCGATTGTCATAGTGCATGTCATAACAATTATATGATATTGTTATGATCATGCAATGAATAATTATAACACATGGGGGGTGAACGAGTGACTTTTCACTAAGCAATTGGTGGTACTTTTGCATGACTGCTTGCAGTGCTGGTGACGTCTTAATTTGGGACTTGTTGGGAGCACTCTGACAAGTTCCACAAGTGGGCCTTTCGACATATCATAGTTGGCCAGGGCATTGTGGCGTAGCTTGTGCTGGAAAAATAATGAAAGCAAGAAAATGACATGACGTAGGAAAAGAGAAAAAAAAAGATTTAAAAACATCGTCCAGGCTGTCAGCAGCAAAATATGACCTGTCGAAGTGATGGACAAGTGAAGAAAGCAAAGAAGACACTTGCATTGAGATTTATGAAAGTCAATATTGTGGTAGACGTAGCCAGTATAACAAGCAAAACTGCTTATACATCAGGTAATGGCGCCCGTTTTCGCTCTGCTTGGCGCGGTCGCCCATGACGGGGTCTCCCGGCGGTCCGCCTGGTTAGCTTGCCCCTTGGGGCGCTGTCGTCAGTGGCGCCCACAACACCCCCCTTTCTTGAAAGGTTTGATCTCACAGGTCCAGGCGTTCTGGTCGCTTACAAACACGTCCACTTCTTGTGGTGCTCGTGTCCTGCAGTGGTTGCAGGTGTCTTGCTGTACGTCTTGCTTGTCCTCTGTCAGTTTGTACAACGTAGGACCTTGGTTCAGATGTTGGCTGTGTTACCACGCCGTGTGATGCAGCTCCAGCGAGGATGCGCACCGCTGTGCCTAGTGGTAAGCGCTCTCGGCTCCGTGCCTTGTGCCGGGTGTCGTATGATCGTTTTGCACGAGCTCTGTAGGCTTCATTATATTGTCTGAATTCGCTGTCGTCCCACTTCGGGGCTAGCAGCTTCGAAGTGATTGTTACTGTGGTGTTCAGACGACAACCCATTAAGAGTTCTCCTGGTGAAAACCCTTCCACGCTGGGTGTGGCCCTGTAGGCAAGCAGCGCTTCGTGTATGTTGGAAGACTTCCTCAAAAGCTGCTTTTCTGTCTTGTCTGCACAGCCCTCTCAGCCATACCGTTGCTCTGCGGGTAGTAAGGGCTTGAGGTTGTGTGTGAGGCTCCCCAGCGACGCACTAGTTCTTTGAACTCTGTGGAAGTGAACTGCGGCCCGTTGTCTGTGCGTATTGTCCGTGGAACACCGTACCGTGCAAACATTGGCTCCAAGATTAGGGCTATGTTTTTTGTAGCTGTCCTCGGCAGCTGTTCTAGCTCGAAAAATCGGGAGTAGTAGTCTACTACTACAGTATACTCTTGCGTGAAGAGATCCATGCCGACTGTGTCCCAAGGGTGTGCTGGCTATAGGGTTAGAAGCAGGGGTTCTGTTTCTGGCTTTCTGTGCTCTCTGCAAGTTGGACACTTTTCCACGTAGTCTTCAATGTGCTTGCCTATGCCTGGCCACCATATGCATTCTCTTGCCCTCGCTCGGCACCTCGTTGTGCCCAAGTGGCCTGTATGGAGTTTTTCCAGAACCTCTACTCTGATGTCTGGTGGGATGATTATTCTGTCGCCTTTGAATAGCGGACCATCAATGAGCGAAATTGACAGCCCATGCACAGTTGGCCATGATGTAGTGCAGAAGGTAGCCACCCTGGAAAGTGTTTCGTCTGACTGGATGCTTGCCCTGATTCTGTCCAGCATTTGTTTTGAAGCAGGGAGCTGTTCAAGTGCTAATTCTTCAAACTCGCGCACTGCACTCTCGAGAGTTCTTTATCTGCTTGTTTCCCAGATGGCTTCCGAGACAGAAGGTCAGCTGTGTACAGCTTTTGGCCGGGAGTGTGGGACATGGTGTAGTCGTACTCCAAAAGGCGCATCCTGAAACGTTGAAGGCGAGGACTCAGCTCGTCAAGTCGTTTAGTCGTCAGCAGCGGTATTAACGGCTTGTGGTCCGTTTCCACGTGAAAGGTTGATCCCAGCAGGTATTTGCGGAAATGTTCGCAAGCCCATGTGATTGCCAGTGCCTCCTTTTCGATTTGGGCATATCTTTGTGCTGTATCCGTAAGGGAACGTGATGCATGTGCCACAGGTAGGAGCTTTTCGTGCGACTGCTGTGGAAGTACAGCCCCAAGACCGTATGAGGAAGCATCCACAGACACAGTGTGAGGCGACTGAGCATCGTAGTGAGCGAGAATCGGCGTCCTGCTTAAAGCTTGCTTGAGTTTGTCAAAACTCTGCTGCTGAGCTGGGCCCCAGTGCCAGTCGGCATCTTGGTGGAGCAAGTCTCCGAGAGGCTTCGTAAAGTCTGCTAGCTCTGGAAGAAGTTTGCAGAGCCCAACAAAGACCTGACTTCTGACACATCGCATGGTGGATCGAGCTGGACTATGGCCCTGACCTTTTCAGGGTCGGCGCTGACTCCTGTTGAGTTTACGACGTGTCCTAAGAATGTTGCTTCTGTTTGTCGAAAGGAGCACTTGTCGATGTTGAGGGTAACACCTGCATCTTCCAGTTTCCTCAGCACCAGCAGTAGGTTGGTGTCGTGTTCCTCAGTTGTCTTCCCTGAGACAATGATGTCATCTTGTAGACAACTCACACCATCTAGTCCTTCGAGCACATGGAGCATTTCTCATTGGTAGAACTCTGGCGCTGTGGAGATTCAGCCTCAGGAACTGGAACCTGCCAACTGGTGTGATGAAGGTTGTGTATTCGCGAGAGTCCTCGGACAGTGGCACCTGCCAGTACCCTGCTCGTGCATCTAGGCGGCTGAAAATTTTTGCACCTGCTAATTTTACAAGACACTCGTCCACCGTAGGCATGAGCACACATTCACATATTATTTGTTGGTTGAGTTGACCATAGTCCACGCAGATGCGCAGCTCATTGTTCTTTTTTTGTGCGACAACCATTGGAAAACACCACTCGTTGCTCGCTCGATCTTCTGGATGGCTCCCAAGTCTTCCATCCTTTCTAGTTCTTTCTTCACAAGTGGAAGCAGTGGAAGAGGCACGCGCCTAGGATAACTGACTGCGTATGGCTCAGCATCCTTTTTGACTGATGCGGTACTCAGTCTTCATGACTCCGAGCTCAGACGTTAGCTTTGGGTATGACGCCAAGAAGTTGGGGACATCAGTTGATTGTGCGAGGGTTTCGTCTGGCTCAAGAGGGCGCTGTAGAATCCCAAGTGATTCTATAGCTGGTCGACTGAGCAGCGGTTCTCTTAAACCTTTGATGATGAAGACTGCTTCTTGGACTTCAGTGTTGTGCCAGGTGACTGTTGCATCGATGTAGCCAACAGTGGCTGTCGCTGTCTGGCCTGGGCCTATCAACAGCTGTTGCGTTGACTTGATGGGTCCCGTGACGGTTCTGTCGTACTGGTCGTGTGCGATTGCAGTCACATCCGCACCGGTGTCGACCTTGAAGGTAAAAGGCAAGTTGTTCACGGTAGCAGTAATCCTCCACGGCGTGTTCACTCCCACTTTGATTTCGCCTAGATATAGCTCTCCGAGATCTTTTGGTCGTTGTCGGATACTCGAGGTCTCGTCCTTCAGCTTAGACATGCAGACGCGGTCATAGTGGCCTTTTTTCCCACACTGGTTGCACGTCTTGTCTATCGCGGGACACTGTGTCTTCGTGTGGTCACGCACACCACCATACCACTTGCAGTGTTCGTCTCCCGTCTTGTGTGTACTTTGAGGGCACGACTTGAAAGGCACCTTCGCTTCGTTTCGGCGAGTTTTGACATTTGTCTGGCCGCGAACTTCTCCCATGTCGAGAGCTGGCTGTTCGATGGAGCGAATTTCCTTGTGTTGAAGTTTCACGCTCTCTGAATTGCGGGCAGCTGTGATTGCTTTTTCGAGAGTGAGTTCTGCGTCAAGCTGCAGGCTCTCGCTGAGTTTTACGTCTCGCAAGCCGACCACGAGCATGTCCCGAGTCAGTTCATCTTTGAGAGTTCCATAATCGCATCTTTCGGCCGCCTTGAACAGTTCAGTCGCAAATGCGTCAACATTTTCATGCTGCTCTTGTTTCCGAGAGTTAAATCGCGCTCTCTCATAGATGACATTCTTTCGAGGTAGGAAATGTTTTTCAAAAGAACTCACCACGGCGGAGTATGATGCCATCTGTTCGTCTGTCAGTTTCAAAGCAGCGAGCACGTCCTCCGCTTCTTCGCCCATGGCGTAGAGTAATATGTTGATTTGCGTCGTCTCGTCCTGTCCTGTCAGACCGGAGATGAGTCGGTAGCGTTCCCACCAGCGGTGCCATCGTGTCCAATCTTTGGGCTTGCGGAAATCGGGCTTTGTCGGCAGTTCCACGGCGAGCGGGTTGAACGTCATTCTCGGAGTGCCGCTCGCGCGCTCTTCGTTCGCGCCGCAAGTGTCTGGCATGACGCTGCAGCTGCTTACATTGGGCTCGCTGTTCTTCTGGGTGTCACGCTGCGTTGGTCATCCCACCGCTGCCACCATGTGGTAGACGTAGCCGGTATAACAAGCAAAACTGTTTATTTATACATCAGGTAATGGCACCCGTTTTCGCTCTGCTTGGCGCAGTCGCCCATGCCGGGGTCTCTCGGCGGTCCGCCTGGTTAGCTTGCCGCTTGGGGCGCTGTCGTCAGTGGCGCCCACAACAAATATAGTATTTGGTTCTTGAATATCAATTTTCCTAGTCAGGTATGAACTGAACATCAAACATTCGATTGTATCGAAAATCCTGAATATTTGCACACCTGTAATCTATTTAACGAATGCAGCCCTCTACTAAGCTTCTGGTAATTAAGAATACAGTTAGCCAAATGAATTGTCTTTTCTTCGCATCTGATATTGTCCATGTGGCATGCATATTGTGCAGTCAGATAACAGACAGTGACAGCTGCCTGCAACACTTGATACAACCTAAACACGAGAATGCAAGTTTGCTATAAGATTCAAACTCACTTATAAAAATATCACTTAGAACAATATATCGAGTATATCAATGAACTATAATGTGGCACTGTCAGCTTTGTGAAGTTTCCTATGATAAAATAAACTGGTTATAACAATGCTGTCTAGCAAATTATTGGTTTAACAATTAAATCTAGTCACCAAGAACCAACTGTAAGAAAGACAAAAACATGCAAATGGTGCAACCACACCAGTTAAACCACATGCATAATGTAAATGCTTTCCTTTCTGCCGTCACTGTTTCCTTGGTCTCCTGCAAGCTCATCGGATTTCGTTTCGCATCAAGAATTTTCTTCCAGAAAGCAAGCTTCATTCAGAATGCCAGTGACATAAATGCTCGTGAAGCTCCCTACTATGTGACAGGCCGAGACGAAGAATTCTTGTATGTTGAACTTAATATGCCATGAAACAGTCAAAGCTGAATGATAGATTTTTCCTGCAAAGAAATTAACATTGTAAGCTGTGATTAAATTTTCTGAAGTTTGCCATTTCTTTTTTTTTTTTCTTTTGTCATAACCCAGTTATAACAGTTATTGGTTGCAACAATATTTCATTGACACTTCAATAATGTTATAAGTGGGTTTGAATATACATGCAAGCCTCGCCACTGCACAGCGCTGTCCCAGCAGTCCTACCATTGTTGGTACGACTTGTACTAAACTATCTCCTCCCAGTTTTACTAAGCCTTGCATGGTTCAACGGAAGCCTCAGTGGAGATACATTGAAACTAGTCATCACCAAACTTTAGACGTTTAACTTTCTTACCTGTTTAGCAACATACAGTAACCTCATTTAGTATTAAGGTACAATTGATCTTCTTGTTACCTTTGGTAGCGACACAACCAAGAATGCGAGCCAGGCAAGGGCTGCCTCACAGCGACCTCCAAAGGCCGTACGTGCTGAGCGCCTTTGCAAAAATTTCACCCAATCATCATTGCGCAAGCATATAGTTATGTGTGCATATTTTCATTCTGTGTCGTATCAGTTACATTTAATAATTCATATCTTTGAAAGATTTGGCAGGCCACACAAAATGGTCAGGAAATAGCACCTGCCATCATTTAAACTGATAATGCATGGTGGGGCTTTGCACTGTAGGCAGATAAATTTAGTGGAAACATGCCACTCTTATGCAAAGACCACAACCTGTCACAGTGTCAAGAAAGTAAGAGAGGCCTAAAGAGAAGTATAGTACCATAGGGTACTTGGATTGCAGATGGACAGGTTTATACACAATTCATTGCTGACTTCTACACAATTCATTGCTGACTTCTTAGCATCTCTCCATTGCCACTTGTTATGTGGTTATGTAGCAGGTCAGGCTTTCTGACTTGAAAAGCATAGGGGGATGTTGTATCTGGTGGGAAAAGGCATCCTTGAGTAAAATTGTATTTATTTTTGCAGGTTCGCCAACCACGAGAAGTCGAAGAAGCACAAAGAAAATGTGCAGTTCCTCAAAGAAGCCATGCAGGAAGAAGAGGAGCTGTTTGCAAGCACAGTGCAGCCTGAAGAAGCACCTGCCATTGCCAATGAGCCTGAAGATGCGGGCAACAGTGCAGTGTTGAGCCCACAGAAAGCAAAACATAAAAAGAAGTCTAAAAAGTAAAGGCAATGAAAATTGTTATCGAATTCAGAGGAAGTGTGGTCTCACCTCTAATTTGAGGAAACATTGACACTGGTTCACTAAAATATCAGATTGTAATTATCACTGAATGGAGAAAGCTTGCGAAACACGTTGATTCAGATGTTTGGAAGTGAAACTCGTTGAATCACTGGATGCAATCATGCTCAAAGTGGGAGACCCTCCGGAGTCATGTGGATTAGGATGCTCGGTGAATTACAGATTCCTTGCAGCAGACATGCACATCCTGTGGAAAAGAACTTAATAAATGAGACCATCTTGATTTTGCATCATGTCTTGCACCTTAAAGCTTTTCTTGCTCACATTCATTGCTGCAGGTATGTTTCCCTCTATGTTAACAAATAAACATCCCCAGTTTGCAAAAAAAAATTAGCTGTGGTTTAACTCTGGTTAACCCTAGTTGAATTGCGATAGCAACGGCGGAAGCTTCTTTTGCCTGCTACATTATTCCCCTATCACGCCCTATCAGTGTTAGGTGCTACATTATGGGGACACTTAAGCTCATCCTTTAGGAGTATGACGCGAGAGCGTAATCTACAGCCCACATATAAATGAAAAGGGCTCAATGCTGCTAAACCGAATGTGGTGCGAAAGCATTAGCTGCCGGTGACAGAGCGTTATTCTTGTTATTCTTCTTCCTCCTTCTTCTTCTCCTCTTCTTCGCGGCTGTTCAAGGTCAAACGTGGCCCTTCCCGGGACGACGCGATGAGCTGAAACCTGGCGCAGTATTGCTATCGCAATAAAAATGGGATGTTAGGGAGATTTGTGAGCAAACAGTCGCTCTGAAAGCAACGCGGTTTGATTACCCAAAGCATTCTTTCCGGCTTAGTCTCCCTACTATCTAGAGCGTCATGGAGCTAAGCCATGATGTGCATGTTGTGCATAAAGTTGTGCATTAGTGACATTTAGATAAGGCTCAATTATGCAACACTCCTCAGCACCTCGACCTATAAGTAATTGACATTTCGAAAAATGATCTCTAGTGTCTGGAAAAGGGACATGTTGGATATATTGTCACGACTCAAGCCACAGGGAGCCGTGAAGGTACACGTAGCCGAAGACCCGAGAATAAGGTCGGCTTCTAGTTACGATCACAGAGTCCAGCACCAGCGCGCCTCCCGAGCCAACAAACACTTCGTCGTCGTCGGCACCAAGCACGGCAGTCGCGTGGCGCTAGGCACGTGGCGTTATCCCCCTCCCCTCCCCCCCCCCCCCCCCGTGAAAAAAAAAAACATCGTCCCATGACAAGGTGAGAGAAAAAAATTACGTGTGAGTTCAACTCTACAACTCAAGGTCTCACTTTCAGGAAGCGCTCAGTCACGCGAAAAGTACGGCTTTAAGCGCACTACGTGCACAATTTTAGGCCGCTGACGCCGAACACTGACGGTCACAGTTCCATCTGGAATAACGTCGTTCATTACCGCGGTTTAAGCGGCGCAGGACTTTATAGGGTCCGAAATACCGGTGGAGCAGTTCTTCGCTCAAGCCTTTGTGGCGCACGGGGGCCCACACCCACACTTGGTCCCCTGGTTCGTAGTGGACTTCCCTGTGCCGAAGGTTATAGGGTCGAGCGTCGGTGGCATGCTGCTCCTTGATGTGCAAGCGGGCCAGCTGACGGGCTTGCTCGGCCTGTTCTGCGAAATGGGCGGCATCGGGTTCGACCGCTTCATCCCCGCACGGGAGCATCGCGTCAACATCGTGCGGGCCTCCCTGCCATATACGAGACGGAATGGCGTAAACTTCGTGGTTTCCTGCGGCGCCGTATTGTAGGCGAAGGTGACATACGGCAGGATCTCGTCCCACATTTTATGTTCAACGTCGATGTAAATTGAGATCATGTCCGCCAAAGTTTTGTTGAGTCGTTCGGTTAGGCCATTTGTCTGAGGGTGATACGCTGTTGTGCGATGCTCGGTATGGCTGATAGTTAAGGTGTCCCGCAGTATCCGTACTGTAAACGCATTTCCTCGGTCAGTAATGATGGTCGATGGTGCACCGTGTCTGAGCACAATGTCGTTCATAAAGAATCGAGCAAATTCACCGGCAGTACCTCGGGCAAGGGCCTTCGTTTCAGCTTAGCGTGTTAAGTAGTCTGTGGCGACTACGATCCACTTGTGTCCGTTCGAGGGTAAAGGAAATGGGCCTAAAAGGTCCATGCCCGCTTGCTCAAAGGGTATGAGGGGTGGTTCGATAGATTGTAACATGCCGGATGGCTTGAGCGCGGGTTTTTTTCACCGCTGGCATTGTCGACAAGTCTGTACGTGACGTCTAATGCTGGGAGAAAGATGTGGCCAGTAATATATAACTTAAGAGAACTTCTTCTTGGGCTAGTTGGTGTCTATTCATTTAAAGTTAAAGGCGCCAAAACAACACGCACACACACACCGTTCTTCTTTTTTGTGTGTGTGCGTGTTGTTTTGGCTCCTTTAACTTATAATGGCCAGTAATAGTTCTGCCGGACTCGGTTTAGGGTGCGTGTAAAGTCAAGATGACCTGAAGTTGGTTCGTCGTGACAGGCCAGGAGGATTTCGTGCCTTAGATCAGCCGGTATGACTAGCAGGTATGTTTTTGCACTCGACGTAGAATTCTTATAAAGCACCCCATTGCGGAGCCCCCGAGCAAGGTACCGGGGTATTGTAGGATGCCCACCTTCAAGATGGTCAATAATCAGTCGCAGCTCGGCGTCGGCACGCTGTTTGGAAACAAGGTCGGACGTAGTGACTGCTCCGAGGAAGTTATCGTCGTCGGTGGCATCTGACGAAGGAGGGCCGACGAGTGCGCGGGAGAGGCTATCAGCATCGGTGTGCTTCCGGCCAGACTTATAAATAACATCGAAATCGAACACCTGCAGGCGCAATGCCCAACGTGCTAAGCGGCCACAAGGATCCTTTAAGTTTTTCAGCCAACACAACAAGTGATGGTCAGTGATGACACGAAACGGTCGGCCATAAAGGTACGGGCGGAACTTGGCAGCGGCCCATACTACCGCCAAACATTTTTTTTCAGTGGTGGAATAATTGCACTCAGCACGGGAAAGTGCACGGCTAGCGTAGGCAATTATTTTCTCGACCCCGTCTTGGTGCTGAACTAGAACGGCACCAAGGCCGACGTTGCTCGCATCCGTGTGTAACTCTGTGTCGGCATCATCGTCGAAATGTGCCATTATCGGGGGTGACTGGAGCCGGCGTCGTAACTCGTCGAAAGCCATCTGCTGTTCGGTGCCATCGATGACCCCTTCTCCTGCGGACGACCCTACGCGGCCGCCTCTCGTGACCACTTCTGTTCATCGTACCAGCCGACGGCTCTGAGGCTTACCCCCCGAGGCCTTCCCTCTTGTCACGAAGAGACCCTAGCTGTGGCAACGACACCGCCCGCCCGTACCATGACTGTCCCTTCCACCCCTTCGTCCTGTCTCATTCTTCAGACCTCACGTACCCTTAAGTCATTTCACGGTGAGCAGTTCGAAGACGCCGATTACTGGCTAGCCAACTACGAAAGGGTCGCGACGTTTAATGGCTGAGATGACGCTGCGAAAATGCGGAACGTCTACTTCAGCCTTGAAGACGCTGCTCGGACATGGTTCGAGAACCGCGAGGCCACATTCTCTACATGGCCGGCCTTCCGAAGCCAGCTCCTCGGTACGTACGCCAACAGTTACCGCCGAGAGAACGCCGAGCGTGCCCTGACCTCTCGAGTTCAGCGTCCGAACGAAGGGGTCGCAATATACGTTGAAGACGTCATGCTTCTTTGCCATCGCGCCGACCCGTCCATGAGTGAGGAGAAGAAGGTGCGGCACCTGATGCACGGAGTTAAAGACCAGCTTTTTCCGGCCTTGTGCGGAACCCGCCCACCACCGCCGCGGCGTTTCTGGCAGATGCTGTGATTAGGGAGAAACTGCTACAGCAGCGATGCAGCCAGTACGCTCGGCCACTGAATTCCATCTCCACACTACCGCCGTCTGACAGAACCGACTACAATCTCGGGGCAGATCTGAGCTCCCTTCGCGACCTCATTCGCACCGTGGTTCACGAGGAGCTCCAGCAACTTCATGGGTCATTTATTCCTGGCGCGGCTTCCCTGGCCAGCGTCATCCGTGAGGAGGTCCAGAACGCACTCACGCCACCGATAAGTACAGTCGTTCCACCACCACCCCCGGGCCTCACCCAGCGAATGACGTATGCTGATGTCACACGCCGCCCAGCCCTGCTACCTACCCCTTCGCCTTACACGCCACCTCAGGTCGCTGTGCACGCTGCGGAACCGCTTCCCCTTTGGGCAGATCGGCGCCAGGCGCCCCAGAAGACTGATCTCTGGCGCGCTCCAGATAACCGCCCTTTCTGCTACCACTGTGGCGAGGCAGGTTACCTCTACCGGCAGTGCCCTTATTTCCAGATGGGCCTTAGATGATTTTCCCCCGGCAGCCCTCGTTCACGGCCTGATCAGCGGCCTCAGGTACGCCACCGCGTAGTTGAACCTTGCATCGCCCAGCACGATGTCCATCAATCGCATGAACGTGCTCGGTGCATTAGACAAACCAAACGGGAGTCGAGTAAATTCGAAGAGCCCGCTGTGACAGGTGAATGCGGTTTTCTGAATGTCACCTTCCGCCACCTCAATCTGCAGGTATCCTCTGCTTGCATCCAGGACTGTGAAGAACCTTGCGTTCCCTAACGCGTACATTACAGCCTCGATCGACTGGAAAGGTATACGCAACCGTAGGCGTCAGTGAGTTGAGCTTGCGATAATCAACACACAGCCTGACCGAACCATCTTTCTTTGGCGCTAGAACCACTGGGGACGCCCAGGGACTTTGTGAGGGTCTCACCGCGCCGGTATCAATAATCTCGTCAAGGGCGCTGTCGAGAAGCTGTCTCTTATACGCGCTTAACGGCCGCGCGTTACATCGCAAAGGGCGCGCATCACCCGTTTCGATCTCGTGCTGAAGCAAGTCGCTTCTGCCTGGTTTCTCTGTGAAGCAATCCGAAAACGGGAGTAAAGTTTCCACGAGCCTTCGGCACTGACTACCGGTTCCTGAGGAGGACGCGATAATTGCTTCTAATGGGCTACCATTCAGTGTCGCGGGGGAGCCATCTGCCACAAAAGCATGGACGCTCGCTCGCTGAGCGACGCATTCCTGTTTGGGTGCGCTAATAAAGGCAATGAGGGGGGTGAAGGGGCTGTAGCGATAGCCGTTCTCCCTCATGTCAAGCACGATACCTTCGCTCGAAAGAAAATCTCTTCCCTGAATAACTGGTATGGCTAAGCCGGGCAGATAGACGAAGCGATGCCTCCGCTTCCTGCCGTCAAAACGCAGGACCGGACGTACCGCTCCCTCCGCTTTTGTAGTCCCTGCTGCTAAGCTCAAAGGGGTTTCGGCTGGCCTGACACGGATGTTACATCTATGGCAGGCCTCGAACACATCATTACCGACCAGTGACAGAGTTGAGCCCGTATCAACGAGTGCCGAGTAGCTTTGACCAGCTAACCGCACTAGCATAAAAGGGCTCGAGCGTGACAACATTCCTTGCGCTCTACAGGCGAGGGGGACAAAAGCCTCTGCGCCCCCGGGGCGGTCGCCCGGTGACGCGGCGTGGGAGTACATTTCCCAGTTTCCGCCGTGGCTACCACGAAATTCTCCCGCCGACGGCGAGAGGCTGGTGTTACCAATTATGGCCGCCGGCGGTCCGCGTTTCCCTGCATACGCCTTGCTTGACACTCTCGTGCCACGTGGCCCGGCTGGTTGCAATTCCAGCAAAGCCGATCGTTCACCTGCCGCACGGTCGGGGGATGCCGCGTTCCACGAAGCGGTTGGGGACGTCTTTCCCCTATGCGGACGTCGCTGGCGAGCCCAGCTCGACGCCACCGCTCGAACGCGTACGGGTCAAGAGCGCGAGGAATAGCGGAGCCTTCCGCTGGCCTTTCCTGCCCTACCGTCATTAAGTCTGCGCCTCTGGCGCGCGGCGCGGAGTCTTGGCCTCCGGCCCAGGCGCATCGCGGCTCTAGCGATTGGGCTGGCCTGGGGGGTGGCTGGTAGCGCAATTCAGCGTGTAAATCCGCCTGTACTACCTCGCTTCCTGTGCTAGGGCCTCGAGGTTTGCAAAACCACGTCCCCGCAAATACGGCTTGAAGCGCGCATGGCATTGCCTCATCATGCGCGCGACCTGTTCAAGATCGGTTGCTGTGGGATCTGCCCTCTTGTATAGCTCCTGCATTGCGCGTACATACTCGAGGAGGCTCTCCTCTGGGTGCTGTGTGCGCAACGCTAGCTCCTCAAGCATCCGGCGCTCGTAATCGGGCGGCAAGAACTCGGCGCGGAAGCGATCTGTGAAGTCTGTCATCGACTGGAAGGCCGGCTGGCAGCGTCTCCATCGCGTCGCGCTCTCAACAAGTGCTACGGGAATTACCTGCGCTAGCACCACGTTGTCTGGGGAACCCAGTGCCGTCTGATAATCCTCGAGTTCTTGCAAGAACTCGTGGACTGACTTCACGTCCGTGTAGCCGGAAAAGGAGGGAACCTCTACATTTATCCGCGGACGCGAGACTGTCGCCGCAGCTGCGGCTTGGTTGACGCTAGCCACCGAACCGAGCTGACGGGTGAACACAGACAATATTTCGTTCATCTGCCTCATCAGGGCGGCCGCATCGGTAACCTGCGCAGACTCTACCGCGTCCCTTACCTCACTTCCGGACGCACTGGCGTTCGAAGCGGCGGCCCTATCTGGCACGTCTTTACTCGGAGGCATTGCACTCAACAACTAAGCCCGACCGGCAGCCACAGAACACCTGCACGCGCACGACTGCCACCTAGCCCGCATCAAGAGGCTAGTCACAAAGGTTAATCGCGGCGACAACCCTTCATAAAACTAACATATGCAAAAAAATAAAATAAAACACAAACCGCCCGACGCTAAAAAACACATACATAACCCAGAACAAAATTAAAACACTGTACAAGTACCACTATACTACACTCCGCCTCATATGCACACACGCTAGCCCTAAACTCAAAATGGCGTCGCGCCTAACATACAAAGAACCGGCCCGTCGTGTTGCCGTGCGCTGCCACGTCGGCAGAGAAATCGTCCACATGGGTGTTAATTCAGCCCCACGTTGGGCGCCAGTTGTGGGCGATTCCTCTGCCCGAGGGATGCGCACGACAAATACACAGCGGGCCGTGTAACAAACAGCTTTAATCTCACAGGGGGTCTTCCAAGGCGGTGCGGGGTCGTCGTCCGGGGGCCTGCAGCCTGCGGGTCGTCTTCCGTGGAGTAGCGCCAGGAGCGAAGCAGGAACGAAGAGCAGGAGCGAAGAGAGACGAGACGGCGGCGCGTGCCTTCTTTTATAGCCCCCTCGCGCTGGACCGGTTATCCCCGAACGAGCGGGGAGAGGGAAACAGGCAGCGCGCAGGGAGCATTGGGAAGTGGCGCGGCCTTCGAATGTGCGGCGTGCCACGGGCCTTACAGGACATCGCCGAGTACGTCACCCGCCAGCGTAGTCTGTCGCAGTCTCCTCGTCGCGAGTCGCGCTCGCCTTCGCCTCGTCGCTCTTCGCCCTCTGGGCCACGGTATACCGCTGGACGCCATGGTTCCTCGAGTCCTCATCGGGAAAACTAACTCCGGCGACCTTTGGGGGCGAGGCCGCCGCACACCGATTCGCCGCAAAGCTTCCATCGCCGCACCGCTCGATTCGCCCCGACGTCGAACGCCGAATTCCTGGTTAGTTTTCGCTGCACAGACCAGATCGCCCCGACGTCGTCCGCATCGCCGACCAGTTATCACTACCGTGTCGCTTAAATCGCCCCGACGCAGACTACACAACTGCCGCCCAGCTTCCGCCGCCGCACCGCTCGCTTCACTCCGACCTGTCGTCGACATTGAATCGTCCCGACGCCGACCACCCAGCTGCCGTCCAGCTTCCGCCGC
This sequence comes from Amblyomma maculatum, assembly GCF_055883805.1. NCBI lineage: Eukaryota > Metazoa > Arthropoda > Arachnida > Ixodida > Ixodidae > Amblyomma > Amblyomma maculatum. The sequence goes on along the minus strand of NC_139351.1, from coordinate 34,034,578 downwards.
CACACTGCTCACTTCACTCCGAACCGACGTCGACAGGCCCTGGTCTTGGCCGAGTCTCCCTGGACATCCCTGTTATCGTCGACATGAAGAAGGTCAGCGCTTTAGTTGATACGGGAGCCGGGTATTCTATCCTTAGCGGGCGGCTTACAAGGACACTGAAAAAAGTGATGACGCCATGGAACGGACCAAACATACGTACGGCAGGCGGACATGTGGTTGCACCACTGGATATATGTGTACAGCCCGGGTTACGGTGTGAGGCTGCACATTTGTCGCGACTTTTCTTGTTCTACGCGAATGCTCTCGTGATGTTATTCTTGGAATCGACTTCCTTCGTGAGCACGGTGCCACTATAGATCTACCGAACTGCTTGGTGACGTTTTCCGCCAAACTGGCCACTGAAAAGCATGAGTACCGTGGGTCCCACTCCACGCTGCGAGTGGCCGATGATAGCCTCACAGTGCCACCACGCGCCAGCATCCTCGCCAGACTTACCTGTGATGAGCCACATCACGGCCTCCGGGTTGTTGAGCCTAATGTCTCCCTCTCACTCGCCTTGGGAGTTTCTGTGGCAAGAAGTCTTTGTTTCTTTCGTAGCAGAGAGACGGAGGCGTTCGTCACCAATTTGTCCAATGAACATCGACATCTGTTCCGTGGCACTGCCATTGCTTACGTCGACCATCTGCAGGAAGTCGCCGAATGTTTTGCTTCCGAGGAAGGTACGCCTAGCACTGAACCGGATGATGCCGTACACGCTGTCGACATCAATTCTAGCCTTTCCCTTTCCTCCGCTGAAAAGAGGCAACTCCAGGATCTATTTCTGGAGTTTCGTATGTGCTTCACGTCTTCATCTAAAGTGCAGCAAACGTCGGTCATTAAACACCGGATTATCACGCATGAAGGCACTCGACCCATCCATCAGCAGCCCTATCGTGTGTCTCCTCGGGAGAGAGACGCTATCCAACAGCAAGTCAAGAAGATGTTCGCCGATGGCGTCATTCAACCTTCAAGCAGCCCATGGTCGTCGCCTGTAGTAAAGAAAGACGGAACACTTCGTTTCTGCGTTGACTATCGGAAACTTAACAGTATGACAAAGAAGGACGTCTATTCGCTGCCACGGATCGACGACTCTCTCGACCGACTTCGCCGAGCCAAGTACTTCTCCTCCATTGACCTCAGGAGTGGTTATTGGCAAATTGAAGTTGATGAGAGGGACCGTGAGAAAACTGCCTTCGTAGCACCAGATGGGCTCTATGAATTCCGCGTCCTCCCATTCGGGCTCTGCTGTGCTCCTGCCACTTTCCAGCGGGTGACGGACACTGTGCACACAGGTCTTAAGTGGCAGACATGCCTTGTTTATCTCGACGACGTGATAATCTTTTCACCGACGTTCACGGAACACCTGCGCCGCCTGAGAACTGTTCTCGAATCCGTCCGGTCTGCCAACCTTTCTCTCAAGCCTCAAAAGTTCCACTTCGGGTTCACCGAATTGAAGTTTCTTGGGCGCATCGTGAGTGCTGATGGGATCCGAGCTGACCCTGAGAAACTTGCTGCCGTTGCTTCCTTTCCCGTCCCCGCCCACAAAAACAAACAAACAAAAACAGTCCGATGGTTTTTGGGGCTGTGCTCCTATCATCGTCGCTTTATCAAAAACTTTGCAGATACCCAGCATCTCCACCAGTGTCACGACTCAAGCCACAGGGAGCCGTGAAGATACACGTAGCCGAGGACCCGAGAATAAGGTCGGCTTCTAGTTCCGATCACAGAGTCCAGCACCAGCGCGCCTCCCGAGCCAACAAACACTTCGTCGTCGTCGGCACCAAGCACGGCAGTCGCGCGGTGCTAGGCACGTGGCAATATTTTTGTGCATCTATATACTCATGAATTGCAATGGAAATATGTGTTGTTGAGGAGGTTATTTCAGGTCTCAGTTCCGAGCATCATTGGTTCACATAAAAGGAAAGCGCCATAAGGGAAGGGAGGAAGGTGGGAGTGAAAGTGGAAAAAGAGAAAAGGGTGCCATAGTGGAGGGCTACGGAGTAATTTCGACCATCTGGTGATCTTTAACATGCACTGTAATCACACAGCACACGGATGCCACTTCATTCTGCCTCCATTGAAACGCAGCCGGTTGCGGTCGGGATCGAACCCGGGTACTCCACCGGGCATCGAGATAGTGAGCTATTTAGAGGGCGCAACTCCAGGCACACATGGCCAGCTCTGCCAATTAAAAATCATCTCAGTTGAGAGAGAGCAAATGCACCAGTTTCCATTGCCCTTAGCGGATGGTGCTAATGCGAGGTGCCCGAGTAGCATGCTTTTGTGATGGAGAAGTGTGGACAGAAAGGAGCCTATACCAGCCCTATAAACTAATTTGCAGAAGTGTCCACCATATCCCAGTTTCAGCTTGGGCTCCTTTTCCTTATGGCAGGTGTTACGTTTCTCCACCGAGAAGTGGGACAGCTGACGCGGCCACCGCATAGCAACAGGCAGAACCGCGAGCGGATCGGCCATTTCGACGCCGTTCATCGGCCGCGCAACGCTTCCTCCCGCGGGCAAGACTCAACGTGTTCCTGCCACGCGCCAAATGTGTGTGCGTGCGTGTGTGTGGGCAAACGCCGGCCAAGCCTGGAGCTCGTGAGAGAGGGCGCCGCCCTCGCCCGTCTGCAGGAGGTGGAGGAGATGAGGTCGGACCATCTGCGATTGAGTCATTCGTCGTGAACCAACATGACGCGCCGTTGGCACGACGCTAGACACCAGCTGTGTGAGAGTGTCTGTAATCTCTCCGGGTCAGCTTCACTGCCCGTTTCTTCATGATGTTGCAGTAAAGGTTGTTTCGTTAAAAGACGCCTCGTCTTTGCTGGCACCTTTGATGCCGTCCACGGAGCCGCCAGGCCAACGCTACCGAGGGGCGCGCAAAACCAAATGTAACAACTGGTGGCAGCGGTGGGATGACGACGACCAAGGCGCAACCGTGGTTGGAGGGACGAGCCAGACGATACCGTCGTCCAACAACTGGTGAACAGCGGAGAGACGAGGACGACCAAGCAGTGACCGTGGTCGGTGAAACGAGCCAGGCCTGACCGAGGTGCAACATCTGGTGGGAAGAGCGGAGATGTCCGAGGCGTGACTCGTGAATCAAAGCAGCTCAGCGGAAAGTTGGGAGCAGTGCAACGAGCCCTGTGTGATGACTGGTTGCCTGCAGCGGAACGACTGCGTTGGATTCTTGGCTGCGAGGTTTGGTGAGTGCGGGACTTTCTTCTACTGAGTTTTGCCAGGCTTTTGTTAAGTAGAGAACAGAGCTGGTAATTGTGTTGTCGTTGTTGCTGGGTTAAGTGCAGCAAGGCAATAGTGGGCAGTAGGGAAGGCAGCATTCGGAACAGCCATGGGTTTGGATTTGAAGTCGTTGCGCAAGCCGAAATTGCTGGAGCTTGCGGAGGAGTTGGGTCTGGATTTGTCAGACAAACTCGGAAAACCAGAAGTGTTAAAGGCTATTCTTGCGTTGGAAGCTGAAGATGACGAGCTTTTGGAATGCCTTGAGATCATTGACGAACGTCACGAGAAAGAGGAACGTGAACGTAGAGAACATCAAGAGAAAGAGGAACGTGAACGTCACGAGAAAGAGGAACGTGAACGTCACGAGAAAGAGAAACGTGAACGTAGGGAACGTCAAGAGAAAGAGGACGCCCGCGTAAGGAAACTGATGCAGCTGGAGATTTCAGCACATCGAATGAGCGTGGAAAAGCTTGACGCTTTCAGTGCCATTCAGCGTAACGGTTCGATACCGCGAGACGGTACGCCACCGTTCCTCATCGCCGAGGATATAGTAGATTATTTGGCAGACTTCGAGAATGTCTGTAGAAGTAAACGCTTCGAGCGAGGTAGTTGGGCGCTGAAGTTGGTAGCTCTTCTCTCTGCTGAAGCGTCGGAAGAAATGAAGCGATTGGTTGGCGACCGCTTGAAAAATTACGATGATCTAAAAGAGTCATTGCTGATACGATATCAGATAACGCCTCATGATCTTCGGAAGAGGTATGGGAGCGAGAAACATTGCGACGAGTCGTACTTTCATTTGGCCTATCAGTTGAAAGCCGCTGTAAGCGAATGGCTAGACAGTGCGGAAGTTCCGGAGCAAATCGAACTTGCACCGGAGTGTGAGAAACAGCTTGGAGAAGCGGCCGAGCAAGGTGACCGCAGTAGCGAGCCGACCGAGCCTCTAACAGAAGAGCATCGTGTTACCTTGGTCGAGCCACTAGCTGAGACGGTTAGCACATGCTTAATCGGCGAGAAGTCCGAAGTGACGCCGTTAAGCGAGGTGAACTGCATGCCGACCCAAGTAGCTGTAGGAGATACAGTTCCATCAAATGAGTGTGGGGAACTGGTAGTAACTGAACCGTCTCTCGAGTCGAAAGCAGAAGCTTGTGGAGAGCGCGACGGAGATGAGAAAATTTCGGTTTCCGAAATCAGCGGTGTCGTAGAGCAGGGCACACCGAAAAACGAAGTGCCGATCAGGGAAACTGCACAGCCCGCGAGTTGCGATCAGCCAGGGCAGACCGACGAGGAGTGCGCGTCCGCTGTAGAGAGCGAGACTTGCGAAGGCGACAGTGAACGACCAGAGCAAAGTCAGAATCGTTCGTGCCCCAATACCACGCTAGGTTGTATTCGCGAAAGCAACCCCAGTGCGAACGCGGACGTGGCACACATGACTCTCACGCAATCCGAAGCGCCCCAGCTGTCGAAGGAGCTTGATCGTGCGCCGGTTAACGCTGAGTGATGCGGCTCATCGGAGGACCCGTGTAACGTGAGTGGCGAGCCAGAGGAAATGCCTAGCTTGAGGGCTGGCATGAGCGGTTGTTCGGATTTGACTGAAAGTGAGTCATGCGATGCAGCCGCGGCGCCGCCAGAGGAAATGCCTAGCTTGAGGGCTGGCATGAGCGGTTGTTGTTCGGATTTGACTGAAAGTGAGTCATGCGATGCAGCCGCGGCGCCGCCAGAGGAAATGCCTAGCTTGGGGGCTGGCGTGAGCAGTTGTTCGGACTTGTCTGAAGGTGAGTCATGCGCTGCTGGCCGCGAATCAGACGCGGCGCCGCACTTTGACCACTTTGACGACACCGGTGTCCTACTAGCTCCGGTTACCGCTAGCTCGCCAGAGCTCGAGCCGAAAGAAAGTAGGACTACAGTCTTCAAGTGCTGCCACCGAAAAACGCGGAAGGGCAGGCACGAGAAAGATTGCTGCCGTCGTAAGGAGAGCAAGCTTCTCAAACGGTTGCAAAAAGAAAGCAGAAGGCTAGTATTCCAGCGCTGCCGACGAAAAACGCGAAAGGGCAGGCGCGAGAAAGAATGCTGCCATCGTAAGGAGAGCAAACTCCAAAGATTGCGAAAAGAAAGCAGAAAGCCTGTGTTTCAGTGCTGCCGTAGAAAAAAGCGGAAAGGCAGGCGCGAGAAAGAACGGAGCAAGTTGAAGCTATCGCGAAAAAGAAAGCGACTATCCCAACGGCACAAATGCGCCCGTGCCGAGAAAATGCGTGACTGGTGCGCAACCTGTAAGGAGAGGGATAAGTTGTTAAAAAAAATGAGCGATTCATGCTCATGTGTTTCTTTGCACAGAAACAGGAAGGTAAGGTTGCTCCGTGAAACGGACAGCCGAAGCTTTAGTGAAACGGGTGATCTCAACGGTAATGCCGATGGCTTAAGTCGAAGCCCATAACGTGAGAAGAAGCCTTTATTCACTAGTTGGTGTTTTTCTTCCTGACATAGGATTTTGGACAGATTGCATTGCATTATTTTTGTTAGAAGTGCTGTTTTGAAAATGCGATTTTCAAATTTGTGGACACGTTCCAAGTGCTGCTAAGCTGCCCTTTAATGTAGATGGGGGCATAAGAGGGAAATAGTCTGGCAAAACTTGGTGAAGTTTGTGCCGTGCTTGCTGGTTGACCAGTTGAGTTTTTAGCGTGGTTGTGACGTTGTGGGTTGTCAGCAAACTCTCCTGAAGACAAGTTGCAGAGTGCCTTGGAAACCCGGACTTGCCAAGGACTTCTTCAGGCTGACTGGCTCAAGAGAAGCTGAGACGGACGACCCCGGCTAGCAGCAACATCCCGATCCCTCCGGACAGCGGATGCAGTCCCCTGCCCTTCGGGATCTCCCTTCCCCGGCGGGGCAGTCTGTTACGTTTCTCCACCGAGAAGTGGGACAGCTGACGCGGCCACCGCATAGCAACAGGCAGAACCGCGAGCGGATCGGCCATTTCGACGCCGTTCATCGGCCGCGCAACGCTTCCTCCCGCGGGCAAGACTCAACGTGTTCCTGCCACGCGCCAAATGTGTGTGCGTGCGTGTGTGTGGGCAAACGCCGGCCAAGCCTGGAGCTCGTGAGAGAGGGCGCCGCCCTCGCCCGTCTGCAGGAGGTGGAGGAGATGAGGTCGGACCATCTGCGATTGAGTCATTCGTCGTGAACCAACATGTTTGGCTCTGCCTTTCCTGTGAGGGTTTACCCTTTCCCTGTGAACGGGAAAACCTATAAAAAGCAGCGGCCGACTCCACTGGGACAGAGACTACTTTGACGCGCCGTTGGCACGACGCTAGACACCAGCTGTGTGAGAGTGTCTGTAATCTCTCCGGGTCAGCTTCACTGCCCGTTTCTTCATGATGTTGCAGTAAAGGTTGTTTCGTTAAAAGACGCCTCGTCTTTGCTGGCACCTTTGATGCCGTCCACGGAGCCGCCAGGCCAACGCTACCGAGGGGCGCGCAAAACCAAATGTAACACAGGGTTCAGATGTCCACAGAGAGTGTGAGAGATACTGCACCTTTCCTTTAAACCAGCTATTAATGTCAAAACATCAGTAGACTATGTAATGTCTGTGCAAAATGTTATCAAAATGTCGCCAACTATGATGTCACCAGGTGACCCTGACGTCAGCAGTCATGACCGGAAGTGAGTTGCGAGTCAGGGTATAAAGAAGTTGGAATTGATATCATCATTATACTCCCGAACAAATTTTTCTGGTTATGCAGCCAAAGCTACAGAGCCGAAACACATCAGCTCACTGCGCAGCAGAATATAGTTCCTTCGTTTATTTCGTGGATCATGCTCTGAGGATAACATACCATCACGGAAATATTGATGTTATCGTTATATTTATTTATTTATATTTATATTTGTACACAGTACCTACAGCGCCCTCACTGGGGCATTATTGTAGGGGGGGAACATCATAAATAAGAACAAACATCTAGTACACAATAAATTAGGCACTATGAGAGCAAAAACAAACAAACAAAAAATAAAAACCATTGTAGAAAGTCAAACATACCTTAAACACACACACACACACACGCACACACAAAAAAAGATATATTTTAAAATCCAGCACTGCTTAAAGAATAAAGCTTTAGGAATAATCAACTTTGAAAAAAATTAAAAAAAAAGCAACATAATACACTCGGACAAGAATTATTGCACTTATTTAGACAGGTGGCTTTGCAAATCGGTCAGAAACGATGTAGGAGGAGCGGTAGCGACCCGCGAAGGGAGACAGTTCCAGTCATGCACTGTTCGTGGGAAAAAACTATATTTGAATACGTTTATACGGCAATTGTACTCACGCACCTTAAGTGGGTGGTCAGTGCGTGCGGAAATGTAGCTGGGTTCATTAATGTATTTCTCTTTTGGAATTCCAGTTTTATTATTAAGCACATTGTAAAAGAAAGAGAGTCTCAAATATTTGCGCCTGTTTTCAAGTAACGGCCATCCCAACTTCTCGCGCAAACCAGAAGAACTTTTTTGAAAATTGTGATCGGCAGACACAAACCTAGCAGCCCGTTTCTGGACACGCTCCAGCTCCTTAATATTCAGTTTTGTATGCGGGTCCCAAACCGCGCAAGCATACTCAAGTATCGGACGTACAGTAGACACAATTGTACTACAACACAAGCATGTCCAGTAGAACCTCGCTGAAGTAAACTCGGATATAGTATAAACTTTGATATAGTAAAGTGAAACTGAAGTTCCAGATCATCTTCCATAGACAACTGTCCATTTTCCCCCCTTTATAGTAAAGACATTTTTGGTAAAAATCGGTTATAGTAAACTGTGCCTGGCCGCGGCGAAGACTCCCACGATATGACATCGTCGTCCGCGCACTACCTAGAATCGTGCAGAAAGGAACACAGTGTTTTTTTTAGGTGGCTTTACCACTAGACTTAGTAGCACTTAGAAGAAGCCTACCTTACGAAGGCCTCGAAGCCGTGAGGGAAAGTATGCAGCGCGTAAGAAAAAAAGTAAAGCTGTCTACAAACATAGAAAGGAGGCGGCGCGGTCCATAATAAAGGGCAGCAAAGAATAGGGAAGGGGAAGGAACGGGCAAACATTCACAGCACTGTGCAGCACGAAGCATGATGCAGTGGAGGTGCAGCGTGTGTGGTCTTGCAGCACTTGATTGCCTTCATTTATCACCTTTTAAAAGACAGAAACAGCAAAAAAGTGACACAGTGTTCATGCAAGGCTTTGGTTTTCACATAAAATCAAACTTGGTTGTATTCGTAGCCACGTTGTCCTTTCACAAGACGTAAAAAAATTTTTATAACTGAAAAAAAAAATTGCACTAAGAGATGATGACAGAGAGATGGAAGGTATTTCAGAGCATTTTTTTTTCCAATAAGCAACAATACGTGTTCACCCATTTAACTACCAGACAGCATCTTAAGACCATGTCGTCACCAACATCTGATATAGTAATGACCCTGATATAGTAAGATTTTTGCTGGTCCCAGTGACTTTACTATGAAGGGGTCCTACTGTACAACGTTAGTGTAGTGCATTTTAAAATCACTACAATATGCCAAGATAGCGGGATGGCTGCTTCATCTGCTGGGACTCTCGCAGAGTGCGTCGGCTGCTTCTGGTGCATCTGTATGCCGGTTTCTGTACACGTTTGCAATGCGCTTGTTCTGGCAATGTACATTTATGTTCACTTAGGCCTTAAAAGTACAGAGCACTGGCCAAAGTATGTTATGCGATTATGGTAGAAATGGCAAGGTCTTGCTTCATATAGCACAGATCGAGCTCTACAATATCAAAGAAACAAGGCTTTAGAATTTTATATGAAACAACTGAGTCGGCATCTTGTGGAGAAACACTGTTACTTTTGCCGTAGTACCCCACATGACCATATGTCAGGAATATATCACTGATTTTCGTAAATGTACACTGTTTGTTTTTCTTCTAGGAGTGCTTGGACGCAAAAATGAGTTTCTGCGTCGTTGGCGGCTCGAAAGCTAATTTCAAGATAAGAACCGAAACCGTAACTGAGACCAGATATACAAGAATTACATGGTGTAGTAACACCGTGACGGAAGCTCCGGGCGCCGCGGCGAAACATGTAGGCTCCCTATCCGCCCCTGTGCCTTGGCGCCTTGGCTGCATAGCGAGAAAAAATTATCCGGGAATATAGTCATTAGTGATCGACGGTAACAAAATAAAAATACAGATAATTAGTGGTGTTAAATAATACCGCTACTAATAAGTTGTTAACACTGATAAGGATAATTAAAGAATTAAATAAAAGTAAAGTCATTAAAATAAAAATTAAAAAGAAAACACTGCAATGCTAATGCTTCGACCCCAGATGGTCGAAATTTCCGGAGTCCTCCACTGGGCCTCTAAATAGTCTTAGTTACTTTAGGACGTTAAAGCCCTTCAGGCCAAGCTATCGTCTCCACCTGGAATATTAACCTTCCGGTTGGCAGCCGAGCGCACAACCCAGTGCGAGTCGGCTGTCTCCGTGATAACGTAGGGGACGCCACTGTGCCACGCCACGTAAAGCCCTTGAAGCGTAAACAATAGACGATCCATGGAGAAGAGACAAGGACAGACGCTTTCTCCACTATCTCGGGTGTTATATCTGTCTCTTATCCGTGGCTCATCTACTGTTTGCGCTTCAATTTCCTTCATGAACCAAGTAGGCTCAACCGAATTTTTATTGTTTATTCATCTCGATTGCGATGTTATTACGATGGCCACGGACAGTGTCTATCACTTTCGCTGTCTGTGCTCTCATATCGGTTCCATCGTTTGGGGTATCGGTGCCGTCGTAAGGACTGGATACTAGTAGCCTCTTATAGATAAGATTCTGCGGATTTGAATGATCTCAAGCGGCGCCCAGTTTACGCTATACGTGTATTAAACTGTCATATAACAGTGAAATTTCCCAGCAATTTCAGTCTTTCCAGCCAAGCCATTCAACGTGGGGTATATGACGGATTCGGGTTCTACGCTCTTCTGCCAACTAACTTGCCAACACCGATCATCATCTTGTGGCCCTGCGCTATATGAGCACCTGCCATCAGCCCTTGTGATTTTGTTGCCGTCATAAGGACGGTATACTCAGCCTCCTGTCACAGCTTTTTCAGTCTTCTCAAGCTGCGCCCAGCTTACGTTTCCTTGGACGGAACCAGAACTGCCGGTGCGAACGACGTAGAGGAAAGCGGAAATCTGTGCCGGTGTTTCATTTTCTCTCCTGCATTAAGCTGCAGGGAGGGAGACGACCAAGAAGTTCTAGGTCAAAATTCTACGGCAAAAGAATGCCTGTTTTATGCACTATTCACTCCTCATTTTTTTTGCTGTCTTTTTTTTGCAATTGAATTCCTCCGTCATAGCTCCACCTACTTTCACAAGCCACACTCGAGGATTTTATTTAATATTTCCCCACTTCCCAATGTCTATCCTGCTACCTTCTCGAGCGGGTCGCTTCCTTTCGTCTTGTTGCTTGCTCCTTATTAGGTCAAATTATTCCTAGCCGTTTCTTGCTTCTTTCTATTTTTTTTCTGTGCACGCGTGAAATACGTTGCATAAGTTGAGAGAAACATGGCCAGCCAAAGTTCCGTACGGTCTGAGCTCTGAAACATGGTCGGGAGATTTTCACTTCCAGCACCAATTGTACCCATTTCGCGCGCTCCCATATAGGGAAAGAAGGACAAAGGCGCAGAGTACGAGGTTCGTTCTCACTCGAAGGCTGCAGTTGAAAGTGTGGGACATGCATCAAATTAAGAAAGCTCGCCAGACGAGACGTGGTAGCGCGAGAATAGAATTCGAGAGAAAAGAATCGACACACTGGCCAGAATACGTATAGAGAGGGTACTTGGGAGGATGAGGGAGCATACGTTCTTCCCTTGAATGATTAGAACCTCAAGTAGAAGTGAAGATGAAAAACGGGGAATATTGCAATGAATACAAAAAAGGAAGTAAAATGGAAGTGGGGTTGTCTAATATTAGATTTATATCTAAAAGGAAGAAACTACCTGTTTTCACTTTCGAGACTTGCAGTTTGAAGGCGGAAAAGAACACAAATGAAACTAATAAAAAATAACAGGAAAAATAAGGACTGAAACTGCAAAAGCTAGAAAGACTGCAAGGAAAATGCAGACACACGCACAGACATGCTTCCAAATGATGTTAAGGGTTCAATGTTTATCGGTATGTCTTTGGGCGTCAGCTAGCGCTCTTGGTTAATTGAAGAACATAGAGACTTCTTGCTATTTCACATTTCTGAGCGTGCCTAATTTTACGAGGCAAACTATGAAATAGGAGGCAGAAAAAGTGAAAACGGGTACAAGGAGAGGGACTTTGGATGTCGTTGGACCTTTGGAATAGAAAAGCTTGGTGGCACCGTGAATGACCAGGAATTTGGATGGGGTGAAACGACAGCCGGGCTTTCATATTTTTTTTATTACCTTCCTTTCCGTTTCTGGTGAGCGAGTGACGCATATGGGTTTATGTACAAAGCAGAAAACAATGTCGGCCTCCCGGCCCCGTCCACCTCCCCGAGCTGTGCGCGTGCTTCATACTAATCGTAAAAACAGGGTTGTTTCTTGGAAGAGTACCGTTAACTAGACACAGTGAGCCGAAATTCTTCGCCTTCAGATATGGCAGTCAGAGAATGGTTCCAGCACAAGGTGCTTCCTTTGACGGAAGGCGCCCAATTTTTAATTTACGGCTTCCCGTCCTTCTTTTACCCCTCATCTGTACGAATCAACTGTAATTTGCTGACTTGCGCCGGATCCAATGTCTGTACTTTTATTCAAAGAGGCGGAAAGAAACAAAAACAGAAGTGTATAGCAGCGACACACGCCATACCTGAAATATCCAATACGAAATTTTAGGCGCTTGCAGTCTGCGAATTGGGATATGATGGGAAGGACGATGGTAGAGTATAGGAACGAAAGAGTGCTATTTAGGGTATTTATTAGAGCCAAGTAACTTGCAGGATTAGTTTTGCAGGTTACCACTTCTAGGTCTCAAGAGCGGCCACAGACAGAAAACATTAACAGAGTCGCTGAGATTTATGTAGCATATATAAGTGAGCGTTACCTGTCTACATCATGTTAACAGATGACGGTATTGCCTGTCCAAGGAAATGAGGAGACATTAATGCACACTTCTGAATGATTTATTGTGCTGTGGCAAATGTTTTAGGTGAACAAAGATGTCCGGTAGCCGTGATCTTTTCTTTCAGGTGAATAAGGTTGAACGGGATCATCGTAGGCTTATGTTCGATGAAGTGGGCTACCAGGGTCATGCTTGCCAACAAGATACCAGTATTGATATAATAAATCAGCCAACGTGGGAAGGCTGGGAGGCGGCCCTGTCCAGCTCGGCCTCGAGGAACAACGAGCCCTCGTCGAAAGAGCACGGGCAGTGGCTTTTACCAACGGTGTCCCGGACTAGAGACCCGACCAGCCTTCCCTTAATCTAAGCCAATGCCAATAAATGTTTTCATCATCATCATCATCATCAGGGTCATGCTCGTGATGAAGTCGTGAGGCTTCAACCGGGTCGCGCGAGGGTCCATGGTGTGTTCGATTCTATACCAAAGGAGGCATCAGAGTTGGCAGCTCATTCCGGCGAGGATACATGCTTCTGGCCTCGTGACGTCACACAATCTGCCGACCAATCACACGCCCGATGACTTCCATGAGTGAAAGGGAAATGAGCGCCAATGCACCTCCGACCACTCATTTCCAGGCCATGTCCCCGCCAAGTACTGCCAGCCAGAGGCATGACGTGATTTTGTGAGGCTGCGAGGCTTTCAGCAGTCGAAGCTGTTACCGTTGTACGGTTGTTTTTCTGATATGAGTAATGTTGTCGACTTAAAAGGGTTTAGGTACTTTAATATGGTCTAAACAGTTGTTTTATGGTCATCATCGAGTTTCACGAATGGCGTCTGATTTCAGACTTAAAGCAGCGTTTATTGGAGTTTCTATGCATGGAATAATTTCAAGTTTTCTGTACGCTGTAAGTTAATTGGTTTATCCAGTTTATCACCCTTAAAGAACGGGTGGTATTTTAGCCTTCCTAAAGACTCGTTAAATAAAAATAGGACCAATGCGGAGGAAACGGAAATGCATGTGGCTTTTAGACGCGGCTTATTTAGTAATTGTTGTTATATACCTTTGTTTGTTATATTCTGTATGCATTTCATGTATTTTGTTATGTGTAACCATGCTTATATCCCGAAATTTCTTAGAGGTGTGTTATGATTTTAGATCACGCATTGCTTGTTGTTTTACCCATAATTAATTACAGTCTTTTCTTATTGTTACCCCCCTTACACAATGCCTATCGGGGTCTGTACGGTTCAATAAATAAATAAATAAATAAATAAATAAATAAATAAATAAATAAATAAATAAATAAATAAATAAATAAATAAATAAATAAATAAATAAATAAATAAATAAATAAATAAATAAATAATGAGGTGTATGTTAAAAAAGCTCTTGCTTTATTCGAATCTTTCGCTTTGTTTCCTCGATTACTCCTTCAACAGAATAAATAAATAAGAAACCCTTTCTCTAGGCAGGGGATTCAGACACATGGCGGACTATTTTTACCCCTTATGGTGCTCCTGAAGGTTCGAATTCAAAAGGAAATCTTTTGGGATCGTTCTTTGGCAGCAAGAACACTGCGCTAGAAAGAAAACTCACGCTTGCTCACACTAATTTCTGTCTCCCAGCTGCTCCTTATTAAAGCTGAGAACGAGACATGTCAGATGAGCGAAACTCTTCGCTCTAGTTGTTCTTTTCAGTTGCTAATATAAATTCGGCGATTTTCTTATCGCGACTAAAAACTAGAAGGAAGCGGCGCCTCCACGACGGTCGTTATCATCGCAATTAATAAGGGGGCCCGAATTTCGCAGAGAGCTGTTCAGCGCACACAGCCTCAAAATATGCGCATACTTTCCGCACTCGCTGCTCTTCCCCACTGTTTTATTTTACAAATTCGTTGAAGAAGAGAGCACTTTTCGCTGTCGCTTGTTGCTTGGAAACAGCGCGGCGAACCCCGAAGTTCTGCCGCCAGCTTCTTTTGTATTCACGTGTATTCACTGTAAAGCGTGCTTCACGCAAAACGACGGTGCGCGTGGGAAAGAAGCCTACTGAGGTGGTCGACGGTTGTATGAACACCCACCCCCCTGCAACGGAAGTACGGCTTCCCTTTAAATTGTAGAATCCCCACAGCGCAGCTCTCGCGATGCGTTCCTGAAAGAGTGCTTGGCAAACAATCAACAAACGATGCAGAGCGGACGAAAATGCGACTTGCTATAGGCACAGAAAAAACGTTGTAGGGGTCCAGTGAGACAGCAAACAGGTATAAGAACACCCTAGTAAAGGAAGAGAAGAGGACCAAGACTCAATTTAATTAAGATTTAATTAAGGTTGAAAACGGCTCATTCCGACAACCAGCTACCCCCACCCCCCCTCCCCCTTTGCCCAATGCTCTTGCTTTTAATTCGCACATTGTTCGCTTTCTCTCATGTATCCGCGTTCGTTGCTTACTCTTTCCTAATCCTTCGGTCTCTTTTAAAGACTAAGGAGCGCTTTCTTCTGTTTGCATGGGCAGACAAAGGGACATTCTTATTTAACGAGAGTGGCAGAGAAGGCTCGCAGAAAGAAAGTGAAAAGAAACAAAGTTGGTCGACTGAGCGACAAGCGCGTGTCCGATGCGTGCTTGTCATTCCATAGCGAACTCCTTGATAGAATTATTGACACGAATCGGGGGGAAATGAGTTCGCTGGCGAAACGCCGCGCAGCTCCTCTGGGTGCGGAGTAACAAAGACCGCAAAGAAAAAGCAGAAGACCTCTCGGTCGCGATCAGGGAAAAAAATGGAGGGAAGGGACAGAAGAAATTTGTTCCACGTGTGGTATGCCAGTTCTTCTCCTGTCAAAGAAATCGATGGTGCGTTTATGCAAGTATTTCTTTGTCCTGAAATGTAAAAAGCCTCGATGATTTCCCGCTGAAGTCGTTCCTGGCTCATGGTGAACACTCGCATCGACGA
This sequence comes from Amblyomma maculatum, assembly GCF_055883805.1. Lineage (NCBI taxonomy): Eukaryota > Metazoa > Arthropoda > Arachnida > Ixodida > Ixodidae > Amblyomma > Amblyomma maculatum. The sequence continues at coordinate 34,019,250 of NC_139351.1, read as the reverse complement.
GATGTGTCATCGAGATTCCGCAATTGACATATACTACGCCTTTTTAAGGTGAAACCCTTTAATTCCTCATGCGGAGTCCGGCGTCCTGTCCTGTCCAATTATAGCTGTCAATCATCCTGACTTAGCCACGCCGGGCACGTGAGAAACGTATCTTATACCCCTGTGACACGAACATCTTCGATTCCCATTGAAATCGATCTGCATTCAACTCAATGCAGATCGAGGTTGTCACACGGCAACTTTCAAGTGCAATCGAGCTAGAGCCTTCTTGACTCGAAGCTGCTTCCTCAATCACTTTTGAGATTTCAAGCACACTCGAAAACAGTCGCCGACACCCTCGTCATCAGCGAGCTCTAAAACTAAAAACGAATAAATGCAATATAACCGCAAATAATAACATATAGATGTAATAAAAGGAATGATAGAACATTTTTAGAACATTCCTAGAACATTATGCTTGTTTATATCTAGCTAATTTTATAATCTCGACACCGGTGTCCTCTTCGACTGCGTCGGCGCGGAAACTGTAGAGCCAAAGGGAAACTGCAGCACTCATCAACTGCTGGGAAGATAGATTAGGTGTCCTGAGGCACCAAAAGCGAAATGCTGCTGTGTACGCGGAAACTGCGCATTACCCTAATCTCGCATTTCCTTTTCAGACTCATTGCGACTGACGGCAGACGATGGCAGGTGACGTACCACCGTGCTTTGACTGTTGGCAGAACATTTGGCGCCACCTAAAGCACACGAAAGAATTTTTTCAATGCTCATTGAAAACGCCCGTGTAGCACCGGATGCTTCAATCCTTTTTGAAATCCTCATTGCAGATTGAGCTCAATGCATTGAAAGCTCAATGAGGATTGAAAGTGTTTGTGTGACAGAGGTATAGTTCTCCTGGACCTTGTCTAGCGTCATGCCAGCGCGGTTGCCATGGAGACCGCTACTGCTAGTTGGTGGTAGTGTGATCGATAATGACATTTAGTGCTATTTATTTCAAGACACGGCATACCACACCAGTTATGACATCATAATTAATTTCAAGGCACGACATACTACGCCACTGTCGACGCCAGCGTTTATTTAAAGGTACGACATACTACACTACTGATGATGTCATCATTAACTTCAAGGCACGACATACTACACCACTGATGACGTCATCATTAATTTCAAGATACGACATACTACACCACTGATGACGTCATCATTAATTTCAAGGTACGACATACTACACCACTGATGATGTCATAATTTATTTCAAGGTATGACATACTACCCCACTTATGACGGTCGGACGGCGTTACGGTCGGACGGACACGATCGTGGCCGCCTTAATAAAAGGGAAAGAGGTGCCATGATAGAGAGCTTCGAACCACCACGCAATACTGGCTTTCACCTCATCGCAGTGTAGTGGTCCTAAGTGCCCCCTGGAATTTTCTTTTCTGTAAACCAATTATATAACGACGGTGAACTTTGATTCATTCGACAGAACGCTGATTGTGTTTAAGGGGCGCGCGATGTACGCTGTGCAGCAGCAACGCTTAGGCTTTAGCATTTCTCCACTGCAGATGCTGCAATGCTCCCGGAAATTTTTTTCTGTTTGCGTTTCCGTGATCGCGACTGTGCAGTTTCCTGTTTTTTAGTGCAAATGCACTCTTTCACAAGGTGGTGGTAAAACATTTATTGAGGAAACCAGGGTAGATTACAAGGACTGGGATGGTTCCTGATCCCGGTTGGTGTCTGTTAACGGGTCAATCAACCCTGTTATTAGGTGTCACGTGAGGGTGGCCTCACCGGCCAGTCTGCACCCTGCCTCCGGAAATAAAGGATGTAACCATATGACAAATGTCAATTTTGTGTTGAGCAAGTATGTTACTTGGGATTCCGCGTGAACTCTGCAGATGTGCAGTCGACAGAAGACAAGATACGTGCTATTCACAACGCACTGAAGCCTACATGCAAAAAGGAACTTCAAGCCCTTTTGGGAGCTCGTGCCTTGGAGCCATTGTACCGGCTGTTGGATAAGGGTCGCGAGTGGCATTGGACGGAGGCCGAGTCAGAAACATTTCGCCATGAGAAAGATCTGCTGCAGTCATCGAATGCTCTTGTATACTATGATGCCAACAAGCCCCTAGTGCCGGCCTGTGATGCGTCCCCGTATGGACTGGGTGCTGTGTTAAGTCATGTAGATGAAGATGGCAGCGAGAGATGGTTGCATATGCATCGAGAACTATGAGCGCGCCAGAACGGAATTATGCTCAGATAGACCGATAAGCACTCGCCGTCGGTTTTGGCATAAAGTAGTACCATCAGTTTCGATATGACTATGACAGACATTTAAAAATTATGAGGGACCACAAGCCGTTCTTGGGGCTGTTGCACCACGCCAAGCCCATTCCTCAGGTGCTATCACCACCGATGCTGCGTTGGACTCTCATGTTATCGGCGTACGACTATGAGATTGAGCATCGACCAGCGGAGAAGTGCTGCAATGCTGACGCATTCAGCCGTTTACCACTGCGGGCTAGCGAGGCAGAAGAAGAGGAGCAGCGTCTTTGGGAAGTAGGAATGCTGGAAATGGTGCCGGAAGTAACATCTAACTCTAGGAAGTTGGTAAGTTTTATGTCAAGGGACAAAGTGTTGGTAGAGTCTGCAATTGGGTGCAGCATGGGTGGCCAGAGGGCAACCTACCAGAAGAGTTTGCAGCGTTTGTGAGCCGCAAGCATGAACTATCGGCGTACCAGGGTTGTTTACTGTGAGGTTGTCGCGTGGTCATTCCGGAGCCAGCTAGACCGCATGTCATGGACATTCTTCACACAGCTCATCAAGGAATTGTTGAGATGAAAGGGCTCGCCAGAGGAGCCGTGTGGTGGCCAGGAACTTACAGATATGTTGAGCAGAAAGTGAAGGACTGTGCACGTTGTCAGGAATACAGGTCTGCACCAGCAGCTGCAAAAATTCATCCTCAGGAATTTACCAAGCATCCTTGGACAAGACTACAGATCGAATTTTTTCTGGACCCTTCCAAGGCAACATTTTCCTCATTGTGGTGGACTCTCACTCAATGTGGTTGGAAGTGTGCCTTATGAATTTCATGTCGGGATCTGCAGTGTGTGGGAGGCTTCGTTTTCTTTTTGCTACCCATGGCATTCCAGAAAGTGTTGTTTCGGATAATGGAACTGCCTTTTGTTCGCAGGAGATAACAGACTTTATGTGTCGAAATCAAATACGCGACTGTTGCACCAGATCACCCTTTTTCGAATGGTCAAGCAGAACGGGTGGTTTCGCGAAACCAAGGAAATACTAGCGTATGGTTGGTAGCAATATCGACACACATTTGACTAGATTTTGAATGATCCAGCACATCCTGCACCATGCTACAACAGGCAAGCGCCCAGCTGAATTCCTAATGGGCAGGAAACTTTCAACGGTGATAGCGTCTGCATCCTGACCTGCAATCCAGTCTGCAGCACAAAAAAGAGCAGGTGGCGCAGCGCCGTAACCAGGCAATACGACTGTTTGACGTGGGGGAGCGAGCGTTTGTGCGCAACTATCTCTGTGGGCCCAAATGGTTGCCGGGAATTGTGGATGCTGCTACTGGACCAGTGTCGTACTTGGTCATCACCAAGGATGGACGTCGATGGATACGTTATGTTGATCAACTCAGAAGTCAGTTCTGCTAGCTACACATTGGACAGCTCCACCTCTGGGGTGCCCGAAGAGGAGGAACCGTTGGTAGCGTCCCCGGCAGGCTGTTCCGAACTTGGCATTCTTTTAAGTCCCGAGGACCCTGGAAGACGAGACCAAGGAGAATTACGAGAAGTGCCGGAACGGGTTCTTGTGAAGAGGACCGTGAAGTGAGCGCATCCCCTCCCCCCCCCCCCCCCCCCCCCCCCCGCCCCAGGTCCAGTGACCACAGAGTCAACGCAACCGTCCCGCGTATCTGAAGGACTTCGTGACATAAGGGGGAGGAATGTTATAGCGGGTCAAGCAACTCTGTTACTAGGTGCCACGTGGGGGCGGCTTCCCCGACCATTCTGTACCCCGGCATCTGTTGCGAGGCTGGGTCCGAGCTCCCAACCCTCTTGGTCCGTTAGACCCCAAGCGGTGGCTGAAAATCTTTGCATATAAACATTATTTGATGGAAAGTGGCTCTAGGTGCGCCGTTTAGAGATCATATGGGGTCATACCGGCTCGGGTGTGCCAAGGCCAACAAAGCTGGGGAGGGAAAGATAGCTAATTGCAGCTGTCGCCAAATTATCTGATGTGGTTTTGAGAGCGAGGTGTGAGGCTGGGGGATAGAAGAGCCGTTGTTCTCTGTAGTGAGAAGTTATGTCATGATAGGTGAGCAGTGCGTCTCGCCGTGCTTCCCCAGTCTTCGGTATGCCTCGCTCGGTTGACTTGCGCTCGAGCAGTTGAGTGAGCTGCCTCGTTGCCGGGGTTGCCTGCATGGCCTGGTACTCAGACGATGTGAATTGGTCGAGGAGCTGTGGAGCCAGAGGTTGAGATTTGATAGGTGACTGGGTGTATCTGCCCTCTTGCGAAATTTTGGATGGTCGGTTTAGAAATGAGTCTGATAGTTTGATGAGTGGTGATAGTCAGTTTGAGAATAGTTACTGTGTTGAGTCCATTGTTTTGCTGGAACATTCCCAGATTCGAAATTTGCTGACCTCCGGTATTGGGAGTTAATCTCTGGGCATGTGCATGGAGGAGTGTTTTTGCTTGATAAGGCGGGGGTTTGGGTGGAGCAACAGGAGTTCGGATTTGGCGGGGGAGCACGCTAAACCAATGAGGCTGCGTGCGTTGCCACTATACGTCCGCTCCTACTTGCTTAGAGCCCTCTATGTTTCCTACATTTCCCGTGGTTGTCCATGGGTTAATGTCGTCCGCATAGAGTGAGTGGGATTGCTTTTAGATTTGAGTTAGTTTGCATGCCATCGGGATGAGGGTGATGTTAAATAGTAGCGGGGAGAGGGCTGATCCCTGGGGCATTCCGTGATTGCCTAGAGGGAAGGGGGATTCAACAGATCCGAGTTTGATTTCTGTGGTGTCATCCCTGAGAAAGGCAGGCTGTGATATATTAGTGAGTGCGTTCTCCTAGTGCTAGGCTGGAGAGGGCATCAAGGATTGAGTCATGTTGTACATCATCAAATGATTTTGGGAGGTCGAGAGCCAGTAAGGCTTTCGGGCGCTTTCGATGCTGGGGATGTAGAATTTCTTCGGAAACATGAAACATGCTACCCTGTGTGTATATGTGGCTTCTGAATCCCACCATCGTGCGTGGGAAGAGATTGTGGGTATACATGTGGTTGTGTAATCTGTTAAGGATTACATGCTCGAGAAGTTTACCCATGCATGATGTGAAAGATATTGGTCGGAGGCGGGTTATGTCTAGTGGTTTGCCTGGTTTGGGAAGGAAGTTGACTCACGCTTGTGTCTATTCCGAGTGGAAAGTGCTAATTGAAAACGTCTGTCATGCCTTGGACAGAGTTGTCGTCGAGATTTCGCAGCGCTTTGTTCGTTATCCCGGGGTGGATATAGAGCGGAGTTTATGGGTCGCTGCCCGAACCTCCCATGTCGCTATGTCTGCACCGAGATCGGGGTTGGGTTTGCCCGTATATGAAGGGAGGAGAGTTCGTAGCGTAGTCGTGAGGTACTTGACTTTTACTAAAGGGTTTGTAATAAAATGTCATCATCTATGTTTAAGCCGGGGACGAGACGAGTTATGTTGTGGTGTTGAGAGCTTTTGGTGCCGTTATGTTCTACAAGACACCTCAGAAGCTTCCACGCGCCTCGGAGTCCGAGGTTGCCTTCATCGATTTTGCACACCTGTCCTATACTGTTGTCGGGTTAGCTGCGCCGCATGTGACTCTATGTTCTTAATCAAGGCTGAGATGCTTTTTTCAGGGATCGGTTACGCTTGTTTTGAGCCATCGCTTCTGCAAGCTGTTGCCTCCCACATATGTAGAAGGCGGCTATCGGCCACGTACGACTCTCTGGTGTCCGGGATCTCGGATGTGGCCGTGGCTATGTCGTGAGTTAGGTAAATGACCTAGTTTACGAGGTGATCTATTTGAGTGAGGGCATTACTTCGCAGGTTTCGGAACATGTTCCAGACTGGGATATTGAGGCGCTTTTTGACGTGCGGAGGGATGGAGCTTAGAGAGAAGGAAGAAATTTGGATAATGCAGTGGTCGCTGCCTAATGGGGTCGGCGTGTTCGACCACTGGCATTGTGTGAGATTTTTCGTAAGTGCGAGATCAGGAGTGGTGTTTTGCTGCACACAGTTGCCAATACGGGTATGCTCTTGCTGTTTATTGACCAAAGTAAAGCCCTCGTTCTTTAGGACCGCCCAATTTGATGTGTAGCCCCAGCTGACGTGTCGGACGGTAAGTCCCCTAACACCATCAGCGGGTGGCGTGTGCGGATCTGTAATACTTTTCGTAGTGATGCCATGAGGGGAGGCACTTTACCCTTAGGGTGCCTATAAATGTTTAGGATAAAGAGACCGGGGCTCCTTTTTGGTTCGGAGTAGGAGTTCAGTGAGATTGCAGTAGATGTCTTCTAATTTCCTCGGGTGATTCTTAGCGATGTAGTTGTGGTGTACCAATGCAGGTACTTTGTACGTACAGTCGTGAGCAAGAGTGGAGAGACCATGCGCTTTGAGAAAACTACCCGCCAGCTATTTCTGACAGTGAAACAGTTATTTCTGAGACATGCATTAGGTACCATGCATATCATACTTGCCTTCTTGCCCAATCAATTTTCTCTGGCACATCTTTTTATACATCAAAAAAGCAATCAAAGCAGTTAGCGTGGTCTCTCCACTTTTGCTCACGACTGTACGTGTTTGTTGGTGTGTGGGGGTGTAGCTTGGTTTCGTTTGTGAGGTTTAACATTCCAAAGCGACTCAGGCTATGAGAGACGCCGTAGTGGAGGACTCCGGAAATTGCGACCACCTGGGGTTCTTTAACGTGCACTGACATTACACAGCACCTCGCCTCCATCAAAACGCAGCCGCCGAGGCCGGGATCCGATCCCGCTTCTTTGGGCACAGTAGCCGAGCACCGTAACCGCTGCGCCACCCCGGCGGGGCGTGTGGGGGGTGTAGTTGAGAAGTTTGACAGAAGCGTACGTTTCTTGTAGTGCGATGACTGTAGGTACATCTGCCTCGGACAGAGATTGAATGTGGAGTTGTAGGGTTCTGCGCTTGGGGGGAAAACTCCTGCAATTCCGCTCCATACTCTAATTTCCTTACGGTTTCCTGCCATCATTCAGTAGGTTGTGAGTGGGGGTAGTCGAGGTTTTGGACTGAGTGGCTTAAGCTTGGACTGGACTAGGATTGTCACTTGGGAAGTTTGCTGCTACTCGAACGCTGTCAACCGAGTGCTGAGGCCCGTGACTTATGCAATTGTGCTTAGGGCCACTGCTTCGGTCTAACTGGGCATTAAGATGTGCTCGACAGTACCTATGCCTTTCTTTTCTGTAAACGAATTACTAATGAAAGCTTTAGTAGGATATGTAAAAATGATAGTGATGGTGGTAAATAATAAAAATACTAATAAAATTATAATCCATGATCGTTATTGTTATAAAATAATAAAATAAAACCGAAATATAGCAAGAGAAATAAATAATGTAAAATATATATAAAGACACAGAAAAAAATAAAAATAACAACACGCAAAAATTAAACGTTAAATCATGCCAAGATGGCGAATGAGCCGGGTCCTTTTACTGCCTAGGACGAAGAAGCGCGCAGGGTCCGGCGGGCTGAGTTGGAACGGGAGAGATGCCATAACGCGAACACGTTGCCCAATCCTATATATGTGTACATCCAGAGCGTAACCAAACAGAAACTTAGCTGCTGGTCGGTAATGTCTTCTTTTTCTTTTTTTGCTCTAAACAGAAATAAACCGTGCTTTCGCACGTCCACGTTCATCTTTAGTTGAAACTGCTAATGTTTTGTACCTTGCCCCTATTACTCAGCACCCTCACCAGGTGTATATTTGCATTAAGTTTAGCTTCTTTCTATCATGTTTGTTTCTTTTAATTTACTTTTTACGAGATGGGCGTATATTCTGTGTTTTTCTGTTAAAGCTTGGTCCTCGTTTTTTGCGCTAACGTTGTGATGATTCCTCAGAGATATAATAAAACCTGAAGCCGGTGATAATAATTCCTCTACAATCGCTCGTTGAATCATTTGTTCACTTTTTTTTCCAGTCTTCATATATCTCTAATAGTAATATATAAAATATCACACGACATATATATTGCCACTGGGGGGTGAGAATGCCGTAGCAAAAACTAAAAAAAAAAGAAACTAAGAGCCTGAGGCGCAACTGAAATTAACTCTTTATTTAGCTTACTTGTACTAACTATTGACAAAGAATTCAATATATATAGAACTCGGAAGCACCACAGAAAATATGAAACAGGATATCATTAAAAAAATCAGGAAGCTTAAATATACTCGCAATCATTAGGAAATAAGTAGCCCAAATATCCTATCACTAATATAGTATTTGGCACCGAGCAAACACGGTGAAAAAGAGGCTGGTGGCGAAAAAGCTTCTATACAAAAAACTAATAAGCAGCACAATATTTTACTGCTACTTTTTTTTCTATAGAAGTATGTGTCTTAAAGCAAATATTTAAATCTTTATGACATCACACTCAATCGAAAGAACTCGTATATATCGGCATACAAATCAATGTCACTGCTAACTTGCACTCCTTTATCATGAATACGTAGATGAGGAACCTCTTTTATGGTAAGTCTGCGGGAGGACTTTGAAGGCTCTGCCTTCTAGAATATCGGTCCGTGAGCCATGGTCTCGCCCGACGAGTGAAAAACCAAGTCTTTCTTAAAAAACCCCTGTTTATTCCGGATGAACAGGAAAGCATTTAATAAAAAAAAAATGCCGACGATCACGTTACTTTCTAATGCAAAATTTGAGCGCTGCTCATCAGCTGTTTTACTTTTTCGATAGATTGAGGCAAATATTTCGAGCAAGACACGTATGTACAATTACAGACATCTTTTTTTTTTTTAATTTTTCACAGGTATTCCTTCTAGAAACACTCCACTAACAGTTCTTGGCTGTCATGAAAGAAATTTGTAGTCGGAGAAATGAAGAGAGCAATTGAGTTATCGGGAGATTGCGGGAGGCAGCGCGTGGGCCCATAGGAACGTTGAGCGACGAACAGTTAGCAGCGACTGACTGACGCCGCTGACGCCGCTAGCGAGCGAAGAGAACGTGGCTCTGCGTTTCAGCTTGGGATGCACGCACCGTGATCCGCTGATAGCGAGCCGGCGTTTCGGCAACCGGAGAGCACCCTCGCCGCCACTCAAGAAGAGGGGGGGGGGAGGGGGGTATAAGCAGCGGCGAACGGGGTAGCGCGCGCAGCAATCAGATAACACGCGCGGTCGGCGCCACGCAGGAAGAGGGGGGCTGAAAGGGGGGCAGAGCTGGCTACGAGGCCCACGCCAACGCCGACGCGAAACCCAGGAACGGGCGCCAAAGAGCTGCGCTCTAAAACAAAAACAACATTGGACGAAACTGCGCTGAAAACATACCGTCGAGATGTACGACAATGGACTACCAAGAATAAAACAGAACGAAGGTCAGGCCTTTATCGCAGCAATACAAAACACACTGCGGCGCGAATAGGACGAGTAATAGGGCCCCCAAAGCGTTAACTGAGGTACAATAACACTGCTCCTCGCGTGGCACCAACTCACGCAAACACTTCTAAGCCATTCTTGCAGGCACTGTTTCCATCTTCGTCTGGCAGGACCTCGCTCCGTCGTCCGTGTACATTCCGCCGGCCCGTGACGCTCACTGGTCGCCTTTCGCTGGCCTCCCGCCGGGCCAAAAGCCCCGATCCTTGCTTCCGACGCGCTTATCTACCCTCGTTTTCTCGCCGATAACATGCCGCCCCTGCGGCTCGCTCATGCGTACTCGCGCTGCTAGGACAAACACCAACACAAACAGGAAAAAAGCGCGTGGGGTTGAAACACTAAAAGGGGGTGTGAGGCCTCACAAATTAAATGAATGAATACTCCAGAAAACTTTAAAGAAGCCTCGACAACCTTCCTTGACGGCTTAGCTGTTACTGAGGTTACTGATGGTGGTAGTGTATGTCTCTTCCCCCTTTAATGCAGCTTTTTCCTATTAATTTTTAAACTCGAAATTTTATTTTGCCTTCAGCTCTTTTCTTTATAATAGTCCCCTCACCTCCGCGACACAGTAGTGGCTGGGACAGGTGTTGTCCTTATAGCCGTCACTCTGTATTATGTGTGCAAGCCCTGTTGTAGCAGGCTGGGTCCGTCACGTCGCTGCTGCCGTTTAAATCCGCGTGCTGCAGCTGGGAATCAGACACCACCCGCTACGTCTTCTGTCATCGGCTGCTGAGTCACCTTGCCGACTTGCAAAAAGTGTTTTCAGTGATGGTCGCCTCGGTCACTGCCATTACTAGCGCAAATGCACCACACCTCAAGGGCAAATCGAAAAAAAAACAGGGGTATCTGCGAGGCCGCGACCTTTGACCTTTGACTAAGATTCACGGGCATGGTTATGGCAGGTTACAGTCGGCTAGTGTTATGCCCTTGTACTGAATGGGCTGCAGGTTATGTGACATCACGAGAGCACGTGACGTGGCCGAATTTGCAGGCGCTGCCAACTTGGCCTTTGTATTTACTTCGGAATGGAAGGAAGGAACAGCTCAAACGGACGGGACGTGTAGGAAGGCAAGACAGACACATGAGCTGACCAACAACCAAATGGTTTATTGCGACACAAGGAGCAATATATAGCAGACAGCCAAAGTGCATAAGAAAGATCAATTTGCGACAGAATCATGGTCCTGATATCACATAGCAATGATCAAAACCGTCCGCGATTGAGATACGTGAGCTCTTGTGGGAATAGAGCAACGGACGGTTGGCTGACACACGTGTCACCAAGTTCGTGAATGTGAAAAGCCTCAGATATGAGGCGTGAGGTCAAACCTTTATATTTGGCGATAATTGTGGTTTGGTTCAAAAACGCCTCACAGTCCTTGCAAGCGATGAAATGGATGACTATGTTATTTCGGCATGACTAGTTTTCTATGTCAATGGCGTGTTCGCGCAGTCTATTATTAACGCACCGTCCAGTTTCCCCGATGTAAAATCGGTCGCATGATCAGTGGAATCCTGTAAACAACACCACAACAACAGTTCACAAATTTCTTTCGGAGTTTCTTTTCACAAGCCTTCTTTCTACTTTATTGGTTGACTTTCTTGCACAACCCTCCTGACGTTTTCCTGGAGGAAAAGAGAAGCTTCACGCCGGCTTTGCTGACAATCTTTTTCAGGTTGTGCGAAACTTTATGCACATACGTTATGCACGCCATGTTCTTATAATTAGATTTCGCGTGAAACCTTCATAGTCATGCCGAAATAGCATAGTCATCCATTCCGTCGCTTGCAAGGACTGTGAGGCGTTTTTGAACGAAACCACAATTATCGCCAAATATAAAGATTTGACCTCACGCCTCGTATCTGAGGCTTTTCCCATTCACGAACTTGGTGACACGTGTGTCAGCCAACCGTCCGTTGCTCTATTCCCACAAGAGCTCACGTATCTCAATCGCGGACGGTTTTGATCATTGCTATGTGATATCAGGACCATTATTGTGTCGCAAATTGATTTTCTTATGCGCTTTGGCTGTCTTCTATATATTGTTCCTTGTGTCGCTATAAGCCATTTGGTTGTCAGACAGGTCATGTGTCTGTCTTGCCTTTCTACACGTACCGTCCGTTTGAGCTGTTCCTTCCTTCCATTCAGCATGAACCAACCAGCCCGACAAAGCCCTCTTCTTGAACTTCGGAACGTAGATTTTTCAGTCGACTCCGAGTTAATCAAGCTGTCCCTGGGTCACTCAGGTACGTTTGAATTTGGTGGCTAAAGCAAGGCCTTATATCTAATAGTCGGGTGCTTTTTCATATGATCTTTTTGCTTACTACTGTATACAATTAATCGGGGGGGGGGGGGGATAACAGAGGCGCAAATTAAGGGATTGAACTCTAGTAGCAAAGTGCGCGAAACAAAATGAAGGGGACACGGCAGGTGCGGGCTGCTTGATGCTCTTAAAGGTGTTGGCCGAATTTAAACTCTAAATAACAGCTGGCAACATGATAGTGCCAACGTCATCTATATGTAACATCTATGAGTATAAACTACGCGAGAGTTGTCCTTTTGCCCATATTATACTAGGCTTAGCGACGTCAGACTTCTGCAACGTTGAATGCAATGCAGTGCGTGTGTTTGGCCTTGATTTCTGTTGCTTTTGAAAACTGGCCGTGATTGTCGGGGCGCACGTTAACCATTGCGAAATGTTCAGCCGCGGGCCCTTTTTGCTAGAAGTCTTGTTCGCAAGTTCTCACACCGACCCTCTGCGCTAATCTTCAGCCTTTTGACCAGCTACGGAAGCACGAGATAAGAGAACCGTAAACTCTTCCGCCTTCACTTCGACACAGAAAGAAAAGTGAAGTTTGTTACACTAGCCACCTACAGGTCTCGTGACGACAGCTAAGGTTGGAATCCTGCGCGGGGCTCGTGATGCAGTAACGGCGTTCACAAATGGTGCGAATGTTCGGACCGAGTTGTAGGTCGGTGCACATGCGGAGAAAGAGAGCTTCTGTGCGCTACCGCGTTGCTTCACAACAGCTCGCGCCTGGAAGTTTGGCGTAGGCTGGTTTGGATTATGAGGTCTAACGTCCCAAACCGACTCAGGCTATAGACGCTCTTGGTATGAAATGACTACTGTGAAGGAGAACAAGCAGAAACACGGCCGCTCCTTGGAACGCCCTGCTTTATTCTATCTTTCTTCATCTTCTGCTTCTCCGCTCCTGCACTGTTCACTTCGTCGTCGCCTAGTACATCACACTCGGCCACGACTGCGTTCGTCCTTAATTGGCTTATTGCCTGGTTCAGCGATTGGCGCGTTGCTCTCTGTGCGGGACTCTTTGGGCAGTTGCCACTTGGGCGTTCTGCCGAGGCCTTGATAATAGTCATGCTCCTGAATGTTTCGCCCATGCCAGTTATTTGCTGTTGGCTTGTTTTCTTTGCGCGGTATTCGATGCTTATCCCCGATCTGGAACTGACTTCGTGAGGCATCCGCAGTGGTGACAATAACTCAAGAAACTTCACCACAATACTTGTTACTGCTGCTATCGTTTCCACCGGAAGCACCGTGCCGTGCACAGCTTCCCTGAGTACGCCGGTAGGTGTGGGCTCCTACCTTCCCAACGAACTCGCGACATTTCTGCGCGGACTTCACATCTAGCACACTGACATTGGCCGCAGTGAGGACTTTTTCTCCTGGAATTACTTCACATTCAACTTCCTGCCCTTTTCGGATGTGGCGAAGCTTACAACAGTGTTGTAACGCGGTGCGGTGGACAAAAATGTTCTCCCCTGTGTCCGTTCGGTTGATGAAGCCGTATCTGCCTACCCACTCATCCGCTCTTGGAAAACAGAGGCTTTCTTTGGGTGCTCCACCACTTCTTGTTGGTGCTGAATGCGGTTAACCTCGATTTTAGGATGCTCGTCAACGGGCAGGCTAGAGGCAGTACGGCACGAGCGGAGCTGCACATTACCGTTTTCGACGGACAGAGCCACGTCCCCGGACATGAGGTAGTCTGCGCCCAATATGAGGTCAGCAGGCAAGTCCGCAAACACTGGGACGCCCACCAGGACCTTGCTGCCAGCCCCAGTCCGGATGCAGATATCGACTGCACCAACGGGAACGGCACTTCCCCCCAAGCCTTGCAGTGGAGACGAGGTCCATTGACTCAGCGGGCCGGGTGCATGACGTTGAAGCAATGCCGTTCGCTGAGAGCCGGTGTCAACCAATGCGGTCAACTCCCCGATGCTGTCGACATGCACCAGCAGGAAGGGAAGAGGGTGATTCTGGAATTGTATATGTGGGTGGGTTAAAGCACGAGGACAATCCCTGTACATGTGGCCATGTTGTCCGCACGAAAAGCAACCGCGGCGTTGCTGTGGTGCTGCGGCAGATGTCCCTACGACTGGCGATGTCGTGCAAGGAGGACGCTCGGTAGACAAAGATGGAGAGGCTGTCAGTGTCCAGTGTGGACATAATCGATGCGTGGGTGGCATCGTGAAGCCCGTCGACAATGTACTGTTTGGCTGCAGATGCGGGCCACTCGATGTTGCAGTCCTGAAGAAGGCGGACCTTATCATAAATGTAAAGTGCGACATCTTCACCTGGAGCCTGGCGCCGCGCTCTCATCGTCGTGAGTTTGGCGTCGTGCGCACTGGGCAGGGGTGTAAACGCGGCAAGAAGGGCGGAGGTCCAGGCCAACCAAGTGGTGTGGCGGCGGCCTTCGTACTGGTGCCAGGCGCGGGCGGCACCACGGAGATGATCCTCCGCGACGGCGAGCGTGGTGGCTGGAGACCAGGCGGAACACCGGGCAGCAGCGTCGACAAGTTCAACCCATGCTTTGGCGTCATCAGAGAAGCCACGGAACTCCGGAAGTGGTACCGGTGGTACTGGGCACCCAGAGGACATCGAGACGCGGCCAAGCGTTGCGTCGAAAGTGACAGGTACCTCTCGGAGGGTGGAGAGCTCTTCGGGAAGGAGGGCCGCCAGAGCCGAATCCGCCGAGGAGGCATGGACGCCGTTCTCAGTCGGAATAGAAGTTCCGGGCGCCGAGTGAGCCGGTCGTGTGACTGCCCGGCCGCTTCGAAGGAGGAGCAAGTTGAGGAGGTCCGGGTCGGGCCCGAAGTTGGTCGACTGCGCCATTGTGAAGGAGAACAAGCAGAAACACGGCCGCTCTTTGGAACGCCCTGCTTTATTCTATCTTCTTCATCTTCTGCTTCTCCGCTCCTGCACTGTTCACTTCGTCGTCGCCTAGTACATCACACTACAAACATGTATAATGTTCCGGTTTTAAGGATCAACGTTGCATGGGCCTATGGAAAGGTAACGACATTCTGCAGAAACATTCCGCAATATCTTACAATCGGAAATTTAGCATGACAGAAAGCGAACATGAACATAAATGGCAGGAACTAGAAGGCCGGCGAAGAGATGGTAGATCAAATATATTAATAGCATTTACTCTAGAATATACCGCAAAGAGTATACCCAGAAACCAAACTATATATAGAAGCGACTGGACCACGACTTGAAGGTCAGACAGCTTTCCTGTAGTGGTGACGTCTTTCGCTACTCTTCCTTTGTTTTTAATGAAACGGTCCTATACAACGATGCTTTTTGCCATGCATTGAATGAATATGTCTAGCCATACTCACGTATTTGGACACCTGGGGCAATGCAGGCGCACAGTAAACAATAAACAAACAATAGGTACACTGCAGAAGTTAGGCGTCAACTGTTTGTGTGGCACATCTGTAAGCAAATCGTTTTTCGGGCTCATCTGCTTTATTTTGTTCCCAAAAGTTTTGAGTACCCCCGCTCTCTTCATGCCGTTGGTTCCTTTGTGCCTGCCTGCTGAGACCTGGTGGTGCAGGCGTGAAACAATCTGGCCGGGGATACTTATTTGTGATTAGACGCGTCAATTACGCGGGTTCAAGCGGGATTAGTGCGGATCAGTGAGCACTGAGAAGACGACGAACCAGGCAGATGACCGACGAGTTCTTCTGAACGAGGCTCGTCCTCCATCTCATCTTCTTCCTGTTCTTCCTTGCGTTTATCCTCTGCTTCCTTCTGTTCCCAAATCCCTCGTAATAAACGACGCGCTTTTCAAGGCGCTTTACTTTTACCGGGGAGAGAGGGTGGGAAGCTCAGGTGGCACCTTCATTGTATAAAGGAGAAGCAAATGAGAGTGCGTGTGTGTGTTCAGGAAAGGTGTCAGTGCATGAGTTCAAGACAAAAGAGTTCTGCGATGGCGTCATGCCGAGGAGGTTCATGTGAGCCGCGGATTAAAGTTGTTGAGTACGGCTTATCTCTCTATTCGTGCGAGAGACTCAGCGGGCATGCGGGTTTGTTCGGGCGTGTATACGATCAAAGGCGGTGCAGCATGAGAGCCAGGAGAAAGGTCGGAACTGAGCAGTGAGTTAGAGAGAAAAGTGTTAAAGCGTCCAGGAGTTATGATCGTGTTTGTTCACTTTGGAAACAGTGTAGAAAGGAGCAACATCATCAACGACAAAAACATGCCTCCTTTAGACAGTGCCTGCAAAGAGAGCGGTTTTAGCGCCTGCCTGCCCATATCCTGTTCACTCCCCCAAAACTTGGTTATATCGTATACCGGCAACACCCAAGACGAAACTGCGCTATAAGGCGACGGGGTTTCGCACGAACGAGCTGTCAGAAGCTTTGAGTAAAGCATCGAAGTGTTACCGAAGACTGGGCTTATTTCTGTACGCAGACACGAAGTGGATGAGACAGCAATGGTAGGCAAACTAGATCGCGTACACGGTATGCAGATTGCTTTTTCACAGCAAGCCTCACGGTAGGCAGACTTGTCGGGACAACTTTCTCGTTTCACCTGATCGATTGCAGTCCGAGGAACATAATGAAAAAAGAGTGACAAAGATTACTTCTGCAGGTGTCTTGGAAGCCACAGGCAATGAGGTCTCTGGATGGTCAGTTTAAGAATTAAGTAAGTCGGGTGTGCCCTGCAGCACAGTCTAACATGTAATTCTAGAGCGAAAACTTTCTGAGCAGCAACGCAGATGCCAAAGATCTGGCGCCCCAGCCGAAGAGCTGTGCGCACCAATGCGCTGTGTTGTGGTGCAGCATGATATATGCGCGGCTGAGTCATTTACAGCGGAAATGGTTGCAGGCGACGACGCCAAGTCCGGCGAATGGAGCAAGGAGATATTTCAAACGACGCAGCTTGAAGATACCAAGTGCTCTTTAAACCTCGGTGAGCAACATAGAATATATTATTAATTTTCCCATTGCAGCCATTGGTCCCACAGAGTTTGCTATTTATGAATGCTGGTTTGTTCACGGCAGTTTCAGGGAGGCAATCTCTTTTTTTGTGGATAAGTGCTTGGTATATATGTAGCTTTGCAGCCTTTTAGCTGAACCGCACTATAGCACTGTAGCGATAGTTGCGACTGCAACGTAACCTTAACCCTCGCAGGGTATGTCGTAACCCGAGCTCTAAATAAAGCACCAGTATTTTATTTTGTCCCCCTCCGCGTTTTAGACTTCCACATTGGTGCTTGTTCTTTATAGCCAGTTATGTTTCATGTTCTTGCAAATAAAACATTAAAATGAAGCAATCGGACCAGCGAAATGCGCTTGAGAAAGCAGGAGACTGACCTGCAAAAAAAAAATAATTAAGCAGCGAAACTTGTTGATTAAGGTCGCTAACATGGGAAGGGTTACACTGAACCCGATCAATAAATTCCACTCCGCCCCTTTTAGGGCAAGAAATCGTGACACAGGCAAGTGGCAGCAGAACCAGAAGACCGCGTCCACTATACTCGAGCCGTACCGCACCTCTGAGGGCGCGCCCTGCATGTTGTATTGTGTTCATGCTGGAACTTACGTGAGCAGGCTTGCCTCGAAGCGGTCGAGCTGTCCCCTGCAGACACAACAAAGCGAAATCTTGCTGCAGCCACTGGGTTTCATAGACAGTGTCTGACTGAAGCGATATACGTACACTAAAGTAAAAACAAAGAGCGAACACATTGCCCTTACCTCGGTAGTTGCTCGCTATGGTTTTATCCGCACTATGCTGCATCCGCACTCTAAAAGAGTCTTCTCAGGAATGTACACTTATAAAGGCGTTGCTCACTCGACCAAATGTGACGGCCACACGCAAATGGGGTTAGCTTGCTGAATTGAAATCTAAGCAGTGCACGGCCAAAAGGCAAAACATCAGGAATAATTTAATTTTCCAGCTTCTGCAATGATTTCGCAAGGCCTGCTTATCTGCAACGATGCAACGTTACAACCAATGGGAGCTCGCATTTCCCTCAATGTGACTTGTAGGAACCCTCAGTGCTGGCGATCTTGGACGTACTAGAGGCAGGCGGCCATTGTGTGCGATTCCAAGTGCACAGTGCACGTTTGCACGCGCAGGCTGACGATCTCAAGTTTGTGAGCGGTTTTTTGCTGAACTCCCAATAATCCAAAACTAGGCGTTCGCCTTCAATGAAACGATACGATTCAATCGTGCTCTCATGGTTAGTTCTTATTACAGCAAGAGCGAGCACAGATGGAGTTTTTATGATATTGACTCGACTGCTGCGTCGCCTACTTGGAATTGTGGTAGAGTTAAGAGTCTAGCAACACTTCACAACATAGACAAAGATGGCTTTACGATTCGAGTCCTTAGCGGCACTTTTAATTGGTGTTTATGCATCGATTTCTATGCTGTAGTGTGAAATTCTTGGTGCTTTGTCAAAGGTGAGAGGATTGCAGCAACAAGACACGTCTGCCGAATCGGACTGGATAACCACAATTCCGAAGTCGTCGCCTTGTGTAGCTGCGTGAGTATAGACATTCGTTCTCAGCAGGAGCAGTATCTTATCGTTTTGAAAATAAAATACCACCTTGGGTGAGTGGTTATGCATTACCAACTTTTCTAAAAGGTGCGAAACATTTTTTTTGCAGCATTTATTCAGTGCTACATGCAAGCCGCTTCGAAGTTTCCCCGGAATTAAATGACTCAGAACGTTTGAGTTTCCTATTTTCTCAACCTCTTCAAACGCTACATGTCTTATAGCCGGGCATGGTTGCCTTATTTGATCATCGTGAAACGGTGGCATGACAAATGACGAACTTGGTGTGCTTGATGTAAATGTACCTTTGGCACGTTTTGACGTCTTTATGACGGTTGATACGCGCTGTTAGTGAACTACAACGTCATCTGTGAAACAAGTAGGCTTCATAATTTTGTTTAGAAAATCTAGCGCAATGCAGATAATTAAGACAAATGAATGTTTATATCGGAGAACTTGCGTAAAAGCCGTCTTGTGCTCGCACTGATTTACACCTAGCGCTATACATATATCGAAAAAAAACAATGCAGAGATGAATCCGGGAATTATGTCAAAGTGATACGATATCTCCGTATTCCCTGTAACCAGCTCATCTTCTGCTTGTCTTCCATTACCATCGTTTTGCCATGCTGACCTGAGAGACTGTCAACTACTCGAGTCTACTGAAATGTTAGCTGTGTGCCTTTAGTTGTCAAGATCAACTGTCAATTACAACAGCATAAAATCAGCTAGAAGATGTTACTGAAAACTGAAGGACAAATCAAATTGTCAATTAATGCGCGTCTACAAAATAAAACAGCGTAGTCACGATCATGCAGAAGTAAATTAGTGATTACATAGAACGTTCACCAATGCCGAGAAGGAAGAGGACCCAACTATAATGGTTCAAGCAAATGATCGTGGTTACAGCCGCTTTTTTTCGGGTTCGGTTTTTTTACCCATACAATACTCTGCCCTGTGCCTCGTCTGGTTACCTCGGGAAACGATGAAATACACTTTGCAGACATCCCAGCGAGAAGGCACGTAAAAGAGAACGCAGAAAGGCCTTTTTAGTGCTCTCTCCTACGTTTTTTTTTCTTTTTTTGCCATTTGCACGATGGCGCCTTGACCAGCTGAGAACAAAGGCGCCGTTTTATGGTTCACAAGTAACGAAAAACTAGCGACTTACTATGTAGCACCTGAAAAGGCGGTTTCTCGTGCAAACTGCTAGGTGGCGAGCAATAATCTGGAGTATTGAATGGATCGTGGAAATCGCCAGTAGCATAGAAACAAGCAGATGCAAAGTCGCTGCCTGAGGCCGAGGCTACTGCGTTCTGTTGCGCACTGTACAGCTTAGTGTGATTTGAAGGTCATTGATATATTTATAGTACAGCCCCGTCGGGGCTATTGACAGGTGGGGAAAAATGTAGAGGTTCAACTAACCTTGAACCAAGTTCCACAAACGTTAGCTATCGGCCGCAGCCATTGTCGCTGCTGTCGCTTTCACCTTGGCTCACTTCCGCTTTTGGAAAGCCTCTCAGCAACAGGCTGCCTGGCTCACCGTGGTCTGACTTCTTGTTGTTCGATGGCCTCAGCAACCTGAAATGGCTGTAGTCTCTGTTTCTAAGTCACGCCGCCTGGTGGGTTCGCCCGACACTACTATCGCGGACCTCACCAGCACTCACCCAGATGGCATGTTTAAGTAGGTTAAATTAAAGGCCCTTGATAGTTTGAAAGTAGCGACTTTCTGTGAACTATGCTGCCGCGCCCTTGGCCGCGCCGCGCACCCTCGCCGATCCTCCTCTCTCACCTCTCCCATCGGATGGTGATCGGCTCCTCGGGCGGTCTTCGGGAAAAGCGCGCGGTAAGTTCGCTCTTTTTGTGTTTTCCTTTTTCGTCGGCGACATTTTTTGGGCAGCCGTCGCTGCTACGACCGAGCTCTCTGACATTGCGCGCTTGCACTTCCCGTTATTCGCGCTCCTTTATTGCAGCACTATGCCCAGTTGCTGCGCATTTCAGTCCACAAGCCGACGTGAAAAAGGCTTTGTTCTTTTCGCGATTCCGAGCGGCAAGAAAGACACCGTTAGAAGAAAAAACTGGCTGCACAACATCGGCCGCAAGAACTTTACGCCGACGAAGACTGCCCATCTCTGCGAGGTACTGTGCATTTCTTCCAAGCGACTGTGTATACTGAAACTGCATGCAAGCGCATCACTAATCTGGTAATTTCACTTAATTCACTGATAATTTTGCGTCGTTATGCGTGTTATTGTTTTCACTTCATGGTTCCGCTCAACGTGCTATAATAGCGACGGCTGATGCATACAACGCGCATACATTCGCATACAATGCCCGCTTTAATTTCTGAACCTAGGTCTCGCTTTTTAACGATAGCGCGTGCAATCAGGGAGATTATTAGGCATTAATAAGCTTGTGTCGCAGGAAAGCGTGTAGAGAACTCGTCCACAGAACGTGTCCGCAAAACTATATATCCGCACATCAAACATTTTTCTTTAAACCCTTAAAATTTGACCTTGTCCGAATCTGGCGAAAATTGGTCTCTAACCTAACTTGAATATGGCGAATTCAGTGGTTGCGTCCAAATTTCGGCACCTCCCGCAAAACGCAGCACCAGGAACTCTCTGAATTTGACCTCATCAAAATGTGGCCAAAATCGATGTCTAACCTACAGTTTGGGTATGGCGAATTCAGTGAAGTCGAATCCAAATTTCGGTGGTCGAGAGGGCCAATTTTTGGGGTGCGGACACTTTCCGTGGATGACGGGAAATCGGTGCGGGGATCTGTGGCTCTCGATTTTGGCTCGACATCACCTCAAGGTCGCCGACAGCGGGAGCTAAAGGCGTTTCATGCTTAATAGAAAAAAGTTCATATTCGTTTTCAAGTCGCCGCGAAAATTCTCAACTACAAAAACAATGGACCTTTTTCACGTTGGGACAGCGCCCCTAGCGGCGGCCGCCGAATCACATCTGGTGGTCCGGGCGGTTCGCGTGGCACAGTCAGTTTGGTGTTCCGTCGGTGGGTGAACGAATGCTGAAGATTTCGTGCTCTTCCGAACGTTCCGATTATAGTGTTTCATTCTTCGAACATGTTCTTTCTGTGTAGTTGACAATGTTTTCGCAGCCGAATTTCGCGCAATGTTTGGACGAGAGTCAAGCAGTGGACCAGCAACCAGACTTCTGTGCCGCCGATCAGTGAGAGCGCGATTGACGTACAGTTCGGAACGTCAAGGCGGCAACTGCGGAAAGGATAGGGATTTAAAGAGAAAAAATACATTCGCCGCATTGAATGTTGCATTCATCAGCACAACTCGCGGCTACTGTTTTTATTTTCTTCGACCTTTCGAAGCGGGCGAAAGCCCCGACGCCGCTAGCGTTCTTGTGTTTGAAGATAGATGGCACGTAATCTGGATGGTCCACGAAATGAGAAGGCACCCCTGCAAAAAAAAAAAAAAGAAGCACATATATGTATACGAGAAATGCACATCAGCCTGACCATTAGGAACTGTGCACTGATGCTGCTCTGACCACTGCAGTTTTAGGAGTAACTAACGAGAAGCAAATGTATTCGAAAGCCCGACCGGGTTACCTAGTCGAGTGTGCTCGTCGTTTGATAAGCTGCGGCACAGCTGTTAATGAGGCGCACTATCTCGTAACCTCATACACGCGCTGTGGAGGCACCGAGCTCGGGGCGCTTGTCGACTGGCTAGGGAACGCATGCACATAGTCTACTATACTGCGATGTCCTGAAATCCACTGCAGAATAAGTGGTCGAGACGACTGGGGGAGTTGCAGCGTTCTGGAGCTATCGCCGCCGTTTCAGCGAACACGGCGGCCGCGGCGCGCGCACAATCCCGCGGACGTACATTCCTTCCACAGCTTTCACTCCGCTCTTTTAGGCTCCCTTCTATTCGCATGCGGTGGTGATAATATAGATGCAAAGAGCGGCACGAACCTCGGAGACACGGACGGTGAAGAGGCAAACACAAACGCAGCGTTTGTGTGCTTCTTCATCCTCCGTGGCTCGTTCGCGCTGTTATTTGCGTGTGTTGAACCAACTAGCCTGGCAAGTTTCTCATCCCCATGGTACTAGGAGACAGGCCCGAGCAATTTCCGCTTATTTCTTCACGCAGCAGCTTGTGCTACACATCAGCAAACGGACAACAAAGGTGTCTCATCCTGTTTCGCCCTACAGTTTCTCGGAAGTGCAAGAAAATACAAAAGGAGCTCTTACCTGACACGAAGTGGTCGCTGCAGACACACGAGTTGGTTGTTCGCTGCCACGAAGTTCCATCAACATTCACACGGCACATTGCCTGCACCCACTTTGCCCTTTTAGCTGCGTGCAGTGATGCCGCGGGGAATATAAAAAGTCTCACATTTCCTATCTTTTTGTTACAATTAAAGTGCCCTACGAAGGCGCATCGCTGAGGCATCTCGCCGGTGATTTCAGCAGGCATGCAGAGCGCAGAGATGACGACAACAGCGCAGCAGCGAAGTGACGAACGAAACAACCGGCAGCACTACCATGCACTGCTCCTGCCGCCGCACTGGCCGACGAACCACCAAAAAACATGGCGGTCGTGAACTTCCCGCAATGCACTGCGCGCGCATGCGCAGAGTGCCACAATGAAAAAGGGCCATTAAGCCGTTGCATGTGCACTGCGCGGTGCCAAACTCAGACTGAATCTTAATGAAAATTTTAGGACGGCCATAAAAGCAAATGTCCCAGCTTGTTCCCAGCAAACATCCCACTACTAAAACTCCACTCGTGAGCATCTTCATAAACTGTACTTCCGCGAAAATTAGTTCGAGGTGAATCTAAATTTAACTAACAATTGGTACGCTGAAAATATTCTGGAATGTTCAAATATATTGTAAACATTAAGCTTCATATACTATGCCGTGTTGAGACAGACGGTATTGAACAGTCAAAAGGGATGTGAGATGTATGCAGCAAGTGGTTTTGTTCGTGACGCAAGCGCTCTTAAATGGCACTTTCATTGCTCGTGCGAGACGCTAATTTATGTGGCTCATGGTAGTCAAGCGTGTCGCATGTCTTACTCGTGATTTTATTCAATAAGAGAGTGTGGAAAAAGCGCGAACTTAGGAGCGCGCGCATGTGCCTGCCAGCTGCCCGGACGGCGAGCGAGCGATGCCCAAAAAAGCGTGCCGTGTGCAGCGCGCGCAGCCGGCGGGCGAGGATATTCGAGGAGGAAAACGCCCGAGTGGAGGAGAGTGTCGCTACTTTCAAATTATCGAGGGGCTTTAGGTTAAATGAAGAAGTGCCGCAGATGAAACCTGATGGCGACCTGTTCGCTGCACAGCGAGAGAGCGTGTTGTAGTTGGGACTTAACGAAGTCGACTACGTTAAGTAGTATTCCGCTTAATATTGAAGACAAACCTTGTGACTCTATAGCGCTGTGCGAGCTGGTGCCTATAAAACTGTAAAAACGAAATAGCCAAAATATACGAAGACAGAGTGAACACTGTGCTTTTTTTTTGTGAAAAGTGTGAAGATTCTTGGTTATTTGGAGAGTGGCAGGTGACGCCTCTTCTGTTCTTGTAAAGGCAGATGTGGGCCATGAAATATAGGACACTGAGCACCCTCTCCTCCTAAGCGGAGGAAGCGACATCTTTGTTCCACTTGTTCACAGAAGGCAAGGGAGCAATATTTGATCGCAGATAATCCATCGACTCGTGTGTACACAACAAAGACGAGTGCTCCGGGTTCCGGTTCGGGACCGAGTAAGACACTGAAAAGTGACGGCATTACTTTATCTCCATTCACGTCGAGGAGGCCCACCTATACCGTTTTTGACGAAGCACGTTTTTTGGCAGCAGTCAAGCTGCAGCCCGCGGTGACTCACCTGCTATATGCAGTGGCTTTAACAGGCACGCTAACGTCATCCGCCGTCCGATCAAAGCCAGAAAAGTGCAACAGGAGCAATAGACTTTTCTTCACCATTGAGTCGCAAGAAAACCCAGTTTAATTTAGTTTGTGTGGTTTTACATTCCAAAGCGACTCAGGCTGTGAATGACGCCGTAGTAAAGGACTCCGCAAAATTCGGCCGCCTGGGGTTCTTTAACGGGCACTGACATCGCGCAGCACGCAGTTACCTTGCTTTTCGCCTTCTTCGAAAAGCGGCCGCCGCGGCCGAGATTCTATGTAAAACGGTAAAGATGTAAGAAGCAAACGATGTGGCTGCGTTACGCTCGTGCGTTTTGCTGGTGTTGGCAATGAGAGGCGCTGGCGGCGCCGTCAGTGCACTAGGGGCTTTCCAGTTCCCTATGACCGAAGTTGTCTGCCCCATTGAGACGTGCACACAAGAGCTAAGGAAGGTTTGTGTAGGAGTGTTGTCGCTTCTTTCTTTCAGGGCTCAGTGACGGAGTGTATGTTGACCATAGTCGACCAAGTAGACATAGCGTACCCGCAGTGCTGCATAATAATAGCAATCTCTCTCTCTCTCGCGCACACACACACACACACACACACACACACACACACACACACACACACACACACACACACACACACACACACACACACACACACACACACACACACACACACACACACACACACACACACACACACACACACACACACACACACACACACACACACACACACACACACACACACACACACACACACACACACACACACACACACACACACACACACACACACACACACACACACACACACACACACACACACACACACACACACACACACACACACACACACACACACACACACACACACACACACACACACACACACACACACACACACACACACACAGAAGCTTTCTGTATTCCTCCCTCTCATGAGCATCTTCATAAAAGAGTCACCCAGGCACACAACTTGACTAACATATCGTAATCCATAGCCGGTTGTGTACACTTTGGATGAGTAGTCTCGAGTAAGACGGCCGGACAGCAAGCCGGCATGGTGGGTCCCCCACACGCAATTGGTGAATTCGCTTCTTCGATCGAGGTCGCGAGCCGTGATTCGTCAATGTCAGGCGGCCAGCAGCGACCGCTGCTTCATTCGCGAAAGGCGAGTATACGTGGCTCGCGCATCAGCTTCTTGGCCGCCGTTTGGCAATGAGGCTAGGGTGTCCTATGGCCCCTCGTCGGAGTTCTCACCCGTAGCGGTCCACCGCAGCAGTCGTCCATCAATCTTTGTTTGGCCTCTGTGCCGTCGACATCCCCGCACTGAGCGAACGACGTGGACAGCCTGCTGATAAGAAGGGAGGGGGGGGGGGGGGGCGATGTAAGGTGTTTGAATGACACAGAAGAAGCCCTGGCTTCTTTTCGCTTTATGTAATGTTTACGTTCATTTCCTCGAGGATGATAAAGCTTCGTGAAGCACTCTGTCAGTATAAGAGAGGGTCATCGCTGCTTTCATAATGTGTCATAATCAAAAACTGCTGCATTCTCTTTCGCTCAGGAGCTGTTGTCAGTTGCGTTAAGCCCATATAACAAGAAGTCGTTAGATGCATCAACGTGCTTCTCTGCCGCGACCAGAAAAAGTCGCGGGCGCTGTCTGCTTCCTCCGACTGCGGCCAGATGGTAGATGACATCGAGGAGCCCTAGCTCTTACAGACGGCGCGTGGTACTGACAGGGCATTCAGCGTTCACGGCCAAAATTACCTACACAGTAATGCCATGTTGCACCTTCATACCTTGTTGTAAAACGCGAGTTAAATATACGAGAACCAAGCTACTTTGGAAGTATATACCGTTGATGGGCCAGCGCCGCAGAAAGCTTCTGCGCTCTTTATTGGGAGGACATTATATTAACCTTTTGTAGCAAACTTCCTGAGTGTTTTTGAAATCACTACGACTAGGAGAAAATTCTTGGAAGCATCTAAAACATGGTAAATATTTTGCCCAGTGCGCCTGCATTTAACGGCTTAGGGACAATGAAACACATGAATTCGCTAAGGTTTCGTTGAAGATGAAAAGGCTCTTAAATAATTCGCATTTTAAATTACAATATCAAGATACTTTTTTTATTCCCACAGAGTACATCGAACACGCCGCTGAGACATAAAAAACCTGCTGGTTCGCATATTCTCTTCCCTCGGACAATCAATGAAACCGTTCTAGTGATACAGGCTGCGGCCAAGAGCCAGTGGAGGAGCCAAGTAAAATTCATTGCTTTTTCCAACTTCTGATCACTTCATGCAGCTCTTCGACTTTTGGTGATTTAAATTCAGCAAATGCCAAACTATTTAGGACGCGCGTGCAAAATACCAGGAAGTAGTAACTGTATACAAAGGCATTGACGGATTCATTTATTATCCAACAAGAGGACAATATATACGAAACGTTTATAAACAGTGTTACACTCAAACAACGCCATCTGCACGTATACAGCAAAGACTCGTAAATCAGTGAGATATTATCAGTTAGAGTTCATGTCCTTCTCAGGTCAGTATTTCACGAACGAAATAGATCAAATTGGGATCACAATGTGTCCATATTGAAATTTTTGGTGGTGTGCAGGCGCTTGGCGCAGGCACTTTATGATGTTGGTGCTGATGTTTGGTGTCATTTCAAATTCTCAACGAGTGCGGTGTTTTTTCGTAGTCAGCGTTTGAATTTCAGTCCCTTGTGTCGTTTTCTCGTAATCGCATATTTGTAATCGAATACGCGCATTGCGATGTAGAAGTGCAAAATCACCGCAACAGCGTTGTTTTTATGGTCTTGGCATGGATGTGGTAAATAAAGGCTGCCAGAATATAATCGATGATGCACCAGCACACATCGCTACCCTCCGTATGATTCAAAAAAAAAAAAAAAGGAGTTCTCCGCAGTGATCAGCAGGTTTGGATTATAGGGTGTTCGGGTGTATGACTCAACCGGGCATCTTGAACAATGTCAAGAAGGCTGCCCTTCATCTCCTGCTTCGCAATGCCGAACTTGCACTTATTCTACAAGCTTAGCATCCGTTACGGCAGCAAAATGGCGGCATGCCAGGGGGCCGTTCTTGCTTCGTAAACGGCAGTCGGCGGAGCAGGCCCACGCGGTTGGAGGGAGACGCTTGGTAATAAGGCTGTTTCAGCAAATAAGTATTATGGTTTCGCAGCTTTCCATTTATTAATCGCTTTTACGTTGTAATTCGGAAACCTGCTTTGATCTGCACTCTATGAAGCGAGAAATAATGAGTTATCTACAGTGCGTGCGGGCTGCATCAGATTCTGGAAAACCAGCCGCAAACATTGTTTTCAAAGCGCGCGGTATACAAATAGCGTACTGCGCCTCGTTTTAAAGGTGGTCTTGTCATCCTTCCAACGGATGTGATTTGTTTTGCTAAGAACGCTGCAAAGCACTTGCAGCGCGAAAGATGCCCAATAAGAAATAGCAGAAAGAGCAGGGTTTCACTCCATTTTCTAGCTCTTGCGGTGCTCTTACAGATAGACGCATGATGAGATAAGCAACCTGCTGGACTCTTTGCTTCCTAGGATTCGATCTACTTGCAGGGGAAATGCAGCCGTGCAATGGCCCTTTCAAGTTGCAGGGAATTGACATTATTGTTGTGAAGAGAAAAACTGCGAGCTGGTCATGTGGGCTTTAACACGATCACAGCTGCAATTCCAACGTGTAGGCCAGTTTCCTGTCTCCCCTTGGTGCAAGCAGGCAATGGTAAAACTGTTGCTACCCTATACGCGGCTTAAATTCAGTGCGTTGCTCGGTGTTGTTAGGAGCTATTCAGTTTAAAAGCTTCCGAGCAAACTTATCAGCACGCTGCTTTCTATCCTCATCACGAAAGCGAGCTCCTCGGGTATCTACGATTACAAGAGCACCCGAAACCGACGTCGTTTCTCTGTCTCCACGGTGACGTTTCCTAGTTGCGCCTCCTAGAAATCTTCTGCTTCCGTATCTTTGCTAGTAATACTACGGATACCGGTTCATGGAAAAAAGTGCGTTCCGAAAAGGGAAATAGAGGAATGAAGTGTGAAACAGCAATAGCGCTGAAAGTGTAGGGCGGTAGAGCCGTCATTGAGACATCGCCCCATTGAAACGCCTGACTCCGCCTGAATCCGCCTCGCATTCGGGAGGTACGGGGTTCGATCCCCAGTGCCGCCGGGTACCCACCGGTTTTCAATGGGTACAAGATTTCCCCCGGCCTGGTGCCCGGCTCTTCTGGGGTGAAATGCTTGGGAAAAGGGGCCATGAACCAAAATGTTGGTTCAAGAAGAAGACACAGGACAGAAATATTTCTGTCCTGTGTCTGGGAGAACATAGCGTCTTAGATATCGGCTCGATTGTTTAAGTCTTCTAATCCATTGCATCTTTTTTAGGGGGAAATTCTTACTAAAGCCGCGCTACACGAGTATTGATATGGTGTTGCCGTAGATGTGTTCCAATTGAAGTCAAACGCCGGAACCTATAAAGGCGGCGCCTGGTACAGCATCGCTATTTGACCTCCATGTGGTTCCAGATTCCTCACCTTTCGACACATGTTGCGATACAGCCGTTGTCTACGCTGCGTTATGGGCGGTTCCATATCATTTCGCTACTCATTTGGTATGTATTCATCGACTAGCCAGGTTAGCAGCTAGCTTGTGACGGATTCAAACTAACGACGCACGTACAGGGTCGTCCACTTTTAGTGTGAACATGCGAGCACGTGGTCGCTCTCTACAAAACGACATTTCGTCCGACGCGGCCACGCAGTGAAGTTAAGCTGCAGGGTATGCAAAGCAACACTATCTTGTCGCTCAAAGCTGGCAACGGCATTGGTGGCAACGGCGCTCCAAAGAGAGCGACCACCACTTTGCTTGCGGGAAACAGCGCACAAAGACGAAGCACATATATGGACAAGAAGAACGACAAGATGAAGCGCTGAACTAACAACTTTTGTTTGGAAAACAAGGAGAGCCAGTGTTTAAGAGTTGCCCTATCAGGCCACGTGACCACGGAAACCAAAACGGGAATCCTCAAGAACCAAACTAAACATATGACTCAGGTACGATCGATGCGAGGGCAAGAACGCGCGTCGCTAAAAAAATTACAACATAATCAGAACAAAGCACAAAACTGATATCTTCAACGCCAGAAACATTGCAACTGTGATAAATTTTGCGCAGCCTAAACGCGCACGGTAAGAAGGCAAAACAAAACACAGAAGGCAAACGACAGAAGATTTGAAGCCACCAGGAAGGAGAAGAAAAAAGGTGGCTAAAAAACGTGACAGTACGCATGATGAAAAAACCTGATAAATAATGGAGCAACAACAAATAACACAGCAAAACATGAAAATCAAAGAACGGGAGGTAAAATCGCTGAAAACAATTGAAAAGGCAACAAATAACATAGCAACCGCCGAACGGGCGCATGTGAGCTGCGCTCAGAAACAGGTACAGGACCCATTGTCCGAGTATATAAATGTTTGAGGTGCGGGCTGAGGTTTCGTTGACGAAACAGTAAAGAATTTGTCGGATGAGTGCGGTTTTCTGACACAATGTTTATTTAGCGAAAACACGTCGTTGACCAGTAGGGAAAACCACTAGTTAAAGGCCCACCTTCATTCTCTGTTGTTTTCTCCATCAGCGGCGTCCCATATCAGTCGAATGCATAATCATTTGGCCCATCTTGGTTTTGATTATGCCAAGGGCAGAAGGAATGCATTTCTGAGTCTGAATACGTTTCTGCAAATTATTGTTAATGCTGGCTTGTTAGTACCCGCTTAATACATGTCTGTTTGCCAATGCTGTCATATGTTATCCGGAGTGGTGGCTATTTCAGCTAACCTGAGCAGTTTTTCCCATGCCCCTTCCCTTGTAAGATGCGGGAAATAAATGAAATTAAAATATCTGGACACCACCTTAGGGAAACTAAGACCATGCCTAAGTAATCAATCTTACCGCTGTATTAAGGCGAAATAAGAACTGCAGCTAATAAACAAAGCGGACTAACTGAGGGCTATAGCACTGATTGGCTCAAAGAATGGAGGAAAGAGTATAGATAATAAAAGCGCTAGTTACGGAACTCTAAAAGTCGTGCGGGCCTCAGAACGGCGCTTTGCTCTCCGTGGACGGGAGGGTCGTGAAAGTCCTCGCTGCTGAAGGCGGAAACGGTGATGCATCGTCTTTCTGCTGTGCGCAGTTATGTCCGGCGCCGGGTGGCACTTGGAAGAATGGCGAGGACATTTCGGTGCGCATGGCGTCTTTGGAACGACACTAACTCTCAGAGATCCTGGCTTTACTTATTTATATACACTGCCATAAATCTGCCAGGCACGTCATGAAAACAAGCACCACTGTCTGGAACAGCCGAAGGAAACCAGAGTCTGCACTGTTGAGCACATTAGCCACAAATTCTAGCTCTTCCCGCTGGGGAAGCTCTTGCACGTAGTGTAGCACCGCCCCACAAGACCCAGCTCTCAGGATACGCTAAATGATTTGGCTGGGGCTTACACAAAAAGCTTCACAAAGCGTCAAGAGCTCATGGCAATACGGGACCACGAAAAATTGGCATCTTACAGCAAGTCGCCCTAGCTACTCATTCCCATTTCTGCTTTTCTTGCTTCTTTCTGTTTACTAATCTTGTCCACATGAGTACCCGTGCGTTCCCTGCGGGCGGCCTAAACAAATCCTCCCTAAATGAGGCGAATTCCTTTTCGTTTGGGGGGGCTGCGCCCCCGGCCGTAGTCCTCACCCGATTGTTTGCCCCGTTCGCTAACAAGCAGGGACAGGCGCTCTGAGGGCTGGGCACAATTCCATCTATCCTCGGCAGCTTGTCTTCGTCCCTCCCGCCTTGGAACAAAACGAAACCCGCAATTAGATCAGCGGAGATCGGAAAGGGGGCAAAGTTTCGACGAAATGAGCCTTGAGATTTCCCGACCAGGCTTGACATTGCGGGCCCAGGGAAAGGAAATAAACGTTGACTCCTTGCACCCATCGCTTCACCGACCATTGACCAATCCACGGCACGCTCCACGCTCATTTTGATATCCATATCTCATAAACGTTGTTTGCCAATTGTTTACAGACTGGCGTGTCCACGCACCTCGGCGTTTTAGCCCGTGCATGTCAGTGCGCGTTGTACTCCAGTCGTCAGTGTTGACGGCATCTCAAGCTGCTGTCATTCTGGTACTAGATAACTATGCTCTCGTTGAATTCACTCGTTGCATAAAGTTCTTCGGAATCTGTAACAGTAGTGCCGAAACATGGCGCCTGCAACTTCACGCGCATAGCACGAACAAAAACAGGAGGTTATAGGTTGCCTTTAAAAAATAACACCGCGCGAAGAAACCGGACACAAGAATAGGACAACACACATGACGGGGTCCCGTCCCGTCTTGTGTGTTGTCCTATTCTTTTGTCCGGTTTCTTGGCACTGTGTTAATTTTTGGAAATTATGAACCAACTATCCCAGACAAAGATTCTAATAGGTTGCTTTTCCTACGACTTTCCTTTGATGGGAACCTGTGTTGACAGCAGTCATGCCTTGTCGTCCGTAAATAGATCTATTTTTTATGGTTGCCGTCTGCCTGTATGCATTTCATTTGCTGCACCTTCTGGGAACAACCGTCACCGACCACTGTCAGCATTGCATTCTTTATGTGCTTTTCGCAATCACAGTGATGACTTCACGAGCACAGAATAGACATCTTTCTTCTGCAACGTATAAGAGGGCAAATCAGTGAATCTTAACACATTCTTATGCTAATAATTTAGGTTTACGTAAAAAGGCTTTATTTGGAAGTAGTGTTAAGATTAGCATCCCATTTAAGCTTCGGAAGCCGTCAAGTTGTATTTCATTACCTATTTCCAAAACTGTTATCGCCGCGATGGCCATTCAGTATAGGTCATGAAACGTACCGGTCATAGAGTACAACACGGCGTCACCGCGCCACACACATCAAAAGGAAAGGTACGACAACCACAAAACTTACAGTAGCTTGCAGCTTAAGTACGCCTTCAGTGAATAACGGAATGTGGCAAGAAAAAAGAAAGAGGGCATTGAGCGTGCCTTTGTGCCATGTCGGCTATAGAATTCCAGCTCTCACGCAGCGCACGCAGTAAAAAAGGAATAATATTGCACTGGGAGGCTTAAAATGGGAAGGGATTAGTGAACTATAAGCAGCTAGCCGCTGGAAAGAATGCCGGTCATTCGCTCGGCTGTGTATTATATATTGTCTCATGGAGGTGACACTGCTGAAAGCACTGACACTAGTGTGAAACAAAAATGGCTAAACAGAATGTTTATTTGGGCAAGTTGGTAGACGTCCCGTGTCTTTCTCGTTCTTGTCTACCATTGTTCGCGCTGTTTTACAATTATGAAACAGAAAATAAATTTTTATTTGTCTGGCTTGCCCCTCACGAGAACAAAGCAGTGAGCGTCATCGACACTAGTCGAACCGTAGAGTAACATAACGAAATATGTGGTCAAACTATACGAATGCCCGCAGCACTCGGCACTGCTCATATTAAAGTCGGCAAAGAAGCATCTCTATATAAACCGGCCAAAGGAAGCTAGAATACCCTGGAATAACCTGGGTGCAGTCCCGCTTGGTTGCAATCAGCTGAGGTAAATATCACCGTACCTCGCGTTACAAAGAAAGTGTTAAAGCCGCGTCTTGGTGACACTGATCGGGGAATAAGGTAAGCAATATAAGGCGGCATGCCAGAGATTCTTCTGTTGAGGCGCTCCTGTCCGTGTTCTCTTCTGTGTCTTCGTGTTGTACAGGGTCTTGAATATTTGGGGGCTGGGATTTCAAAAATTTCTATGCAAAATCTACTAACCCATTCGAGTTGAAATAACGTTCACAAAGTAGCAAAATATAGTCTACGTTATCTGATAAGTGATTCAACATCGGTACTTGCGTAGATTTCTCGAAATCGAGAAAAAACTGCTCTCGGTGGCGTGCACAATTTTCGCAGAAGAGAGTCGAAAAGCTAATTTAACATGATGCGTCATCTGTCGAGCAGTGAGACAAGCTCCTTCCCGGCCGTTGGCGCGCTTGCCTCGCTGCCCGACAGATGACGCACCATGTTAAAATAGCTTTTCGACTCTCTTCTGCGAAAATTCTGCACGCCGCCGAGAGCAGTTTTTGCTCGATTTCGGAAAATCTAGGCAAGTGCCGATGTTGAATCACTTATCAGATAACGTAGACGATATTTTGCTACTTTGTGAACATTATTTCAGCTCGAATGGTGTAGTAGATTTTGACTAGGAATGTTTTAAATCCCAGCTCCCAAATATTCAAAACCCTGTATATGCGCGCCGTTTTAACATGGATTGGTTTGGTTTATGGGGCTTAACGTTCCTAAGCGGCTCGGGCTATGAAAGACGCCGTATTGGAGGGCTCTGTAAACTTCGACCACATGGGATTCTTTAACGTGCACTGACATCGCACGGCTCACGGGCGCCTTGCTTTTCGCCTCCATCGAAAAGCGGCCGCCGCTGCCGGGATTCGATCCCGCATCTCTGGGCAGAGTAGTCCAGCGCCCCAACCCCTGCACCACCACGGCGGGGAAAAATATTAGATTGCTTCTCGATATTATTTATCCTTCAAAAAAAAAAGAACATCACATTGATGCTTTGAAAATAAACAAGGGTAAAGACAAACATTAGAAATTTAGACATCAAGTGGTATTTAGCACGTGACGGCTCAAGGCACACAACATGTACATGTACTTGTACTCTGCGTCACGTCGTCGTGAGTTGTAGAGTTGGGCATCGGTGCGTTGCTGGTCTTTAAAGGCCCACTGTCCACCCTCCGGTCGAAAATATTATCTTCCCCGGTGACTGTGAGACTTCACCCCTAGAACGCAAGGCCGCAAAATGTTTTTGAAAAGAGTAACTAATAACGCAGTTACAGCCACCGCAATCACCCGATTCTGTCATGCCTCTTTCCTTCCGTTCCCTCGCAAAGGTTTTTCACTCTCCTGCCCGAGGTCGTCTAGCCTCCGCAAGGCAAATTCCCCTTCCTCCTCCGCGTTTGGCGGGAGGTGGGGCGTGGCACTCCGCGAGCGCGAAAAAAAAAATACGGTCGAGGGAGTGCGCGCCGCTGGATTCAGTCTGGCCGTGGCGAGGAAAAAGCGCGCAGCGAGCGGTAGACACCCATCCTTCTCCCGTCAGTCAGCGAGACGGACCAATGGACGTCGTTCGCGGTACGCACGTCATTACTGTGGCACGTTGGGCCAGCGCACAAAACGGGGAAGTGGCTTCCCAAAGGAGAGCATGAGAGAGCTTTGAATTGTATTTTCGATGCTTTGCGGCGCGCGTGTCACTGTAGCATTTTGCACAGACTATCTCCGGTACCTGATCGAAACACTGGGCTCCTTTGTTTAAAAGGGCCTTCCCTAGACAGTGGCCCTTTAATGCCCAACCGGATGAGTCGTCGGGCTTTTTCTGTACCGTGGAGGCAGGCGACGATGTCGAGATTGCCCTAGTCGGTGACGTGTAGCAGCATTGGGTTAGTGTTGTCGGGGGCTCCCTGCCGTTCAGAAGTCGGAGCGGGGTTCGCCTGGTTGCCACCTGGACTGCGGCTTTATGGGCAACGGTAACGTGCGGCAAGATGGCGTCCTGTTTTAACGCGATACCGTTAAGGGCCCCGTGTCGCAGAAAAGTCGGTGTCGTCGGCGGCGGCCGCCGTGCCGCGTCGTCCGGCGTTGGCCGTGAGCGAAAAATCCCAGAAGCATTAATAAATAAAAATAAGTAGGAAAAATCGCCGACCTAAGGAACCGAACGTGGGCCTCCGGGGTGCGAAGCGAGCACGCTAACCACTCCGCCGTGCAAGCTAGGTGGCTTGAAATGGACAAAGGCGCGTCTATTGATTGCGGTGTTGTGTCAGAAATGTCCCTGAGAGAAGTGTATTGTGGCGTAAATTAATAATTATGAGCATGTAATATACAGAATTACAGAACACGCAGTTAAGCGAGTGGCAAATTACTTTTCCGCTGTACTTCCTTTTTGCTTGGCGTGCACGTAGCGCCATCATGCGTGTGGCGCACGGAATAGGATAGCGCATGGCCTCCGAGATCTTCATCGCGCCGGCTTGGATCGGCAACGATGTTGCCGACGGACTACGACTGCAACTTGAGGCCCGCGCGTTTCGGCAAGGTGGCTGGCAGCGCTTCTACGTCCCGGAAGGATTAATAAATAAAAATGAGTATAGCAAGTTGCTCTATGTAGGAAATCGAAACAGCCTCCCTTCTCAGTGCATGCCTCAGCCGCATTGTATGCGAAGGAACGCTTGCACGCGCGAACTGGAGCCGAGTGAGTGAAAAACTTTATTAAGTATATTTAAGGGAGGGGGATGTGTAGGTGGGGTCCCTAGTCCGGGACTCCAGCGGCCGAAAGGTTCTCTCGCAGAGGCCGCTAGGGGAAGTTATGACGTCACCGCTAGGACATGAAGCGTCGGAACATGAGCTCGCTCTTGAAAGACGTGTAATCAAAGCGGTTGCGTCTACCAGTGCCGGACGCACTACACTGTCTCTTGTGCGCGCGAACTGTAGCGAAAAGTTTCTACTTTCTTTGTGTCACTCAAAAGCGCGACAAGCAAATGAGTAGACGGTGCGAACGGGGCGCGATAACACTATCGCGTTCCATTCTTAAAGGCAAAGCTTTAGCGTCCTCCAAATTTTCTATCACCTGGTTGATGGTATGGATATGATCGATAGTAGATACCGTTTCCGAAACCCTGCTTGATCCTTTGCTTGATTGCAGTCTAAGGTCGTCCTGATTCTATTAGCGATTACCTTAGTGAATACCTTATACGTAAAAGACTTGGCGTGATTCCCAGGAAAGCGCTTCCTTCCTTCTGCAACTTCTGCAACTTCCTTTTAGACTGCTTGCTCGGTGCTCTCCTGCACCATTGTCCGAAGAAGCAGAACTCGTCATTGTAGAGATCATTCGCAGGACGGAATTCCCACTAATTCATACGGGAGATTAACTACCAAAACAGCACCGATAGCTTTTTAAAAGTGGTAAATCGAAAAGAAGTGAGCGTCAGACCATTTTTACCTACCAGGAGCAAAGCAGTGACACGCCGGAGGAAGTGCACTTTTCTCCTTTCGATGGGTGGTGAGGTAGACTGCTCCACCTACATGTGCTTGACTTCGAATGCAGTTTGTTCATTTCACGTCAACTGTTCCAGTCTGTACGCTGAACCATCTGTTTTAAAATATCATAGCCCATTGTCTTACTATGACGGACATTATGCCGAGTTGTTTTTGACGAAATAAAAAATCGCGGTCACCATCTGAAGTTTGCAAGTGATAAAAAAATTCTAGTCAAAGAAAAATTCAAAAAAAAATATTTTGCCGCTTAATTCTCCAAAATGTTTCCGCAGAAACAAATTGCATCGCATAAAATGCATTACAAACTTAGATATCAAGCACAAAAAATACAAAAATTAAATTCCTAATTTTTAAATG
This sequence comes from Amblyomma maculatum, assembly GCF_055883805.1. Taxonomy (NCBI): domain Eukaryota; kingdom Metazoa; phylum Arthropoda; class Arachnida; order Ixodida; family Ixodidae; genus Amblyomma; species Amblyomma maculatum. Next base: position 33,982,347 of record NC_139351.1, on the reverse strand, counting down.
AAGTTTCATGTTTTCACAGTAGCTAGTTTAACAGTTTCTCTAAGTTTTGCAGAAGCAAATAATCCTATAAAAATATTCCAGAGGACAAACAGCTTAAGGCGTATGCGCAAAAAACCTTGAATTGGAGAAAATTAGTCTTTATTTATATTCCTCTGTCAACTGCATACTGAAGTGTTCATATTAAAATATCAGATTGTATACTACACAACACAATTCAGTGTCATTTACTTTTGCTTATTCAGGGTACTTTTTGTTTCAAGCGAGAAATAATTGAGGCAACCAGAGCGTTGCTTCATGCTTGGTCTTCACTGCAGCCCACTTACCACTGGCTATGACTATACACAGAACCAGCACTCCACTCTTTCAACACTGCTTGCGTGTATCTTATTATTGATTTGCTAAGCTGCTAAGGTACTACCAACTTGCAGGAAGTTTGCCCTGATAATTCAACGCCTCCATAATCTCGTTCCAGCACATTTCATAATTGTAAAAAGGACGAGGTGTTACATAGGATACATAGACATTGCATAGGTAGACTTAAGTGGTTATAAGCCAGTCCACGAATATTTAATAACCCCGCCGTGATGGTACAGTGGTTAGGGCGCTCGACTATTGTGCCCAAGGACGCGGGATCGAATCCCAGCCTCTGCGGCCGCTTTTCGATGGAGGCGAAAAGCAAGGCGTCCGGGTGCTGTGCGATGTCAGCGCACGTTAAAGAACCCCGAGTGGTCGAAATTTTTGTAGCCCTTCATTCACCACGGCGTCTCTCATAGCCTTAGTCGCTTTGGGAAGCTAAACCCCATAAGCCAAACCAAGTCAAATATTAAGCAGTCGTGACGGAGTGTAAGTGAGCCAGTTTGGTATAGAGTCACTGAACTGTATCGCTATCAGTTTAGCGCAGTCTGAACACCGCGTTCATGCGTGTGGTCAGACAAGCAAAACACCCCATTTCAACGCATAATCTTGGAGCTCTTGTACCACCTCCAAGCTTTAATTTTCTTCAGTCATTCGGTATTGCCCCGTTATTGCTCCGTACCTCCTTCATTCGAATGGAGTTTCTATTTCTCGTTCTTTTATAACGCGTGGCGTGTTTCAGCGTCTGAAGCCGTAAAATAATTACCGAATTGCGCCCCACCGTATAGAGAGAGGGGAGTAATTTGGAGAGAGTTTTTCCGTCACTGCCCGGGTGGCGGCGGCGGCGGCCAGGCATGCTCCAAAGCGCAGGACAGTATAATGAGCTTCCCTTGTCGGGCTAATAAGCTCGGCCGCCTCCTCTGCTGCGCTAGGGCACGCTTCATCTCTTCTCTTTTTTCGCTGCCTCGGCACTACGGCTTCGTGAGAGAGAGAGAGATAGAGAAGGGCTCGTGCATTTAGCTCTGGCCACGCTGTACGCGCACGGAGTAAGTGTATGTGCACAATGTATGTTTTCGCGTTTCTGCTGGCGAAGCTCTCGGGCCTTGCTCAGTCTGTATTTGAAATCGTGCGCAGCGCACCGGATTCCTGGCGTTGTTTGTATATTTCGAGTGTGTGGATTCAGGGAGGAAAGCAGGACGAGTATGGCTAAAGAGAGTAAGAAAGGGGCGGTAGGCGCGGTGCTGTTTAAACAAGGGAAGATGCGCGCTTCGTTGCATTCTCCTATGTGCGTGTATCTGTGCACGGGCGCGCTTTTATCCCATTAATTTGAAGGCCCCACAATGAAGCGTCGTGTTTAAACACCAGAAATCAGTAGATGGGAAACGTGCGTATGAGTAAGCAGTCTTAAGGGGGCCTTTGCTACTTGTCTATAATACATTACATGCCTTCTATACCGTTGGCTATATGGAAAATTAAGGATTCCGTGAACACATTCTGAATTCCTTCGCGAATACTGCGATGAAACGCATGGTCTTGCCGTGGAGCTCTCATAAACTGCCATGCGTAAATTGGATGAGTCAGCGCTCATCTCGTGCGTGTTACGGGAGAGCAAGTGTTTGACGAAGGCGGGAAACTGGGAGCAGAATTTCCCTACACTACAGAAATCAGATAATGAACGGAAATCAATAATGAGGTCTTATAGCGAACTACTTCGACCCATCCAGAACACCATCCAGAACGGCCTTTAAACGGCCTTTACAGGCTGTTTAAGGATTCCCGCAGGGCATGGTTTGGGAGAGAAAAGGCCGCGGATCTCCCGCGTTGATTAGGCTTCACTGAACTAGCTATTTTGTGCTCTGTGACCCACCGAATCGTTTGACGCCGCTTGAACGTTTTGTGCCAAATTAGTGGCCTACGAACTTAGTACAAATGGTGGTACTAAGGAGCCCAACCTCAATGCCCGCCAGACTGGGGTATATATAGCGAAATGAAAGTACAAGTCTGCATTGCGGCGCTGAAGCACCGCCGTTACTCAGGAATGCTATTACTCTTTCGGTTTGGGACGAGAACTGCAAGGTAGGCCCTGCATTCTGCCCAACCATCCAGCTGAAGACTCCGATGTCTAATCCATCCCGCCGCAAGATGGCTTACGTGGATCCCCACCGGAGGTCGATTGCTTCATCCGAACTGGGCAGCACCGCCCATGATCTAATCGACGCCCTGGAATCCGCCACCGATCCAACCGGAAGTAAGACCCGTCCAGCGCTCGGGAGATGGAAAGTTCGGAGCAGCTACTGCCTCGGACAGCGAAGCATCGAAGCTTCAAGACCTGAGATGCCACCTTACTTAACGGTGTCCCGTTCCAGAAATTGTGCACCTATCAGTTCTTCGACTACCACTGTGGGTGGCCGACGCATCGATCGCCGCAGCGCTATAGCGTGGAAATGTACACTAGCGTACATGTCCACGAACCGGTGTGTAAGGGCCGCTGAAGAGGTGGAACAGGAATCCTAGTTGCTCGAATAGAAATGAAAGTCATTCAGAATTTCCTTTGTGAATACCGTGGCGTGAAGGGAGCTTTGTTCACGTTGCCGTCTCGCAAGTCACATAAAGAACTGCAAGATGAATATTGTTTTTATTTTGCTTAATAAAATTTGGCTGCTTAACACTATTTTTGCAATGCTCCTTCCATTTGGCCGATTAAATAGATAATGTGTTCTGCTTAGCTACCGTGCACTACAAAGCCTGCTATGCATCTAATATATCTATGTGCATATTTCACATGTCATCGCTATGTTTAAGCTATGTTTATCCGGAGCACATTTTCACGTTTTTGATGAAAAGTTACTTTCTTCCCTACGCTTTAGTAAAGTGTTCGTCACTCACTGATATAAAGCTGCACAGCAGCATAGGATGAACAAGTCGTAGACTCCCATCCGGTATGGGCGTTATGCCGGACGTGGGTAAACCTGCAGGTGTCTAAGCTCCAAAGGCTTCGGTCTCTGAGAAGTCATCTAGACTTGTAGTATATATATTAGTTCTGTCTGTGGTATAGGGTTCTTAAAAGTGTCCTGAAGATATAAGCATCCTCCATGGAGTTAGCCTTTTTGGTTTACAAGACCATACCGATGACACGTCTCAGCGTGTGCAATGAAACGCGATAAAATGAACGCTTACAGCCTGCGGTAAATTCCATGCTTCGTATGCGTTCAGTGCAAGCACACACAAAAAATATGTAAAAACGAATCTCTTCAACCAGCGTATACGCCGTTGACTGCATGTCCCATGTGCTTGAAGCAGTATAGGCTTGAGAGAGGTGGTGAAGGGTGGCAGTTCCTGGCCCTACGGGGCTGGGACGGTAGGTCAACGCCGCTTGCGGCGCGGGCTAGCCAGCCACCGAATTTTATCTGTTGTAGGCCGTCATTGCACCCGCCACTGCTTCGGTGGTGGACGACGGCTGTTGTTGCGGCGCGCGTCTTTCTCTCCCCCTTCTTTTTCCTTTCTTCTCTATTTTCTCTTCTGTCTGCACGAGGCAGCGGAGGTGGCTCAGCTACAGAGCCAGTAGCAGGCCCGTGCATTTTCTTTTCCTTCTTCCTACAGCCACAACAAGCAGTAGGCTTCATTCAATAAGTATTTTACTGCATGCCAATCAGCCCAATATTTATTTTCCGTTCAAGACCTATGAAATGAGTCGATAGATTAAACGCAACATAAATATACAGCACTGAGCTGCACAGGTGATCTAATAGATCACTCAGTAACTAACATATCTCCTTTCCTATACTGAAACGCGAATCGCTGGGAACGTCAGCCATAATAACAGCGCCCTGAACGGTCCAAACGAGTAGAGGAGAGGACACAACAGCGCTGACGGTCAACTAAACTTTATAAGGAAGACAGCAGGCTTTTATACCCGCTGCCTTATTATTAGGAAGTTCAGTTGACAGTCAGCGCTCTTGTGTCCTCTCCTCTACTCGTTTGTACCGTCCAGGGCGCTGTTATTATAGAACATCAATAAAATGAATGACAGCGCACCATTATTGCTTCATATACTTTCATATCGAAATAAAACGAATGACAAATGCCCTGCTAACGCATGTACAGTAAGCTCGAACAGCGCGCTCACGCTCGTGTTATCTGCTGAGCTGAGGTGGTGATTAAATATGATGCCTGGTGCATTCTTCAACATTTGATCGTATACCCAAATAAACATTCTTGCTGCTGATGCCCTTAAGTTTGTCAAAAAATTGATGCTGTTTATGCAATGATGTTAACGTCTTGAGCAGACGAATTTATGATGCGACGACAGCGTAGGAACACACGGCGAGGAGACGGTGTGACCAGCTCCGCGCACAGATATACTTAACAAACCCGCCACCGGTGGCGTGGCCATCGTTTCGCGCATCGCCTTTAATACGCCCTATGACCACGCATTTGTCTTCACTACTTGCGAAAATAGAGCACTGGTAGGCACAGCATCAGAGCAACAGCCTAATTAAGCATATGTTTGAAACGAACAGGGCGAGAGACTGAACGGAAGCACAGACATACGTTCCCACACGGCCGAAAAGTACGCTCGTAAGAACATTAAAAACAAAACTGGCATGAGTGTGGATTGATTTGCAAGCGTGGTTAATTTTTCAGGGCTACACGCGGTTGCTGAAGTCCACGCAGGAACATTAGAAATTATTTATAGAAGGTCTTTTCAGTCACTGGTACAGAAAAAAAAAGAAAAAGGAACGGAAGGGGGAAAATAGCTGATTCAGCGTACCAACAAGAGAAGGTTCCAAAATGTAATGACAAAAGCGGTGATTCAAAGATATTCGGGGGATATGCGAGTTTCTTCAGCGGACGGGGAAAAGTCGAAACACCTCAAGAACCTATGTTCGACAGGTACTCAATCAACTCGCACCCTTCCCGTCCTTCCCCGCATCTCTTACAGTCATTCTTTTGTTCACTACCGTACTTCTTTATCTGCTGCTTTTAAACTTTTCCGACTTGTAGGAGGTATTTCCGCATCGCGATAGAAATTTCTTGGCTTCGTCCGCCGCAAGTGTGTAGCGGGAGAAAAAAAGAATACTTAGCTAGCTTTCTGCGGGTTATAAATAGTGCGGCGGACTATTGTGTAGCTAGGAAAATATGACGCAAAGCATTTCGCAGCAGTGAAAAAACAACATAAAAATCGATATAAAAGCTGTAGAAAGAAAAATGCAATCGTGGGCCGGAGTAAGTGAAAATTGATAGCAAATGCAGTTCGCTTCCGAGCAGCCAGATCGAGGGATTGGAGAGAAAGGAGGCTTGATGCAGAATGCACACACTTGAGATGGAAAATCGAAGGAGGAGGGGAACGAAAATACGAGTGGAAGAACAAAATAAAACAAGCAAGAAGCGAATGGGCCAGCTTTGAACGAATAGATTCGTAAGCATGAATGAAGAATGAAAAATGGACAGCATCCGCGTATCTCGCAGGTTCCGTTCGAAGGGACGTAGCCTTTGACGCGGGTTAAAGACGTCTAGAGGAAAATTCTCTTTAATTTTTTAATTACGAATGCAGGAATATATTATTCGGCTGTGAGCTCTTTTAAGAATACTTCAGAAGTGGGCGATCATGAGCCACTCAAGTAGCTACGTGATCACATGCATGATATCAATTTAAAAGTGCTGTTTTAACGTAGGGCGGCTACAGATGAGTTTTGGGTGTAGAGGAGAAATGCAAGCGTTCAGAAACAAAGAGCACGTGTGAATAATCTCAAAATGCTCGTTCTAAAGCGCTCATATCCTTCCTTAACCACCACAAGACAAAAAAAAAAAATAGAAAAAGCCGAGAAACTGCCCCAATTGGATAAAGATATGGTCGATTGTGAAAGCGCGATGAAAGACAAGGACCACAGAATGAGGCATACACACGAGCGCTTACTTTCAACTGAGTTTATCCAGTGCGAGAAACGAAACTTTCTACTCTGGACAGTCGCCTGCGCATGCTTGCAAGGCTATTACCACACAATGATGAATGATAACCTTTTTATCAAGCAGCACACAGGAACATCATATTGTCACGTCCTGACACACAGGGACACGACGGCAGCAGAGACCTCGGGTCAACAGGACAACGGCACAATCCAGCATAACAGCAGCGGAACTTGCCCGCACGTAAGTCACGGCAGCAGCGTCGTCTTTTCCCAAGCGATCGCGCTTCTTCTTCTTCGGACGCTACAATATTATGACATCTCTTTTCTGACAATAGAATTGACAGAGTCGTTAATCACCACCAGTTCACGCTACCTCCGAAGCTTCGACAATGCCTTGTATATCTTTAAATTTGTTCTTATAGGAGGTAATAAGTGACGTCGCGGGTGTCCTTTTGGAATGCAGGGTGTAGCTTTAGCAGTGCAAGCCAGATCAGGTGATGATAAGGCGATTAGATACGTTTGCAGCTTTTTGACGTACTATATATGTACCACAAAATGGCCGCCACTGCGACGTAGTGCATACTAGTTAAGAAAACGTAACATACATATAAAAAAATTAAAGATGGCTTAGCTTTGCTATGCCTGGATATTCGTAGCGAAAAGCAGTAACTACCTCTGGGTCAGAAGAAGTTAATTTCGCCAGTCGTCTGCGCCTTTCGCCAGCAGCTAAACTCTCCTTGGCTTCCATGTCGAGCGCGTCTAAGTTCACCGGCGTTCTATAATGTTTTCAGGAAAGGAGAGGGGCAGCATCTGTCACTCGATCGATCGATGGGTGGAATAAAATGACAAGGGTTCAACGCTGCCGAACCAAATATTGAGCGAAAGCATTAGCTACGGGTGATCGAGCGTTCTGTGGACATGGGAAGACCTCTTGTACGCTTTTCGAAGTGACGCCTCTAGCCGTTCGCTTTCGGCACGAGTGAGACGTAAGTAGGGTCCAGAGTAGGTGATGCGGGAGCAGATGAAAGCTTGAACGAGGCACAGGAGGTTGGACTCTCGCATACCATGATGCGTGTTGGAGATTCGCTTGAGGAGACGTCCGAACTGATCGAAGCAACCCTTACCGCCCAGTATGAGTGGCTCTCACTCACACATGCTGGCCGAGAGGTACTGCAGCAAGTTGGAATCTCTCCGCTGAGATCGGCCCCAAGCTACACTGAACTTACACCGGAATATCGCCTAAATCTCCGTATCACTCCCATTCCTAAACGGATGCACCCGGGACACCACGCCGAGAGACGGGCTCATCAATTCGAGAAACGCTTCAGCGGACGGCCGGAAGTCACGTATACGGACGCCTCTTACCATCCATCGAGGCCAGCGATGGTGGCGGTAGCTCTCGCCCCTCACCGCAGCTGGTACACAGCCTTCAGCATTCGCAATGCAGAAACAGTCACCGCAGCTGAGGAGGTTACCATTGCGCTAGCGCTAGCCGATCCTAATAGCGAAGTCGTCATCAGTGATTCTCCACAGGCTATCCGCAACTACAATGCTGGCCGTATCTCTTTCCAGGCGTTACACATTCTACGTTCTACAGCACCTTTCTCCGCATCTCGCTTACTTCTTTGGGCTCCAGCCCGTGAGTCGCTCAGCGGAAATGCCCAGGCGCACACTCTCACTCGAGATCTCAGCTGCCGAGCCGAGAGTATGATCAGCCACCCTGCTTCCGCTGACATTAATATCTCACGCGCTTCTCTACTCACCACGTACACGGACATACTCCAGCACTACAGACTTCAAAGATGCACATATCCTCCCGCACACCGCGATCTAACAAGACGCGAGGCCGTCCAATGGCGCAAACTACAAACTGGTAGCTTCCCACACTCCCTCTTATACGGCAGGATCTTTCCGGAACAGATAGCCCCCCTGTGTAAACACTGCTCAACTCCGGCTACTCTCATACATATGGCGTGTACTTGCACACACTACAACACAGACAACTCAAACACCCCTGAGACGTCGGAGTCTTTCCTGCGTACTTCCGAGCCAATAGACCAACGCTGACTTATCGAGCGCGCGGTGGAGGCCGCGACATCCCAAGGGATCCGCGCCGACCTAGTAGCCAGCGGAGCCCTGGACTGAGGGCAACCGACCATTGTGCAGAAGTGGACGAGGTCGACGGAGAAGACTCTTGTGGATTCAACAAGCAGACATTTCTGAAGACGTCCCAAAAACCGCCAATTAATATAGGGCTACTAAATAAAATTTTTCCTCCTCCTCCTCTAAGCCAGAGCAACCGGTCCTTTGACTGGTACCCTGCTTTTGGGCGCAATAAAAGAGATGGAGAATACCTCAGTATTCTGCGATTTGCTGATGACATTGTTTTGCTAAGCAACTCGGGGGATGAACTGCAAATTATGATTGATGACCTAGACAGGAAAAGTAGAAAGATAGGCGTGAAAATCAATAGGCAGAAGACTAAGGTAATGTTCAACAGCCTCGGGAAGGAACAGCAGTTTACATTAGGTAGCGAAATACTCGAAGTAGTAGGCGATTATGTCTAATTAGGACAGGTAGTAACCCCAGATCCGGACCATGAACAGGAAATAACAAGAAGAATAAGATTGGGATGGAGCGCATTTGGCAAGCACTCGCAGATTATGACCAGCAGCTTACCGGTATCGCTCAAGAGGAAAGTATACAACAGTTGCATCTTACCTGTACTTACCTATGGGTCTGAAACGTGGAGGCTAACTAAGAAAGTTCTACTTAAGTTGAGGACAACCCAGAGGGCTATGGAACCCAAAATGGTAGGGGTAACATTAAGAGATAGGAAGCGTGCAGAGTGGGTCAGGGAAATAACTCAAGTTACTGACATTCTAGTGGAAATTAAGAAGAAGAAATGGGCATGGGCGGGACATGTAGTGCGAAGAGAGGATAACCAATGGTCGCTTAGGGTAACAAACTGGATTCCAAGAGAAGGAAAGCGCAGCAGGGGGCGGCAGAAAGTTAGGTGGGCGGATGAGGTTAAGAAGTTCGCGGGGGTCAAGTGGATGCAGCTAGCACAAAACCGGGTTAAGTGGAGAAATATTGGAGAGGCCTTCGCCCTGCAGTGGGTATAGTCAGGCTGATGATGATGAAAAGAGTTCACCACCACCACCGAGAGTTCTTCTTTTTCTTTTTCTCTTCTTCCTCAGCCCACATATAAAGCCCCGCTTTAAACAAGCCGTATGAACATGCCTTAGTGGCCTATGGGGGTAACTTGAATGCCAGGGTCCTAGCAGGCTGATTCTGACATAACCGTCTTATCTGAAACGAGAGATCTGAGTTGGCAGCTCCTACCAACAACTCAACTTGAGTTGGTAGCCCAGCTCTCACCCTAGTGTCACATGGGGTGTGACGTCACAGCGTCACGTGGGTAAGACGTGGCTACCGGCCGCGCTACGCTGAAGGCTCGAAACCTATAGTATTGCTTTCGCAATAATAGGAGCGTCCCCTTTGAAACGGGGTTGTGGATGGATGGATGGCTGGCTGGCTGGCTGGCTGGCTGGCTGGCTGGCTGGCTGGATGGATGGATGGATGGATGGATGGATGGATGGATGGATGGATGGATGGATGGATGGACGGACGGACAGACGGACGGACGGACGGATGGATGGATGGATGGATGGATGGATGGATGGATGGATGGATGGATGGATGGATGGATGGATGGATGGATGGATGGAATATAGGAGCGTCCTCTTTAAAACGGGGTGGTAGCAGTTGCAATTATGCTCATTTTCCCCCTATATCTTAATTATTATTTTAGATTGGTTAACTATACCATCATTCTATTTATTGAATTTTTCTTTCGACATTGCTAATATTATGCCACGTTTTTGCTTTTAAGCCACCAATCTTCCAATCGTTTTTTGCTAGCTTCCACCGCAGCTTTATTCATCCAGCTACTGGTATCTCTAAACCCCAGAGCTTCAGGAAGAGTGACTGCGCCTGCATCAACTTCCTAATGGATACTATTAAATTCGAGTATAATATGGTGAATTGTTTTTCTGGAGTTACCACATACAGCACATGCGTCATCTTCATTGTTAAATTTCTTTTTGTAGCTGCGTGTTCTAAGGCACCCTGATCTAGCTTCAAAAAGTAGAGCACTACGTCTTGAGTTATCAAGGAAAGCTTCCTTCCTGATCTGTTTTTTCCACTTTCGGTAGAGTTCCACACTCTGTTTTTTTTTCATCGAATTTATCAAATTTTGACCTTCTCTGTTTTTTACCTGTGTTTAACGCTCTTCATTTATTCGTCCTTGTGACCATCATATTTACTGGTTAGTTTCCTAGTTCTTTTCCTCCATTGTGAGTCAGCGCTTTTTAGGTATAGGTATTTAAATACTTTAGCTGCCCATCTGTTACAGTCTCATTTCCTCAGGAGTTCCTAGCAGTTAGGGTGCCTCGATACCAGCGCCGCCGTACAGGGTGGTGACACCCTTTGGCATGCCCCGCGCCGCCGCATTCTCCGCGCTCGCCATCTTGGGGTAAGTCGCTTCGTGCAGTTGCTGCGGAGTGTCTGACGCGGTTGTGCTGTGCGCTGGGCGATTGTACTGTGTTCAGTCACGAAAACTAGCATGCCAGGCTCTTGGGTTCCATTCTGTGCTGGCTCAGCAAAAAAAGAAAAAAAAAAGAAGCCAGATGATTTTGTTTTCCACGAGATAAGAGACGGAGAAATGTATGGGAGGCGAAAGTGAAGCGTGAAGACTGGACGGCGAATGGCAACGCGAAGATCTGCGAGGTAAGCCATAATACCGGTGCTGCTTTATGCATCCATAAAATTTATTTTGAGCGAATAGGTACATTTCGATTGTATAAAAAAGGTCTAGCGCAGACACAGGCCACTAGAAAGATGACAAACACACACAAGCGCCTGCGTATGTGCGCGTGTCGTCTTTCTTGCGGTCTGTATCTGTTTATACGAAAGCATTTTACAATATATTTTTGTACTTTTCTAATGCAGTTACCCACTTCTGTTTGGAATGACATTACCTCATGCCGCTTCACCCATCCAGCTGGTTGTAAGCACGAGTTTTGTGCGGGTTTTGGCTTCCCAATCTAGCGTTTTGCGCAACAGATTTTGGTCTGCCTTCTTCAACGTTGAAGCAGGTCGAAGCATTGCATTGCCTGGCATCGGGATTAGCGCGGTGTGTTTTTAAGTCTAAATTTTGAATTTTCAGCGTACGTGAGAGCTTATAAGCTATATATATGGACAATTGCGTCTGCTATGTTTTATTCACTCGGGAAAATTTAGTGTAACTTTCAGTGAGTGACACTCTACTTTAGTATCATTCGCGTAGTGTCACACAATAATATCTATTGATGAGGATCTCCTCCCTTTCTGTGTTCATAGCCGCACCAAGAACATGCGGAGAAGGTCGAGCCAGGTATTTGGCAAAGGAGTGCACCATTGCGCCCTTTCGATCGCTCCCCTTTACACTCGATCTTGAAAGTTAGTGTCAACCGCCGAGGCTTCAGATTCACACGGATTACATTCTCTCTCTCCTTCTCGGGAAATAAAGCAAGGGAGAGCGACGAATGGCGTGTCACCTCGCGACAGAGTAGGAAGTGAAACGCAGTTTGTAACAATTATTTTGATCGCAAAAAAAAAAAAAATCTTCCCGTGAGTGGGCCCGCTGGAATTTGGCAAGTGTGCCCGGCATATCGCTAGTACAACATTGGGTTCTCATGAAAATTAGGTCGTTTTAAGTACATGATTGGTAGCTCGACAAGTCACAATGAAACTGATCCCGTAAGCTGGAAGGTGTAGCGGCATCATCTTGTGAAAGCGGTCGTGAGGAAGCAAGGTGCTTGCGCAGTACAAAAGTTCATCCCGAATGCAGCTTTTCCTTCCCTGTGTAATAAATTACGCATCGCGAGGCGATGTGCACACCCTGTTGTCCCCGCACTCGTCTGAGGTTAAGCCAAATTTAGGTGAAGCTAAATTTGACCGCCTGTCACCCGAATTGGTGCTGTCGCTTGCTTGGCATCCATAAAAAAATTGTGCGATCGTACATGTAAATATCGCATTGCTTCCATAGTTTTTTTGATTATTTCATTCATTTGCGTGCACACTACAAAATACGCAAAATGACTGTTTCGTCGCCTATCTCATTTCAGCGCCAGTTCGAGGGCAAACACAGTGTATGGACGGTGGCTCCTCAAGTCAACGGTTGTCCCGACATCGTTTGATTGCGTGTAAAAATTTATCAGTATAAAATATCTGCCAATTGAAGACTCTAGTAAACTCCGTTTAATACCTTATCGATCACACCATTCAGATTCCAGTGGTTGATTGCGCGGAACACTCAAAGCTGATAAACAGACTGTTAGAGCGGTTTGGGACGATGCGCTTGCACATTTACTTGAATTGGCTAAGTCAGCCAGAAAAATCGAATGATGGGTACGGCAGCAAACCTGTAGCTGGTGCCAACCTTTATTAAAAGATGTCTCCTAGGCGTGCATCCAAAATCAGCTTCGAAGTCTTGATGGGATTGCTTTGGAATAAAATTCCGTGTGCATCAGTGTGCGACACGTGTCAAAGGTTGATTTACGCATCTTTTTTTTTTGCTGTGTCTTACTACGGTTTACGATGGGCCATTGCGATACAAATAATTTTCGGTATACGGCTGACTGAAACGTAGACATCGTTGTTGATCTATAGCAATAGACGCAACTGAATGTTATGCACCTCATAAACTCATTCAAGTCCGGCAGAGCAAAGTGCATTGCTTTATAAAACAGCCAGTCTTCAAAATAACCGCATTTGAGCATCCGAGACGGCGAACGAGTAAATGCTTACCATCTGCAATTTGATCATTTCCTCTTAGAACTACGCATGCTAGCAAGCAGTAGTTGCCTTCACATTTTTTTTTTTCGAGCAAGAAAGTGCTCAGGATTGCGAGTATGTGTGTAAATACGTTAACCAGCTGAACCTGCTAGCGCAAGAGCGTGCTGAACAAGAAATCGGGCCGACGCTCCATAGCCCGCCGTGTCTACGCTTGCCCCAACATGGCGCCGTCGACGGCGGTGTCTCCACCCTGTACGGCGGCGCGCTACATCGAGGCACCCCACTAGCAGTTGCTATCAAGCGCCGCCTAGCGGCAATGGAGCGCACTCGTTCCCGCTTGATCCTCATAGGTGACGGCAGATGGGTGACGTCACATCATTTACGTCACCCTAATTGAGTGACTTAACTATTTTAGTCTGATACTTTCAAATTGCGCGCCAATCGCAGTATCTGTCGTTCGCGGAATCCCGCTATCATCCTCACGGTAGACAATCGGAATTATGAAGAGCGTTTCTCGACGCAGGCGGGATTTATCCTGTCTTCTGCGCCGTTCACCAGCAGTTACACTCTCCTTGGCTTTCACGTCGAGCGCGTCTAAGTTCACCGGCGTTCTATAATTCGTTTACAGGAAAGGCGCAGCATGTGTCACTCGCGGAAGGCAAGAAGCGCCACCCGGCGGCATTTGAGCGCACTCGCTTCCCCTTGTTCCTCATAGCTGATGATGATGATGATAACTTTATTTTCCACCAGATTAGGAGGCCCCCAATTCCCGCCCCCGGCACGCAGGCCTAAGGGACGGGAGCAGAGACCTCCGCGATCAGAAGCAGGCAAAGAGGTCCTGGCTCTTCGCGGCTTCTTCCGCCAGGCGGATGGCTTGTAGCTGTGGAGCAGGGACCTCGCTCCGCAGCAGGGCTTCTCAGGCTTCTCTACAATTTATATTTGTTTTAGCCCCTGGGGAGCTAGTACATTCCCAGATTATATGGTCGAGGGTCCCTCTCTCCCCACAGTGCTTGCATTTATCGTTTCTCCTATCTTCCATTTGGACATAATATGCCCAGATCGGGTTTACAAAGTTCCCAGCTTGCAGGCGCCGCCATGCGACTGCCTCCCTATTGTTTAGACTTTTATCCGGTGGTGGCACCAGTCTCCTGCTTAACCTGTAATTTTGAAGAATCTCCGTATAATTTTGCAGGCTCGTCCATGTTCCGGCAATCGGGCGGCTCCACAGTTACCCGGAAGTAGAGAGCTCAGGCTAACTCGTGGGCCGCTTCGTTGCCAGGAACGGACGTGTGTGCAGGGGTCCAAATTAGGCGAATTTTCCTGTTTAGTTGTCTACTGGCCAGAATCCTTGCCGCTTCCGGCGAGACCCTACCCTTTCCAAAATTCCAAATAACCGTTTTGCTATCGCTGATTATTGGCTTGTGTTCCGACGCAAGCGAACGCTATTGCAACTTCTTCAGCCGTTTCGGCGTTGCGGCTTCTAATGGTGGCGGCTGATACCGGGGCACCTCGGCCGTCGACCACCGAGGCGACCGCCGCCCCCGTTTTGCCACTTGCCGCATTCACGCACGCAACCGACTTGCTGTCCATCGAATCGAAGCGTCTGATTAGTGCTTATGCTCTCTTCTCCCTCCTGTGTTGAATATGGGACGCATGTTACGAGGGAGCGGGGGGATGATTAGATTTTCTCGGCAGTCCTGTGGGATACTTAATTTTTCTCGTAGTCCCCTATCTGTCTGCAGGCCTACCATTTCGAGTATAGTTCTGCCCGTGGTCGTTCGACTTAATCTTTCCAGCTGCGAAACTCTGACAGCCTCCGCTATTTCGTCCCAGCTATTGTGCGCTCCCATAGAAAGGAGCTTCTCAGTGGATGTGGTAATTGGTACGCCCAGGGCCCTCTTTATGGTCTAACCTGCTGCTGTTGCTTGTTAACCTTGCGTTCCCACTTCCTCTTCTTTACCTCGTATGGAACGCGGTAGAGTTCTCGACATTTTTTGTCACCAAACGGGTGTCCTTTCCCGCACAGTTGACACTTGCACTCACAGAAATGGTCTTCTGGTGGTTGTTCCATGCCACAGCCACGGCATTTCACATTTGCGGGGTCGGGGCAGACGTCTTCGCGGTGTCCGAGCCTGCCGCAGGCGTTGCAAACTTCAAACTTCTTGCGGTAGAGAGCGCAGCGTTGCGCCACGGGCGTGAGTCTCACCCACCGCGGCACCTCTTTGTCTTCAAACAGTATTAAAACTGTCCTCGAGTTTCTTCCCAGTCTTCGCACCCCCAGGACCGGAGGATTCCCGTAGACTTGCAGCCTTTTCAAAATATCTTCGTCCGAGAAGGACAAAGGAACTTGTATGACGCCTTTCCCGCAGTCCTCTGGCATAGCGATGTACGTAGTCAGTTCGATTTTTTCGCCTTCAAACGCGAGGAGCTTCAAGTCGGCGTACTTTCTCTTCCTTTCCGCGCTGACGGTGGCGACAAGAATGGAATGTTGCTTCACATTCAAAGAGATGACATCTTCCCCGGCTGCGTCTGGGCTCACGCCAGCCGCCCTAACTATTACGTCAGCCAAATACGCACTTCCGTATTTCATCAGACGTACGAGACCGCCGCGCGGCCTCATGACTATTTTCTCGGTGCCGTCCGGAATGCGGGTAAATTGCCTTTCAACCGACTTTGCCGCCATTTTCCTGCCTGCGAGCTTCTCGGCGGCTCGCTGGCGTTCCATATTGCGTGCCTCGTCGTTCACTAGGGCAGCCGCTTTCCCTTTCTTCTTACTAATGTACCATTGTCCCGGCACGTTCAATTCTTCTGGATCTATCTCCGTACCTTGTACGGTCTCCCTCATGGTTACGGCAGTCTCCGAGCGGAGCTTCCGCTGCCGGTTGCTTCTCACCGCCAGGCCTAATCTTAGGCTTACCTCACTACGTGGCTCTTTGAACACATCAACGTCCCAAAAATCGTAACGAGACGAGGAAGGCCCACCTTAGAATTGATATCATCGGCGTCCGTTCGTCGAATCCAACTTGTGCTCGAGCGGCCGTAGTCGATGGAGACCATCGAACGCACCTCCGCTCTGCTCAAAGTCGGCGGAGTGAATCCCCTCATAGCTGATGGCAGATGGGTGACGTCACATCCTTAACGTCATCCTACTTTAGCTACTTAACTATTTTAGGCTTTGGTACTTTCAAATTGCGTTACGCGCCAATCGCAGTATCTGTCACTCACGAAATCCCGCTATCATCCTCACGGTAGAGAATGGGAACTATGAAGAGCGTTTCTCGACGCGGGGCATGGCACCGCGTTCCAATACAAATCAGGCATTTGCAGCAACACTTCCATTCTCGGAAGCCACTCAGATACTTCGTCTTGTACCTGAGTGGCTTCGCAACGGCTTCGCGAAAATACTGCTGTATTTTCCTCGCATCAACGTCTGCATGCCTGAAAGCCATCCTGGATCGCCAGATACTTTGCAGGCCCAATAACTTCATCATGTTCAACGGTAGCCTATCATCATCTTCAATTGGCAAAAATCAAATTCCGAATGCATCCACGGGTAGGTCTTTTTTAACGGTTCGTTGTAGAATGTCCCAGAAAAAAAGTCTTCCCAACAGTCTAAGAAAACGTGTTCGATAGTTTCCGGTTTGCGGCATATGAAACAGTTATTTCCCCAAGGTACAACCCCCCCCCCCCCCTTCATTTATAAATAAGTCTTAACTTCTAGTGTATTGCTATGGAGCTTGAAAAAGAGTTTTTGCTCCCCCGGTTGTAACCCATGTTGTGTATTTGTCGCGTAATATTGTTTGTGTGTGTGTGTGTGAAGTAATGTTCTTTATGTGTAAAATCTGATAATAAATTAGACAATAAAGAAAAAAAAAGTTGAGAGCACTGTGGAATCTACACTGCAGAAATGCGAAAGCTGGAGTTTTGGTGCTGCATACGGTGCATTACGTTTGCTCTCATAATTATTATCAACTAAATGCACCGCCATTATCAATGCTACTGTCATACAGCTGTATAACGTCACAACACCTGTGGCGCTCCTGGCGGAGAGAGCGGGAGTTAGGCCGCCGTTCATGCGCACCGCCGTCTCTCACGGACGGCGCGAGTTGGTCCAACACCATCTAGACTTTGGTCGCCCAGCTTTGAGGCATGACGTCATGACACCTGTGGCGCTCCTGGCGGAGAGAGCGGGAGTTAGGCCGCCGTTCATGCGCACCGCCGTCTCCCACGGACGGCGCGAGTTGGTCGCCCAGCTTTGAGGCGTGACGATGGATGGATGGATGGATGGATGGATGGATGGATGGAATATAGGAGCGTCCCCTTTGAAAAGGGGTGGTAGCAGTAGCTATCTTGCTCATTTTTCTCCCTATATCTTAATTATTGATTTAGACTGGTTAACTAAACAATAATTCTATTTATTAAATTTTCGTTTCTACATTACTAACATTATGTCACTTCTCTGCTTTTAAGCCACCAGTCTTCCAGTCGTTTTTTCCTAGTTTCCACCGCCGGTTTATCCACCCGGCCACTGGTATCTATAAACCCCAGAGCTTCAGGAACAATGATTGCGCCTGCATCAACTTCAGGATGGATACCATTACATTCGAGTATAATAAGGTCAATTGTTTCACTGGAGTTACCACATACAGCACATGCGTCATCTCAATTGTTAAATTTTTTTTTGTAGCTGCGTGTTCTAAGGCACCCTGATTTAGCTTCAAAAAGTAGGGCACTGCCTCTTGAGTTATCAGAAAAATCTTCCTTCCTGATCGGCATTTTCCACTTTTGGTATAATTCCACACTCTGTTTCTTTTTCATCGAATTTATCAAATTTTTACCTTCTGTGTTTTTAACTTGTTGCTTGATGCTCTTTATTTCCCCGTCCTTGTGACTAGCATACTTACTAGTTTGCTAGTTTTTTTCCTTCATTGTGAGTCAACGCTTTTTAAGTACAGGTATTTAAATACTTTAGCTGCCCATCTGTTACTGTCCAATTTCCTCAGGCGTTCCTCATATAATATTTTACTCTGAGCTTCCCGTACTTCGAAAGATGCCCAGCCCATATCTCCCTGTACCGCCTCATTTGTAGTTTTGCCGTGGGCACCTAGTGCTAATCGTCCAACGGATCTCTGATTTATTTCTAATGTCGACTGTACCTCTGATTTTAGGCACAAAACCGCATTTCCGAAAGTAAGTCCGGGCACCATAATTCCTTTCCAAATACCCCTCAAAACATCATACCTATTGTATCCCCACAATGCCTTATGCTTCATTATCCCGGCATTCCTTCGCCCTTTGGCCTTAAGTGATTGCTCATGCTTTCCAACGTATGCCAATCTTTCGTTTACCCATACCCCCAGATATTTATATTCTTCTACTCTAGGTATTTCATGGTCTTGTATTTTAAGACCCTGATCAGTTAAGCCGTTGAAAATCATCAGACCCGACTTAACTGCGCTAAAACTGAAGCCTAGAGCATTCCCTTCGTCTCCGCAGTACTTAACTAGAGTTTGCAATTCCTCCAGACTCTCAGCTAGTAGCACAATATCGTCTGCATACATCAAACCGGGGAGGCGCTGTCTACCACCTTTCCACCTAATCAATGTGACAGGTTAAAACCTAGGTTACTGTCTTGTATCCTCCGTTCCAGGTTTATCATATAAAGCATGAACAGCAGCGGTGATAGAGGACAGCCTTGTCTTAATCCTTTGCATACTTTGACATCTTCCGTACTTCTTACCCCTTCCCACGTAATTTCTACTTTGTTATCCAGGTATATTTCCTGTAGGAACTCTATTATCTCATAACCGATACCTTCTTCTTTTAATATGCCCCACAGGAGTTCCCTTCTTACGTTGTCGTAAGCCCCGTTTATGTCCAGGAAGGGCAAATACAAAGGTCTATTTTCCACTCTAGATATTTCGATGCATTGGGTAAGCACGAACAGGCTATCATCTAAGCGCCTACCATTTATAAAGCCGTTCTGAAGTTCTCCGAGTATCTTTTTACTTTCTACCCATGAATGCACCTTTAATTTCACCGCCTGCATGGCCAACCTGTACATAACAGATGTTATGGTAGTCGGCCTGTGGGATTTTATGTGCATCTTTTCTCCTTTCCCTTTATAAATCAAATTCATTTTACTCTGCCGCCAGCTGTCCGAAATTTGCTTATTCGTTATGACTGTTTCCAGAGCTTTTAACAACGTTTCCTTACGTTTTGGACCAAGTTCATTAATCAGCTTGATCGGAATTTCATCTATTCCTGTAGATGTGTTTTTAGGAAAATATTTTCTACCTTTTTCCAGTTTGATAGGTCAGTTCTAAGCTGCTTTGTATTCTGCTACCCTGTGTTGCTTCCTGATTTGCGGAGATTACCCTATCGTCACTCTTAAATGACTCGGCTATAACTGATGTAATATAGTTCACTACGTTGTCTCCCTTTAAACAATTTCCCTCGTTATCTTGAATTCGATCCTGCTTTCTTTGATTCTTCTTCCCTAGCCAGCTTATATGGTTCCAGAATTTTCTTGCTCCGCCCCTAGAGGCATCGTGTATGTCAGCCATCCAGCGATCGCTGGACTGCCTTATTTTACTTTGGACGAGGGAATGCACCTCAAGTTACTTTTGTCGATATGATTCCCATTTTTGGTCGATTTCCTCCTGAGATACCTGTGCTTTCTTTGCCACTCGGTGTTCCCTTGAAGCAGTCCGTCGTTGTTAGATAGCTTCCCTGATTTCCTTATTCCACCAGCTCCGCGGCTTCCTGTTTCCATTCCAGCGGTTTGCTACTTTAACCTCCTTAATTTTCCTCCTTATGAGTAGTTCTACCTGTTCATAATCCCAGACTTCCATGGGGCTTTTCTCTATTGCTTTCTCTATGTCTGCTGCTATCTGCGCTATTTGATCGTTGTTTAATTTTGGGTTTACGTTTTGTCTAAGTTCCATTTCTCTTTTCATCAAGGGCCCCATCTGCAGACTAGTACGTTTATGATCACTTCCCAGACTACACTCCCCTTCTTTGCCTACTTCCATTTTTGTGACCTTGCTATAAATTTCCTGCAACATTAGACAGTAGTCAATGGTCGTCTGCCTGTTGCGGAATTCCCACGTGATTTGGCCTTCGCATTTTGTTTTTCTATTACTATAACTAGATCGTGTCGCTCACAGAAATCTAGCATTAGCTTCCCGTTACAATCCGTGTATCCATCCAGATCGTCGATGTGGCCGTTCATGTCCCCCAGCAGAATAATATTGGCCCCATTTCCAAACTGGCTTATATCGTCACTGAGACATTAAACAAGATCCTTGTTTTCTGGCCTGCATTGATGTCCTGTTCCTAAATAAACTACCCCTAGCCATGTCCTTATGCCGGCAATTGTTCCTGAAACCCAGATATGTTCTTTACAAGATGACGTAATTCTTTGCCAATTTGTTCCCTGGCGTATCAACATACCTTCCCCTCCACCCTTTTTTTCCGTTCTCGTTCTGTTGCACCCTTCCCAGACGTAGCCTTCTATAAACGGCGGATCTTCTAGATCCCTGAGATGAGTCTCGCAAAGAGCGTACACACCTATTTTGTAAATAAAAACTTGAAATTTCTCCAACCAACACTTTTATTTTATAAAACCCGACGGGGCGATATCTGCATTTCACTTCGAACCACCCGACAAGCCATAAAGCGTCAGTTGTGAAGACCTTATTACAAAGAGTGGAAACACATTGCACCACAGAGCCCGACAAAGCAAACGAAAAACGCTTAATATTCAAGGAACTAACCATGAACGGCTACCCAAAAAAATTTATCCGGAAAATCATTCGCCGCCAAAAACGCAACGACAGGCCCCGGGAAGAAAATAACCAGCAGCAAACAACTACATCTCAAACGTACGTCACTGTCCCCTATGTCCGAGGCACCAGCGAAACCATCGCCCGTATTCTAAGAAAAGAGGGAATTCGAGTGGCGCACAAGCCTTCAAACACTTTGGGGAGCCTGCTACCCTTCCCCAAAGATCGACCACCAAGAGAAAGAGCCCAAGGCATTGTCTACAAAATTCCCTGCGCCGACTGTGATGCTAGCTACATTGGCGAAACAAAAAACCTAAAAGAAAGAATTCGGCAACACAAGAACGATGTACGAAATTTTTCAAGAGAACGCAACCCCGTAGCTGAACATTCAGAAGATTCCGACCACAGAATAAATTTCGAAGAAACGTTCATCTTGGAGACCGAGACCAATTACCGCAAAAGACGCCTCCTCGAGTCATGGCACATACAGTCCACCGCAAATAACATCAACCGGACAATAGGCAGCCTCCCTGCTGTATACTTGCAAGGTCTTCGCTCTCTCCTGGCCACTTCACAGAAGAAAAGAAGAAAAAAGTCGCCAGCGAGCACACCTGCACCTGCGGCACCCTCACTCGTCTAAACCCCCCTCCTTCCTTCTCATGTTCTTTCACACATCTCACCCCCTCCCCATTCTCCCCCGCCCCCACCTTCTTCTCCCCCCCGACCATTCCTTTACTTATAGCTGCACGCAGCCCCGCGTCATGCACCCCTGAAGAAGGAGCCGAGCCGGCTCCGAAACGTCGGGTTTTATAAAATAAAAGTGTTGGTTGGAGAAATTTTAAGTTTTTATTTAGTTTTCAACCCAACCAGACAGGCAAATCTGTCGAAATGTTTAGCTTTCCACCTATTTTGTCATCCTTCAACTGCTGCTCTATCTCTAGCCATTTCGCTCTTTTTCTACCTCCTTGCATTTTATGTAGCTGATCCTAGTGTTAAATTTCTTTTTTTGTACTTTTCTTTCTCGACCTCCTCTTTGCCATTTTTGGGGGCTCAGCCTCCGTTATTACACTTTCTTCTGCTTCACTTCTAACTACCTCTGTGCACGGAGTCCTCGCGGACCCCCTAAAAAAGCTACAGCCCTGCCTGCCAAGCGCCAGCCGATCTCTGCTCCGACCCTTCTGTTAAAATGAATGCCATCTCGCTGAAAAGCCCTACCAAAACCTGCTTTATGCACCTCCCTGTTTACCTCAACCACTTCGAAACGGTTCTGCAGGCTTAACTTTCTTATGTCCTAATTAACTGTCACCACGTCCTTTTCCAGCTTTCCGTTAAATCCTAGCACCTCTGGTACTGTGCATACAACTATCTGCGTTTGCTGTGCTATCTCCCTGATCTCGTCAACTCCCTTAGCTAAACTTTCCACCACTCCTGCAGCGTCACCATTTAGGACATCGTTTAGCCCCGCGGCTACTATTACCATACTGCGCTCTGCGGAATTCTTCAACAGCCTATTTTTACTCTCTTTCAGCACTGCCCTCTTGTGCTCCCTGGGAAGGCTCCAACTAACACTCTCTTATCACCCTTTACACGTTCCAAGATATCTCGCTTGCACCTGCTCATGTTAGAATCTCCGGCGATAAGCACCTGGGCCTTATCTCTCCCTCTCCTAACTGTTGGCTCCTGCTTTCGGTTATCTGTTTCCTTATCTCTGGGATTTTCAATCTTCCTTACTTCCTTTTTTTTCCGGCTTCTTAGTAGCTGCTTCTAAATAACTGTGTCGGTTCGGATCCGCCTGACCTTCTTTGCTTATGCCTTCCATGCCAGTGCTGGTCCCAGCCACAGGCCCGCACTGGAATGTTCGTCCTCGTTGGTTCCAAGGATAAAGTCGGCCACTTTTTTTTTTTTCAATTTGAGGAAGCTGTCCAAGCAGCAACGTCATAACACCTGTGGCGCTCCTGGCGGAGAGAGCGGGAGTTAGGCCGCCGTTCATGCGCACCGCCGTCTCTATTGGACGGCGCGAGTTGGTCGCCCAGCTTTGAGGCGTGACGTCACACAGAGATCATGCGAAAGGTCATTTCATGTGCACCGCCGGCGCACCGCAAATGCTTGAAAGTGAAAGTAGCATTGCTTTCGCAATAAAAAGCTGAACGTGGCACAGCGGTAAAGCGCTCGGCTGGGGATCGAAGGGATGGAGGTTTGATTCCCGGATGGAGACTAATTTTTTGTTAATGAGGAGCAGTCGCACACCGTTGCTAGGCAACGTAGCCGGAGCTTGGCAAGGGGGCTGCGGAGCTGGCTTTGGCTGTGACGTCACGGCATACGCGAAGATCGGCTCCGAGCCTCGTAGTGAAGCTTTTCGCTTCAATATAGACTGCGGTAACACGCGGCTCCAATGAAAGGTCAAACGGTGGCGAGGAGACAAGCGCGCAGTAGTAGCGGCGGCGCACACGCGCAGTAGCGCGCGCGCGGCTGCACCAAAGGTTAGGCGACGGAGTCGGCAGCGGCGATGGCAGCCACCTGCGCTGCACGTGACGTCACACGGTTTCGCGTATGCGCAGAAGTGGCTTTTTCAGCCCACAGAGCATACGCGAAGCTCAGCTCCGACCCTCGTAGTGAAGCTTTTCGCTTCCAAAACAGGACAGTAGGTCTTCTTGATCTTTGCGCTTGAAACAATGGATGCTCATGTGCCCTCCTTTTTTGTCCATAGTGTCGTCACGCTCACTTAATCTTTCATTTAGGCACCTTCTTGTTTTGTTTACCGCAGGTCAAATGCACCTTGTACGCAACCCCGTATGTGCATTTTACAAACGGTTTTGATGGTTGACTGTGCAAAACAATTTTTTTTTTCATATTTTCAAAAATGCTTTCTTCGTACAGATCCGTCAGCATATTTGGGGCAAACAACAACACATTAACATTCACTCCTTATCAGTTTCATGATATTGTGCTCGTGCCCGTGTGCTGTGCGATGTCAGTGCACGTTAAAAAACCCCAGGTGGTCGAAATTTCCGGAGTCCTCCACTACGGCGTCTCTCATAGCCTGAGTCGCTTTGCGATGTTAAACCCCACAAACCAACCAACCAACCAATATTGTGCGAAAGCCTATGTTTACAGGTAATGATTGCAAATTATTTTTTTCGTCTTTTCCGGCTGTTCTGCCCCTGAAACCAGCATTTTCATTGCATACACCTGTCTCTAGCAACTCTTCCGACTGCAGGAAGCAGCATTCTCCAGCAGCACGTGGGTATGAGTTTTTTTTTTTTTATACAGTTGACGAACCCTAGTTGAGCTATGTTTCGTTTAACGAGCTTAGAGTGTCCACGAGAACTGATATTTAAAGGTACTTTTCCATCAATGGGGTGATATATAAAGCGTGTATGATGTGAAAAAAGGTTACTTGATATCGAGAAAACGTACATTTTTGTATATATTTAGCCCCCCTCTATCTTCCAGGCAGTCAAAAAAGCCTTGTGTCCTATTCAGCTTAAAAGAGATGACTTGAAATGGGGCAAACGGTGGACCCTATACATATTACTTGTTTTTGCAAAAGTAGGTTACCGCGTTACCGCCCTACCTCAGAAATGAGGAATTAAGATAGGCATTTAATATCTCTAAAAATCCCTTAATGCACCCTCTTAATTCTGGAATGCGATGAGAACAGCATTCTCAATAGATCTTTCAACTCACTGCAGTAGCCCATTTTGTGGCAACGAGTAAAACAAAATATCGATCGAGAAAGCAGTAAGATTCTTTCACTTTGGTCTATAAAAGCAATGCAGAAGAAGGGGCATCAACAATTAGCTTGTTTTAGACTTCTGCAGGAAGTCTGAGACGGATTTTTCCAAGTGTCCTCTTCCGAAACGAATATTCTTAAGGAAAACTATAATTTGTTGCTCTTGGTAGGAATGAATATGCCAAGATTTCGACCACTGGCGTTTTTGACAGACTGAGCGAAACGAATGAGATTTAAGGATGTGCACATTTTTTTTTTGTCTTGCTTTCATTCTCACGCTTGAGAGCATTATACCTCGTTGCCTATCAAACACGTTAACGACAGCCCGGTCGATTTTCACGAAAAAGGCTTCGTAACATGACAGTAATACGTTTCATATAACAAGGAAGAAGATATAAATTGTCTCCCTTTAGTAATTCCAAAACACTTGAGTGGAAAGCCAGAGGTCTTGTCTTCGAACACTTCTTTAAAACGTCAACGCCCTTCGACACATAGCTGCCTTGCTCAATCGTAGGTGCAAGTTTCGAGACCTTTCGGATCATGGCCAACAGTTCCGGCTTAGATTTTCTTTGTTCCACGGAGAACTTAGTCACCAGCTGAAACTTCTTCGCAAAGTGTTACCTTCCCAAACGTGCGGACGTGGTTGTGCGACCGAGACTGCCGTGGAGGGGCCAGTTATCGAACGGTTGGTATAGGGTGGTAAAACCCTTTATACCCCCTGAAAAGAGGGACTTACATGGAGGTTTCTCTGGGGTTAGGATTAATGCCCTTCCCCTCACAGACACTAAGTAGAGTCCCTATTACGGGAACCCAGTGGCTTCCGCTGCCACCATTGCTCGTTCGCCCTTTTGGGCTTTCAGGTCGGAGCAGGCGAGTAGGTAGCCCCAGTCCTCTGTGTGCGGTTTGGGTGGGGGGTAAAGGCAGGGCTGGAGGATCGCGGCCACAACATGTGGTAGAAGTCTGAAGACCATTCTCCATAGCGCGGTATACCAGCAGGCTAAGGCAGAATCAAAGTGATTTTGCGAGGCCGGCCACATTGTGCTGTTAGCGACAAGGCGGAGGGACACGGATTCCTGCCCTCTCGTTAATCCTTTACACGGGTGGATGTAAAGAACCGGTCTATCTTAGTATAGCCGAGTTTAGTTCCCTAAAGGTGTAGGTCGGCGTGGTCCCCGCTTCTTCATCTTTCTGAGAAGGCCTGACGGGCCTATGCTCCATAAAAACTCGGAGGAGTGGTCAGGTACGCGTGCGAAAAGCGGCCATTTTTTACACGGCACTCGGCAAGCTCTTGACAGTGCAGAAATATGCTTCTCACATGAAATTATGTCAACTGGAAGTAAGTGCACGTGTCTGTCTTATTACCTGGTCCTTGCTTTAACGATCAACATATGGTAAACCAACTCGGCCAAACGCGACCATTCTAGGGATTAAAAGAAGTTTCGGACAAGCCCACATTTGAAACGCGCAACAAACACTCTGGGTCTCCTTTACCCGTGTTTTAGAGTTGGCGCATGATGAACGCGAAATACGATCAAGCGCTTTTTCTCCCACCGTATTCATCAATGAAGGCAGGCTCTTTTACGATTTGTTATACTGCTATTTAATTGTAGCGAGAAGAGGCTGGTGATAACTTTGTATGCATTGAAGAGGATGGGTTCAGCGGCATAGAATAAATTAGGAAAACGAATGACAATTTATTCTTACTTTGCTTGCACTACCTGGTACTGATATTCATATAACTTTCCTCGCTGCGTCGCTCCTTTCTTGTTCAGTCCTTTCCGTCTTTTATTCTAGAAGTGCTACATTCTAAAACAATTGAAATACAGGCACCTTCGAAGCGGGAAGGAAATTACTCGCGGTAACCTCTTATTCTCTGCGGGGTCTCACGTGCCATCTGCACCTTAGACAAAACTTTCATTTACATTTCACTTCATGCCTCAACCACTAAACTATAGACACCAGCCTCGTTTTCCATTTTCCCACCCTTCATGCCTTTTACAGGGACCAGCAGAAATCATCTACCTCTCTCCATATCCCCTCGTATCTAACCTGCAGTTCATCAACCTTTTTCCCTCGCATAACATAAAGGCTTGCCGAAAGCAGCCTTCTCCTGCCTGCGACACATAAAACTGTTTTGTGCCTCGAACCTAACACTTCACTAACGCGGCGGTCTTAGTCACACATTGACTGGGCGTTGTGGCATACTGCCCCTCGAAAACTTTAATTTCAGTTACACAAATCCTACCCGCGCATATATCGCCTACATATCTATCGCGGAACGTTTCCCCGTTATGCCCACCATCATCGCATTCTCAGAACTATCACAATATACATCGACTCCGTCGATGCCACTCTCTCTTGGAAAGAACACAATCTCTGCAGATAAGCACGGTGACCTTACTAAAGCCTTCCATAGCATTTGCCGCTCCACGATTACAGCTTCCTTATTCATGCTGGGATTGGAGACAATGAGCTGCTCCACAATCTCGCCTGCTCAACTCTAGCTCGCGCGCCTGCGTTCTCCTGATCAAGTCCAATCAGCTGTGATGAAACTGTTTTCTTTAAACGCGTCCACACGCCCCGTTACGTACAGCTCCGTTACTAGCTTCAGACGCTCTCCAAATTTTACCTATAGATCAACCTCGCCCATCCCATATCATCCTCGAGACTCCTCGAAATCAGAGTATTATCACATTTAATTATGGTGACAATTATCTCGCCCGAGCTCACCTGCACCTCTTCTGCATGCGGTCTGAACCATTCTTCCCGGATTTCCTCTCATCCTATGCCAATCGGGAGAGCCTATGTCAGCTTTCCGGTATCGCTCAAGAGGAAAGTATACAACAGTTGCATCTTACCTGTACTCACCTATGAGGCTGAAACGTGGAGGCTAACCAAGAGGGTTCTACTTAAGTTGAAGACAACCCAGCGGGCTATGGAACGAAAAATGGTAGGGGTAACATTAAGAGATAGGAAGCGTGCAGAGTGGGTCAGAGAAATAACTCGTTACCGACATTCCGGTGGAAATTAAGAAGAAATGGGCATGGACAGGACATGTAGTGCGAAGAGAGGATAACCGATGGTCGCTTAGGGTAACAAACTGGATTCCAAGGGAAGGAAAGCGTAGCAGGGGGCGGCAGAAAGTTAGGTGGGCGGATGAGGTCAAGAAGTTCGCAGGGGTCAAGTGGATGCAGCTAGCACAGAACCGGATTAATTGGAGAAATATTGGAGAGGCCTTAGTCAGGCTGATTATGATGATATGCAATCGGGGCACGGTCTCTATCGGTGCCTAGCAGCCCTCGGAAACCTTTACTTCCATTGTCATTCCGCCTTTTAGCTGAAGTACCTGGCTAGCGTTGTACCAATTGGACGACCAGCACGCTCGGTTGCTCCGTGCCCAGGAGCTTCTGAGAGCTTAACCTGTTGCTCAAGAATAAAGTCTTTCCTTCTCTGTCCTTAGGTGTGCAACGATGGCTGCCTTAGTTTATGAATCTTAAATTGCCTCCTTCGTGCACCTAATATCCCTCGCCTAATGCTGTTTTAGAACTTGTGTGAAGTTCTCCATAAGACTGCATATCTATCGTGCTCCACGAATCACTGATAAAGACATGATTTCGCTTCTTCGCGTTGTTTTTCGGAGATACTTGCGCTCTTTTTTTCTTGCTCTTCATGAGTGCTCTTTCCGCCCCTGTGAATTACTCTTGCTTGCCCCGATGCGTGTGAACTGCCCAACCGAAACGCTCAGGATGGCGTGGAACTACCGGATAACAGAAAGAAACACGAGACAAGGATAAAAACCACCATGGGCACCCGGTAGGCCTAACCAAAAAAGCCCCAAATCCTTATCTCGTCAACGCACGCTTTAACTCTCGCAGACAGACCCACCCCAAACTTGAAGGAGAGTAAAGAAGAGAAGCTTACGGAACTGCCTTCCTGTTTGTAGTTTCAGTGTACAAAGAGAGATTGGCCTTTCTGCTGCCTTCCGCCTGCTTGTCGTATTTTGCGCCTATTTCGCGCCTGTCTTCTCTGTGCCTTACTGCGTGTTAGGCGGCGTCGATCGCATCGTGTTGTTCATTTTTACGCACTATCCGGGTCTGTTGACATTGCTGGCGACGTGGTTCAGAGAGCACTTTGTCGAGCGGTGTTGTTTTGCTTCTGTAGTGAAGGTTGTCCTCGGGGACCGCGCTTTTTATGCTCGTTTTATGACATGCTTTTTGGATTTGTTCTGTATTTTACCGATGTTTGTTTGTTGCACTCTCATCTGCTCGGTCCTGGACGGCGGCGACGAGCATACGGGCAATCAACGAAGCGGACGGGCGTAAATCTCACCCTGGAAAGGCGACGGCAAAGCACCGCCTTTGTGCTTTTGCCGCTATGCTGTCTAGCTCGCTCAGTGTTTTTTTTTTTCGCTTTTTTACGATGAGGTCTGTTTAACGTGGTTGTTATTATTGTTGTTATTATCTCGGGGCTCATTTTATACTCCCTCTGCTACTTAATGTAATGACGCCCTGGTGAATGTTAACGCAGGACAAAAGGTCAAGTCTCGATGGGGCCATTTTGAACGAAACAGCGTTTTGGTGAGAGGCTAGCTGGGTGATATATTTTCGGCACCGTACATAGTTATCAGTGTCACTTCAGTTTCCGAGAGCATGAAATGAGCCAAAGGACAGCTGTGTGGTGTCCGCTAAAATATGATTATACGGCTGTTTGTCAGTGCTGTGTCGCGCATAACCTACGAATTCAACCCCTCAAAAATCTTCATGCGCATGTAATTTGCCGTGTCATGCACTGTAAGTTTGAGGCTGGTGGAAAAGACTATAAGACAAAAATTTTCATCGGTGATCCAAGACAAATGTGTTGTATTTTGTTGTAATATGGGAAATATTGTTTAATACTTCTTGGCCGGTGAATCTGATCGCCTAGCTGTGCGCTTATTGCTGTCATAAACGAGAGTGACAGCTGTGACAATCTTCGATGTATATTTATTCGTACCACCCTCCTGCAGGATGAACTCGAAAAAAAAATATCCTGCATACATGAATGTATCACGTTATAGTGTTCATTAGTTCATGTCGGCGGCTGAATGTACTTTGCTACAAGTTTAATTACTATACCTTTATTTTTTATTGCATTAAATCACTTCCACTCATGACTCCTTATCTCGCACTCACAGTAACGTCCACTGACACTCAACCACTCAAGGTTTATACTCATGGCTACTCATACTCCCACTCTTTCACCTCGACCCACACCCATGTCTACTCACAACCCTCAAACTCATGTCCACTTTTTCCACTCACCTCCACTAACACCCGCACCCGCTCGCATTCACGCCCACTCATCGTCACACTCTTACACTCACGTCTATTCACATCCCACTGACCGTTAACCACCTCTGTCGCACACTCACTATTGCTCACGCGCATATTCACCGCCGCTTACTCGTGACCCCTGAAAGCTACTGTCTACTGATGTCTGCATTCAGTCACCTACTCTCTACACTACAGTTGCAACCTAAACGTTAAATTGCGATGCACCCCTTCATGCTGGATATCAATGGCATTTGTATTGAATGGACTCTTCGATCGTGATCACCTAAGGGTTTGGTTTCAAAATATGCTGGCGTGACGTATTTACACTGGTGACACTACTTCAGAAGCGCAAAGTCGTTAAAGCAGCCTCAATCAATAAATTTTCATATTTTAGATTTCATGTTTGATATATTGTGCCAATGTACCAGCACGCCTGATGCACGATTCGCCTTACAGGTGATGTCCATTGTCGCAGAGATTATCCCGGGGACTTTGCTTAATCGTTTAAGGCGAATGTCTTTGATGGATCATGCTGTCGTAGACAAAATATGCCCCGCTTTTGCGGCGCTCTGATTGGCCGAGGCGGGATGACATCATAGAGGTCTCGACCAACCACAGAGCGCCACCACAGTATGCGTGAATGCGTACCTTGTATGGCTATATGTCAACCAATGATCAATTATTAATTAATTAATTATCAACGCGTGACTAATTACGTAATTCATTGAGTAACTAAATGGCTATTAATTAATCGCTCATGTAATTGATTAAATATGAACTTAATTGCTGCTTAAACAATTAATTGATTAATTATTAGTTTCAACGCGTGACTAATTACGTAATTCATTGATTGACTAAATGACTATTAATTAATTGCTAATGTAATTGATTAATTATCAACTTAATTACTGCTTAAACAATTAATTGATTAATTATTAGTTCCAGTTTCGTAGCAGAATGCTGCACTCAGGCTTTCGCCTTTCACTACTTTAGTCGCTAACGTCCCTCGTAATTTTTTTATTCGGTACCGGACAGTATCCAACCAAATCCTCTATTCGATGTAGGTCATATGGGAGATGCTTCACTATGACAGGCAGAGCGACATCCATATATGTGGACAATCGGCTTTCTGCCAAACCTGCTTGGCCGGCATAACACAAAAACCTTAGTTAATTTTCTAATGCCGAACACTAGCGACTTCACAGTTTGCCTGCATGCACACCTCTATACCAGTTCGTGACTGGTATACACTTTCATTCTGGCTTGTGCAGCCAATATAAAGGTGTTGAAATTATGAATTCCTTACAACTCATCTAGAGTAGTTTATTTGAAAGGGGCTGAGCGCATTCACTATTTACGTGCATGAGCGTGGTTATCTTCACTGCGCTCCGCCGTGAAGGAGCTTCGCGAACTAAAAGTGCAACCGGACTTTGTGAATACAAGAATACAAGCTTTGCTCTGAAACACAAAACTTACACAGCAAGCTCACAAGCCCGCGGCGGCGGAACGCGTGGTTTGTGTAAGCTCAGACAGGCTAACCCAAATTCACGGGAGTTGGGCGACAGAGGTGATTCTTGGGGATTGCGGCTCACGACTTCTTAGAAGCTCAGAAGTGCGCCGTTGTTACAAATTGGAGCTATGTACGCTAGCAGAACACGCTATGCGGGTATGTTCATCAGGAAGAATAAATTGCAATAATCTTCCCGAAAGCGCAAACCATGTGACAAAATTAACGGAAGACTGCGCCTTGTGTTTCCCCTGATGAGCGCTTTTTTCCCAATGAAAAAAATACATGATCGTGAGGTTAGGAGAAACAATAAGGTGCGACCGTTTGTACTTAAGCCGAATAGGAATGGCGGGAAAAAATGTGATCTTTTTGTCTGCTTGAGACTTGCTGTATTCTCTAGTTTAGCTGGCTTTGCTCAGGATTCAGCCACTTTCCGCTCAAGTCCGTTTGTGATGAAACTGGTGAAGTTGTTTTTCATTCACCTATTGTACTAATTCCCTTGCAGGTCGCTTTCAGATATGCTTTGGAGCACCAGTTACCATTTCCACCACACATTCAGAAATATATATTTTTTTCTCACCTTTTATTTAACTTCTTCACATAGCATCTTTCTGCATACCACTAATTTACCATACATATGGGGATGTGCATTGCCATTTAGATTGCATTTAAATTTGTGTTCGAGTGAGAACCCTCGTTTTCAATACTTGCAGACGAGCAAAGAGGTGGAAACCGCGAGATGCACTATGCTAGTAAAACAAGAACCGTACTGTTGTGTTTCTTCGTCTACATCTATTCGAGGTGCCCGTCAATTTAGCAGATGTCGTACAGTTGACATACCGAGACACTAAGGATGATGAACTTGAAGCAGCAGACGAAATAACTTTATGAACAAAAACAACATAAACTACAGAAAGATATTTACAAAAGAGAGAGAGGTTATGCACAGGTGCGCTCACTGCCACACTGGACGATGTATGTGCTCATGGCTCTCCTATAACGACTTTCTTTTAAAGCCGGAGCCTGCCTGCTGCAGCTGTCGGACCGTGACTGATATTTTCCGAAGGAAAAAGAGAGACAGAGAGGGAGCGGAAACACCATAGCACTCGTGAAGCTATGCTCTTCTCCACCAGCCCGCTAGAGTGCCCCCGAATTTGTTCGAAGCCGTGGCCTGCGTGCGCGGTCTAGGACACGATAAGAGGAGCACTCGGTACGTACGATGATTCCTTCGTGGGATGCAGATGCGGGCGGCCGTTCCTTCTCGCTGCTACTGTAATGTTCTCGCGGCTCCCGCAAATTGTAATCCATCTACAGACAGCCTGACGTCTGTATCGACTGGGGCGCGTAACCGGCCACGCTTCCTTCGGACGCTCGCTCGCTCACTCACTCACTCACTCACTCACTCACTCACTCACTCACTCACTCACTCACTCACTCACTCACTCACTCACTCACTCACTCACTCACTCACTCACTCACTCACTCACTCACTCACTCACTCACTCACTCACTCACTCACTCACTCACCCGCAAATGAAAAGGCCGAGAAAGGTTCCCTTCGGAACCTTTCTCGGCCTTTCCATTTGCGCCGCTTTCTCAGGCTGGCGCGCCTAAATTAAGGGCTAAAAAAGAAAGCAGTGCTTTACAGTGCTCTCGCGCATGCGCAGAACATAAGATCTCCCGTCGGCAAATGCCACGTGTTAGTTTGGCATTGAATCTGAACTTAGTTCTTTGATACTTGAGGAATGGGTGAAACGTACAGGTTTCACCCATTCTCTGAGTGTTGTAAGGATTGAGTGTTTTAAGGAGTGTTGTAAAGATGTCTCTGAGTGCTGTAAGGATTTAATGAGGGACAGCTTTTCATTGCATGCTGCGTCTTACTGCTGCACTGTTGTGAAGCGCAGCGTTATATCATTTCGATTCACACGGTCTAGTTTTTGTTTCTAAACCTATGACTGAGAACATGCGCGCTTATCTACTAACCACGACCGTCTCCTCTTCAAGTGAGTTATAGTGTACGTTACGCAGAAAATTCAGCGCTGGTGTCGGCATCAGCGTCGGTGTTGTGAGCGAAAAATCGCGAGCATGGCATTGGCAGGTGGTAGCTGGCAGCTTCTGGCTCCGCTGGACAGGCCGCCATTGGAAACTGATCCTGGCAACGTTTAACGTTAGAACCTTAGCTAGTGAAGCTAGTTTAGCAGTGCTGTTAGAGGAACTAGAGGGTATGAAATGGGATGTCATAGGGCTTAGTGAGGTTAGGAGGCCGAATGAGGCATATACTGTACTGAAGGATGGGCATGTACTGTGTTATCGAGGCTTACCAGAAAGGGGACAACTAGGAGTAGGTTTCCTTGTCAATAAGTATATAGCGGGTAATATAGATGAATTCTATAGTATTAATGAGAGGGTGGCAGTCATCGTAATTAGGCTTAATAAGCGGCATAAACTAAAGGTTTTACAGGCCTATGCACCTACATGTAGTTATGATAACCAGACAGTTGAAAGCTTCTACGAAGATGTAGAATCAGCAATGCGAAAAGTAAAGACGCAGTATACTGTACTAGTGGGTGACTTCAATGTCAAGGTAGGGAAAAAGCAGGCAGGAGACCAGGCAGTAGGTGACTATGGCATTGGTTCTCGGAATAGCATAAGGGAGTTACTAGTTGAGTTTGCAGAGCGCAATAACTTAAGAATCGTGAATACCTTCTTCAGCAAATGGAAGAACCGGAAATGGACGTGGAAAAGTCCTAACGCGGAGACTAACTGAAATTGACTTCATACTGTCTTCAACCCCCGCTATTGTGCAAGATGTAGAGGTAATCGGGAAGATGCGATGCAGTGACCACAGGATGGTGAGGTCCCGAATTAGGCTAAATCTGAAGAAGGAACGCAACAGATTAGTAAGAAAAAAAAACCCATCAACGAATTAGTGGTGAGGGGGAGGGCAGAAGAATTCAGGATCTCGTTACAGAATAGATATTCAGCTCTAACCGAGGATGGCGACATTACCCTAGAATCAATGAACAATAATTTCAGAGATATCATTACTGAGTGTGCGGTAGAAGTAGGCGGTAGGATAGTTAGAGAGGATACCGGTAGGCTGTTTAAGGAGACGAAAGATTTGATTAAGAAACTCCAGAGTATGAAAGCTTCCAATCCAACAGAGCAGATCGAATTGGCCGAGATATCAAAGATAATCAATAAGCGCAAGGTGGCTGATATAAGGAAGTATAACATAGAGAAATTTGAGCATGCTGTAAAGAACGGGGGAAGCCTTAAAGCGGTAAAGAATAAATTGGGCATAGGCAAAAACCAGATGTATGCGATAAGGGACAAGGCGGGCAACGTCATCACGAATATGGACAAGATAGTCGAAGCAGCCGAGGGGTTCTATACAGATCTCTACAGCAGCCAAAGTAGTCAGGACCGTAACGAGATTGGCGGCAGGGAAAAACAGTCAGACGTTCCACCAGTGACGAAGGACGAGGTCAAGAAAGCATTAGAAACTATGAAAAGAGGGAAATCAGCTGGAGAGGATCAAGTAACTACAGATTTGCTAAAGGACGGGGGGATATCGTGCTAGAAAAACTGGCCACCCTGTATACTCAGTGCCTGGTGTCATCGACGGTACCGGAACCATGGAAGGATGCAAACATTATCCTCATTCACAAGAAAGGGGACTCTAAGGACCTTAAAAATTACAGACCAATCAGTTTATTGTCTGTTACGTATAAGGTATTTACTAAGGTAGGTAATCGCTAATAGAATCAGGAAAACCTTAGATTGCAATCAAGCAAAGGATCAAGCAGGTTTTCGGAAACGGTACTCTACTACCGATCATGTCCATACCGTCAATCAGGTGATAGAAAAATGGTCAGAATATAACCAGCCCTTATACATAGCATTCATTGATTACGAAAAAAAGCATTTGACTCAGTTGAAACATCGGTAGACGAGCCGTATGTGAAAGTTCTGGAAGATATATATATAGTGGCTGCACAGCAACCATAGTTCTGCATAAAGAAAGTAACAAAATTCCCATAAAGAAAGGTATTAGGCAAGGAGACACAATCTCCCCAGTGCTATTCACAGCTTGCTTAGATGAAGTATTCACAGACTAGGAATGGGAGCAGTTAGAGATAAGGGTAGA
Source organism: Amblyomma maculatum (assembly GCF_055883805.1). Lineage (NCBI taxonomy): Eukaryota > Metazoa > Arthropoda > Arachnida > Ixodida > Ixodidae > Amblyomma > Amblyomma maculatum. The sequence continues at coordinate 33,946,755 of NC_139351.1, read as the reverse complement.
TGGAGAATACCTCAGTAATCTGCGATTTGCTGATGACATTGCCTTGCTAAGCAACTTGGGGGATGAACTGCAAATAATGATTGGAGACCTAGACAGGAAAAGTAGAAAGGTAGGCTTGAAAATCAATATGCAGAAGACTAAGGTAATGTTCAACAGCCTCGGGAAGAAACAGCAGTTTACATTAAGTAGCGAAGTACTGGAAGTAGTAGGCGATTATGTCTACTTAGGACAGGTAGTAACCGCAGATCCGGACCATGAAAACGAAATAACAAGAAGAATAAGATTGGGATGGAGCGCATTTGGCAAGGACTCGCAGAATATGACTAGCAGCTTACCGGTATCGCTCAAGAGGAAAGTATACAACAGTTGCACCTTACCTGTACTCACCGATGGGGCTGAAACGTGGAGGCTAACCAAGAGAGTTCTACTTCAGTTGAGGACAACCCAGAGGGTTATGGAACGAAAAATGGTATAGGGGTAACATTAAGAGATAGGAAGCGTGCAGAGTGGGTCAGAGAAATAACTCAAGTTACCGACATTCTAGTGGAAATTAAGAGGAAGAAATGGGCATGGGCGGGACATATAGTGCGAAGAGAGGATAACCGATGGTCGCTTAGGGTAATAAACTGGATTCCAAGAGAAGGAAAGCGTAGCAGGGGGCGGCAGAAAGTTAGGTGGGCGGATGAGGTTAAGAAGTTCGCGGGGGTCAAGTGGATGCAGCTAGCACAGAAACGGGTTAAGTGGAGAAATATGGGAAAGGCCTCCGCCGGTATAGTCAGGCTGATGATGATGATGATGATGAGCTGGCAGCTGACATGGCCGGTCACACATTTTTCGATGGTTTGCGCGACTTAACGAGACCCCATGATATTGGAATGTTGGGAGGAACTCGCTTTGCCGATTTGTGGTGGGAAGATGAAGTAAGAATCAACGTTACAGCGCTCTTTAATGCCGAGTAAGGTATGCTACACTGGCCACACAGGTGCGTTCACATGTTTCACTTCAAGCGGGGCTTTATATGTTGGCTGGTAGCCTACGATCTCTCGTCATACCCTTAAAGGCAAGGCTTAAATCTCCCCCCAAATGTATTTTACATATCCCGCCATATCTACAAGGTCGGCTCTGCACTGTTTATTTGCAACAGTCATCTCGAGTCGTCACGGTATGCCTGAAGCATGCTTGTGGAAATCGGAAAAATAGGGCCACAAGAAAGAGCCAGCAGCTTTCTGCAAAGGCGGTCAGTTGAGTTTCCCTCTGGATCTTATAGAGGGAATATATGTTGATGAAGATGGGTTTTAGGATGCCTGACGTCTTGGAGGTTCGATGTTGCTCAATCAGATTACTCGAGATCTCTTCCGGAAAGGTTAACTATTTATTACCAATTAATAAATCAAACATAAAGATACAAGCGAGAAGAAAACATACTTACAATTGACTGACTCGTAGTTTTACCTGACGAAACCAGCCCTTGGTTCCACCGAAACATCTTCTTTTGAACCTTATGTCCCCGCTCTCGGTGGGAACAGCAACTAATAGAGAAAATTTACAAACAGTCACCCATAAATCCTTAGGGAAAGGAAAACATATCCAATCACGAATTGGGGAAAGTAGAACACTGCCAATGAAGGACAGGGGAAAGAAGGCAATACATCTCAAATAACACTGTACACGCGTATACACTTTCCACTATAGAAATATCAGAGGATCCTGCCCTTCTTCCTGAAACTTGGCAAACATTCTCTTTCCCACGGGTGCATCTTTTCCTAGCCTCAAATAGTTAATCCGTACACATCGTTTCACGGAAAGGCAACGTCCGAGGTCCATTTACTGAGACGTTGTCGCTCGCAAACAGACGGGCTCATTTGTACACGGACGAAAATGAGGGTTAATCTTGATACCCGCTGCCACCTCGGCTACACTCTCATTGAGAGCGCTTTCCGAAGCGGGGCAGCAGATACAGGACAATACCGACGCGACACGGGTTACAGTGCCCCGTCGCCGCTCTCACGGATCAGCTTATCCGGGAAGAAAGGGGTTCTGCGGGTCGTCTAGGCTACAAGAGGTTGACCCCTTGACCCCTCCCGTATTCTCGGTATCCCGTCCGCTCTCAAGCTGCGCAGACGCTCCTCTGTAGAAACTCTGACTCTGCCCCCTTCTCCGCTATTATTCGGAGGGCAAGAAAAACACTGAATAGTTCTTTTTCTTTTTCCGGGAGCACAGGCGCGGCAAACAAGCCTAACGTCGGAACTTCACGTGGTCCATCCCTGTACAATAAGCTGGCCACTAGCCACACCTGGGCCTTAGGTACCATCTTATTTTGCATACTTGGAAGAATCTCGGTGATGAAAGGGAAACAATAACAACAACACAGCCAGTGAATTTCAGTTTCTATCATCGATCCTTTGCACAGCCCAAACGAAGAAAGCCATTTCGATCAAAAAAACGCCCTGCGTGCACTCACACAAGCAAATAAGATGTTGATGATGGAGTGTAGTAGCATCGCCCTCTCAATGGAGGCGCACTGGTACTGGTAGTAGTATAAACGTAGACGGCCACCCGCTAGAACCACGTCGTACGTGTTAAACATGGCTCAAAATTTAAACTAAATTTACTTTCTATTAATCTCTTATTTCCTTATTACATTTTTAGCTAATTCATATTGATCAGAGTCTGCAATCCCTAACAAAAATTCTAGCCTGCGTTTCTGCTCTGTGTTTCTGCTATTCGCCAGGTCGAGGAAAAATTACATTGAAGAGGAAATTGCGGAAGCCGCTTATCAGTACTGTTTTGAACAACTGCGTCCTTATTGTCATTCATACTATCATGATTATAAACTAAATGCACCGTTATTGTCATTGCTACTATCATCATTATCATTGACACTGACTGCATTGTCGTTGTCATTGCTACTATTATCCTCGTGTTAGGCAAGGAGAGCTATGATCGGTCGGCTTATCACGAGCCCGGCGTGGTATATATAATATTTTTTTATTCGGAGACTTGCCACGTGGCATAGAATGGGCTGTCTTTCACATAAAGTAAGTTGTGGAGTCTGTGCTCTTCAAGAAAACGGAGCAAGCTGGTGTGCGTGGGTAGGGTATACTAAAAATTGTGGGTGCTATGTGCACTACAGGCCGCCGATTTGCTGGCGGGCCACCTTATTCCAGGGGATTGCGTTCGATAAGACAGGCACTGAAAATGGTGACCGTCGCAGCTTTTCAAGTAGCAAACCTTAACGTTACGGGTTTGCGCAATCGTCGAAGGTAAAATCAGTTACGGTATCTTCAATACAAATTTAGTGTGCGCATGGCAGTCATCCAGGAAACCAAGCTGTCCTCTGACGACGATACGGAAGCTGTCGAGCTATTTTTGCGAGTGTACAGTACGTGTTATCGTTAGCCACTCGAGATGCTTATCTGGACGGTGCATGCTATTCCTGCCAAACACACTGGGTAATATTGCGATGTCATAGAGGATGAAGTGCGACTTATATGCTGTGACCTCGTGATTTCGGATGTTAAATTAAGAATTATTTGCGTTTATGCCCATGTAAAGCAACAGGATAGGCTATCTTTTCGGTCAATGGTTGCATAGATCGTAAACTTTTATACTCTTGGGTGATTTCATTTGTGATTGCAGGGATGAAGATCGAGCAGCGTTAAGTAAGTGTCATGAAATCACTGCTGTTCTGCATACTGATTTAGCGTCTGAATACAGCCTTCCGAATGTCGACAAGGGTGACAGTATTAATTTTAATCATTTTCATTGTTCCTGCTGTGCTCGGCTTGACAGTGATTACGTTTTACTAGACGGTTAGGCACTGTTTTCTGTTACTGAGGTGCAGTTCATATTATTCAGCGATCACTGCATGGTGTCTGTCCAGATAGGAAAGTACCGTCGGTGCATAATGCATAATGCATGTTCGTTGGGAGCTGTGCAAAATGCATAGCTTTCTTCTCTCAGAAGAAATCTTTCAGCAGGCTGTATCTGCTTGCTTGAAAGGCACATTATCGCACATTGACATCTCCGTCTCCCGAAAGCGGAGCTTATTTAAACAAGGGATAAAAAATTTGGACATTGAAGCTTAAGCAACGATCGCATTCCTGAAGCGGCATGCCGGGACTTCGTGAGCTAGAGCGTACGTTAATTGAGTTACATGAGCTACTGAGAATTCGACCTGGTGCATATGCAGAAGAAATTAGTATTGGTAAAGCAGATTTTCAAAAATTTGCAACTAAGACAAATAAAGGGGCCTTAATAAGGTCTATATCCAATAGGCTTCTAAACGAACAGTCATCTCGACGGGCACAGAGTTATTAAAGGTAGATCGTTCTTGCCAAGGAAATATTGGAAATTAAATATGGCGGTTTCACCTACAGTAACACACCTGGGATACACACCTGGGATTCTTGATTCTTTCTTATCGAAAGCTTTCTGGGAGTTGTGGGGGGCAAATGAGAGATCTGGTTACAGTTGCTCGCTCGAAGCTTTTTCTGAACTTTAGAATGTGCAGCGTGTGCTGTAGTGAAGGGACCTATACGACTTCGAACGAGATTAAATCTGCCATTTCTGAACTGCACGGTCAGCAATATCCTGGGCCGGATGATGTGGACAAGGAAGTAGGTTATGACGCGCATAACGTCACGATTGATTTCCTTAAGAGAGTCCCATTGTCGGCGGATGATGCGACAAAATTGTGCCTGGAACACTGTCCGTGGCAGTATCGACGCTGACTTACGCGTCGCTTTGAGCTGCAGGATACAAGCCGCACAATAGTAATGATATATAACTAAGAAATTGCTGATTATCAATCATAAATCTTAAATGGCGGTGTTTCTGTAAGCCCGATTTGATTTATTGCAAATGAAACATATTTGATTACGCAATAGGGTCGTATCCAAAATGCGCATCGTCCTATTAAGGCATATCCAGCGTGTGCTTGAGGTCCGACTGTTGCTTAGGCGCATCTGGGGGACAGGATCAAAAGTTCGTGCTACTAGGCAAAAACGTTTATAGATGGCATGTTCTCTAGGGCTCGAACAATAGGAATGAAGGCCACGTTACACAATGCAGGTGCGAGGACGCAACCTTTGGAGCCGGTTACTTCGCTTGCTACGCTGCCAGTATCTCACTTTGCGTCTCACAAGCCGTCGTCTTCTTCATCTTCACTTCATAGGATGAAGTTGCACTAGGTGCCGTAGGTAGGCCTCCTTCACCTATAATAAAAACCTAAAGCATGGCAAGGTGAGACAAAACAACTTTAGATAAGACGTGCTAGAATTGACCACCTAGTCAGTATCTTTTGTGCTGCTGCTACTAGCGGTGGTTGTGAGGACGATAAAGCTGTGAGAGAAGTAGGAGTTATTCCAAGAAAAACAGGCAATAGGGGCAAGAAGTGGCAAAGCTAAGCTAAATATCGCAAAACTTAGTTATAAAAGTTCCAAACTTTACTTGTGGCTGTGAGAGCTATATCTGTGTTTAGGCAAGGGAAAAACTGAAGCTAAATATATATATATATATATATATATATATATATATATATATATATATATATATATATATAGTTAATTTTTTTTACTTCCGTACCCAGTTTTCTAACAGTATGAAGGAACCATATGAAAACATATCTCTTCCTGCATGTTCTCTATCAGCGCGGCATTTCTGTCGTACCGCTTGTCCAACACATAGACACGAAACGCTTGCTTTAAGAGTCGCAAAATTAATAAAGCAGACATGTGACTTCTTGCTTCAATAGCCCTCCTTAGAGCTACTTTGCTGCGTCCGGCGAGAGGACAAAGCCGGGATGCATTGCCTAAGTAGGTAGCTCTTCTTTGCACCCAGGGTCCACACAGGGGACGCTCACAGCGTCGGCGGCAATGCTGGGGAGGGATGGCAGCGGCTGACAAGTAGTGGTAATCTACGCTCCCGATGGGATATATGAGTCACCGTCGCCCGAAAGCCATCACCGTCCCTGCGCCGAGAAGTTTCCGGTTACAACATCGTTCCGCCACGCAGGGTTATCCCCCGCCTGTATCGACTTTCCAGGAGTGCGCAGATTCATCAAGGCTGCGTGACTACACGGCGGACGCCATCTCTCCTCTTCTGTTCCTGGGGACGAAACGCTCGGAGAACTCATACAGAAAAAGCATAGCGTAGGAATGGGAGACCACAATTCTCCCCGTGCTTGGATTTATAGACTGCCGTATATTATACTACATTGCATTATATTCTCCTCGCTTCTATTTTTTGCTCCGGTAGAGTCTGGTAATGATAACCCCGTACTGTTGCGGTTATGTGTGCCGTTGATCACCGTTATACATAGGGGGAATTTCCTATAATTACATTGTCTTCTGGCACCTTATACTAATGAGCTTACCCACTCGAAAATACAGCACACTCGAAAATACAGCACAAGCAAGAAAATACTCGAAATATGGGTCCGCTCAGTGACACAGCGGCGCTTCAGGGGAAGAAGAGTTACGTGCAGCGGATCATTTTAGACGCTAATTAGGCCATTGTTCCAGTCGAGCGGATAAATATTATGTTTTGAAACGATAGTTTGGGTACTCAGGGGTACAGGGCGCTCCATTTGAGCTATCCTAGTCTCGGGACTCTCTCAGGCGACAAAAAAAAAAAAAGAATGACATGCGACTTTGTATTGAGCTAAATCAAAACTTTGTGGCGCAGAGTGTCCGGACCGCCTGTTTTCGCCACCCGGGATGGATTCCCATATGGCTCAGGATTCAGGGGAAATTCTAATAGAGATAGCGTTAAAGACCTTGGTTTCCAGAAAATCCGGTGTCAGCGCTATGAGCGAAAACTAACAGGCAAGTGGCAGTTGACATTACCGATTACTGATTCGTCGATGTGTTGTGTCGATGTCGATGCGGCAGCAAAGGAACATGCTGCCACCAACTAGGGTTGCTCGTATGAGGTGGGAAGGTGTGACAGAAATGAAACTTCCAAGGCTCTTGCCTTATTAAAAAAAAAACAATTTCAGAGGCACGTAACAATACGACAAAATATTCTTTCCTTTTCGTAACGTCAAACGTTCCTGTTCGTCGGCAGTACATTTCTGTAGTTCTGTAGTTTTGTTTAATACTCTTCGGTTGTCTTTAGGCTCTGTAGTACTTGCCTGTGGTTAGTACGAAAATTCAGATTTTACGATAGCGATTATTTGGTCAAAACATGTTCGCTGTCAAAAGCCGCACAGAAATTATCTTCTAATAGCAGAACAAAAAAGTGGATAAAGGTTTAACACGGTTTAACATAAGTAGACAAAGCGAAAGAGCACGACTCCTCCACGGCTGTCTGTGAATCTTAGGGACACCGCAGTTGGGTCTAGACGACACGAAGGTGTCGACGACATTTTGAATGGGGAGGTCCCAGGAGCTGAGCCAGATGGACAGCCATGGCGGGAAAGAATGGGAAGGGGACGGAAGGCTGTGCAGCATTGTGTCTGGCGATGTTGTGAATTTGTGGAGATATATGTACTGGTACAAATGAAGTTTCCACATGTGTGAAGAAGAATAAGAACAAGCAGGTGGGAGATTTAGAAGAAGCGAAGAAGAAGCGAGCGCCGCCGGCTACATGTATCACAAATGCGAAGAGGAAGAAGCGGGCGGCGTCGAGGTCGCGTGCCGCAAACCACGTCTGTACTTATATGAGAGCAAATTCTCATTCAGCTATTGATTTAACATTAGCTACAAATGGTGTTGGAGTATCATCGTAGTCTACAATAGACTTCGGTACGTCAAGTGACCACTATACCCTATCACTTTCAACATTGCGTGTAATCCGATTAGGTCAACTGGTACATCGTGTAAATTTGTCAACATTACCCTGTTCAATAAATGTCTAGGAGAGGCCTTCAGGTCATCTGCCCCTTCTAATAAATCGAATCGCGGTCCTGAAGTGTTGTCTTCAGTTTTAGACGCAACTCGGCGATCAGAGTTTACAGTTCAGTTTGCCATTAAAAACAAGACTCCTTCGAGCTGGTGGAATGAAGATTGCGAAAAAGCCTATCGTCAGAGGAAAGCCGCATGGAAGCGCCTAGCCCATAATCAGTGCCCAAACAACTGGATTAATTACAAAGTCTTTACACCTTCGTTTAAAAGAACAATCTCCAAGGCTAAGGAAGAATATAACGCGAATCTGAACACCTATTTGTCTAACCCAGTCAACCGGAAATCTCTCTATAGATACATAGAACGTACAAAAGTTTTGCCCTCCTTTCATACTACCCAGTCCACTGTTTTGTCAAAGAAACATGAATTAGATCAATTGGAATCAATTGCCCAAGGCCTTGCGGCGCGCTTTCAAGCTTGCACTACCTTTTCTCCAAACCGATTGCAGTTTGGTATAACCTTCACTGAGGTAACTATATATGAATTAATGTCTGTAGTTGATTGCCTGCATTCGGCTGCCCCTGGAGTTGACGGAATATCTGTTGCCATGCTGAAAATACTATTCAAAGACTTTGCCTCGGACCTATTGCAAATTGTGAATTGGTCTTTGGAAAAAGCGTGGATTCCACAAGCTTGGAAAACATCGAAAATTATTTTACTACTTAAAGACCAGGGGAAAGGGTTTGATCTCGACAACATTCGGCCGATTGCTATCACTTCAAATTTAGTTAAGCTTATAGAACGGATAGGCTGCTCTCGTCTCACGGATCATGTTCTATCCTTCCAAGGCTTTAGCGAGGCTCAGATTGGATTCCGACAGGGATGCTCGATTTGGAACGCACACGTAGACTTGGAGAGTCGTATTAGGGTTGCCGTGAGGCAAAAAGAGGTTTCAGCACTAGTTACTTTAGATATTGCCAAGGCGTATACGACAGCGTAGAATACAGCATTTTGCTTCATAAGCTAGCTGATCTACCACCTCCATTGTTCCTGTTTGTTCTTCGCCTCCGTCCACGTCTGTAGCGCTGTTTTTCCATCATGTCACCATACCAACTCGCCCAGATGTCACTTCTACTCCATTATACATCTTTGAGTGGATTAGGGAATTTTTAAAGGGTAGATTATTATTCTGCACAAAGAATGCATTAAATTCCAACACTTACACCCAGTCAAGAGGTGTACCCCAGGGAGCAGTCCTGTCGCCGTTATCGTTCAATATATTAATGCGTGACAATCCTATTCATGCGGTCGTCAAAGTTTATGTGTATGCAGACGATATAGCTTTTTTTTTGCTTCTGCCACAAATATTCAAACCTATATTATTTGTTGCAAGATTATCTAAATGCCTTGAAGGTCTGGCTGGACAGCCTAAGGCTGACTTTAAATGTCAACAAATGTGCCGTCCTATTCCCACAGACATCCCCCGTTAACATTTCCTTGTCTTATCAGTCTGTCCTAATCCAGCAGGATGATTCTATTAAATATTTGGGTGTATTATACGACCCACAGTTGGACTGGAGGCCTCAAATTAGAAGCCTTATGCTTAAAGGTGAACGTGCCCTTGGCCGTTTGATACGAATCAGCAATAAGAAATATGGTATGCGTCGGGACACTCTGCTCTTGCTTTATAATACCTACGTACGACCAATACTTGAATTCGGCTCCATTCTCTTTTCTGGGTGCCCAAGGTACAAGCTTGAGCCCCTGTTTGTTTTAGAACGACGAGCTCTGCGCCTTTGTTTAGGTCTGCCCAAATCAGTGGCCAATGCATTGCTATACTTGGAAGCTCGGATACCTAATCTAAATTCGCGGTTTCAGCTTCTAACTGTGCGCACATATTTAAGGTCTTTGGAGCCAGTCCCTGGAGTGGCTAACCCCATATTTACTTCAATCCCATCATACTTCTTTGATAATATTTGGCCTAAGTATAAGCTCCCTCAAGTTGTGTTTACAAATTCCCTGCTGTCCAAACTTTCAGTATCAGTAACCTCTTTAGTACAAGTTGACCACCGGCGGCCTGATACTATAATTTCATTTGATGACACCCTCCCAAGGAATGCTAAGCATTTACCTGCCAATGTATTAAATGCCCTTATTGAGGATTACCTAGACAATTTTCCGAGCCATATTGCCATTTTTACAGATGCGTCTCAGCAGGATGAAAAAGCAGCTACTGGCATATACTCTCAAGCTCTTGACTGGAATTATTCATTTCGGGTCCCAGACTATACGCCAATTTTCGCTGCTGAGTTTCTGGCTATTGAGTTGGCCTTGACTAAAATCCCTAGTAATATTTCTACGGTTATTTTTCTTTCTGACAGCCTATCCGTGCTGTTATCGCTCGAAAATTCGAAGAACACTCTGCTTTGCCGTTCACTTTATTTTTTCCTTCCGCCTCACATTTCAGATTTGCGTTTTCAATGGGTACCAGACCACTGTGGTATTACATATAATAAAAGGGCAGATTTTTTAGCAAAATCCGCTCTTAGTGGACCTCTTGTTCCATTCATACCTAATACCGTTTACCTAACTTTAGCACGATTTCAAAATTTCCAACGTCTCCATCCCCTCAGTAACGAGCCTCTCCTTTCTGCACCAGATTACCAACACCTCAGATGGCCTTGGCGTGGCCGCATGTGTGTTTCAAGGATATGTGAGGTGTCTATGACTCTCTTGCGCTGCAGATTACCGAAACTAAATCTGTATTTATGTCGTTCGGGGCTATCCGCTACTAACCTCTGTGAGTCTTGCAAAGAAATTGAATCCATAGATCATTTTTTTCTCTTCTGCCGGAGGTTCGCATCTCTCCGCAAAATTTACTTAGCAACTCCCCTTTCGAGATTAGGCCTCCCACTAACCATTCCAGTTCTCCTCTCCTTCGGAGCAAGCGTCAAGGGATATGCCTTGAAACCAGTTTGCGATTTCATTCATGATTACATAATTTCAACAGGTAGATTCCTATGCTAGGTACGATTTCAACTTTTCTTTTCCTTTTTATTTTTCCCAAATTCTAGTTAAGCATCCATATTTATCTGTATACTACAGTCCTTGGACATAATTATTTACAACTACAATGCACTCTGGCCAATCCCCCGCCGTGGCTATGTGCCTTTTTGTCTCAGGACATCATCATCATCATCATCGTCAACCACGTCCAAGGCCGTATGAAACAGACACTGAACCAGCTACGGCATGGCGTAGTGAAGGTTTAAAACAAGAGATAATATTGTGCAGTTTTTCGACTCAATTGTATGCTGGGTCATGCACGCTACATCTATGCTACACAGACACTGAATCAGCTCGATTTTATATATACATTGGGTATCGCTTAGGTACATGCTGTTAAGAATGCCTGACATATTAAAGGCGCAAGTTGAGGAAGTGCTAATGAAGCGAGAAAAAAAAAAATGCATGGTCGCGAGCGTTGACGGGAGCCATTTGGGGCTTAAGTGTCCCCCCATAACTCTTCATTGATTACCACGGTACGTGAGAAACATTCTTGGACTAAACCGACATGATGTACTCAAAAGAGTACGGAAAATGCCGCTCTCGCCAGGTACGAAGATTTTCTTTTATAAGTTAGACACTGAGACCCTGCCCATTGAAACGTGGTTAGGGAAAAAGGGCATTTTGTGTCTGCAGTAGATTGCCGCATTTGGGATTCTCCGGAAACCATTGAACATTCTTTTATTGATTGTAAAGATGCAATATTGTTCTATGATATTTTGCAGCGGGTATTAAAAAAAAAAAACGAATTGCTTTGACACCGCATTGTTTGCGATATCTCAGTGCATTGCCATTTGTTGATGAGGACTTCGACATGTTCTTTCTAATTAGATTATACAGCCTCCGGAAAACACGAATGATGGACAGAAATTGCGAACCTGTTGTTTCTACAAAAGACCACTTATGTTGGATGATTGTCCATTTAAGGGAATTGTATGCACAGGCTGACTTTGAACCGGAGTGGCACTCGCTGTTAATGATGGGCTCTTAATTGCCTCCTGTTTAGAGTTTTGTTGACTTGATGTATCCTATATGGCTTATCGTGTTGATTGGATGTACTTTTATAAATAATTTGTGCATAGTCCATGTACATAGGACTTGTTTCGGTGTAATAAATACCATGTTTAAGAAAATGCGGTATCTTTGTGTAGAGCATCCGATTCGCACTCGGGAAGTACCATGCTAGGTTCGATCCCTAGGGCTGCAGTGTGTACAATCACTGGTTTTCAATGAGCACGAGATTTCCCCAGGCCTGGGGCTCTTTTTCACAAATGCCTGAGAAGAAAGTCATGGACCAAAAAAGCGGATAAAGGTATATTTAATAGGCAATTTGGTTTGTGCTTTTTTTGGTAAATTGTGCTATGAAATGTGTTGTGTGAGTTTCTGTTGTTAAATAGTTATTGCCGTATTTCTGTACCAGAACAGACATTTGAGTGAGTTGGTACATCTCTGAAAACCTTAGATGAAGTTGTTTGGTAAACATGATCCACAGCGGCCTTCCAGTAGAGATAAAAATAATTACGCAGATGGTATCATACATCCACCAGTTATTCCATAGGCTGGAAGAAGTTGGCACTAGATATGGGGTTAAGGCGTCGGTTTCGGCTCCGTATAGAAAACAAATTCTTGCTATTGTTGATAGAATAGCTAGAGAATAAAAACAAAAAAGAAGCAAAAGAAAAAATGTCTGCTAAGTGGAACATGAGTTGCGGTTTGTACCATGTGCGGATGGAGTGGTCTATGACATACCTTTTAAGTGCGGCAAGAACTAGATAGCCCAAACTGGGAAATGCATTAACACAAAACGTCTTTGAATGGTTCTTCATCAAATTTGGCACTACATTACAGAGACTGCCATCTTAACAATCCAAGTGTATTTATATGTGTGAAATAAAAAAAAAAAGCACGCACTCCTGTTTTTATTCGGGCAAAAGTTATGTTTAGACAGCAAGATCAATTGACAAGCCTGTCATATTCACAAGAACAGCACCGCTTCACTAAATTTACATGACTGTGAAATTTTTTATCTGGCTTCCTGACACCTGCTTTCTATGTTAAGGGTGAGAGGAAGCGCACGCGCTTCTGGTTGCATTTTGTGAGTATATTACCTGTGTAGTTGTTGTTGTTGTTGTTGTTGTTGTCCAAATAACTTATGGCACATACCCACAGAGGGGGATCGGCCAAGAATTGGGTAGCAAATATTTTTTTTTTTTAACTTCAATTCCTAGTAGGGCTTGGCCTTCCTTCTGTTCTTCGTCCCCTGTCGCTGCGCTGGTGCAGTTTTCGATGCTGCATTTTTGTTGTGCTGTTGTGCCACTTCTATGTAATACCTTCGCAAAAGGGCTACTGGAAAGAGAAAAAAAAAAGACAACGAAGTGCACAGTTCCAATAAAACCGTCTTCCTTCCGCCGCACCCCACTCTGCAGACGTGACACAAATTCTCCTCTGCGTTATATGCGCAGGTGCGGCGCATATAACGCGACGTCTACTCGCTACCGCAACGATGCGCTGGCTACTGTTCTCTCGGTTCCTGGGCACCCTCATCTTCTAGGTCGTTGATTTTAATGTGAAAATGTTAGAGGCCCCAGTCTAAAAAAAAAAAAAAAAAAAGAAATGTGCCGTTTGCGTTGGTGACTTCGACGGTAGAGTTTTGTTGGCATTGAGGTTGTGAGCGAAAAATCACGAGCATACCTTTGGCAGGCTGCATTTGGCAAGAGATATGGCCAGATACCGATCGATCGACAGGTTGATGTCTTGACACTATGGCATGGTTAAATTGTCAGGCTTTGAGACTTGGACTTTTCGTTTGAGATTAAAATGTGATATTGTTATCCCTCCAGAACCCTTAAATTCCGAGCTGTACATGCTGCTGGTAGGCTATAGAGGCACGTTGGTATAAAGCAGGGATCCTTATCTACTTCCGGTGGTTTTTGGCACATTGTTTTAGTTTGCGAATTTACTTTGATGAGTGGATGACGGAAAATAGCAGTAGTGATTATGAATAATTAAGTGATTAGTGATTAAAGGAGCAGTTAGGTGCATGTACACAAGCAAGGAACTGCGTTGGGAGCAGGCCGTCGGAAACCATTTACACTTGCGTCATGCCCTTAAGCGCGGAGCGTAAGTGCAAAGTGCTGCAAACTCATGTCACTGACTGAGGAGGGAGGTGTTTCGTAGAGCGGAAACCACACCAACCACATGCTCTAACCGAACCTAACAGTTTACCCACGGGAACACTATCGGGTGTTTATCTGCAAGAGAATAGCTGGGCGTCGGCGCCAGGCCGCTTCGTGGCTTAGCGAAGGGGCCTTTACTGGCAGGCATCGACGAGGGTACATCCACCCACACAGCAGCAACTATCGAAACAGAGAGGGCTGTAAAGAGAACGAAAGCTGGTGCAGCCCTGACCAGGAACAGCAGGACGTACGAAGGTGTAATTGACCGCAGGAAAATTGTCTGCTCTCTCCCCGCCCACGCTGTCGCTTTTCTATATATGTGGTCTCCATGGTTCTCGAGGCTCCCTTCCGACCTCTACCATCTTATTCCGTCGCACCGCCCGTATCGCCTAAGGGGGAGCTTGAGACTGATCCTTGTTTTCTGTGGGCTTCGATCTTAACACGAGAGATTGGTCGCGTGGACAGATTTATTGCGCCAATATACGGGCTGGAGACGATCCCTGTTGCCCAGCGAAGACCGTCCCCATGCGCACAGCTTGTGATTGCCCCTTATATCCCGGAACGGAATTGGGTATACTACTCGGTGTGGGTAGGCTATATTGACACATGCCATTCATAGAAGACGAAGATTTGAACGGGCGATTCGGAGAAGACGACGAAACAAAAAACAGTGCTCCGATTTCGTGCTGACCTGACTAGTTGTAGGTGTTCTTCGGTGCCAGAGTGCTAGAGCGCCTTCTGTGTAACGTTACGTTACAAATCTGGTGGAGGTGCTGGGTGTCAATCCAGTCCTGCACAATCAACCTGTCACTACGGAGCTTACCCCCGTACATCAACGCCTCGGCCGCCGCCTACGTGGAGAGCCCCCTGAATTCGGACCCCTTCCGGCCGCTACCAGGACGACGCACCCTCAGACGGCCGCAGAACCTGCTGCAATGACATCTGAGAGCAGGCTTCCCACCCACATTCTGCGTCATCAACCGCGAACACCCCCCTCTTTTCATGGCGACGTGTTCGAGGACGCCGAGGACTGGCTTGAGACCTACGAGCGAGTCGCTCGTTACAACGGGTGGACTGATGAGCGTAAGCTCCACAATGTGTACTTCGCTCTTGAAGAGTCTGCACGGACATGGTTTGAAAACCATGAGGCTGCCTTCCCATCCTGGGCAGCCTTCTGTCGTGATTTCAAAGCCACCTTTCCTAGCGCCAACCGCCGGGAGCGAGCAGAAGCTGCGCTACACTCGCGCATTCAGCGCCAGAATGAGAGCGTGCGTATGTTCTTTGAGGACATGACACGCCTTTTCAACCGTGCAGATCCACAAATGCGAGAAGACCCACATGCCACGCACGTTATTACGTGCGTGGGCCAATATTTGGGCACGGGTTGTTTCGCTCGCCATGAATTGTCACACCGTTGTTTTGATGTGTGTGACAGTGCAAAAATGGTTTTCACAACGTAATCATTGTTGTCGTACAATGTCGTAAAGGTAAACTTAAGCTCTGAGCTGCTACCTAAAGACAACGTTGTGTAAGCGACACCGTGGACCCATTCTTAGGGCGCAATGGACGCGATGCGAAATTCCGCAAGCCTACTTTTCCTCAAATCTCTGGTCACTTGATGAAGATTACGGACAGCATTCTTCGGACATTTACAAATCAACAACACTCCAATTTCTGCTTGATCACTTTCTATAAGTTCTGTTTATTCAGATCTTTTTCTTCCTCGGAACTTTTCACATCCGGTCGATGTGAAACTGGATAAGTTAAGACGGAAAAACGGTTGCAGAATACTTGAAACATATCGGCCAGCTTCATGCTGAGATGGAAAGCAGACATAAGAAAATCTACTTAATAAAAACGGCTGTAGAAAACGCCAAGCTCTGCTCGCACCACAAAAATATTTGAAGTTCTTGCGTTGCAAAGACAACAAATGAAAACATAATTCGTTTGGCAGATGTTGTAAGCCAACTTGATGTGCAGCCACCCATGGTCCACAGCGTTGGACCCGTATAGAGACTGGAGGTAAAACAAGAAAAAATTCCGCCCATTATGATAAGTTCTTTAGTTTGTAACTGGGCGGCCCGCGTCTCCTGCTCTATGCACTGAATTGGATTGCAACTGACAAATATACCATCCAGTCTTACAGAAGTACTTTTTCCTGCTCATTCATCGCAAAATCTGTGGTCATGAAATTTTGCCGGCTGAGTTGAGCAGATAGTTACATGCGCCTAAACTAACCTCCACTAAGGTTTGTCGTTCAGTGGAGTGCGTGCCTATAGTGAGCGCCGACAACACGAAGCGCTTTGATGTCGCGGCAGGACTGCCAATGAGGCTATGCAGTGTGACCTGGGATGACCTGATTTTGGAGCACAGAAAGTATCAATCAAGCTGGGTTATACGGTCGCCTTCTCTTCGTGGCACGAGGAAGATGGGCACGCTACGCTTCTGAGTGGCTTGCGGAGACCTGCTTCAAAAGAAGCTGGGCAAAGAAAACCTGCGATCTTGAGAAATGGAGCCAGTAGCAGTGGGCACAGCGGCAAAGTGATCTGCCTAGTTGTGACAGAGAGGCATGTGGTGCGCGAGTATATGGACGAAGACTTTCCTGGCGTGCTATGTGGAGCAGAGGAGCGCTGGCGCTGTATGTAGATCTCTGCCAAAGAGCGTTAGCAGCGCCGTGTTCTTTAAGGCTTAGAGGGAAAAATCTTACTGTGCGTGCCACGTGACATCATTGAAGCTTACATATTAAAATTAAATTTGGAACCATCCTGTCAAAGTGCACCTTCACGTGTCACGGCAGCGGCAGTTCTTACCCAGCTTTCCTCTCACTCACTGCCTTGCGTCACGCCCGCACTTAAGCTTATAAAGCGAATACCGCTAGCAGCTATTCGAAACTTTATTGCGCTTAGGTTCAGGCATTAACCAAGAAAATTCATGGATTAAACTGTTTTACAGTGTAGCAGCTGTGTAGGCCTATAAGCACCAATATTCAATTCGCCAAATGGCCATCGAAGAAAGAAGATAGCGGTATCAGAGGATGAACACTTGCGGAGACTAACCTCTCTCTCTCTCTCTCTCGCTGTGGCCTGCAGTCACCTAAAGAAGCAACATACCTAACCTGCAGTGATTAGAAAGGCTTGCTTTATAGGTTTTATGACGGCATTTACCTGCCGAACGAGGTGTCGAATAGCTCAGCTCTATAGCGCGTGCAAGCGCATCTTATGCCCTGCCAGAACATCTTATCTTTTTAGAACGCAGTCTTCGCCGTTTTTGACAAAAATAAACGCGTGCGTAAACTTTTTACCGCCATGTTGGTTCCTACTAAAGCCGGCTGGGCGTCTTAGTAAAGGGAGCCAAAATATTTATTCATTCTGTTAAGAGTGAAAAACTAATTGAACAACATGAATCAGCACCATTCATGACATCTCGTCATCCAAATTCAGAAAAAGAATTCACAGCGGGTGCTATGTTGAACTTCACGTTGTACTTTTACAATAATTTGGTTGGGATTTTACGGAAGTCTTCAAAAGTATCCAATCAGCATTCCCCGCATATTGCTGCCGTCGATAACGATAATGAGAATAATCATGTCTCGCCTGATTGTGGAGCAGTTCCGTGGCAGAGCTATGATAAGTATGACCTCAAAATTTGGCCTAGCCACCCGAAAACTGACCTACACCACTTGGATCAAATCAAATCAGATATATTTTCCAACAAGTGGGTGGTCGCCTGGGCTAAAAGCTGTACAAACAGCTTGACAGAGGCCCAGGAAACCGGTACACAACAGAACAGGAGCGAACAGCAGATTCCAAAAGTTCGTTAACAATATGACCATGACATCAAAAGTATTATACAATGTATATCTCTGCAGCACGATATGAAAACAAAACAAAAAAGTTGATCAATGATGCAAACAATGGGACAAGCTCAATGCAGAAAATTCGTAAAGGTGAGTATGATATTTAAAGAACACATGCATGAGTAGATTATATATGCACGAAGTAGGTTCTTAACTGCTTAGGACTAAAACCAAAAGTGTTTTTATGTTTGTTGAGAAAAACGGGAAGATTATGAGCCAAGGATTGTACTTTGTAGTTTGTTCTAAAATGTGGTAGAGACCACGTGTCAGTGCATCTAGTGTTTACTATTGCAGTGCGGTGTTCAAGAGATGCAAGTTTTACCAAGAAATCACCCATACCTGTCGAACCGAAATATGTTAATTGTAACGAACGATATTCATAAATATTGTCCACACGGATCATATTAAGTGATGTTGTTAAGGGTTGAGCATTTGATGTTGGTACTAAGTTTACGATGAGATGAATAATTTTTCTTTGCAACACAAGAAGCTTGTTCATATTTGTTTTAGTTGTTGTTGCCCATACTAGAGTACAGTAGTTAACATGAGAAAGGAACAGAGCATAGTAAATTTGTAGTTTAGCACTTATGGGGAGCAATGTCCGACAACGTGAAATTACACCGGAATTGATATCCAAGTAAAATGAACTGCTCCCAGTCCGATCGTCGCACACAAATTTCGGTCGGGTCCCCCGAAGCGACCAACATAAATGATCCGAGTGCACTGTTATTTCGAACGAGTTTCCGGGACCAGACTCACAGAGTCAGGAAGGCGCTGTGATGAAAAGGCTCCATTATTCAGCGCTGCATCGACCATCCGTGCTCTGGATGGTTTATTTACATGCGCAGTAGGGCGGCCATAGCTGTCGCCACAGCTGCGTGGCTTTACTCGGACTAGACTTTGCACAAAGGCTTCGCATTTTTCCGCACGCGTCGATCGTAAAGCAGGAAGCACGTGCAGCCTTCGCCGCCGTTATGGTCTCATGGAAATACCAGGGTGAGTGCCTTCTCACATCCACGTGCACGCTTATATATAGAAGAGGATGCATGGCTCATACCACGTCGAGAGTCTGCTGCTTTTACGTAGCGCTTGTTTAAGGCCAACACCTCTCTGTGACTTTGGCATATGTGCGCACAGGTTTGGACGCGTAAAAAGCCGAGACGATGCCTCAGTCGTTACCACTCGAGAAATCTGCTCACCTTGTTTACCACAAGAGCGCCCGAAAGCGCCCTCATTTATGACCGTTGGTGGGAAAAGCAAAGCAACGGATTGGTCCGCGCAGCCACCGCCGCGTAGATTTTAAAGAACGCCTACTGCCATGTCCTTACGCTGTGCCCCAGTTTGCACTGAGGCTTTTAGTTATTGAGCCTCACTAACACACTTTTCCCATATCTTGCAATTTGCCAGGCTTCAATGATTTCACGCGCCTCTCTGTCCTTTACGCGGCCTATAATCTTTGTATACTTGATAAGCAGCGTACCTTTTTTCTTGTTCTTAACTTTACAAGAATGGTAGGGTGTAGACAAATGCTGCCTACAGCGCCGACTGACGGAGTTGCAGTGCTCTTGCAGACGCTTATTGATGTATCGTCCAGTCTTCTCTACATATAGGGCCTCGCAGCTGAGTGAGATTTCATAAAAACCTCCTCTTCTACAGAACACATTCTTTGTTCTGTGACTGGTTAAACAGTCTGCTTTGTTTCGAATATTGGCTTTCGTTAATATGCATAAACGTGACAGTTTACATGGCATGGAAAAGAACATATTTGCTTTCAAATATTCTTGCCACCCTCTTCAGACCATGCGAGATCTTGTGCGCATAAGGAAGGACTTCAATCTTCAACCTCTCGCTTACATCGAGCTCTTGTTTGTTTGTTTGTTTCGAACCATAGGGACTTCAGCAAAGATTCTGCAACAACCCTCAGAAGAGCAGATGAAAAGCCTGCAGAGTACAGTCGATCTACTTGACCGGTAAAACTGAAATTCAGCATGTGCGGACATAACTTGACAAGCGAGGATTTTAGAAAAGAAAATGCATTTCCGCGTTTGAAGTCGCAAGAACCATGCGCAAAAGAGCCTTTTTTGATCTTGTAAGTCCAACACAAATGGCCCTCATGGCGAAAAACCAATTTTATGTCTAAAAATTTCGAGAATACTGTGGAATTTATACTGCAGAAGTATAAACTCCGCCGAACAACCCATCTTCATACATTGCATGGACTCAAGGGCCTTATCGCTATCTCTTGAACTTTATTATAACAGCTAACCCTTTTCCTTTCATTTAATACCCCTGTAAAGAAGACAAAGAACAGAAAAACGCTGCGGCATCGCCATCACCATCTCTTGTCTCCGGCGCCCATCTCGCTCGCGCTGAAGCTGTGCCCTGCGGCTGGTAATTCGACCCTGCTGTGTTAGAAGTACTGCCAGTGCTAGACGTTCCAGCCAACCATTAAATCCACATTTCACTTGGTGGAGGTCAATCTGAGGTTACCTGTACCAATCTCGCCCTGGAACTTCGCAGCAGAACATTGACTACCCCAATGACGGAGCCGACTTCATTGCACCTACCTCCGCCAATCACCTGCACAGGTGCCGTTCGTCAACGGGACCCGGCTACCTTCAGTGGAAGCAGCGATGACGACGTCGACGATTGGCTGACCACTTACGAACGGGTCAGCCGTCACAATAACTGGGACGACAACCGTAAGCTCAACAATGTCATCTTTTACTTGAGCGACGTCGCTAATCTGTGGTTTCGAAACCACGAGTCGGACTTTGGCACCTGGGCGAATTTCAAGACGAAATTTTCTGATGTCTTTGGCCGCCCCGCCGTCCGAAAACTCCGCGCGGAACAGCGTCTTCGGTCGCGACTGCAGCTGCCCGGTGAAACGTTCACCAGTTACATTGAGGACATTGTTGATATGTGTCGTCGCGTTGACCCGACCATGACCGAGGCCGCTAAAAAACGTCATGTCCTCACAGGAATTGATGACGGCGCTTTTCACATGCTCATCGCGAAAGACCCCACTACGGTCAAGGAAATCTATGACCTCTGTCAAAGCTACGACGAGCTCCGGAGGGAGCATGCTTTGATTCGCCAGCCTCATACATCACTTGCTGGACTAGCCGCGGAGAGGGAGTCATCTAGCCTCTCTGAAGACATCAAGGCTTTTGTACGCCAGGAAGTCGCGCGGCAACTGTCCCTGCAGCCCTATGTTAAGGAGTCGTCAACAACTGGCCTTGTTCCGGAGCTTCGCCATGCAATCCAACAGCATGTATCTGAAGTCCTCCCTAATCCTGTTCCTCAACCAGCTCCGGTCGCACCTTCAATGCCGTTACTCACGCCCACAGTTTCATCGTCCGGCGTTGCGCCACTGAGCTACGCTCCAGCATTCGCGCCGGCTCCTCCTCAAGTGTTGCGCCGCACGTATGCCGAAGTCACTTCAAGTCCACCGCCTGAGCCAGCATATGCCTATGCTTCGCCCCCCATGCGGTCGGCACCAACAGCTTTTGCTCCCCCCTTGCTTCCGACACGATCTCCATGGCGCACATCAGACAACAGGCCTATTTGCTACCACTGCGGCATCCCTGGGCACACTACACGCTACTGCAGGCGCCGAATAAATATGGCCTTTGCTGCACGGCCTGCGCCACCTTATTTGGCCCCCCAGTTCCCAGTCCCATCGTGTCCTCCAACAGCACCCCCTGAACCTCCGGACTTCCGCCCTCGTCGTTCGCCATCACCACGTCGCCGCTCCATTTCGCCAATGCGCCGACGACCCGCTACCCAGCCGGAAAACTAACCGCCGCAGTTCGCGAGGCACGAACTGCGTATCCGACCGAATTTCAAAGTCCTCGTCTTAATCCCGCGAATGTTATTCCTGTCATCGTTGAAGATGTTCATACTCTTGCGCTCGTCGACACCGGTGCCGCTGTATCAGTTATCAGCCAAAAACTCTGCCGCTCCATCCGAAAGGTGACTACGCCTCTCGAGGGACTATCGCTTCGTACCGCATCCGCTCACAGTATACAGCCGACAGCTATCTGCACTGCTCGCGTCGTCATTGCTGCAGCCTTGTACATCATCGAATTCGTCGTTCTCCCCACATGTTCTCATGACGTCATTCTCGGCTGGGATTTCCTGTCCCAGCATCATGCTATCATTGACTGCGCCAGTCCTCAAGTAGAGCTCATTGAATCGAGTGATGCACCGTCTGATGCCCTGCTCCACGAGCCGTGTCCTCGTTTTGCGACCAAACTCCTCGTAGCACATGACACAACCATCCCACCCGTTAGCGCTGTTCTGGTTCCCCTCACTGCCTCTTTTACCACCGCCGCGACAGTCCTCTTTGTGCCCTCTAACGTTGTCTGCCGCCGCCGCCACTTACCGCTGCCGTTTGCCGTCCTTGACATGAAAAACGGCGCTAGCACACTTCTGGTAGCCAATCCTCTTCCGTCTCCCGCTATGTTGATCGAAGGGGAGTGCCTCGGCCGCATCGAGCCCGTGGACCTTCTGTTCACCTTTGATGATGTGTCATTCCCTGTTTGCCAAGTTGACGCCTTGACTCCAACTCGTGTGGCTTCAGATCCGCTAAGCGGGACCTTTTTGACTATTCCGTGGACAGCGCTCTAGAACCGCGCCACCGCGAGCAACTCCTTGACCTTCTACACCAATTCCGCGCCTCCTTCGACATTCCGCAATCTTCCTTGGGCCGCACGACGACCGTTTCCC
Organism: Amblyomma maculatum; assembly: GCF_055883805.1. Lineage (NCBI taxonomy): Eukaryota > Metazoa > Arthropoda > Arachnida > Ixodida > Ixodidae > Amblyomma > Amblyomma maculatum. The sequence goes on along the minus strand of NC_139351.1, from coordinate 33,924,079 downwards.
CCCTCATCGACACTGGCGCTCACCCACCTCTCCATCAGCGGCCGTATCGGGTGTCCCCGACTGAGCGCCGTGTTATTGCCCAACAAGTCGATGACATGCTGCAACGCGGAGTAATTAGAGAATCCTGTAGCCCATGGTCGTCTCCTGTGGTCCTAGTTAAAAAGAAGGATGGCTCCATACGATTTTGTGTTGATTATCGCCGCCTCAACAAAATCACTCGTCGTGATGTGTACCCCCTCCCACGAATCGACGATGCCCTAGACTGTTTGCAAGGCGCAGAATTCTTTTCCTCACTCGATTTACGCTCCGGGTATTGGCAGGTGCCCATGGCAGAGGCGGATCGTCCTAAGACCGCCTTTATTACTCCAGACAGACTATACGAATTTAATGTTATGCCATTCGGACTCTGTAACGCCCCAGCCACATTTGAAAGAATTTCTCTCTCTCGGACTCTGTAACGCCCCCTTTATTTTTTACATATTCCATTATGCCCTGAGGCAAAAAAAAAAAAAAAACGTTAATTAAAAAGTCCTAAGCGTTGCTGGTGCACACGTTGCATCACGTTTGCTGTCATTAACATTATCAATAAATGCACCGTTATTATTATTGCGAATGTCATCACTGTCGTTATCACTAACTGCAGCGTCATTGTTATCGCTACTATCATCCTCACGGTAGACACGAGAATTATGCCCGTTTCACGATCCCGGGCGTCTGCACTTCCGGTCACCGAGAGTTACGGACGCGTATGTCATGACGTAACAGCGGCTTCAGCGGCCCATCAGGGCCGCGATAACAGACTGTTTCAAATCAAATCAAATTTTATTTTCCTTTGCACAAAATACAAGCATGGAGCAGCCGCAGAAAGCTACTGCTACCAGCACCTTGACGAGGCGACTGCGCCAACTGTTGACAGGAGCAGATGCATAATATGAAAAAATCTCATTATCAAAATAACAAAGGAGCGTTACAAATATACTGTCATACGAAACAACAAACACATTATCACAAGAAGGAAACATGGGATTGACCGGATGAAGAAGAAAATCATGCTCAGTCCATATTTCACATTGTTGCATCATATACACCCCAAGAACACCTGTTCCAATCATCTTCTAGACATCGTAGTAATATCGACGAACAGATGAGCATAACTGTTGAGGAGAACTGGCAGAGCAAAGGTTGATAACTGAAGGGCATAGTTGTTTGGAGGGGTTGGTATATAGAACACATCTGGGTGAAGTGTGTTATATTTCTGAACAGGTCGCTTCATTGTGGCGATCTTGCTGTAAAAACATTTATTCTTTTTTACAGTTGTGGTGTACAATGCGGTAAAACGGTAATTATAATATTCACAGACCTTAATACCTGCAAATCGTTTAAAAAGCACTCTGTCTTTTAATCATACTTTACGTTAGCTATAATTCTTATTACTTTCTTTTGTAACACAATAATTTGTTTAAGTTCATTTTGGCTGTAGTTCCTCACACCAAATGGGCATACGCCAGTTAGGAAAGAATTAGCGAATTATACAGCAGTAGCTAACTTAATCGTCTGAGGTAACAGATGCCTACATTTGTTTATTTACCAATAGCAATGCAAACTTTGTAGGCGCCATCAATATGTTAATCCCAAGCTAGGTTACTAGAACAATGAACACCCATAACCTTCATACTGTAAAATTTCAGACTGTTACCAAGCGCTATTTTCGGTGTGGAAACATGCTTGTTTTGGGGCCGGTACAGGACCGCCTTAGCTTTTCTGTGTTTACATATAGTGAATTTTGTTTCTTCCATGTTGCGAGCAGATTACTAACGCTTTCTATGTCTTGGGTTGTTTTTCCTGTGATTAAAAACTTGTGACATCGGCATAACAGATCAAAGAAACGGCGTCGGTTAGGAAACAAGCAATTAAAATAATTGACATACAAGCAGAATAAAGTGCCCCTAAAATACTTCTCTAGGCGAAGAAACACGTGTTCCTCCGCTCTCGTTAATCCTTTACACGGGTGGGGGTAACGATTGCGTCTGTTTTGGTACAGTTATCTGCCTGAAAGTGTAGACCGGTGTGAATTCCTCTTCTTAGGAGGGGGTGAGGTTGCCCGATTAGAGAACGCGCGGGCGGCGGCATCTGCTGCCTCGTTTCCTCCTAGCCCCGAGTGGGCCGGAGCCCAGACTATGAAGCGGCGGGATGGACTACCTACGTACAAGCTGGTTTGCAGTAGTCGGTGGGCCAGGTCCGAGCTTTTTTGTAGTAGCCGGTAGGCCAGGTACGAGACCCAACCCTGTTGAACGTTCCTACAAGCCCCTCGCGAGTTCGTTATGAGCATTTTGGAGTCAGAGTGTGTTGCTGCTAACGTGATGGCGACCTCCTCTGCAAGTGAACGTTTCGGGCTTTAACTGTGAATCCCTTCAGAATACATTCACCGTTTTGGACTCGTGGATTACTCCAGCCGTCTACCACCCGCCTTGGTGCGGGCTGGAGACGTCCACGTAGTACACGGGCTTCCCTCCGTGGTGAGCTAGAGCCTCTGCCCTGGCCATGCGCCTACCCTCGCGGTCGCCCCTGAACATGTTAGTGGGGTGTGGTTTTACGTGCAGGGCGTATCGCCGCTCATGGGGAAGTCTTGCTCTCTCCTTGGTTAGAGTCATGTGCTGTATGTGCAGACGGGTTAATAGGCGACGCCCAGACGGTGTCTGTGATAATCACGTGTATTGGCGTGTGAGTTGGGCTTCTCTCATTTCGTCGAACGAGTTCGTCGGAACTGATTTAAAAAAAAAAAGTATATATATTCCAAAAACAACCGCCCAATTTTCGGAGAGAGCCTATCTTTACACTGAAACATGTATTGGGCGTCTAAGCGACTACAGTTTCTTTCGCGGAAAGTTCACAGTAGCCCCAGCCGGCTGCTAAATCCAAAGTGGGTAGTGCTGAAGTTTCTCAGAGGCACTGTTACGATCAAAATATTACAGAACGTGAGGCGTGCAGAAACTGCGTTCTGCGCCACCAACAAGCTCTGTATATTCGGGGCTATATTACGCGCTCTGAAGGTAAATGACAACCCACGCCGGGGGCCATATCGATAACCGGATAGCTGCCCTAATTGCTGTGATGAGTGAAGCCCATTGCGGCACGCACACAACTTTGGAACGGGGGGGGGGGGGGGGGGGGGGTACATTTATAATGTTCTCTTTTCGACGCCGACGGCAGACTTTCTTAAAAGCGGACATTTAAGACTACCACATTGAAGTAATGATAATGAATAACATGATAAGAGTGATGGACAATGTATGGTCAGGAAGTTCGTTGCTTTTTAAAGCTCTGTGCGGCAGACAAGAATTTTCTTGGAAGCGAAACATCGTTGAGGGTGTACAGACTATAGCCAGAGAACAGGCTCTATAGTGTTCCGCTGACTAGTGCGATAGCATCACACAATCGCCAGAGCCGAGCAAAAACAACAACAACTTTGCAGCACGCTGGTTTCCATGACAACTGCGACGGTTATTACGAGCCTGACCTAGCCATGGGTGGTACTCCAACTAGACTGTGAAGCAGAAACTTTCACAGTTCGGAATTGCTGCACTGACCAACAGACCACCTTCGTAAATTCAAAGCAATTACAGAAGACGCTCAACATTTTTGTCAGACGCTGTGCCATTCTCTCAGTGCCAAATGGTGATGCGAAATCACAACAAACCATGCCAAACAGTCCCTTCGCACGTCTTAATTGCTTTATACGGAGTTGAACCCGGCGACTTTTTTTCCGGCAGCATATACTAATGTATACTGCGACGAGTAATTGAAGAAAATCGACTGGCGCTACAATTACAGGGGTGCACTTAAGTCTTCTTACGGGCGGAAATACGAAAGCGTTGCGAGTTGCGGGCCTAATTTCATTGCGAGCTCGTTCTGCGTTTCCTTACTGTTACTCGAATTTATTTCCTGTACCTACTTTTTATTTTTTTGTCAGTTTAGATTTTTCCTGTTTGTGTACTTTTTGTTTCTATTTTTACTAGAATGTTATTTTAGCCCTTGTGTTGATTTCTTTTTTTTTTATTCTTTACTTTTGTCTTTCTTTCTTTTCTTTATTTTTTATATGCATACTTATTTATCAGTCTTAAGTTTTTTCTTCTCTTCCCTCAACGCCCTCCAGTATCCTTATGCAAGATAAGAATTATGAACACGTTTGTATGAAGTCGGCGTAGTGATCAGCGCGCTCAGCTGGGAGCTGTAAGGATGGTGGTTCCATTCCTGGCGTGGACAATATTTTTATTCACGATTTACAGCCAAATGCGGTATTACTCTTGTCCACACATCCAGTCCACAGCTGGTGGTGAGACTAGCGCGTCCCTTTAAACAAGAAAGGCTTTCTACCTAATATTAAACGACGTCATTTACTAAGAAATCAGGATGACCATTCACTGAACGGTTTGCACACCAACAGCGGAGAATGATATTAGCACTATCAGGCGAGGAAGGTGCTCAAAAACCTAGTAACTAGCATCTGCGAAGAAGTTCGCGGGGGGCAGAAAGGATTCGACGGGGGAGGGGGGCCTTATAACCTAAGCATAAAGTAGAGCGCAGAGAAGCTTCTTCCAGTAAAGAGAGCTGGTTTTGAGAAAAGGATGAAAATGGCGTTAATTCGATGACACTTAAAGTGCCGGAGCTTTATTGTTATTTCGCGCCCCTTTTTGTTCCTGCTAATTTATTAAAAACTTCGCGAGCACGCACAGCCGAACCCCTCGACAGCTCATCGTTTTCGGTTCGTTCACATTCTTTTTTGTAGGACGAGCATCCCTCACGCCTTGAAAAAAAAAAATGAGATGACAAGATAGGAGACGAGAGCTGTAAGGAAGGCAGTACGTTTCAACAGCGGCCGACTTAATTGTGAACATCTAATTAAAATCTTCTCAAGGTGCACCTCTGCGGAGGAGCTGACTTCGCGCTGGCCTCCACCATCAAGACCACGTGGCCAGTCTGGTCCCCCTTATTTCTTCTTTGCTTGCTCCCCTTGCCGCGAGAACACTTTCCCGTCCTCCACCCATTTGCGGTTTCGTCCTCGCTAATGCCCCTTAGGCAGCTTGCGCCCGGACGCTGTAATAGGATGCACCGCGAGATGTTTCTTTCTTCCTTCTCAAAGAGCCCTGCCAGAATCGCTTCCTCTGCAAAAGAGAAAGTTGCGTCCGAATAAATAAATATGAGATGGGAGCTTCTCTTCCTGTTTCCCTACGATGAACTAAGAGATTTTTATTGTTCTCTGAACGCTGCCCTAAATGTCATACCGTTTATCCCCAGAACGCATAAACACAAGGAACGCTGGAAAATCCGGCATGTTCTTCTGTACGCTATGACCATCATTCCGAATTCTTGAGGGAGGCAGGAGTGATCTCAGCATGCCGAAAGACAATTTTAGGCGCGAAGGAGCAAGCCCCATACTCTAGCGCCTCTTTCGAATGCCAGGACATACCTGATAAAAAGTTAATAGTGCCACTTCAGGATTACCGCCCCTTCCACTTCCGTCGTCTGCTGCTAAGGCCACGGTTCTTGCCTCTTGTCACAAAGGGAAGAAATAGAATTACAGAGGAAGTACCTCCACCCCTGTTTAATGTTCCCATAGTGCCGGCCTTCTTGTTAAACTTTCAAGAGGTCACTTCCGGTAATGACGCCGCGAAGCGGGAGCATGCTGCCGATAGCGAGCGATGCCCCGACCGAGGCACGGGAAGGAAGCGACGCACATGTCGTCGTCTGCGATGGTTATGGCAGAGCGGAGCCGCTGTTTCGTATTCGGCACAGTTCAATTGGCGGGCTTTCTAGAATCGAATTGGTGTTGTTTTGAGCAGGGTATCGACCGCTTCTTCTAATTTAATTCTCAACAATATATAAACTGCTGCTTGTGTACCAATTTGAAAAAAAAAAAAAAAGTTTACATCGTTTGGAACAACCGGTAAGCAGGGACTGAGCTTTCCACACCCCACCTTCCGCCCAGCCCTACTCCAGAGCTAGGTAAAAAGTAAATTCTCGAAAAAACAGAATAGCACAATGCAATGGAGTGAAAGGAAAAGTAAAAGCTGATGCGGGCCGTTACTGGACGTTTCGTTGAAAAGGGGAAAGATTGCTTCTCTTCAGATTCCAAGCATGCACTCGTGATTTTTTATTTTCTGAATGCGAAATTGTCGGTGGTTTCCGAAATATTATGAATGCCTGATTACAGCTCTTGCTCGCTGCTTCACTCATACCACTCTAAAAGTGGATATCGCTTCCAAAAGTTGACCCCACAGGATACAATGTGAGTGTTTTTACTTAAACCCATGGTGCCAGAGGTGCATTTCAGGTGTCCCATCGGCTTTTATGCAAATAAGTGGGAGACCAAGGGTAGCACAAATAAAAAAAAAGAAAAACAAAATACATCCGTGAATTCAACCTGAGCTTCTGAAGTAGTAGATTATATAAACCAAAGCACTTGTAGCCGAAATTTCAATGAAATAGGTCTTCTGCTCACAGGGAAGCTACTCTGTAATCTCCGCATTGCATTGATACGATGAAATCGCCCGACTAGAATAATATCTTTTATATCTATCATCATCGTCATTAGCCCACTGCAGGGCGAAGGCCTCTCCCATATTTCTCCACTTAACCCGGTTCTGTGCTAGCTGCATCCACTTGACCCCTGCGAACTTCTTAATCCCATCCGCCCACCTAACTTTCTGCCGCCCCCTGCTACGCTTTCCTTCCCTTGGAATCCAGTTTGTTACCCTCAGCGACCATCGGTTATCCTCTCATCGAACTACATGTCCTGCCCATGTCCATTTCTTCTTCTTAATTTCCACTAGAATGTCGGTAACTTGAGTTAATTCTCTGACTTACTCTGCAAGCTTCCTATCTCTTAATGTTACCCCTACAATTTTTCGTTCCATAGCCCTCTGCGTTGTCCTCAACTTAAGCAGAACCCTCTTGGTTAGCCTCCATGTTTCAGCCCCATAGGTGAGTACAGGTAAGATGCAACTGTTGTATACTTTCCTCTTGATCGATACCGGTAAGCTGCTAGTCATAATCTGTTAGTGCTTGCCAAATGCGCTCCATCTCAATCTTATTCTTCTTGTTAATTCCTTTTCATGGTCCGAATCTGCGGTTACTACCTGTCCTAAGTAGACATATTCGCCTACTACTTCCAACACTTCGCTACCTAATGTAAACCGCTGTTCTTTCCTGAGGCTGTTGAACATTACCTTAATCTTCTGCATATTTATTTTCAAGCCTACCTTTCTACTTTTCCTGTCTATGTCATCAATCATTATTTGCAGTTCATCCCCCGAGTTACTTTAGCAAGGCAATGCCATCAGCAAATCGCAGATTACTAAGGTATTCTCCATCTACCCTTATCCCTAACTGCTCCCATTCCAAGTCTCTGAATACTTCCTCTATACAAGCTGTGGATAGTACTGGGGAGATCGTGTCTCCTTGCCTAACAGAAATTTTGTTACTTTCGTTATGCAGAACTATGATTGCTGTGTAGCCACTATATCTTCCAGTACTTTCACGTACGGCTCGCCTACCCCCTGATTTTCCAATGCCTGCTTCACCACCGATGTTTCTACTGAGTCAAATACTTTTTCGTAATCAATGAATGCTATGTATAAGGGCTGGTTATATTCTGAGCATTTTTCTATCACCTGGTTGATGGTATGGATAAGAGAGACAGTAGAGTACCGTTTCCGAAAACCTGCTTGATCCTTGGCTTAATTGTATTCGAAAGTTGTCCTGATTGTATTAGCGATTATCTTAGTAAATACCTTATACGTAACAGACAGTTGGTCTGTAGTTTTTAAGGTCCCTAGCATCACCTTTCTTATGAATAAGAAACATTTTTGCGTTCTTCCATGCTTCCGGTATCGTCGATGACACCAGGCACTGCGTATACAGGGTGGCCAGTTTTTCTAGCACGATATTCCCCCCTCCCCCCCGTCCTTCAACAAATTTATAGTTATCTGATCCTCTCCAGCTACTTCCCCCCTTTTGCATAGTTTCTATTGCTTTCTTAACCTCGTCCTTCGTCACTGGTGGAACGTCTGACTGTTTTTCTATAACGCCAATCTCATTACGATCGTGACTACAATGGCTACTGTAGAGATCAGTATAGGACTGTTCGGCTACTTTTACTATCTTGTCCATATTCGTGATGACGTTGCCCGGCTTGACCCTTGGCGCATACATGTGATTTTTGCCTATGCCTAATTTCTTCTTCATCGCTTTAAGTCTTCCTCCTTTATTTACAACACGCTCAATTTTCTCCATGGTATACTTGCTTATATCCGCCACTTCGTGCTTATTGATTAGCTTTGATATCTCTGGCAATTTTATCTGGTCTATTGAACTGGAAGTTTTCATGCTCTGACGTTTCTGAATCAAATCTTTCATTTCCTTAGAGAGCTTACCGGTATCCTCTCTAACTATTCTACCACCTACTTCTACAGCGCACTCAGTAACGATATCTCTGAAATTATAGTTTATTGCTTCTAGGGTAATGTCGCCATCCTCGGTTAGAGCTGAAAACCTATTCTGTAGCGAGATCCTGAACTCTTCTGCCCTCCCCCTCACCGCTAATTCGTTGATAGGTTTCTTTCTTACTAATCTGTTGCGTTCCTTCTTCAGATTTATGCTAATTCGGGACCTCACAATCCTGTGGTCACTGCATCACACTTTCCCGATTACCTCTACATCTGCCATAATGGCGGGGGTTGAACACAGTATGAAGTAAACTTTATTTTTAGTCTCCCCGTTAGTACTTTTCCATGTCCATTTCCGGTTTTTCCGTTTGCTGAAGAAGGTATTCATGATTCGTAAGTTATTGCGCTCTGCAAACTAGTAACTCCCCCCTGATATTCCTAGAACCAATGCCATAGTCACCTACTGCCTGCTGTCCTGCCTGCTTTTTCCCTACCTTGGCAGTGAAGTCGCCCATTAGTACAGTATACTGCGTCTTTACTGTTCGCATTGCCGATTCTACATCTTCGTAGAAGCTTTCAACTGCCTGGTCATCATAACTACATGTAGGTGCATAGGCCTGTACAACCTTCAGTTTATACCGCTTATTAGACCTAATTACGATGCCTGCCAACCTCTCATTAATACTATATAATTCATCTATATTACCCGCTATATACTTATTGACAAAGAAACCTCCTCCTAGTTGTCGCCTCTCTGGCAAACCTCGATAACGCAATACATGCCCATCCTTCAGTACAGTATATGCCTAATTCGGCCTCCTAACCTCACTAAGCCCTATGACATCCCATTTCATACTCTCTAGTTCCTCTAACAGCACTACTAAACTAGCTTCACTAGCTAGGGTTCTAGCATTAAACGTTGCCAGGGTCAGTTTCCAATGGCGGCCTGTCCAGCGGAGCCAGGAATTCTTAGCACCTCCTGCTGCGTCGCAGGTCTGACCGCCGCCGTGGTCAGTTGTTCCGCAGCCGCTGGTGACCGAGGGCCGGGGTTTTATGGAGCTTATCATAGGAGGTTGTGGCCAATTACTGCACCAGGGTGGCCAACTCCTGTTCTGGTGAGGGAGTGCGTTGCCGGATATGTTCACCGGCATCAGGTCGCACCCCAAACCTGTTTACGCAAATCCATCGTCACGCGGATTTTTTATTTTTTTCCCCCGGTGGAGAATTGCGCGGCGCCGTGATTTGAGCCCCGGTCCTCTTGCATGCGAAGCGGATGTTCTACCGCTACGCCACCGCTGCATATAAAAATATACATGTTGCAAAAAAAAAAAAAAAGCTGTTCGTTACATAGCGAACGCTGACTACTGTGCTCCAAGCGATCAACTATGTTTACAATACCATATTATACCCGTTCATAGCTTGTACAAATATTTCTTAGCAATGAGATACCAAAGATATTTGAAATATAATAATCGAGTGTTTCTAGACTTAACTTGTCTTTCACGAACAGTACCGGCTTATAACCTCCGAAATACAGGAAACTGGTTTACCCCTTTTTGGCGTACTAGTTATGGAAACCAGATGCTGCCATCTAATGTGCCCTATTTACTGAACAAACTAGACTCTATGAATATTGATATTGAAAGAAGAAACAGTTTGTGCAAAATTCGTGCTGCCTTAACATGAAATCATAATATAATTCATCTTAAAATATACTGTATGTATATACTATGTGTGTTAAAAAGTGTGAAGTATTTTAGCCAATTTTGTGGTGATTGATAAATTGAAATGCAATGTGTCTTGTTTCCCTGCTGTATGCCATGTAACGGGGGGTCCAGGAGCTCCTCAAGTGATCTGCGATCCCTTTTTTACCCTGAATTACCCGCATCTGTGATAATGTAAATAAACTTGAACAAAACTGCGGCTGCGAAGTTTCCTGATGCATATGTGGATACAAACACAGCACGAAGTTTTATAGGTCAACCCTCTTATTGTTTTATTGAAGGAAAAAGAAACGTCAAAATAGGGTATTTTGTGGTTCCTGCAGCGGCTCCACAAAAGAAGAGCACTACGTAAATAAAATGTACACGCAAAATAACTTTTTTTTTTTTTGACAAAAACGAACAATAAAGTCGCAGTTCCTGTCTTACGTACTGTGGACACCTCAAACCCGCCACGAGGGAAGGTTTGTGTTGGGTGGGTTTATGGGATTCAATGTCGCAAAGCGACTCAGTCGCATTGGAGGGCTCCGTGAAGTTTGACCGCCTAAAATTCTTTAACTTGCTCTGATAGCTCAAAGTACACGGGTACACAGCGAAGAAAGAGATGAAGGGAAGTATTTAATAAGGAAGACGGAAAGAAGCACTAAAATTCAGGGCTCGGGATTAAAAATTTACTGGGGTGCACTTAAGTCTTCTTGCGTACGGAAATGCGAAATTGTTGAAAATTCTGTGGGTGGTTCCATTATGAGCTCGTTTTGTGTTTCGCTATTTTTCTCGTGTCTACAAGTTTATTTTTACTTTTAATTACTTTGCATTTTCGCGACTGATTTCCTTATTTGTGGCTCTCTGACGTGAGCCGAACGAGATGTTGCACTGTCGCGTTTTGTGTGAACATCACTAGATGGCGCCCTGCCTAACGAGAAATTGTATCCATCCGGAAGTTGATGCAGGCGCAATCACTGTTCCTGAAGCTCTGGGGTTTAGAGATACCAGTGGCCGGGTGAATAAACCGGCGGTGGAAACTAGCAAAAAACGACTGGAAGATTGGTGGCTTAAAAGCAGAGAAGTGACATAATGTTAGTAATGTAGGAGCAAAATTTAATAAATAGAATGATGTTTTAGTTAACCATTCTAAATCAATAATTAAGATATAGGGAGAAAAATGAGCATGATAGCTACTGCTACCACCCCGTTTCAAAGGGGACGCTCCTATATTCCATCCATCCATCCATCCGATTGATTGTCCTTGTTTTTAATTTTGCTAGCCCAGATCTCAAAACGCTTTCGTTATCCTACAGTTCCTACACTCAGGGAGAACTTAAAATTTTTGTTTATTGTTATCTTTTTTTTTTTTTTTTTTTTTTTTTTTTGTGTACTGCCGTGTTGACGATTTCCTTGGCGACCTCCGGCGTCCTTAGGCTAAACAAGGAGAATGGCGGACTGGTACTAAGGCAGAGTGTCGGAAACAATTTACTTTTGGGATGTGCTTGAAATGACAAAGAAAGGCCTGCCATTACATCGTATGGCATGTGGTTCTTGCAAGAGGAAAACAAGAATTTCCTTATGACACTATCATGCTTCTTGGACTCCGTATTTTGCGGAAAGCACTAACACAATTCAACAATGCCGATGTTGTCACATCTGCACGCAAGAATTTCATTCAAGGTGTCGTACGCCTTAGGCAAGTGTATCGGGCGATGCCTGATAAACCAATGTAGATAACCGTTCTTGATGAGCTGGTAGATTTGAAATAATTTTAACATGATGTGTCAGTGCCTGTGTTGCTGGCACCTGTTATGCCTTGTCTCTTTTGTAAAAATTCAATAAAGAAAGCAAAAAGTCGGCCTAGGGTCTCCGCGCTTGGCTGAGGAATGGAAGGGTGGTAATTCAAATCTTCACGTGGATGATATTTTTCTTTATGGTTACACGCTCTGCCAGCATGCTCTGTCAACGCTGCTCATGATGAAAAAAATCCATCGCGTTGATATGGGTATTTCGCATTTTCTTCCATAGAAACGCGACACCAAGGTCAGGACTTCACCCTGCGTACTCGGTTTCACCAATGCGTCAAACATTGAGACTCCGAGGCAGATTGGTTACGTAACGAGTTTTCGGTTCTCAACACCCACGCACCCTCTCACGGGTGGCAACTCCTAAGCCAGAAGGAGATGACGCTGTGAAAATTGCGCGAGGAATGTGCTTAACAACATTTGGAATGTACAGAGCTCTGCAGTTGGAATATGGGAGTTTACGCGGCCCCCATAGCACCATTTTTCAGTGGTGATGCGATCTGCGCCCTGAAGAGCACGCAGGATGGCGATATGAGATTGTGATTGTTAGGTTATGAGTGGCGATGACACAAATGGCACGTGGTATAGAGTCACTTTGCCCTGTGATATGGACGAAGGTAGGTCCCACAGGGCTCTTGTGGAGTGCACCCAGATCAGTGCAGCAGGTTCAATCTGAATTTGAAAGTTTATTTTGCATTGCCTAATTTTGTGCGCTCTTTCTTTGAAAGTTATTAAGGCGAAAGCATTACTTCATTATGTTTACAGATTTCTGTCCGCAGACCACGTCTGCAGGGCGCGTTCGCAGACCGCGTCAGAAAAATCGTGTCCGCAGCAGTTGTGAGTAGTTGAGAAGTGGTAGAGATTAATTAGTGGTGTCAATCGTAGAGGGTGACGTAATGTTTTGTCTGAAAAAATATTTCGGCTGATAAGTTAATTGCGTAATTAATTAGAGGCAAAAATGTAAACGTGAAGGAGAAAATGTTTCAAGCCATTGGCCCAGTGGCTTGAAGCCACATTTGAATATATCAAATACTAAAAGAGTTAATTAAATCAGTCAATTAAGGTGACGTCATGGATGTGACGTCCCGCAACCTGAAGTCGAATAAAAAAAAGGGCATAGGGAGGGATTGGCACGTAATTTGAAAGTACCAAAGACTAATGTCGTTAATCAAGGCAATCAAATAGGATGACGCCAACGATGTGACGTCACGCAACCAGAAGTAGAGCCGGAAAAGGGCGTAGATAAGGATTAGCGAGAAATGTGAAAGTACCGAAGACTAAAATGGATAAACGAGAAGTGAATTAATATGACGTCAAGGATGTGACGTCACGCAATCGGAAGTAGAGCCGGAAAAGGACATAGGAAGGGATTGGCGCGCAATTTGAAAGTACCAGACTAAAATTTGTAAACAAGAAATGAATAAAGCAACTAGAAGCGACCAGAAGCAACCAACAGCAGCATCCGTGCTTTTGCATTACTCCAATGCAGATTCTACAGAGCTCTTTAATTTTTCCTCCCTGCATGTGATATGACCTTGATATTTTTCAGCAGTTGCCGATGTTTGCCGAGCTGTTCTTCCTCTTGCTTTGTTTGTTGCTTTTGTGAACCAGTCATGCTGCATGCCATTATTAATATTTAGAGGCGCGAATAACGCGGCACAAACGCAGTGAAGACAACGGGGTGGCGTTTCGTCGCGTCGTCCTCACGGTGTTTGTCCCGTGTTATTCCTGCCTTTAAATATTAAGAATGGAATGTCTCACCGGTGTGGAATACATCGCAGCCATTCAAGCCACCGGCTCTCCCGCCATTCCGCTCCTTTGGAGCTCGCTGTTCTTATGCATCACGGGGCATGCGACCGGCTGGCCGCGTTGCCTTCCTCCGTCTCCCGGGAAATCATTTACGAGTGCATTGCCTCTAAATTACCGCTCCCCTCCCCCCCCCCCCCCTTTACCCCCGCCGCCTTTTTTGTAATCTCGACAGTTCCCACATCTAATTTGGGACAGTGTCGTGGCCCATTCGCAGTCGCGACGACGAGCGTTCAAAGCACACTTTGTCCGTTACTCTGCCTTTAGGGAATCGAGGCGGGGCTCCGATTTTAATCTGGGCCTTACCTTGGCTTTCCGCCCCAAACGCTGCTTGCTTTGTATTTCGTAATCTGCAAGTGCTCCGTAATTCGTCTGCATCGTCAGCGCGCTTTCCCCACAGTGCCTTTCGCCGCGAGTGAACGAAATAAAGGTGCATGCTTTGTTTGAGTGTATACGCAAATAAATGGGCACAAAAAGTGCACGGACAGCGGAGGGATAAACAAATAACGAAAAGCAGTCCAGCGACGCTGCTGGTTGCTAAATGGCTGCTCTGTACAGAGACAAAGCAAGGTGGGGAAGTGGGGGAGGAGGGGAGGGTTCGGAAGCGGCTCATCATGTAAAGCGCTTTCGCACGATAGGCGAGTGCTTGACCGTGCAAGCCCAGTTAAACTGAACAAAATGAAACAAGACAAACCAACCCAGGCTCTATTCCGTGCTAAACCTGTTTTCCGAACTTTGCTGGTGTATATCTATATGGCCTATTTATGCCGATTGAAACTCGCACTAAAAAGGGGCATATTTTTTTTTTTTTTTTTTTGGCAGCCTCCAGCTTTCGCTGCCAGGAAGATTGCAATGTAGATCTAAAGTAAGAATCTAGATTTTCGCGCCTCAATTGTTGTATTCAGGAAAAATAATGGGCTTCTTTATTTTAGAGCAAGTTTCATCTCCCCGTCTTTTATCACTGGGGAATTTCGAGGCATTTTTTTTTAGTCAGCGCAAGTTAACACCTTTTTTATTTATGTTTGGTAGGTGTCACAACTCAGTACCAGTCTAGCCAGCTGCGCCATGCGCTGCAAGAGGACTAAGCTGATGGGTTAGAGCTTGACCTTAAAATTTGTAAGCCGTTTTGTCATTACATTTTTGTTAATTCAAATAGGAAAACACCACCATTGGCTGTGGTGCTGCCACTCTGGTATCTCAGAGGTGTAAATAGGGTTGTGGATATATAGCATGCCCAAGACTGTAGATTGCAGGCACTTATAATATTTCCAGGGTGTCAATCACTTGGAAGCTTGTCAGCCACATCGCCTTCGCGCAAAGATCGCAGAAGTGTAAATGCAGACTTCCAAAGAAGCATGACTTGAAAGAATACGCATTCTACAGGCAAGCTTTCTGGAGTATCACGTTTAATTCTGAGGCAACCACAGAATATTGCAAGATACTGCTATCAACATACTAAAGGGAACTTGCTTTCAGTTTGACCTGCCGTGCCCCTTGCTGGGCGACAGGCTTCTCATGCGGAGACGAGAAAAATACTTGATAAGAACCTTATTGAACCCTCTCCGAGCTCTTCATCTTCGCCAGTCATCCTGCCCAAGAATAAAGATTCCTCGTACAGCTTCTGTGATGATAATGCCACCTCTATCAGATCGCCAAAAAGAATTTATACCTCTCATCGAATGAGCGATGCCTTGGATTGTATCTAAGGGGCAAGATTTTCTTCTTCTATCGACCGGCGTTTCGACTATGTACAAACGGCTGCGGATGACCATGACCATCAGAAGAGAGCATTTACGACTCCCGATGAGTTATACTAGTTCAAAGTTATGTTCTTCGGCTTATGTAACGCCCAATTCGCATTCGATATCATCATGGATTATTTATCGAAGGGTTTTAAATGGTCCCCATGCTACTGTTTCGACGATGACATTTTATTTCTACCCACGCTTCCATCGTACATAAAGCTGCCGGGTTTAGTTAATACTGTTCTAGTGTGGCGCCCTGTAGTGCTCTTTAACACTCGCAATTCATTCGTGGCCGTCTTATCCCGGCTTGCCTTGACAGCAGCCAGTGCGCCATAGCGGGCATTGCTTCGTGACGTGATCTCGCTGCCCCCTGACGCGTGTTGAGTCATACTGAGTACCACAATGCTATCGTCTGTAAAGTAAATGGACCACGACTTCGGCAGCAGCAGGGGCTCCGAGGTCGCACCGCGGCGGGGGCTATCTCGCGCACCGTGCTTATGGAGCATATATGACGCAACCTGGGTATATCACATCTTATGCCTGTCCCCTTGCAAGAAGCCCGTGCCATCAAGAAACCTGCTTCAGACGCTGACTCATCATCTTTATCGCATTTTGCTTTTCCATGCAGCTGCCGCATTTTTATTTTATTCCAGGCGACGGGGCCGTCGGTTCCAGGTTAACAGAAATTCATACCCAACGAAATATTATTTCTTCCCTTGCCCTGTTCGCTTCCCTCCCTTCCTCGTTTTTCTTTTTCGGAAGCAAAAGCGTATTTAAACCCTGCCAGTGGTGATCGTTCTGTCCACACGAAGACAAGTCCACTTGTCGAAACGTTGGCTTGGCGCTACCTGAGGCTCCCCCTCAACCCTTGCTCAGTTCTCGTTCTTACTGTCAAGGATAGGCTACACACAATATAAACTACATAGAACGTGGAAGATGAAACAGCCGTCTTCGTAACTCAGTAGTAGACAAAAGCAAGGCGTCCGTGTGCTGTGCGATGTCAGTGCACGTTAAAGAACCCCAGGTGGTCGACATTTCCGGAGTCCTCCACTACGGCGTCTCTCATAGCCTTAATTCCCACAAACCAAAACCAAGCTCAGTAGTAAAGCCGTGGGTCCGGATACCACCGGTGGGATGTGGTTATTTTTTCTTCTACTTTCCAGTTTACTGTCTATACGTCTAATGGACCCACTTCATATTTATATAAAAATAATAAAAACTGGCAGCGGACATCGTCTGCTCACAATTTTACGGGGAATTTTCACGCAGGCGTGCTCGACCTCTGCGGCTCACCGTCATAGGCAGAAGCGGTACCACGTGCTCTGATAACAACGCCAGTGTCAAGCCAGCCAGCCGCCACCTACGCGAGCGTCGCAAAGAAAACAAGCACCGAAGTATGATCGAATGGATTGGCTCAACTAGCGACAGCGACGCTTTAAAACCACTGGACATCCGATCTGGTGATCACTTACCTGCAGCAGCGGACTTCTGCTCACAATTTTCTGGTGAACGTTCACGCATGTTGGTGATGACTCTCAGCCTCTCCCATTTTCCTTCGTTTGAACTGTTGCGGCTGCTGTCGCAGTGTTTCTTCAATTCAAATATGTCAAAAAAAAATTGTGCCTTATGGAACAGTTAAAAAAATAAATCCGGACTGAGCTGAACGATTATAAGGAAACGTTTGACAGGCAGTTGCGAAAAGAGATGAGAGAAATGAAGTCGAACCTAAAGTACATGAGTGACTGGTATACGAAGAAATGCGAATTGAAAACAAAGCATTTAAGGAAAGCTTGAAAGACGGTGCAGTAAACCTGAGCACCGAAAGCCGAATTCGGAACATGGAACAGTATTCACGTAACCCAAACGTTGAGATCAAAGCTGTCCCCTGCGGTTCCTCGGAAAACATTCCTGAAATTTTGAGCAAAATTTCAAGCAAACTGGAAATTCCTTTTTATCCCACCGACATCGCGCCCCAATGGCAAAAAACTCTTCCGTTAAAAACATACTGGTACAGTTCACTCGGAGACAAACATGTAACAACTTTCGTGGGAAAGCTCGCCAGGTAAAAATGAAAGCGACAGACCTTTGGTTTGAGTAAGGCTCAGTGGTGTTTGTAAATGAGCATTTATGCCCAGAACTATAGCGCTTTCTTGGTACAGCCACTGTGCGCAAAAGCGAGATAGAATAGAAACACGTCTGTGTGCCAAATGCAAAAAAAAAAAAAAAAAAAAGGACAGACCGACACTTCCTCAACCATCAAGATATCATGCTCAGGGAACGTTCTCAAATTGACCACTTGACCATGAAACTGAATGCTACAACTGCGGTCGTTTGCGCCGACATGGTAGAAGTTGATAATACAGCAAATATCGCCACTGCTGCAGTCATGCGGTGTATGAAAGGCACTTTCGTTTTAAGCATGCACGCGCTTCACGCGTCAAAGATTGTATGGTATGAAGATGCCGTTTTATCACGGCCAGCTTTAAAAACTCCACGCATCACTTCATAATCCTTGAGGATGCCCCTAGAGGCTTCGGGTTTTGTTCTAGAAAGACCCCCTACGATGCCACAGTTTGCCTGTTGTTTTCTCTTGCTTCGCTTCCAGACTGCCGCAGATTTCATATATCAACGATTATTTTCATGCACACGTCCAGCGAGCACGTTGTAATTTATTTTTGGGTCAATGAAAGCCAAGTTCTATTTACACGATCACGGCCCAATTTGTATTGTTAGCCCTATAGTTCTGTGTCAATACCATAAGGTTTCTCTCCCTTGTGAACGTCAGTTACACAATATCTTGATCGTGTTCTTTCTCGTACATTACGAACCGATGTACACGAAAGCGATTCTTACACAGTGTTGCACCTAAGCATCCGTTCATTGAAGTAGAAACATGAAATGCTTGATGGCCTCTTGAATGAGCTCCCGCAGTATTTCGTTTCCTGCATATTTTGTGAAACGTAGTGTCGAGAACAAGAACGATTTTATTTATTTAGTTCTCTTTTCACTTGCTGCAGAAATGGGCAATCACGAGGAGGGTGTGTTGCGATAAAAACTTGCTATGCATGTGAAATCACTGGAAATTTTACGACTATGAGAGTGAACAGAGTATGTTGCTGCGCGAGTTGGTTATTCATTGTCAGAGAAAGAACGCTACAGCAGACTACGGACCAGGAAGAGACGGACACACACACATGCGCTCACTAACAACTTTATTTTGGAAAACAGCCGATCCGCGCATTATGTACACACAAAGACTAAAAGTGCGCATGAGCACGGTTATCAGAGCTCAAGCATCCAAGGAACGGAATCTGATATTGAACAGAAATTAAAGCTGTTACATGGAATGTGTGTATATATATATATATATATATATATATTATTTATTTATTTCAAAAATGACATACAAATACGAGTCTGCCCAAGCCAACAATGGGCTTGTGGGGCAGCGCTCGGCAGAATGGAGCAAGCCAGGGAGCGGCACAGTAAGTCAATATTGCACAAGACTCAAACTAAAGAAAGGCAGTAAGAAATGACGGGGAAGAAAATAAAAAAAAAAAAAACAAAGAAAGAAAGAAAAGAAACAAAATTACACATACAGATCAAAGATATAAGATTTTACTTCTTTCCGCGTGCTGGAAAATAAAACATTATCTGGAAGGTCGTTCAACACATCAGGTGCATAGAAGGCACGGACACGTTTGCCGTATCTTGTCCGTACTCTTGGTGGGGTAAAGCGGTCGCGTGGACGTAATGTTCTGGCCGGTACATACGGGAGGCAGAACTCATTGTTCCATATATACGAAAGGATTACTGTTTCTTTGAATAACAGCCTGAACGAGGGCATGTGCGAGCATGAAAAAAGGCCGGGATTGTTAGCAATGTGCACGCCATACATCACCGCCCGAATTAAGGAGTTTAGTAAAGAATCAACTTTATTGCGCCAAAACACTGAACAGAAATAAAAAGAACAAATTCCATATCTCAACACACTGTACGCCAATGCATGTACTATTGTTTTCCTTACGTAAATTGGGCATAGTGCTTTAATAGAATACAGCATGGGGCGGGGCAGATGCAAAGAACAGATCGGGGGCGCACATGAAGCCCAGATAAAACGATAAATGATAAACGTTTATCGTTTTATCCTCTTCAAAAAACCGTATCGTATCTAAAAGACAATAACTTGTCTTTGTTGACCGCCGATAAGGAAGAAGGTTTCGTAATCCTACCTAAGGATTTCTACAATCAGAAAGCATCAACAGCTATTAATGCCTATTTTGACAAATGCAACGGCATTTCCTTAACCGAAGTGGGAAGCACAGCAAAGAAGTTATGCGAACGGTTTAACTTGGATAAGCTTTCCCGCTCGATAATGAATAGCAAAAAAATGTCCCTCAGTATGTTCTTCACCGCAAAGACGCATAAACTAGAGTGCCTGCTCCGCGTTATCGTTTCAGAAAATCATGCTTGGCAAAAATCGGTTTCCAGCTTTTTGCAAGCCAAATTCAAAGTTCTAGAAGTTGATGACCCGTTTCTAGTCAAGAATTCAAAAGAAGCAATTAAATATTTGCAAGAAAATAGCAGCAGGGCCTTCCTAGGCTTCTCTATTGATATGAAGGATTTATATTATTCAATTCCGCATGATTTGCTGCGTTGTGTAAGCGATTGCATTGATAAGCACGGTGTCATCGCCTTTCAAAACGACTGCGGTATCTCTGCACGCGGGTTCTTGGAATTGTTATCTATGTATCTCAGGTCTACTTATGATGGATGGAACGGGTCCCTTTTCATCCAGAAGCAGGGCATATGCATAGGCTCTTGCATCGCCCCCATCCTGAGCGACCTCTTCTTGGCAATGCATTACCGAACAATAACCAAAGAGATAGAAAGGTTAGCTCCTTTAAAAATCTTCAGATACGTCGATGACTATCTAATTCTTATTGACTGTCCAGGTAATAACTTCACAGCTGAAGTTCAGAGGGTGTTGCATATCTTTACAGAGACTTTTAACCCCCTTGTTCTAACACACCAAAAACCGGAAAATAGCTGCATCCGCTTTCTGGAACTGAAGTTGAGTTTCGCGGAACAGCACGTCTGCTGGACTTTCGAACCAAGGGCCAATAAACGAATACTGCCTTATGAATCAGCTCATTCTAAGTTATTTAAAAGAAATATAGCCCAGGCTACCTTTAATAACACGCTCCTCAAATCCTGCGAGCATAGCCTAGAGCAGAGCTTCTTGAACCAAGCCCACAGACTACTTAATTCAGGGTACCCGCCCTTACTTCTGTCCTCAGTAGCGGACAAAAATGTTACGAGTTAAGCAAAGTAAGAACCCAGCCTGAAGGGATCACAGGACTCGCAGCAAAAATGCGGCTGTAATACCCTACATTCACCAGGTTTCCCACAACCTGAAACGAATCGTAAAAAGGGCAGGGGTTGACGTATTTTTCTCCGCTCCTCACCGTCTTTCTAGCCTTTGCAAACGTGTCAATGAATCGGGTGAAAAAGTCCCAGAATGCACAACCAGGCATCGAGATCCTTTTCTCACTTGCTCACCAGGCGTCGTGTATTCGATCCCGTTACCCTGCGGTAGCCTAAATAAAATGCTATTAGAGCATCAAAATAATGCCGAAGGAAAAAAGTCTGGCAATTTGGCGATCCACTGTCGAGACTGCAGTCCCTGCCGGCGCCTCTCCCCGATGTTCAAGGAAACAGAAATTTTGACTAAGAGCAACAATGAACTTACCCGCGAAATCATTGAAGCCGCCGCTATGGGTGCGTTAGCACTCCTTCACTTGCGTTGTTAGAAAAAGAATTTTCCTTCCTTTGCGCCTAAATTTGTTTTGTGCACTCTTTTAGTCTTCGCCTATTTTGGTTAGTTCCGCGTTCTCCTGTCGTAATTGTTATTCGAGCAATTCTGTCTTTTCCCCATTGTTTTATTGACATAAGGTTTCATGCACCTGTGGCTGTTTCTTTAGCCCGTCCTGTTTTTCAGTGTGCTAGGCGTATGGATTTTTTCAGTGTCCTTTTACTTGCCTTTTTGGTTTTGTCTGATTTGTCATCATTTAGCTAACTTTTAGTTGTTGTTCATGTTTTCCATCCTTTTTCCTATTTTAGCGCCTTTACCTTCGCTGACTTTCACAGCCTTGCATTTTAGACTGAGTTTATCCACGCGCTGTTGTTGTTTTTGTTATTGGTCTCATGCTTTCATTTCGCTTTTAGCCATGTTATTTGTTGGCTCCCTTCATTTATCGTTTTATCTGGGCTTCATGTGCGCCCCAGTTCTATTCTTTGCATCTGCCCCGCCCCATACTTTCCAGGTCAACGCGTTAATGTGTGTTCAATATCAGATTCCGTTCCTTGGATGCTTGAGCTCTGATAACCGTGCTCATGCGCACTTTTAGTCTTTGTGTGTATATAATGCGCGGATCGGCTGTTTTCCAAATTAAAGCTGTTAGTGAGCGCATGTGTGTGTGTCCGTCTCTTCCTGGTCCGTCACCTGCTATAGCGTTCTTTCTCTTACTATGAGAGATCACTTTATGCCATAACAAATATATCATATCAATTATCTACCAACCTCCAAGCATGAACCACTACCTTTTTTATATATATTTCGATAAAGTGATAGATAAAGATATTACCATTGACGTGACCTTTGTGACAAGTTCAGCTGCCCACAACTTTGGCTGGCGCACCGATCTGGAAACACGTGGAAGTGACCATTACCCAATTCTCATATCGGCTGTCAGTGCGCAGATGGCGTCAAAGAAATTTCTTATAAAATCTACAGACTGGGATATGTACAAAGATGCTGCAAGCAGAGGAATTACTGCCGCAACTCGGCATGAGGAACTAATATCAACAATTGCTTATTGCCTGAGAGAAAGCACGCGAATCATAACTAAAAGCGATAGCTTACCCAAAAATGGTGAGACATTCCAAAGGCTGTGCGCTATTCGCAGACGAGCTGAAACGAAAGCTAAGCGCACAGAAAACATTGAAGACCTTGGTGCCTGCCGACGCACACAACGTCACATTCGACGCTACCTGGATAAGCTTAGTCGGCAAAGATGGCGTGACTTTTGTTCTACACTGGACGTGCGCCAATCTGTAGCCAAAATTTGGCGCATAGTTCGCGTTATGCGCACGCCCCTCCAACAGCTTTACCCTTTAACAGCACTATCTCTGCATGAACGAAAATCTATTAAAGAAGTCTCAGGAGAATACTGCAGACGACTGTCCGCAGGGTCAGTGACTTCCACACATTCCACAGATGGTCTGTCAAACCTTTCACTATTGAGGCGTTAACCACAGCTATCGCAGAATTAAACAGACGGACGTCTCCGGGCCATGATCAAGTGACCTATGACGCAATCGCAAAGCTACCTAACAATTCCCGCCTTCGACTCCTGGAATACTGCAATTCTTCCTGGATGTCTGGTGAAGTCCCAACGGAATGGAAGTTGGCGAAAATTGTGCCTGTTTTGAAACCTTCTAAACAGCCAAGAAGTTATGCATCCTTCCGATCCATCGCCCTACTGAGCTGCGTCGGTAAGCTTATGGAGCGAATGATCTCCAAACGCGTCACCTGGTTCCTCGAGAACAGAAATGAATATCCTCAAGAAATGAACGGGTTTCGCCAGAATAGGTCTGCGACTGATAATGTTATTACCCTTGTCTCATCACTTGAAGAGTACCTTCACGCTGGATACATCCCGACAGCCGTTTTCCTTGACATCAAGGCTGCTTTTCACTCTGTATTTCATCATGCAATTCTCCCAGCCTTGGCCTCGGAGGAAAGCTTTACAACTGGATAGGACACTATTTACACGAGCGGCAAATTTTTATGACCACTCCACATGGTGAAACTTCCTTTCATGCAGTGAAGAGGTGCGTACCTCAGGCAGCTGTGCTCAGCCCTCTCCTGTTCAATATTGCCCTTATATATATAACAAGAAACCTTCCCCGTGGAGTACGCATTACAATTTTTGCAGATGATATTTGCATCTGGAGTGCATCACGTTCGCGTTATACAACGCAGCAACGAATTCAGAGAGCGTTAATGTAGTACATCTCAATGTACCTGGCTCCCCGGGGTTTTCGGCTCTCTCCAGAAAAGAGTGTTGCTATGGCTTTTACAAGGAAAAGAATGACTCGATACCTGCTCCTTCTGGGTGGACGGTCACTGTCCTATGTACGATCACACCGGTTCCCAGGGGTTATAATTGACAGTAACCTCTCTTGGGCCCCTCAGATTAAAAAACTCCATGAGATAATCACTGCAGCATCACAGGTTTTCAGATTCATGGCGGGAACACGATGGGGCAGCAACTGCCGATCGATGGTTCTGCTTGAAAAGGCCTACGTTGAAGGAGCGCTACGTTACTATTTACCGGTACTTCGAAGATTATCTCCAACAATCAAGAAGAAGAAAAACAATCATCCTGTTTCCCTTGACATCGGGTATCTTCATCATTTGGCTATTGCCGCGGGCCACAGCATAACATTTCAGTGGATACCAGCTCACTGTGGCATTAAAGCCAATGGAAAAGCAGATGAAGCGGCTCGCAAAGGCCACCGACATCAAAGATACATTAGGACCTTCTTCACGGAATCTGATGCATCCCCACTGGCTAAAAGATTTGCTTCCGAAACAAAGTATCGACTTTGGAGCTTGCCTACGCATCATTACCAATTTCTATATTCTATTGACACACATCTAAAATTAAGACTTCCTCCGAAATATCCTCGCCAACTAGAAACTCTTTACCACTGACTTCGTCTAAACTGTGCATACACAAATGGATTGCGCTACCGTTTCGGTGAAATGAACAGCCCGTATTGTGACAATTGTGGCTCGATTGTAACTGTGGAACATATCCTACTTGAGTGCACTGCGTAAGTTGACGAGCGTGCAAACTATGAACACAACATGGAGAAGCTCTCCCCACTGCCTTTAACAATGAACAGTGTTTTAGGTCCCTTAGCCTGCCCTAGGCAACAGAGACTCACGATGAACTTTTTATTTAGATATTTGAAAGACATTGGACTTCTTGATAACCTCTAAATTCACCTCGCATGTTTCCTCTCAGGCATTTTGCAAGCTGTGAACTCTATAAGCACATTTGTCTCATCATGCATTTCATTATTTGATTTTATATCATTACTCCACGAAGCATCTTAACACGTATTTAATGGCCGTGTTTTATATCCCCCTTCAATTATATTATTTCCCTCACCATTCTTTTTTCAATCTTTCCCTCCCGAATTCCCCTACCCACACAGAGTAGCATGCCAGCGAAATCTAAACGTCGGCACAATTCTCTGTTTTTCCATTAAAAAGTCTCTCTCTCCCTCTGTCTCAAAAAAATTATCTTCGTGAATTTTTTGAAATATATCATCATTAATAATAGCTTTTTTTTCCTCTTCAGTAAGTAGTGCTTCCTTTGTTTCTTTTCACGGTAAGGGGGGGGGGGGATGCTTCCTTTGACTATCTGTGCTTACTAGTGTAGTTTGTGTTCGTCCTCGTGGGTTCCACAAGACCTTAGTGGTAGCGTGCTTTGGATTTTTATATATGGTTTTTGCTTGTCTATGTGTTGTTATCCTTTTTATTACCTGTTACATTGTTCCCATTTTCAATTTCATTCCATTGGTGAAATTTGTTCACATGTTTTTAACGTTTTGTATTTGTTAAGCATGAAGTCAATTATTTATGATACATCAGCATGTATGATATAATATTCAATGAATGCCGCATACTGCATGTTGCCCAGAAGAGGGCTTCAGGCCCAGTCAAGCTAATTTGTAAGTAACTTAGCCGGAAGTCTTCTTCTCTCGTCTTCAATTTTTGAACGTTTTGAATTGAACTGAATCCTCTACGCTTTCATTTGTGTGAGTGCCTGTTGACTCCCTTCTTAAGTAGAGAAACAAAATATGAGGCCATATAATTACGCAAGCATATATTTATTTGTTTATTTAGCTTGGCAGGGATTTCGACCTTCTTTTTTGTAGTCGATGAAAGACAAGGCCAACGACGACGAAGACAGAACGTTGATCGGTCTAGTAGTAGAAGAAGCATGTGCGCAGGTACGCAACAATTGAGCGAATTTGTCATCGAAACAGGATCCTGCCATCGGAACAGTTCTGTCTTGATTCTTCCGTCTGCACCTGTTGATTCTTCCGCCGTTCCGCCGTGTTGTTGAGGCTGTTGAGGCGTCCTGTTCTGGTGTGCTGGTGTGTTGTTCTGCTGCTGGTGTCCTGACTGCTGGTTCCTGTCTTTTCTGCGAGCCTACCCGTTCTCTCCAGTGAGGCCATTTCACGTCGGGGGATTGGCCAGTAGTTTTAAACCGGAATTAGGGTTCATGTACAAATAGGCCTATAATGTATCTAGCATCCTCAAGTGGGAGTTCGGAATCCTGGTTTGCCAGTCTGCCGGCTCAAAGCTTGGACTTGGAATCTTTTGGAAGGAATGGAATAAGCATAATACCGGTGGCATTTGAACCAATGGGGGTGGATTCCTGAAGTTGAAAAATCCAAAAATAATCCAGGAGCAGCTAAAGGCTTTCACCCCCCACTACCTAGAAATCTCTGAGGTGCGTCCGTTTTGCAGGAGAGGTATCCTATGTAAGTCATCGAATATACAGTGTGTGTCGGACTTGCTTCGATGCACATCGTTTGCATCACTGCCAGTAAAGCTTTTATACCTGAACAGCTGGCATGTGCAAAAGGTATTATACGCGGCGTGGATTCGTCGGCTTCTCCGCAAGTAATGATCGAGAAATTTAACGAGGCTGGCGTTGTAATTATATCAGTATTCCGTTGCAGCAGGGATTCTGGTGGCTCCAGAGTGCCGACAGAATCGATGATAGCGACGTTTGCCGGGGCTAACTGTCCAACAGAGATTAAGGTATGGTCCATTGTGTACCGTGTAGATCCCCTGCAGCCTCGCCCTTTGCAGTACAAAAACTGCTGGCGATTTTGATACAGCAGCAAGGCGTGCAAATACGCAACACGCTGCAGACTGTGCGGAGACAACCATTCATCTGAGATTTGCACGTCTGCTGTGGGGATTTGCACACTATGTCACGCAGATCACCCTGCTGATGATGATGCATGCCCAAAACGTGCAGATGAGCAAACTGTTCTCGACATTATCCTCCATAAAAAGTGCGCTAGAGCAGAAGCCTATGCACAGCTAGACCATAAGAGGAATTCATATGCAGATTGTGTAAAAACACTAGGTGCGGATGTGGAAGCAGTCCTAACAAAGTGGGTTGTCTCAGCTAGAGAAATCACTTGAGGGTGTCTTCGAGCGTATGTTAATCACGTTTACAGAAGCTGTGTCATAGCTACAAAGTTTGGTTCTACCGGAATTGCAGCTTTGCAAGTTGGCAACCCTGGTATAGCTGAATGTCATGCTCCTATGGTTGCTAGGGCCTCTGTTGATGGAGATTCTTTCCAGACGACGCCTACGTTTTTTTCTTCAATGAAAGTGCAGGGTCAGGGTCCTGTGGATACCCACGTGTCAGCCGTTTACCTATTGGATGTAGGGATGACATGTTCATCCTAAAAGCGCCGTGCTTCTTCCTCTCCCTCAAAATCCGCCCATTCTAACACTAAAAGTAAAGAAGGTTCTCCTAATCTTCAGAATAACATTGATGTCTTAAAGGAGGCTGTTACAGCCTCCCGGATTCTACAGTAATCATGGCGGGGTTAAAAGTATTACAGTGGAATTGTCGTTCAATTGCATCTTCGTTTAACGATTTACAGAATCTTATCTCAAATTTCAACTCGGACATAATTTCACTACAAGAAACTTAGCTTTTGCCAAACTGGCCATTTTCTATCAAATCTTTTAGAACGTTTCGATCAGATCGCACTAGCAGCCGGGGTGGCGGCTTGCTAACATTAATTTCGTCAAAAACATTTTATCGGGCGAAGGTGTCACACAAAAGTTTACAAGTCTGCGAACTGCTTGCAGTTGATATCGCAATTCCACAGTGTGCTCCTTTCACTATTGCAAATGTCTACTTCCCAACAGGTGAACGTACAACAGATTGTTTGTGTGATCTATTGAGTTCAACCAACAGACTGATTATTGCTGGCGATTTTAATTCACACCATGTTATTTGGGGTTACTGTTCAGATATACGAGGGCAGCCGCTTTGGAACCGGATGTCTGTAAATGATGCGCTTTGCTGTAATAGTCCAGGCATAACCTTTGCTGTAATAATCCAGGCATAACCTACATGCGAGCAGCTTCTAGGTCAGTAATTGATTTAACGTTAGCAGCAAATTGATTAAGGGTCTCATCATGGGCTACGGTGGATTGTGGTACATCTAACGACCACTTCCCAGTTGCGTGCAATATAGTATCTGCTCCCCTTAAAGTAATTACTTGTGAACAAATATTTGTCAACCATGAACTCTTTAAAAAGTTTGTGAATTCCTCCTTTTCCTCCATAGCATCACCTGAGCATTCTTAACGTGCTCAGCAAGCACTCTCCACTCTGTTAGATGCCACTGAGCTTTCAGTGTTCACTATTAAATCGTCTGTCCCTAACACAATGTCGTGCCGATGATGGAACGAAGAATGTGAAAAAGCATTCCGTCGTAGAAACGCTTCATGGAAGAGCCTTTCCTATAACCAGTGTCCCCAAAATTGGATGAATTATAAATGTTATGCGGCTTCATTAAAAAAAAATAACTATTCGTATAGCAGAGGATGAGTATAATGCTGATATAAATATTTATCTCTCTAACCCAATTAATCGGAAGGCATTGTATAGATTCATGGAACGCAACAAAAGTTCATCTACACCACATGTAACCGAGTCCGAGGTGTTATCACCCCATGAAGCAAAATATAAACTTGAACAGATTGCGAACGGCCTTGCTATTCGCTTTCAAGCGCAAACGGTGGTTCCATTACTTCGACCTACGCCCTGTACTGATTTCATTGCAGTTGAGCCATCGGAATCGCATTGTATAGCGGCTGCTCTGAAACCTGCAGCTTCTGGGTGTGACGGTATTACAGTCTCTATGCTGAAAGCTTTAGTGCAAGACCACAACTCGGAAGTGTTGAGTATTGTAATTTTTTTCCTGGAACGGCTTGGTTACCTGAAGACTGGAAAGTTGCTAAAATTATACTAATCCCCAAAGATCCGAAAAAAGGTTTTGGTTTGGATAATATTCGGCCGATTTCTCTAACTTGAAATCTAGTGAAACTTATTGAACGCATAGTTCACTCGCGCCTCAGAAACCATGTTATGACCCTGAATGCATTTAGGGATGCACAAATTGGGTTTCGTCAAGGATGCTTGATTTGGACGACTCATACAGATTTGGAGAGTAGAATTAGGTTAGCAATAAAGCAGAAAGAAGTGTCGGCATGGTCACTTTGGATATCGCTAAAGCATATGACAGTGTAGAACACTTTATACTGTTGAATAGGAGAAACGCAATTAGGCCACTTTTTTTACAATTTTGCATGGCTAAAAGAATACTTAAGGAATAGGAAATATTTCTGCGCTAGAGGTCCTTTAACTTCTGAAACTAGAGGCGTGCCTCAGGGATCGGTGCTATCTCCATTGCTATTTAATATAATAATGAGGGATATTCCTGTTCATCCGAATATAAAAATGCACGTGTATGCGGATGATATTGCCTTTTTCTCTCTGCACGAAATGTTCATTCTTTATACCAGTCATTGCAAGCCTACTTGAATACCCTTGAAGTTTGGCTGGGTGAAGTAAAATTAATTCTTAACGTGAACAAATCCTCAGCACTCGGTTTCCCATCGGCACACCCTCTTTATATCGCCCTTGCGTATTGCGGTTCACAAATCCCATAGGTTGAATCCTCAAAGTACTTGGGTGTATTATACCACTCGCAATTAGACCGGCGGCCTCATATCAAAAGTAATTGCCTGAAAGGTGAGCGAGCCCTTGGTCGTCTGATTCGAATTAGCCATAAGAAATTCGGTATGCGCAGAGATACTCTTTTGTTTCTCTATAAAACTTAAATGAGACCAATTCTGCAGTTCGGCTGTGTTCTTTTCTCGGGCAGTCCTAAATACAAACTATGACCTTTGTTGCTACTGGAGAGGCGCGCTTTACGACTATGTTTGGGGTTGCCAAGAACAGTTTCAAATGGAGTCCTCTATTTAGAAGCCCGTGTACGCAACTTGAACTCTCGATTTGAGCTCCTCACTGTGCGAACCTCTTTACGAGCACTGGAACCTCTGTCTGGAGTGGCTTCTCCCATTTTTATTACACACCAAGCTCAGTTTCTAGATTATCATTGGCCGCAATATAAGCAACCACAATTTGCATTTACTCGGTCCTTGCTGTCCAAAATTGCAGTTTCGCTTGTCAGTAAGACGTGTTCGCAATTTTCAAGCTTTTTCCGCACTGTGCTTTGACCAGTCGTTGCCATCTAATGCAAAACACTTGACTATCGCTGTAATAAATGGGCACCTTGAAGATTATCTGTTACAGTATCCACGACACGTAGCTATTTTCACAGATGCCTCACAACGGAATGAAAAAGCAGCAATAGGTATTTATTCCCAGGCACTCGATTGGAGTTTTTCTGTACGAATCCCCGATTACACACCAATATTTACTGCTGAATTGCTTGCAATTGGTTTGGCCCTTCAAAAAGTTCCCGGTAATGTTACTCACGTAATCATACCCTCTGACTGCCTGTCAGTCTTGGCAGCATTAGAAAGCCCGAAAATGCGTCTTTTGAAGAAAATCTAGATATTTTTCCTTCCGTTACATTTTGCAGGAAGTACGTTTTTAGTGGGTTTCGGGACACTGCGGCATCGCTTCTAATACAATAGCGGATTATTTAGCAAATGCAGCTCTCAATGGGCCTGTTGCCGATGTTGTACCCAATACTATTTTCCTAAATATATGCCGTTTTGAATGGTTTCAAACGTTAAACTTCTTGAGCCATGAGCCACTCCTTGCGACTACGGATTTTAACCACTTAAATTTCCATTGGAATGTCCGATGTTGTACCTCGAGGCAATGACTCTCCATGACGCTCATGCGTTGTAGAATTCCTGGCCTCAATCTTTATTTATGGCGCTCTGGATTCACGCTGTCGAATTTTTGTGCGTCATGTGATGACGTGGAAACAACTGAACATTACATCCTCTCCTGCCGCTGGTATGCTACTCAGAGAAGAAATTATTTAGAAATACCTCTTGCTCACCTAGGATTGCCATTTACCATTTCCTGTCCTCCTCCCCTTTGGTGTAACAGTCAAAGGGTATGCCCTAAAACCGGTGTGTGAGTTACTTCACAATTATAATAATGCTACAGGAAGATATTTTACAGTTTTAATCATTTTTTCATTGTTTTCTTTTACTATCGCCTCAAAATTCCAAAGTATTTCAGCAACACTAATTCCTCATCAATAGGTTAGCTATCATACAGTCAAATCGTCATTATCAATTATATTATGTCACCTACAATAAATTCTGGCCAATCCACCACTGTGGTTTATGTGGCATTATAACGAAGGGGAAGAAGAAGAAGTTGTTAAAAAAAAGTCATTTCAGCGACTGAGTTCAATTTTGTTGATTCTTAGCTGACTTGCTCGATCCTCGTTCGGCTCGATCATTCATCGTCTTTGACCGTGTCTTTTGCACCTCAAAATGTTAAAATTAGCTATGGTCTGTATCTCAAGGCACTTTTATATAATAATATAGCATTTCAGTGAAAGCTACAGCCCTATGAAAGTGAACTTTGTGGTAGCCGCCAAAATTGTGTTACGTCTAAAGACGTGCTTTATTAACTCACGATTATTGACATAGATGCGCAGGAATATAATAAAACAAATACAACCTTGAACATTAGCAAAGTGACGGGTCTCCATTCAGCCATCGCGGTGTCTTCAAGCGTAGAAGGTGGTGATTATAAAATGACATTAAAATAAACTTAGCGCAGCACCTGCAAACGAAACGCGGTGAGACTGTAAGAGGTGCATGCCTTTACAACACAAATCATCAAAGCAGAAAAAAAAAAAGAAACGTGGACAAGGTAACTGCAACGCGAAACATAAAAATTACCTGATGAACAGGGCGTTCAAACGGGGTCCTTTACCTCTTACAAGGAGTGTTTATTGCTCGCTCGAAGTTAAAATCAACCACACAATCGTTCAGTTTTTATCGATCAAGATCTTGTGTACCATCATAGATTTTTGCAAGTAATTCTAAATCACTCCATATTTCTTTGTTATTCTGAATCACGTGGCCCTTATCATAACATTGCCATATGACGATACACGATTGCTTCGAAGTTACATAAAATTCACGTGAAGCTATATAAACCACTTTTCTTCTTGTTTTTTTTTATTTCGTGCCTCATGGCATGTTATTTCATCAAATGACTAGTTATGATTACATAACTCGCTACAGCGTTATATGCCTGAGTATTATGCTGCTTAAATTACCACTGAGCTACTAACGATAATATATGGCTGATGAGACGCCCTACACCCTCGTACGACATCACGTAGCGTTTTTTTTTTTTTTTTTTTTGGGGGGGGGGGGGGGGGGGGACCACGACTAAATCCCAGAGACACATTCTACGGACAGCTTCCACCACAGGGATTTTGCTTCTCGTGAGGCATATAAGGCTTTCGCTTAAGATGAAGCTTCCTCGTGTTTAACCCCCTCATTTTTTTGCCAGTGAGCGTCAAGCTATCTCAAACGTGCCACGTTATTTATCGGAAGCTTTGTGTTCGATGAAGCACTCTGGCCTGCGCATAATACGTGCGCTTGCTATGTCACAAGAAGATTGATATCACATTGATATACAGGCGCAATATATTCCGGTGCTTCTGTTGCTTGTCTTAAAACGAAGTACGATAGTTTGGTGTTGCATGCCTTGAAAAAAGGAAATATGGCTTAGCTGAATTATGCCTGGATATACGTAGCGAAAAGCAGTGACTACCTCGGGATCAGAAGTTAATTTCTCCTGTCTTCTGTGCCGTTCGCCAGCAGCTAAACTCTCCTTGGCTTCCATGTTGAACGCGTCTAAGTTCACCTGCGTTCTATAATTCGTTTACAGGAGAGGATACATGATAAACGAACTCGCCTAATAGCGGCCGTTATTGAAATTACGGTCACACTAAAAAAAAAAAAAAAAAAAGTTGGGGAAGGGGGGGGGGGGGGGGGGCGCTTGCAATGTTCAAAGCAAGTACAACCTATTTTACCATGTGCAACATTTACGTACGTACGATCTGCTTTCTCTCTGGAAGTACGAATTAGGAACAAAAAGAAGTAAGATACCGACAGATTATCCGGTTACAAGATAATACCTTAACATACATGTCGCCCTCCCAATTTTCCTGCTTCCTTCTTTCGCACTGGTAATTTTTCGTGATAACTACCTTTTCTTCCTCAAAACATTCGCGAATGATTTTATTTTCGTATGCTCGCAGTGTTCTTCCTGCTGATTTTTTGTTCTTTCGGCATTCAGCCTTACACCGTCCTGTTTATTTCTTGATAGCCATAACGCTCCGCTACGTATTGTTGCTTCCTTCAATTCTTTCATTAATTGTTTTCTTTCTTTCAAGGACCGAGTGGGCAGCAAAATGTATCGCGCTATATGCGTTGCAAAGCATTAGCGTTCTTTTCAATACTCCCCACTGAGCGCTCACATTTTGGGAAATAACACAAAAAGGCAGAAGGACGGGGCCTCGTATCTACTTGCAACAGCTTGGCTTATGTATCTCGATGCGAGGAGCGTCCATGAAACGTGGAAAGCTCGCCCGAATGGACGGGAAAGCTCAAGAACAAAAAGTCGGGAAAAAAATTGACATGCCGGAGGATCGGTGATAATACGCAGTTCTCATGAGCGCCAGACATTGAGAAGAACACAAAAGAGAAGAAAAGCGCGGAATATTATAGAGAATACCAGAAAGAGAAGAATGTAAAGGAGATTGGAGCCGAGGGTTATTAGATTTTTGATTAAAAAGAAACAGCAACATGGCTTCAGTCTTTCGATGTGCGAGGCTGGATGGCGGAACTGGGCCCGATGAAAAGTAACAGAAAATAAGAAGAAAAATAGAAAGCACGGGCTGGAAAGTAATGAAGACTAGGGGAAAAGTGCAGACACGGGTACAGACACGGGTGAGAATTGCTGCCGAAGACTGTTTGTCGGTATTCCGACCAGTGTTATATAGCGCTCGCGATTACTGCTGGAACAAAGGGCCTCCTCACTCTCCTTTCCTGCCTCCAATTTGTGAGCGAACGTAATTGCAACAGAAGGCGGGCAAACGGAGAAAAAGAGGAATTTGAATCGTTAAAATCGAGTGGCGCGATGGCAGCGAGAATTAGCGTGGACTGAGACAACGGTCGCGCTTGTTTTTCTTTCCTTTTTTTTTTTTATGCATCTTCATTTGCACTTCTTAAAATGGGTCGATGCTTGAATTTGAAAGAAGCGGGTTAGTGTTAGTCGCCCGTCTTCGACTGCTGCCCGGGGCTGTGTGCACGCCTCTGGCTTAGGATAAAAGCAGCGTTGTCAGCCTTGTTATTTGGAAGAGAGCCGTAAACGGGACATAGTGAGCCGCGCTCTGTGGCCAGTGACATGGAAGCCAAAAGACGGTTCTAGAACTACGTCCTTCTTCCTTTTTTTTTTTCCTTTGACGTATTGCGTGCAGTGTGCCACTACTGAAAAACCCAAAGTTCTACGGGGCAATAACCTCACACATTCGCATCAAATCGCGTAGACTCTCATATGGTGTACATCATTATCATAAAATATCTCCTATAATTTATGATAATGTACAAGAAACTATGAGATCTTACGCAATTATATGCGACATTTAGGTGATTTCGTATGTGAATTGAGTGCGATTGTGTGAGAAAATGTGAGGTTATTGCCTCATAGAATTTTTTCAGTAGGGGCAGTTAAGGGCTTTTTCCCTTCTTATTTTTGGTTTCACTCTCTAGCCTCACAAACAGGAAGTCAAACCGGTATATTTTTCAGATTAGATTCAGGTTGGGGTTCACGCCTTTAGGGTTAAGGTTAGGTTTCGACACTGGAGACGCATTCATTTCCAGTTCGACCCTGCGCGAACTGGTTCAAACGGATTCCAACGTGCTCAAAAAAAAAAAAAAAAAAAGAAAAGAAAACGAAAAAAAAAAAACGTTTGGCGCTCTTCTACCTTTACTTTTCAATACTGAGTATTTCGTGATTCATTCTATAACAAAAGCTGAAAATTCATATAATTTTTGTTGTTTGTCATAAGATGTTGTGACGTGGTCCAACTGATTATGCTGACCGCAGAAAAATGTTTATAATAATCTACCAATGGCTATAGTAGGGTCACGAAGAGTCGGACACGACTGAACGACCGAACTGAACTGAACTGATAGCAGGATATAAAAATAATTATGATTATTTTCATCCTCGTATAACGGACTTCAGCTACTGAGCGCGAAAAGCAGTTTTAAGAAAATAATGTTTTCTGCTACGCTTCGCAGGTACTAAAAATGTCACACCTTTAAGGCGACAGCCTTTCTAAGCTATGTCGGCTGGGTCCTGTGTACAGCACGTGTCCACAGTCGTTGCGTCGTGCTGAGAAGGGTTAGGATGAAACGTATGGTTGGGACCGATAGAGGATGATGTGAGATTCAATGCACATGGTAACTAGCGCTAAATACAGGGACAGAGGAGACACCATGAACGCTTGAGTTTATTCCAGACAACACATTCAATATATAGGCAAACAATGTAAAAACATCAAACCCTAAAGCGCAAGTGCAGCGGTACTTTCTTGCTCGGGAATTGTATTTCTTTGGATGATAGAGATAACGATGGCTTTCTTACGCACGACTTTCTTCCAGTATTAATGAGAAATGCTTCGCTCCTTCTGGTCTGACCTTGAAAAAAAATGACCCGTGTCTGATTGTATATCGGAGCACAATTATATTCACAGCGTTTACAATGCGCCGCCAAGTGTCCCGAGCCTAACATTGCCTCGACTGCCGGACTGTGCTCAATTAGCCGAACATTTATACAACGGCCAGTTTGGCAGGCCGATGTATCAATTCCCACATGACAAGGAAATTCTGTAGACCACATTGGTCTTGCAGGCCACATACGGCATTTAATGTTTTATTGGGCAATGGCGTTTTTCCTTCTCTGAGGCATATCATTAGCAGCCTTGCACAGTTTTCCGAGTTTATCTGGTGCAGTGAGCACAAGTCGGACATTGCCTTTCTCCGCCACCTTCTTTAGGCGGTGTGTCAGCTGATGAATGATGATGATGAGCAGTGCCACGCATTTAGCCCGCCCATGAGCTTGCAGCTCAGTTGTCGTTGCCGGTTTCCCAGATTTTATCAATTTTAACAGGCCTTCAGTAACGGATGTCACCATCTCCCTAGGAAAATCTGCCTTCATCATGCGATCTGCCTGCAGGTGCAGGCTTTCAGTCACCTTGTGTGAGCAGTACTTGTCTAGGGCGGCACGAAGGCATGTGTTGGCGATTCCTCTCTTAACTAATTTAGAATGGGCCGAATTAAAATTCAAAATTTCTTTTTTAGACCTTGGCTGGTACATATAGCACACGCGTGCGTCACTTAGAAAAAGCCCAACGTCCAGGAGCCCATCTTTAGCAAGCTCATGTGTGAAATTAAGAAAATGGGCACAAGACATAAAAACTTCCAGGGTTCGTTCTACTAGGACATTCTTTTCATCATCCTGATTAGTTCTTGCAACTACCAAAAAGTCGTCGACATATCTGATTGCTGCAGGGACTGCATCTTCTATTGTGGAAGTATATTTCTGATCAACTGGACAGAGAGGGAGAGGCGCGGTTTCTGCAGCGCTGGCACACCCGTTTCTTCGTCGTTCGGGACGGCAGGTTTGTTATGCCAGTTTTGCCATACGAACCCCCCCTTCTATTGTTTTCCCCTCTCTGGGGAATCATGTTTTTCATTATGTATATGTGCCATAGAGTGTTTTGTATACTGCTTTGGTCTATGATTAATGTGCGTTTTTATATATATGTACGTACCCAATAAATCCTCTTTACATGAATATGATTAGAATCTTATCGTTGTCAAGGTGCGCATTGAAGCGCACCTTGACAACGATAAAACCAAGTTGGTGTTTATAGCGTTCGTGGTGTCCGCTTCTCCTCTGTCCCTGTCTTTAGCGCTACTTACCATGTGCATTCAATCTAAAGAACATCAACTAGCCCAACTTTCTGCTTTAGATGATGTGAGAATGATGCAGAAAAAAACAATTGTCAATATGATGATTAGTTCATTACTTCGAGCCACAAATGTAAAAGTAAGAACAGTCACACGTCTAAAAAGCCAAACAGTCATATGAATGATGTCGACGTCCAAGGGATGTGATGTCATGTCAACCGGAAGTGGATGTGTTTCTGACCTAACAAGCCATATAAATGCGTGATAGCGATAGAAAGTGTCTACTGAATGTCAAAATCTCCCGTCGGCGGGATTTGTCCGCGAGATTCTGCGAGTGAAAGATACTGCGCCTTTTCTTTCCTGTAAACGAATTATAGAACGCTGGTGAACTTGACGCGTTCAACGGAACGCTGGTTGTGTTCGAAAACTGGCGCGCGGAGTACCGTGTGTAGCAGCAACGCTCAGGCTTTCGCATTTCTCCACTGTATATTCCGCAGTGTTCCCGGCAGTGTTCTCGTAACTTTTTTCATGACCGAGATTCTTCAAGGATTTCATGCGGAGTCTGCACGGCTGAACTCTGCCCGAGACCACGGATCAAAAAGGACAGGACTTCACCTGCGTGGCAGATAGCGACGAATTATGATTAAGAGCGGGGAATTAAGGGGGTAATTAAGATTACATTTGTAGATAAAGAGAATACTGTACCTATTGCATGTAACAGGGTCCTTCAAAATATGTGCGAACACGGCGAAGCGTGCCCGCGCTCCGCGGAGCGTCAGCGCATCCGGCGCGGTCGCGCATCGAAACAATGTGGCGCATGCGCACAGCAGACTGGAGGCGGTGCTTTGTGTCGTCTGCTACAGCACGGAAGCGCGCCGTGCTTGCTTTGCTGGGAAGCGCATCTACACTGTGTGCTGACAGCGCCCAGACGCACCGAGTTGGCAATGTCGCATTTTACTGACTGCATCGCGTTGTTGGTACCGCATGCGGCCACTCAGCAGCGCGTGTTCCCAGTGCAGCGTACTTGGTTAAATGCAGGTGTTTCAAATTTCTCAGCTCTATTCTGGATTAGTTTATGCTGTTAAATGCCCAAAAGGCACTCACGCTATGGGAGGCGTCGACGTAGTAGAGGGATCTGAATCATTTCGACCCCGGCGATACTTAGCATGCACGGATATAGCACATTAAATGACCGTCTTTCCTTTCTACAACCCCACTACAACAACTACAACCCCACACATCAGGTATCCTTTCAGGGACAAAAAAAGTTTGACATCAAGGTAACGCATCTAATTGAGAACGCAAAACTGATTGTAGGAAATAAAATTCATGATCCACCGAGTCTGTTCAGGATTTGCTCTTGCGTGGAGTTTTATTTTCTCCTATGTGCTGCTCTTAAACGAGTTCCATGGCCAAGGTCAGTAGCTGGTCGGTTCGCCACCTGCGTTTATGACGGCTTTCATCCTGTTCTGGATGGACCTGTATAGGGACCTACAAAGGCTCGCATTGGACCTTAGCCACTCCCACTCCTATTGGACAACAATCCATAGTACGTCCGCTGAGAGGCCGTGCAGCTGTCGGCCGGTCATAGCGCTCTTCATTACGCCCCAAACATTCTCTATAACATTTAGGTCAGGGGACTGAGCAGGCCATTCCAACACTGCGATGTCGCGGAGCTCAAGAAATGCAGCGACTTTTTTCGATTTGTGTATTGGGGAGTTATCATGCTGCAGAATGAAGTAGCTGTCAGGAAATGGTCCTCCTAGAAGGTACGGGAAGAGCACATCGTCCAGGATTGAGCAGTTGGCCTCTCCATTGAATCGGCTCTCTAGACGAACCAGGGGTCCCAGGCCTTCGGCGGTCACAGCGCCCCAAACATTCACAGCGGAACCGGCCGCTGGCAGCGACTTGCTGCATGTACTCAGGCATATATCTGCAGAATACGAAAAAAAAAAAAAACATTTGTTAGCGTTGGTAAAAAAATGCAGGTGCAACCAACAAGCTAGAAGGAACAGAAATATCAATTAATATCTTTTAGGATTGTCTAGCGGTCATTACCGGGCCACCTAACACAATCACAAGAAAAATTGCGAACGAGGCCATTCTTTTATGAATTCACTTGTTTTGAGAGATCATCAAATGTTCCGAGACTCAGGCAAAGCATGATTCCTGCGTATGCCACAGTCTAAATATTGGCTCTCTATCCACACCTATTTCTTGATGAATGAATGAATGAATGAATGAATGAATGAATGAATGAATGAATGAATGAATGAATGAATGAATGAATGAATGAATGAACTTTATTTCCGTCATCATGGAGCCTCACGGTCGGGGTGGAGCAATTAGGAGGGGGTGCCTCCCAGCCGGCTCTCAGCACTGGAGACCGCGGAGAGAGTATTGTAGTAAGCTGTCTCCTCCTGACGGCTGATGAACCTTTGCTGATCAGAGTCGTGGCTCCGGATCAGCTCTTCTCAGGTGGCAAGGTCTGGGATGCTTTGTGATTTAGCCCCAGGTGAGTCCTGACACTCCAAATTATGTGATTTTGCGAACTCATTCTGTGGAAGCTACTGCAAAGCTCAGGCTCCCACTGTCTTCATCGTGTAGTAAGGAGTACGAAAAGAATCTGTTGACCTGAAGCCTCCTCCGGGCCCTGCACTCCTTTGGAGTGAGTGACCTATCCGGAACTGAGAATGTTATCCTATTCAATCTAGGTGTTTCGGTTTTTCTTTATACGTTATGCGAGGGTCTTTATTCCCACTCAGGGGCACTTCCAGAGCAGCTCGGATGTATAATTCTCGAGCGAGTCTGTGAGCAGCCTCATTCCCCGGAATACTCTCATGAGCAGGAACCCACCCATATTAGGGAGTCCTCTCTGCTTCAGGGGTAATTTGGCGGCTTGACTGGAGACCGCCCCCTTACAAAAGTTGTGAACAGCTGCCTTACTGTCAGACAAGATGATCTTGGCTTTGGTACTGACCCACGCTAGGGCAATAGCAGCCTCGTTTGCCACTAACAAATTCCTAATATTAATCGATCCTACAGTCACTTTCTCCCCATTCCCATATTTCGTGATAAACAATGTACGCGCCAACTTATAGTATTCGATGTTTATAGATTTAAGCCATAACTGACAAAAACTGAAACTTCAGTTATTATGGTTGCAACGTTCGTCACTAATCAGAGCTGTACTGTTATTTTAGACAATTGCTTTATTTTTATCGAAGTGTAAAATGAAATGTTGCTTAATGTACGCGCTTTGCAAAACTACAGTTGCTAGGCCACTGCAAAAATTATTATTGATACCTGCTAGAACAAGCATATAAACGTTTAAATCTTAATAACAGTAAATACTAGTGCCTAAAATGATCCTTCATTTTAGGATACACTTGCTTAAATGATTACACTCACCGGCAGTTTTCAGGCCGCCAGACTCGCTGACGCTGGTCCCACCTGGTCGTGAAAGCAGATTCATCAGTAAATACGACCTTTCCCCAGTGCTCCTCTGTCCAGTGCTCATGATCTCGGGCAAATGCCAGGCGCTTGTCCTTGTTCTTCGCGCTCACAAGTGGCTTCTGTACAGCTATTCTTGACTTGAGGCCAGCCGCGCGCAGGCGACGCCTCACTGTTGCGTTCGACACACCCGGAAGCCCGACAGCGTTCTTAATTTCAGTCGAACTGGCAGTGGGCTTTTCCACAGCGGCCGCAACTATGTTCATGTCGTCGTCTTCATTGGTGACTTTGGGACGGCCTGTCCGCGGTCGATCCGTGATCCTTCGCTCCTTTCGGTATGCCCGAACGATCCGATTCACGGTCGAAAGTGGTCGATTTGTTAGCACTGATATCCTCCTCTGGGAGTATGCTTGTTGGCTTAGCGCTACAATTTGCCATCCTTCGCTCTCCGGGACACGAGACATCGCTTGCTCTCCCTAGCTTCGGCTAAAAATGACGCCCCCCAATACTGTTACACCGCTTTTATTACTGGGGCAGCGTAAGAAATAAGCATGAAAAGAAAAAAGTGACATCATTGCTTTAAAACTGATAGCTTGGTGTTTGTCAGCCGATGAACATAAAGAATGTGCAGTGGATCGTGCTTTCACAAGTCATCCGAGAATCGTTCACTACTACAGAGCAGTCGCTTAGCTTGGCACGAATTTGCAGCAGCTTATCAGCCGCGCAAAGCAAGCAAAGCAAAGCTTCCCAGCAAAGCAAGCACGGCGCGCTTCCGTGCTGTAGCAGACGACACGAAGCACCGCCTCCAGTCTGCTGTGCGCATGCGCCACATTGTTTCGATGCGCGACCGCGCCGGATGCGCTGACGCTCCGCGGAGCGCGGGCACGCTTCGCCGTGTCCGCACATATTTTGAAGGACCCTGTACATACGGCGATTTAAATTTTTTTTTTTAGATTTGACCTCATTCGATGCAGCACGTATTTATTTAGGTTAACACTTTCATTAACTTCAAAGACACCTTGTGTTCCGGTTATCACTGATCCCTGACGTCACAAAGCCACATTGGCCCCATGTAGTCTGCCATTCGCTGTTTGCTGAATCGAGGATCTAACATGTGCGCCGTAGATGGTGGCCGCTCAGAAGCTCTTTTTTTAGTGGAAAGAAAACTTGTTTACATGTTTTGTTCCTTTTTCAAGCCTTTTGCTTAGCATAGGCCAAGAGCTCAGAGATCCTCAGTGACAATGGCTTTCTACTGGCTTCCCTGAAGTTATTCAGGCGGAAGCCCAAATCAGTAACATCATATTGTAAAAATGAAGCATTCTTTTAGAAGCATACTATTAGAATGTTGTCGGAGGAGCCTCTATTTGACTCCCGCCCTGTAGCCTTTTTTTTTTTTTTTTTTTTTTTTTTTACGCCGTGTGGTGTTTGTACAGAGCGCACCCTGAAATGTCGCGCAGATGGGGGCGCGTCCTAGTTCACCAACCGAGGCGGCCAGGAAAGAAACACGTGAAAACCGAGACGGGCGGTTGATAAAAGAACGAAGAAAGAGTGTAATTGCGCTGATTATTATTATGTGCGCGAAATAATACTGTCTTCTTGGCGGTAATTTATACTGCTGAGCGACTAAGAAAGCAAGCGCTTCGCCGCGGAGAATTTTTTTTTAATAACGTCAACTGTTTACTGCCTCAGGACATAATGAAATATTATCTAGGACTTATCTAGAGAAATGCTGTAGGCCTTCTCTCGAAATAAAGTTGTTTTCTTTGTTTCTTTGGTGCCGCCTCATCACTGCACGTCATGTGAAACCTTGCAAGGGGCAGATACAGCATGCGAATGCTAATAATACGTGTTTACCGCGGCGTCCTGTATCTCTCCGGCCTAACCGCTCAGTAGTTTGTGGTGAAGCTGCACACGGAGCTTTGATATTGCGGTAACGTTTATTTGCTCGTAGTAAGTTAGGTAAGGGTGCTATACCGTATGAAAAATGAGTGGTATTGCTCCAGCCAGCATTTCTTTGCTGCTGTTTCTTTGACATGTACGAGAATGTACAGATGCGGGCATAAGTAAACGGAGCACGCCTTTCCGTTCAGATTAAAATCACGCCTTTTGCACTGGAGTTAACAAAACAAATTTGTCCTACGGAAAGGGCACTGGCGTCTACTACCGGATCGTGTATACCAAGACTGCCAGTTTCAATTATGCAACGCGTGAGAAATGGTAGAAGAAAAAAATGTGCTCCGGTTACTTTTGCCCACACCGGTACGTGCAGGATATAAAAAGGTGCACTGTGCTTGAAATGCAGGCGCCACAGTTTGATAGGCGATATAAGGTTCCAGGGAACGAAAGATCGTCCTACGCCTGGCGGAGCAGGCTTACTCCAAGACCTTCTCTGCGGCCACGGAGCAGGAAAGCCGGCAAGGAGACCCTCCCCCCAGCTGAGCCCCTGCCTCGAGGTCCATGTCGGTGTAAATAAAGTCTTCTCACTCACTCACTCATAAAAAGAAAGGACCCTAATGCGGCGGTGCTCGTAAATAAATCACAACAAAATTTG
This sequence comes from Amblyomma maculatum, assembly GCF_055883805.1. Classification (NCBI taxonomy): domain Eukaryota; kingdom Metazoa; phylum Arthropoda; class Arachnida; order Ixodida; family Ixodidae; genus Amblyomma; species Amblyomma maculatum. The sequence goes on along the minus strand of NC_139351.1, from coordinate 33,881,385 downwards.
CCTGCCGTTAGCTTGTCAAGTCGGATGAACACAAATCGATAATTTGTTGATGTGACTGGCACACACCATGCGAACAGCAACACGGCTTAATAGCGGAGGTTCGAAATGGCTGGCAGGAAGGAAGAGGAGCGCATTGGAAGTGCAATTATATCTGAGTCATACCCAAGAGTAATGTTTGCAATTGTTCAAAAACTTTTCATTGTCAGTAAGGAAACGAAACGGCATTATTAACGCAGCAGTGTGATGAGTCCCGGTAACTTAATCCCATAAATAACAAGTCAACTTTAACGCTACGGCAATGCAAATAAACTTGCTCCAACACAACCGTGCGGTGAAAATAGAGAGTTTTAGAATAGGGGGACCCTATCGGTTAGGGGGATAGGGTAATAGCGGGGCGCGAGTGCGCATGCGCAGAACCCAAGCGGGCCTTGGGTTTTTGGTTCAGCGGACGACGGTCACCCTATCTCGGCGAAATAGCGTGGGGGTCGGGGAAAATGGCGGCGTCCGGCCAAGCGGCCCCACCAAATGTAAGCGATAAAACGCCCCATATTTTCTGATCGCTTCCGGATTTACCGAGCTGCTAAGCTTAGCGAGTTCGCATCGTGTGGTTGCCATGGGGTCCAGGCATCGGAAAACGCGGAAGGTTCAAATGAGGTTTCCCGGTTCAGCCTGGATTGGTTAAGATTGATCGATTTCGTCTTGTCTGAAGAAAACAGATTATATAACTGGTATTTTTAGGATATTTTTGTACAATGACAGCAGTTTCTGTGTAATAAAATAGGATTGTTTTGGCTTTTATATATTCAAATGCTTTCACGGTTTACCGTCAGGGCGCTGCAATCGACGAACGCAAGCCCCGCTCCGCTGCGTCGGGAAAACCCCTATTCTGAAACTCGCCGGTCGGCTCGAACGTTGTGCCACGGCTCGCTATTTTCTTGGGGGCCCCAAGCCTTGGGTTCCCCTATTCTAAAGCTCCCCATTTTCGGCGATATTTTTTACGTTAGAAGGCTAGCTAAACGCGGCTGCCGTGCAGGCGCGGCCGCAGCGATACTGCGACCCCGCAATCCCCAAGGAAGCGCACGCGCGGCGGCGCGCTGGTGGGCAAAAAATGGGCGCGGCCGGGAGTGGCGAAAAAATCTGGACTATGGGGAAACTTCCCGCAGCGGCGCAGCGTTGACGGCGCCGCTGGGCCGCTGCTCCTCAGAAGGACGCTCACACTACGCCCGTTTTCCCGCTGCGTTGTCGAGGAATGCGGAGGAGGCAAGGGGTAGTCACGCGACGTCAGAGAAGAGAAAGCGCGCGCTTTTCTCGCGCACGAGTGAACGGGCTACTGTGACACTAGCGCTGCTCCCGTCAGTCGCGCAGCCGCCGCCGGGGAGTCATTTGAACTTGGACTGACGTTAGGGTCTGCGGTCGGCCCCGTTTGGCTACTGCGTTCTGCGGGACAGGAAAAATAGCTCCGGACTCCACCGTTCCGCGGAACGTCAAACAAGTCAGCCTGCGGGAGAAAAAACGGCTTCTGCGGGAGGCAGTGCGCGAAAAACGTCCAGCGTTGCGCGTTTTCCCGCTAGTTTGAGCGTGCCTTAAAATGCAGCTCAGCCAAGATTCGCTTTGCGGGCAGCCGAGGAAACCAAAATAACAAACCGAAATATTACCTATCTGCGCCGAAGTTCCCTGGGAGGTGTGGATGTCACTTGTAGCGCTTGCGAGGCTTGATGCGATTGTAGACAAGATGCCATTGCGCTAGCTACCAAACGACAGCCAAATCGGCGACGTAGCAAAGTTTAGGTACTAACGCATGACGAAGAATTTGCGGCAGCGGCAGCGCCTCCAACACTCCATCTCCAAAGAAGATCGCACTAAGAAGGCCTGGCCGAGCAAGGAAGTAGGGAGCGTCAATCGTTCAATGAAACATCAACTGTGTTGAGAAACCTCAGACAAAAATTTGCTGGTGGTTTAGCTTGATTAAACCTAGTGTGGAAGATAAAGGTTCGTTACTAATGATTACACGTGGTAAAGCTTCTTATTTACTGAAGAAGCCGGTAAAATGGAGCAAGAAGATTCGCAAAACGCCAAAAAGGACACGAAAGAAGGGAAGAAGAGGAAGACGGGAAGCAACAAGATTCGGAACGCGACAAGGAGACAGAAGGGAAGCAATAAGATTCGGAAGGCGCCGAAAAGGAGAAGAGGACGAAAGGAAAGAAGAAGATGGGGCGCATGCGCAAATATGGACTGTGCCCGGCACGGTGATCTTGGCTTTACATGGCGCAGTGAAGTTTTCGCTTCAAAAGCCACAAGATGGGCTTGACGGAGTCCGCGGTCCCGTGAACATGGCAACATACAACAAGCACAGGTACATGGCAGTAATGCACGATCATTCAGTTTCATACACGTGTAAATCACAACAAATACTTCATTAAGAAGAAAGGAACGGGATAACCTACTTAAACGTTTTTATGGCAAAAGCAATACTACTCTAGGTTTCGAGCCTTCAGCGCAGCGCGGCGGTAGACACGTCTTACTGACGTGACGTTCTGACGTCAAACCTCACGTGACAATAGAGTGAGAGCTGGACTACCAACTCAAGCGGTCGGTAGCCACGTCTTACTCACGTGACGCTGTGACGTCACACCACTAGTGACACAAAAGCGAGAGATGGGCTCCCAACTCAAGCGGTCGGTGTGGCGTGGTCGGAGCCGCAGCTCAGTTGGCAGGAGCCGCCAACTTGGGTCTCTCGTTACACATCGGACGGTTATATCAGAATCAGCCTGCAAGGACCCTGGAATTCACGTAACCCCTATAGGCCCCTAAGGCACGTTCATGCAGCTTGGTTGAAGCGGGGTTTTATATGTGGACTGAGGAAGAAGAAAAAGAAGAAGAAGAACGCTCGGTCACCCGCAGCTAATGCTTTCGCTCGATATTTGGTTCAGCAGAGTTGAACTGTAAAAATGTTTTGGCAATAATTAGTGTGCGGGAACGGAGTTTCCCATTGTTGAAGTTGGCGAGTATTGCGTGTGAATTGTTCGGGAGATAAATTTGCGATACTGCCAAGGTTACTGTGATTTCTTTAATTGCCTACCTCATAACACTCTGTTAAAGTTGCTCTGTAGCTTTCAGACATACATATTAGCTTCAGTTCTGAAAAGATGGGGTTTGTGTGGCTGCCAGGTGGAACATTCATAATTATTCGAACTGCCTTTTTCTGAAATCTGTAACGTTTGGTAATGTTCTTGTTAGTGCGAGTATCCCATATCAAATGACAGTAGTGTATATGTGAAAGTAATAAAAGTTTGTATAATAAAAGTTTTATTCTTTTTTGGTAGTCAAGATCGCAGTTTACAAAGGACGGCAGTTACTCGTGAGGTTTGCTCAGTGCGGAGCACCTACCCGCCTATCTCCCAGTTCACGCCTGCAGTTTAACTCGGCCATTGCCTAATTTAGCCATATTTGTTCGTTAAACATGGACAGGAAAATAGCAGTAATATTAGATACACATGCACCATGCTTGGATCAGCGCTGCGCAATATGAGCCAGTTGTAATCTGCACATTATTATATGATGGGAAGTACGCTGATGTAGCGTGCTTCCATTCAGTCGTCGGTATGTTCACAAAATGAAGGTAAGGTTTCTGTCTACCTATACTGTTGTTAGTAGCTTTAAAATAAATCGGAGAATTTATCGCAGAACTTAGCATGGCCAGTTCTTACCAGTGCTTTAGGTAAATAAAACGGTTGATGTCAAAACATCGCTCAGTGGTCAACGCGGAGTTCAACAAAATGTGACAGCTTTCAACGAAAAATGTTAAGGCTGCATTTTGAAAACTCTGCCCGCGTGTCCATGTTTTTGTTTTTAGGATGCTAAACTTTTCTGACGTGCCAGCTAAATAATTTCTTGAAAAATTAAGTGCAACCGTACGTGAACTGATTATGTGCACCAATTACCGGCCGCTTTGAATTAAAAAAAAAAAAGAAGACTGCCGGTGTAAAACATGCTGAAGGCAAATCACGGTGTTTGCATGTAAAGTAAAGTTCTTACAGGGTCGTTGTTTAGCAGCAGTAACAGCACTTTCGCAATAAAACACGCACACATTCTCGCATGCGCATATTTCTTGTTCCCTGCTCCTGGTCTACGTCGACACATGATGCAGGACTAAAACTGAGCGCTTCGTCCGGCTCGCCTCTTTCAGCAAGTTAACTTATTTGATTCCTTTCCTATTACGATGGAAAACGTCTAAACCTGGGGCTAATCCGCCCGCCGCTTTGAACGCTAATGATGTTCACAGTGCGCCTGGAATCCCGGCAAAAGCGATGTGGAAGTAGTTCCTGCTTGCAAAACCTTTTCACACCCTCTCCGTTTCCCTCTTGGTCGTGCTCTTTTTTTTATGTCCTAATCACCCGGAAACGAGCACTTTTCGCTATAGCCTCTTTCCTCGCACACACTGCGTCGAGCTCTCAAAGCCTGCCGCCATTTTATTCGCAAAGCCCTCCATGTCCTCTTTTCACTGTAAAGCGTGCTTTACGCAGCGCACTACTGCGCACGGAAAAGAAGCCTACCGAGGTAGTGTGGGTTGCTCGCCGGTTATGCGAACGCCCCTCGCCCAGCGACGGAGCAAACACTTCGCTCTGAATTCAAGAAGACCCACCAAAACACTCTCATCAAGCGCGCCGGAGTGAGTGCAGAAAAAATGGAGACCGGGCGAAAATGCGACTTCCAAATGGAAAGCTCGCGCGCTCGAGACACGGCGGAGAGTTTTCTCATGGGTGGAGGCACAGGTGAACGAAAGAAAATAAACACTAGAGTAAATGAAGAGGAAGAGGAAGTTGAGCAAGCTCAATTAAATTACGATTTAATTAACGCTGAAAATGACTAGTCCTCATTCCTGGGCCGAACCTCCTTGCTCGTTTGTTTGTACTGCTTCGCACACACGAAGCGTGCACACCGTTCACCTTCTTGTGAGCTTTCGCGTTCACCGCTTGCTCTTTCTTTTTCTCTCGCTCTGATAGATGTAGGAATGTCTTACTTTATTTTTGGGGAGGGGGCCCGACACGGGAGAGGAACAATCTTGCTTATCGAAAGGAGATTTTTGTGCTGCGAAGAACTACAATGCAGGTTTTTAAGCTATGGGAGAGTGGAATATGCGTAGCGCTGTAGTTATTCGGCACTAAACCAATCAATGGCGTTGTTTACAAGAAGCGGTTAGAGGCGATTCTCCTTGCAGAAAGCCACCAAGCTCCCCCCTTTGTTTAATGGTTTCTGTTAGAGTTTTCCTACAGTCTCCTATTTGGTGGGACTCTCGAATGGTATAAATACTGCAGCCTGAAAAAAAAAAAGAAAAAGCTCTTGTATGCTTGTAATCACCTCCTAGAATGTGTTTGAAGTCGCTATGGTTAGGCTTATGCAGGAAAAAAAATTGTGTAAAAATGCACTTTCCTCGTTTAATTGTGCAGTGCTGAATGGTGTATTGGGGGAGCCTTCTTCAGCCATAATATTATATGAACAGGCCAAATTCAGCGTCATTTGATTCAACGGCAATTATTGATGCTGGAAAACAAGTGACGTTTTTTTTTTTATAGGGGACGAACAGGTTTTTATAACTATAAAGGTCTAGGTATTCCAAGAAATGAGGTTCGATTCGTACTTTGTGCGAAGTTTGTCACGGGAGACATTGTGCGCGCGCAAACCTGTGAACGCAAGGACAGAATAGAGCTTAAGTCGTATTCTCTTAATTTGCTTTGTATGTTTTTCTCACGACATGTAGCACATAAGTACGCAATAATCATTTCGTACAATATGTAAGGATAAATTACTCATCCTTTGCATTTACTACTTTTTGACAGTCAAATTGTTTCCTTAGCAATCAACGCTTTCAACAAAACTGATCTTTGTTTTTCTAGTGCTTCGATAATTCGCAGCTCCCGATGTTAGTAGCCGTTAACTGTACGGTCGTATAGATTACCCTCATTTAAGCCTTAATTTTTAATGCCCAAAACCGGCAGTTTGTTCATTATCAACAGAGGCGGCCTTCTTTCACCTGCGATCCCTTTTCATAGACTCAGTAACACTGTAAACAGTGTGCTTAAGTAGCTGACATAGTGACCATATATCTGTAGGAGGCTTTGTTTGTACTTGTTTTGCTAGATCACTGTAAATGTTACCATTAATCGAGAAAAATATTTTTCAAATATAGTCCACTCTGTCTGTTTATATTGACACGTAGCCAGAAGGTTTTTTACACAATTTTTTTACGCAGTGCGCCCAACCTAAATGCAAATAAGCTTGTAAAAAGAACTGTGCCAGCGGTATACGAAACCGACTAGGGGATGACAAAATTCAGCTTACGTTGCCTGTAGTATCCTTGGCTATTTGAAGTTCGTGATGTGTAAAGAAAATTAGCTAATATTTTCATTGCCTTTGAGTACAAAGTGTGAGTCCACAATTTCTATAGACTCTTAAAAAACTGCTAGGTGCTATGGGTATATCAAGGTGCTATTAACGCCGTTTTGTTTACTCGGCCTCAGAGAAGTCGCGTGAATACTGCTCGCGAATACCTCTCACCAAGTGCACATGAGAAGCCTCAAGGAGGACAGGACTCAAGACAAGAGCTGATCTTATTCTCTGAGAGCACTTCTGTCACGCTGGTGTAACTGCTGACACCGCTTTTTTATTCTGTAAGTGCCTTTTAAGGGTGATAAATAAATTATTTTGCAAGAGAGGCAGCTTAGGTGACTATTGCCAAAGCACCCGGGAACTTTCGAATAGAGCTTTTCAAAAGTGAGCGCTCGCTAGTGGGAGGAACTTGCGGCGAGAAGATAAGAAAAATTATGAATAATTTTGCAGGAAGTCGACGTGGATTATAACAAAGAAAGAAAAAATAGTTGTAGTTTAACTCTGGTTAACCCTAGTTGAATTGCAATAGCAACGGCGGAAGCTTCTTTTGCCAGCTACATTATTCCCCTATCACGCCCTAGCAGTGTAAGGTGCTACATTACTGGGGACACTTAAGCTCATCCTTTGAGAGTATGACGCGAGAGCTTAAGCTACCAGCCCACATATAAATGAGAAGGGTTCAATGCTGCTGAACCGAATTTGGAGCGAAAGCATTAGCTGCCGGTGACCGAGCGTTCTTCTTTTCTTCTTCTGCTGCTAGGCAACGGCGCGTCACCTGTTTGGCTGCTCGGCTCAACCGTGGCTACGGCCGCTGCTACGCGACAAGGCAAAACGACGTGCCTCCCGCAAGCCCTCCGCGCCAACTTACTCAATAAGACACAATAGGCCGACAGCAAAAAAAAAAAAAAAAAAAAAAGAACCATCTTCCGGATCTCTGACCCAAACCATGTTGTTTATAGCTGCAATATAAATAAGTTTCTCAACACGGTTCGTTCGTTTCCCCTGCACTTCACCATTCATTTCAGCGATGCAACATGGCGCCCTCTGCACCACGCCGTTCGTTTCAAAAAGTGCAGACGTCGTGCAGATCGAGTTCACGAAAAGTTCAGCAAAACTGTGCACCTCCACAGAGGTCAATGCCGAAATGGGGCAGCTGCAGCCGCCGCATGAAAGCAGACGACAGCTTGTGCGACGATGGCTTGCGTGTTGTGATAAACAGTGAAGCGACCCTATTTATTTCACTCGTCAATGGGAACGGAGCCAGTGCTTGCCATAGAAAGGACGACGCGTACTTTAAACCATGTTTAACAAGCAAGCACTTGCATGCGTTATAGTTCATGCTGACTTCAATCGTGATCAAAGTTGTTTTGTGCTTCGTGCCAGCTGCCGCATGGCGCACACACATCCAGGCTGGTTCGTGTCAACGCTTCATTGCGATAGGCTATTTAAAAATTGGTCTTATATCGGCATTCATGTTGGCGTCGGTTGATGCGAGAGCAATGAATGCGGTCAGCTTTTGTACATATATGCATCGCATATTCATGAATGAATGAATCATATATATGCCGTTTAGATCAACGGCGTTAATCATCCCAAACAAGCAGATTTTCAAATAGCAAATCGCATTAAGTACGTGTTAATTAAATTGTGTCTTTTCGCCATTTATTACAACGCACAGGCCAAAAGCATCGCGGCTGGATAATGGCAAAACTTCGTTGTCATGTGCTATTGGAAAATTAATTATGTAAACCGGGATGTTGGCGTCGGCTGACGCGAGTTGCACACAGCCGACCGCTGCTTGCTGGCGACGCCAAGGCTAGCAGACAGTCCGACCTGCGCTGTATACCATTCGTTTGGAAGCAGCTGGTACCGATTGTGCACCTAAACTGCTGGAACTGGCGCTCAACGCTTGCGGCACCACCGCAAAACTTTACGGAACCGGTGCAGAGAGTGCAGCTGAATCGAACGGCTGCTGGTGCGGCGCGCGACTCATCTTCAGTACCCTAGCTTCGTTGCTAAGGCTTCACCGAAATTTACATCTTTATTTTACTGCTACAATGGGATCGGCAGTAAGGCAGTTCCACGAGAGACCATTTACTATAGCGCTGATCAATAGGGAATATTCAAAATGCTAAGTGTTCTGGCAACACTGGTAGCGACCGCCATGTTGTAAGGGGCGCGATCGGATTTTTGCCGTTGGATGCTGTGCGTGGAAGGTTCAGCAGGTGCCGCCTTGGGAGATCTTTTAGCTTTCCATCATGCAGCATACGCCTTCAGCGTCAGTTCTGAAGTGGTCGCAAGACCTCAGTGTGCTTCCGAAGCTAACCGATGCATCCCTGGCAGCATTTTGTACGCACAGTGATGCGTCCGGCAAGCAGCAGCGGAAGGCATACAATTTCGCCGCTAAGGCGTACGCCGAGCCTTCTTCTGTGTCAACGTGCACGCCAGAGCTAAGGTAAGCACTTGAAAATCATTACCTTCACTTATAGATTGTTTGCCATCCAGAGCAAATGCGTAGTGCTTGCTGCTCGTCTTCAGTTTCAGAGTTGTGCTCCTGTTTAGCTCCCCGCTGACAGCGGTATGGAAGTCAACTTTAGAACTTAATAGGCACGCAAGGCTTTGCTCTCACGAACAGTGCTTGATCCTCGATTGTACAACTGGACCTTTGCGAAAAGTTGCAGGACGAGCTTTCCGAGCCGCGCCGTCGTTCTCTCATAGTTTCTGTAAAGCAAAAACATCCCATAGAGCAAGGCTGTGTGAAACTTGAAGACCTGGTTAGCTTCAGATACCTTTGAACTGTTCCGTAATGAAGATTGAAACTTCGGGGATGATGCATGGCTTTTCAGGGGGCGCAATCTCATTATCTTGAATAACCAGGGTACGCTGATACGACGTACACGCTCTCACATTTTCCGAATGATGTCGCCTCCTTCGTTTTCTGCTTACTCGCCTGCCGCGGACTGGTGGAATGCCGGCCGATAACTAGACAGGCAAACACTATGCTTTTAATATCTCATGCCCCACAACCTGTATTGTGTTGCTGACGGCATCACATACTCTGCGCCTTCGTTAAATCCACCCGTGAAGGTAAAACAACAGTCCTCTGTTTTTTTGTTTTTTTTTTTTTGTTTTCTAATTCCATTCTACAAGTTGTTTTTTTTTTTTACCTAGTTGCAAAGATGGCATGTAATGTTTGAGAGAACCCTTGCTCTCTTTTGGTGGTTTGTTGATGTCCAGCTGAGCACTTGCGATAATATTCCAAGAGAACTGTACTGCATTTGATAACAGCACAATGCATGGTTAATGTAATGCTTGATCTGTAAATTGCTTGCGTCGTCCACTTTCTACTGCAGCCCCGATGTTGTTCTTGCCCGTGGCATCTGCTACAGTAGCCAGAAGAAGACTGGAGCACCCTACCCTCTGACAATCACGCTAAAGAGAGATACGGATGAAATAACTGCCAGCATTTGTGGGTGTCCGGCTGGAAACTGAGTCTACAGCCATGTGCTAGCTTTTCTGCAGCTCCTCACCTTCCTTCAAAAAAGCGGCTACAAAGAGGCGCCTCCTGCGCTATCCTGCACTGAGCTACCCCAGCAGTGGAGACGCCCTCGGCAAACAGGACTCAAAACAGCCAGTGTGCAGACCATTGACTGGCGACGGGTGCATGATGGTGGATGCAGTGTGCCCAAGCGACTGAAAGTTTCGACGTCTGAATGCCAAAGTGAGGACAGTTGCCAAGTTGTCAACCCAGTGAAAGAGCTTGGTGAAATCCTGGGAGCTCTGGGAAAAACCTCATTTGCTTCCGTTCTGAGCAATATGCGACCTTTAGTGCCGACAAAATCTGGCTTTGCACCACCCGGCTCACCTGCGACATACCACCAGTCTCTGCAGCCGTCTGGGTATGCAACTTTGCTGGGCAACAGATCAGACATGCACTTTTCCGACCATTCAGCTTTTTGTCGATGTTGAAGAGCATGTCTTTGAAGAACGATGCTCGAGTGCAGAAAAGGCTATTTTTGATGTATCTCAGTACCATAACTAAGAAGTTCTGCTATTTTGCGAAATGAAGGGGTGTTGTCTCGAGCATTTTGACTGCATCGTGACAATAATAATAATAATAATAATAATAATAATAATAATAATAATAATAATAATAATAATAATAATAATAATAATAATAATAATAATAATAATAATAATAATAATAATAATAATATTAATAATATTAATAATAATAATAATAATAATAATAATAATAATAATAATAATAATAATATGAAATAATAATGTTTTATCTACAACCAATGTGCACATAGGATGAGGGAGCACAGCCGAAAAAGTTATGACAACTTGGCAAGGCCGCAGGCCCCCAAAACAATAACAATGACAGCTTCACATCGGCAATGCAGAAAATATACAATCACAAAGTATACACACTAAAATTAACATAACGTTGCAACAGACAACATTCTTCACAGGGGGGGGAAGGGGGGGGAATTGAAGAAGACATTGCCTTTTTTTTTTAAGACAATGTGTCGCCAGATATGCGAGAAAAAAAGCAGGATTGTATGCCGGAATACGAGACTGTAGATGATATCAAGAAGAAAACAATGGCACTGCTGAAGGATGTGACACATAAATGCCTAAAACACCGTTTCCAGCTGTGATAGGTTTGTATGCAGTGGCACATAGTGTAGGATTGCATGTCGAAGGTGTCAGTAGTTATGAGGCTGGCGCACAAAACGAATTGTGATACCAGTCCATCATTTATTTGCTACATCTTGAATTACTGCTACAAAATGTTAAGGAGCTCTTCAGGCTACAAGGTGCAGAGCAATTGTGCAGAATAGTTGTTTCATGTGAGCGCACGCTACACAACATCCCAGTTGTGGCAGCCACTTTTCAATGGATGCAAAAAGTAAGGCGCCTGTGTACTGTGTGCTGTCAATGCACATTAAAGAACCAATGTTGGTCGAAATATCTGGAGCTCCGCACTGTGCGTACCTCATTCTAGAGTAGTTTTAGGACGTTAATACTCTATAAACCATCTAAGATGCTGCATAAATCACTAGTGCCTAACAAGGTCTTTGTATCCATGATCCTATAGCTTAAACCGCATTATTTTCTTAGCACTTATCTCCTTACTTTTAATGCTACAGCTTTCCATACATTAATTATGGTAGCTGACGGGAACTAGGTGCTTGCTAAGTAAAGGGTTACTCTAAATTTTACAGCCGTAGCCAATATGTGTACCTGTATAATCTTTGTCTTGGTTTATATACCATGCCATTGGCTGTACAGCTATCATCTCAAATAACGGGCATTCAAACAAGTGACCCATTTGCTTATGGAATTCTTTTTCTTCACATATACTAATCAATGAGCATAGCTCTCCTTGTCCGAATTGTTGTAACCTGGAAGTATCTGGCTGTCTATAGATAACAACATGCCGTGATTGAATCCAATCAGCGCTTTAGTTTCGTGCCTTATAGTGTAGCTTTAAATCTGCAGGAAATATTCATATCGGCGGAAGACGCCCATGAGCTAGAAAAGAATACGCGGCAACAAGCACAGAGCAAATCTTGGATTGACGCTCGCCGACACAGGCTGACTGCTTCAGCCTTTGGCAAGGTGATGATGAGATGAGAAAGGAGTGGACGCAGAAAGGCCTGCGCAACTTGCTCGACCCCAAAGACCTTTCCAGAGTTCGAGTCATTCAATACGGCAGAAAAAATGAGGCTATTGCTGTCGAGCGCTATGTGGAAGTGCTAAGAAAACTGGGGCAAGGTTGTTGTGACAGTAGAACACTGCGGCATTGTTGTTCCTCCTTCGTGTCCGTGGTTGGAGGCATCACCCGACAGGTTGGTGTTTGACCCAGAAGAGGGAACTTTTGGAGTCCTTGAAGTTAAATGTCCATATTCGTTGAAGGATTCAGATGTGGAATCAATGAAGGCTTCTGACTTTTATGTTCAGTTTCTTGACAATGGTGAGCCTAGGTTATCACGTGATCATGAGTACTACTGCCAGTTAACCGGACAGATGGCTTTGACCTCCTGTGAGTGGGGGGACTTTGTCGTTTTTTCTCAGGACTGGATAATCATTGAGAGGGTGCGCTTTGATTATGCCCAAAGGAAAGCAATGAAACCTCGCCTAGATTATTTTTTTTAATGATATGCTGCAGTACTTCTGCCGTGAAGTATAGATCTCATATAGAAATTATGTACGTTACTCTTACTATGTTGTTTTTTGCGCATTTTCTATTGTTCAACATTGAATCACTCAGTGTGCATTGTTCATTGTTGCATTCCTTGTCACTGCAGTTTTTTTTTGCCCTTGGCTTTTTATCTTAGTGCTATCTACTTTGTACTGTTTTGCACTGTTTCTTCTACTTGAGTTAACATTTCTTTGTTTTATTTAACTGCAGTGTATAATTTTAATCTTTGGCCTTCTAGTCTTCTTACCATTCCTGTATGAACCTGAATATATACAATTTTATACTGTCACCGACAGTCGACTGTCCCTTCAATAAATGTCACAGCCTAAACAGGTCACAACCATTGTTATGCTTCACCCTACACGAAGGAGTACAGTGTTAGTCTTGCTGGGCTTCTTTAATTTGGGTAGCTACATCGCTAAGCAGTATGCTTCACAGTGTTTGCAAGGAGCATCAGTCTGGCATATTTACGGCCTTTGGGAAAAACTGGCGGACTTATGCTCTTGAGGCATGCAATGTGGCTTTCTTTGCATCTCCAAAGTTCCAGATTCCACATAGATGTAGGGAACTCTCATCCTTAAATTTCAGGGCTTCCTCCAGTATTACAAGAGCCCCACTACATGTCTTATAAACAAATCTTGTGAGATGTATATTTTTGACAATGTTCATTCAAATGTGAGCTGCAATGCCCATGGCTTTGAGCTTGGACCCACTTCACCTGGCACCTGGACGTAAGAGCCAGGATCTGTACATTACTGGTTCAAAATGCTGACAGTGCAGTTAGCCAAAATGATAGTTACACGACATCGCAGTGTGATATGAATTGTGACACCTGTCACAAAATAAGATGATGCTAGGTGACGTGGCCCGAGCCAAAATCCATGCATTCTATCATCTACGTGAAACAACTGCTGTATGGTGCAAACCGTCAAATGTTTAGGAGATTTACAGTGGCCATGTCATAAAGTGCTTGTTTTTGATATTTTTTAACTGTTTCTGGTCCATGCTACTGTTCGTCACTTAGAATGAGCTTTCCCAGCATGTAATGCTTCTGTTACAGAACTATTTTTTGTGTGTCCTGCCTTGTAACTACACGCTTAAGTGGTGATTGTGTTGCATAGATAGCTTCTTGCACTATTCAGTGATTACGTCATGGAACTTGTTTGTGTTAAGAAGTGGTGTATGGTACATAAAATAGCGTATTGAAACACACTGCAAGGGGAGATTGCGCTTGTTAACTCTTCATTTATTGCACTGTGTACTACTATTTCGTATGTGCTTGACAAGAACATGCACTCATACTCTGCTTAGCATGCTGATCTAGTAGACTCTTGCTTAGAGATGAGGTCTGACTGAAAATTAGTTAGTATGGCAACCACAGTCCACGTCTGATTAATTAATGGTGCCAGTGTGAGAGGAACAGGGCGGTCAAAAATGTGGAAGGACTTAATTCGCTGTATTCTTCTCTCAACATGAATCCTGAGAGATGCAATTTCTTGTGTCGCTTTCACTTCTTCTGCAGAAAACTTCCTGTTACACAAAAATGGAGGAATGTTCAGGCCCACACCTTTCTTTTCTAGAAGATCTCCAATCTTGAAACCTTTATCAGCCATAACAGCATCTCCTGTGTCAAATTGAAGGTTTAGAAAGCCACTCTGAATGACTAGTTCTCTGTCAGAAATTGAGCCTGTAAACAGCTCCGAAACAAAAGACAGAAGGCCATTTGGCATTATGCCGACAAGTTCTTTGAACGTGTTTGCAGACTTGTACGAAGAATATGTGCTTGACTGCAGTGCTAGCGAGCTGGGCACTGCACACTTGACTTCAGTCGCATCCAGAATTACTCTTGTTGCTGGATACTTTTCGACGAACACAGCAGGCATAGTTGCATCCACAGTTTCTCGTGGTGCTCACAGAGGTAAGTTCTTCAGCTTGGTATAGAGCAGACTGATCCATGTTGTGCATATCCTGGATACGGTTGCTTGCGAGGTGGTGAACCTGTGAGCCAAGTCCTGCTCAAAGAGGCCAAGTCAGTCTGACCAGAACCAGAAAGAGCTCGTCGTCCTTGGCCAACTTTCCTTTTCTTCCTTGACTATACAGGTCCTTTGGTTTTCTGCACTGCAAGTTAGTGTTGTCGTCGGGGTGGATATATTTTAGCAATGCGACAAAGTGTTCGTAATAGGGGAGCCCTGTATAAAGCATAAAATCCTCATTCGATCCTTTAATACGGTCCAAGCACAAGGCAGTAGTTCTTGACTTTTCTGCTTCAAGCTGACGTCGCAAAACATTGTTGTCGCCTTCTAACTTATAAACTGCCGTTTTAGCTTGTGCCAGTTCATTCCTTAAAGTACTACACTGTAGCTTCAGTCGATGAATTTCCTCGGCCTGTGTCGACATCAAAGCTTGCCCTACAGCAAGGCAACTTTGCTGTGTTGGGGATGGCAGCTGCTCGTCTGCAATGCAGACTTCACTTTCCATTTCTTCTTGCGGTGTTGGACTCTGTTGCTCTTGCAGCTTTGTCTTTCTTGACGGCAAAGGTGTGCGTGCTTTTGGAGCTTTTCTTTCTTTTTTTGCGCGCGCGAACACGAACACGCCGGGAACCACTTCATCTCAGAGCATTCTTTTGCCACTTGCCACTCCTGGTATAAAGTCATCTCTTTTGAATTGCTTTGAGCATACCTGTGTATGCATGGTGACCTGAAATAAAGGGCCTTCATCCCGTTTTATGGCAACAATCCATCTTCTGCGGAGAGCAGGATCTCGCGGAAATCCGTGGTAGGAAACCTGAACAATAAGTAGAAGAGGGTTTAGCAGCGATGAAAGGGCACACAGCGACACGATTCTAATATTGCGTTGCTCTGACGGCAAAAAGAATGCCCTGAAACTGGAGCGCAAACATAGCACGAACGAAAAAAGCTAAAATACAACTGAACGAGCACGAGCTGCGGTAGAAATCGCCAGCGTTTTCTCTTGCATGGCGTTTTTCTCGCGGGAGAACAGCATCACTATAAACGCGATATACACGAACTCAGTTCACTTTAAAAAAAATGCTGCTTACTTCTCGTAGTAATATTTTTAGAAACGAGGCGAAGCGTTAGCAGGCACACACCCGCGTGCCCGCGTGCACACACTTGATGGTGCCATTCAAGTGTGTGCACGCGGGCATGCAATATCGCGCATAAGAAGCAGCTTGTATTGAACAAAAACGAGTAAACGTAAACTACGAATGCACAGCGTATATTTGACACGGTGACGCACGACGGCAACAAAAGAAATCGAGGTTGACACGACGCCGAACAACTGGTAAAGCATTGAACGGACGGGTGGCGGCGTTTCTTCTTTTGAATGTGGCGCGTGAACTCACCGGTAAGAAGAAAAAATTCCTACATTGTTCCCCGACTCATCCTTGTAGCCTCGCTGCGTACACAAGGGGACACAGCAGTGGGACGGCATCATTCGCGGGAGGGTGGGTGACTACGACTCATGGAGAAAGCTGCGACCATTCCTGCAGTTCCACTGGAGCACGGATGGATGGATGGAATCTAAGAGCGTCCTCTTTGAAATAGGGTGGTAGCAGTTGCTATCATAGTCATTTCCCCCCCCCCCCCCCCCCTATATCTTAATTATTGCAGTATGGAGCCAATCATAGAGCTAATAGAAGCTCTATAGAACCAATAGAGCCGCCAACGACGTCCCTGACAAAATGGCGCGCAGTAGTTCGCGCTTTTCCTCCTAGATGGGGCGCCTTTTTGAATATCCCCTATTACTAAGCGCCGTCGGACTCTGCAGTGTAGTCGGATATGCCTGCGATGCGAAACAATTTAAGCTTAGCGACGACTAGGTAGAAGGGTTCGGCGAGAGCGCCGTCGTCTGCCGCGCCAGCGGGCGACGCCACTTCCTTAAGCGCTGCTGTATGTGCTGCGAGTTTGTCGTTTTCGTTCCTGGTGCAGCTGAGAGCGTACGTTTTTCGAAGTTTTTCTCAACAATACGTCGTGCAAACGATGCTGCTACGACAGGATGGGGATACGATGTTGCTGTGCCGCCGGGCGTACACCAAGGCTGCGTAAAAACGTCGACGGATGGTATTTTAGACACTGCTTCTTTTATATGCTGTTATTTAATCATGGCTTAACTTGAAAGTGTAGATTTTTGAAGCAGGAAAACTTGATCATATGCTTTTCGCATTCGGTCGCCGTCGCAACGCGGACAGGCATGCATTCGCCAAGCTCGGTACGCGATAGCAGCGGTTAGCGGCGTAACAGCGGTGAACGCTGCCCATGCCTTTAATGCGAAATGAAAGCAGCGCAACATCGGGTGTAAATATACACTGTCGAGAGGAAATACATGACATGAAATGGGGTCACACTTTTGGAAAGCATCTAACGTAGTATGTGTATATATACCACTTTCGGTAGCTGCCCGTACGGTTCATTTGCTGTGTGTTTGTGTGCACAGTTACCATTGCGATTATAAAATATAATTTAAAATACATGTACCGTGAAAGATACAACGGATACATCCTCACAGTTAACTCTGACGAGTTCGACCTGCGGAAGCAGAGCCCATGTCATTCGCAGTCGCCCTGGTCGGTACTGCTGCGTCGGCAGCTTGAACATCGAGTACCGGATGTGCTCGACTCACTAAAATCGTTCGCCAATAGTGTCTCCTCCTCCTACGCCGAAAAAACAGGCATCTTCCCAAGCAGTGAAACTCTCCAGGTTGCGACAGGAAAAAGACAAGGCAAGTAGGCCACCTGGTGATGTTTCGAACTTAGTCACAAATCGTTCTTCGGGACCCCTATCTCCAATCGAGACTTCTGCTTTGGCGAAAGGCCACGGGTTCAACACCACGTCAATGATGCCGCCACTCCCAAAACTAGTTGCTGCCGTGGAGGATGGTATGAGGCACGTTGAGCCTGCCATCCGTGAAGAAGTCCGGCAAGATGTGATCGGGGTCCTGTCCAAGCTACCCGGCCGCCAACCGGCGAACATCTCCCAAGGAGAAATATCAGCTCTAAGAGTGCTCCGCGGGGACAAGAACATTGTCATTCTGCCGGCAGACAAAGGAAATTCAACGGTAGTCCTCGACCGACAGGATTACGAGCAAAAAGTCAGGTTACGCCTCGACAGCCCAGCTTACGAAGTCTAAACACGTGTACTCACGCCTGATATGCTGGAACGGCTCAGCACCCACATTCTACGGACTCTCCAAAATTCATAAACCTGGAATTCCGCTTCGCACTATCGTTGAATTCACCTCTTCTCCGCTCCGAGCCCTCTCGAACTATCTCCAACAAATCCTTTCTCCGTTGACAGGCATCGACACACGTACGCAACTGCCGCCACCTCGTCGAACTTCTTTCCCACGTACAACTAGAAGCAGATGAGTGCATGGTTTCTTTCGACGTGGTCTCGCTCTTTACCAGCGTTCCTGTGCCCTGTATCGTCTCCGCAGCGAAACAAGCCCTCGAAGCGGACGCTGACCTCGGTGCCAGGACAAGCTTGAATTTGGAAGAACTTAGCCGGCCCACAGCACAGCCTTTTCCTTCAAAGGGGAATTTTACAAACAAGCAAGCGGCACGGCTATGGGTGCCGCGGTCTCAGTCACTGCTTCCAACTTAACGATGGAGGCCATTGAAGAGAAAGCTCTCCAATCTTTCCAAGAGAAGCCAAATCTTTATTATTGGGCACGTCGAAGACTGCTTTTGCATCATAAAAAAATCAGAAGCTGAAAACTTCCTTGCGCACCTGAACGCGGTTGAGCCCTCTATCCAGCTCACTTTGGAACGGGAAAAGGACGATCAGTTACCATTTTTTGACGTCGTAATTTCAAGACAAGGGGGAGACCTAAACTTCAGTGTCTGTAGGAAGCCCACGCATACCGGCCGCTACTTAAATTTCAATTCAAACCACCTCGCTGAGCACAAGGTCTCCGTCGTATCCTCTCTTCTGAGGAGAGCTGAGTACATTTGCTCCTCCGAGGCGGAGAGAAAAGCGGAAGAGGCCACCGTTTTCGCCGATCTGAAGAAGAATGGCTACACACGCGCCCTTATTCAACGTGACCGTCGAGCTAGCAGGATAGGAGGGTCCGTCAGCACGGAAACAACGAAGCGCCCTCGCATTGTGCCCCCATACGCGGCGGGCACCAGTGAGGCGCTTGCACGCATCCTACGCAAACACGTCTGTGTGTCGCACAAACCTGCCTCAACAGTCGGGCGTTTTCTACCACTACCAAAAGACCGCATCCCCAGAGAAAAACAACCAGGCGTTATTTATAAAACCCCGTGCTCCGAGTGCCCGGCCTCGTATATGGGCGAAACGAAAAATCTCCGTTGACGGATTTTACAACACAAAAATGACGTCCAGCAATTTAACTCGAAAAGCAACCCCCTCGCCGAGCACTGCGAACGCGCGCCACAAAATAGCCTTTGAGGAGGTGAGCGTACTTGATGTGGAGACCTACACTTTCAAAAGATGCCACATCGAGTCATGGTTCATCCGGCTGGCAGCTGCAGCAATGAACAGGAAACCGGGGACGCTACCCTCCGCGTACACAATTGGACTTCGCCACGTGTGGATTATGACTAGCAGCTTACCAGTATCGCTCAAGAGGAAAGTATACAACAGTTGCATCTTGCCTGTACTCACCTATGGGGCTGAAACGTGGAGGCTAAGCAAGAGAGTTCTACTTAAGTTGAGGACAACCCAGAGGGCTATGGAACGAAAAATGGTAGGGGTAACATTAAGAGAGAGGAAGCGTGCAGAGTGGGTCAGAGAAATAACTCAAGTTACCGACATTCTAGCGGACATTAAGAAGAAGAAATGGACATGGGCAGGACATGTAGTGCGAAGAGAGGATAACCGATGGTCGCTGAGGGTAACAAACTGGATTCCAAGGGAAGGAAAGCGTAGCAGGGGGCGGCAGAAAGTTAGGTGGGCGGATGAGATTAAGAAGTTCGCAGGGGTCAAGTGGATGCAGCTAGCACAGAACCGGGTTAAGTGGAGAAATATGGGAGAGGCCTTTGCCCTGCAGTGGGTATAATCAGGCTGGTGATGATGATGATGACGTGTGGAGAAAGGGGAAGCGTAGGCCGCTGCCAGCTACTGCGGGCCTCGAACTTTAGTCGCCCCTGAGGAAGGGACTGAGTTGGTCCCGAAACGTCGGGTTCTAACAAATAATTTGGTTGCTGATAAGTGTTTCTCTTCTGTTTAAAGTACCCAACCAGGCGGAGTTCCGTCGAAGATGTTCTGCTTCAAGTCAGCATAGCCTGCATCGAAATGCTGCTGTCATGGCAGGCCACAATTATTATCCGACAGATACAAAACATCATTTCATTTGCTCTTATCTAGCCTTCGGCTGCTTTGCACATCGCCGGGAGATCGAAAATAGATTCCATTTTCACAGCTTTGGTATTTAAAGACTCCTTTCTTATTTTGTGAAAAGACGTTACAGAATGAAGGGAAGTGTCTGTAGTGAGTAGAGATGTGGGCAAAAGTGCTATATACAACACTCAGCCGGTGGCGAAGTTTTGGAAAACGGCATTCCAGCTTCATGTAGCAATAACTGTCTAGGATTGAGACAATAGTGGCGATGCCCCATTCAATTTACACGCATATGTCCCTGTCCTTGTCGTTATCGCTAGATGGCATTGCGATGCAGTTTTCCAGAGCTGCTTTACTGCTGAGTATTGCATGCCCTTTTTGCTCACGATTGTACGTCTTGATTTCCCTATTGCTTTATTTAAGCGGTTTCTAAAATTATTAACAATTTTTTATTCTGTGGGCCATATCTATGAAGTTTCGTATCCTTGATTGTATGACAGCGGAATAATAATAATAAATTGGTTCACAGGAAGGGAAAGGCGCAGTAACTGTCACACTTGCTCTGTGGACACCCGACCCGCGCCGTAAGGGAAGGGAGGAAGATGGGAATGAAAGTGGAAAGAGAGAAAGAGGAGCCGTAGTGGAGGGCTACGGAGTAATTTCGACCACCTGGTTATCTTTAACGTGCGCTGACATCGCACAGCACACGGACGCCACTTCGTTTCGCCTCCATCGAAACGCAGCCGCCGCGGTCGGGTTCGAACCCGGGAACTCCGGCACAGTAGTCGGGCGTCTTAGCACTGCACCACCCCGGCGGGGCGATGACAGCGGAAATAACTTGCATTCTGGAAGATTGCTCAGGGAATATTGTTATACTCGTGAGGATTATTCAAATGACAAGGCAACCACTCTTGGTAAAAGGTGTTGCTAACTACCTGGCAAAGAGTGAACAAAGAGAAAGAAAATAAAGAAACAAACTGCCCTTGGAAAAATTTGGCTTCTCTTTGTATTATTTACTTCGCTAAGCGAGCATCACGTTTGATTCCGCGTCTGCTCTTGCATTCAGGAGGCGTGTGTGAGTAAAACAAGAACGTAGGATGCCATATAGTCCCGTCCCTCGTAGCAATGACAAAAGCACACCCCTCACAACAGCAAAATGAAAAATTGGAATATGTGGAATATTAATATTTTGCTTCTTTTCTTTCTCATTTCGCTGCCTTCTTCGACTATAAAAATAATCGTTTCTTTCCAGAAGGCAACTTATACCATATGGTAAGGGCTTGCCAACAAAATACCAGTATTGATATAATAAATGAGCCAACGTGGGAAGGCTGGGAGGCGGCATTGTCCAGCTCGGACCTCGAGGAACGAGCCCTCGTCGAAAGAGCACGGGCAGCGGCTTTTACCAACGGTGTCCTGGACTAGGGACCCGACTAGCCTTCCCTTAATCTAAACCCATGTCAATAAATGTTTTCATCATTATCATCATCATTTCCTACTGTCAGCAAACGCCCGCGCAACGCCTTTGTTCAGTGACACGCACGTCAGCCCATACGTAGGCAGGCCGTAAAAGTGCACACATATATGTCAAAATTGCGGAAAGGAAGCGAATGCGATTAGCGAGGGAACAGCAAGTACGAAAAGAGCACATATGAATGAGAATGGCTTAGAGAAGGGAGGTGATAACCTACGTAACGGCTAGAAACAGAAATTTCCTTCGGTGTCCAGCTTCCGAGCCCACCTCATCCACCTTTCTCGGGACATCCTCAACTCCCGA
Source organism: Amblyomma maculatum (assembly GCF_055883805.1). Classification (NCBI taxonomy): domain Eukaryota; kingdom Metazoa; phylum Arthropoda; class Arachnida; order Ixodida; family Ixodidae; genus Amblyomma; species Amblyomma maculatum. The sequence continues at coordinate 33,859,685 of NC_139351.1, read as the reverse complement.
TAAAACACCTTTCTCACTCCCCCCCCCCCCCCACACACACATACACACCCGCCTCTGAATCGCTCTTGAGCTATCGGTCGCCTTCCCACCCCCCTCACGAAATACCAGGGGACGCCATGGTCAGAGCGTGACGCCACGTAATCGCAGTCTCCCTCGGTGATATTCAAGGAGCACTGCTCATAATGTTCTTGATAAGCATCCCCAGTATTTCACAACACGCACGCCCCCTAACGGTGTCGCGTGTGCATAAGTAATGATTCTTCACCCCGCTGTATGGACAGCTCCACTGCGCTGTTCTAGAACACGCTCTTGAGTTAGAGTAATCGGCAACTCTCTTCTTTTTTCTAATGCCCCGCACTGCGTACCAAACAACGCCTAATGCCGCCGTCAAAATAGAGCGCATGGAGTCAACTGGGAGTTATGGAGGTACATTCTTTGAATCAACAGACGTAGGGTTAAATGGCAGTGAATTCGGTATATCCAATAATCCAATCCAGTTAACTACAACTCAGTCCTTGGAAGTAAGTGGACGTTTGACCGGATGTTTGACGGGTTCATGCGACTTCTACATTTTTAGCTCTTGCAGCCGAACCTTCCTGCGTCGAATGCTGTTTTCTTTCGGGTATCACTGTTACCAGGAGCATCGTCGCCAGGCTTGTCATCATTGCTAAGAGGATTTTGCTCTTGGCCACACTATCTTTCAACATACCAGCGTTTTCTGTTCGTTACACTTTCCCTTGCTTTTCCAGCCTGTCCTTGTGCGCCATCGAAGAAGCGACAATGCCATCGGTTCAATTAGCACCGCGAAATTCACGCCGCCAGCTTGCACCTATATTCTGCAATACGGAGAAGTCGGTAATGCCGACATTGCGACTTCCTTTCCAGCGTTAAGCGCACCATCATTCCACGTATTAGATCTCCCCTCTCACCAGCCTCCTATCCCCCGTTGCCACTTCACCGCACAATTCGAAACAGACGCGGGAAAAACGCCCTGCCTGATCAGTCCACGCATGGAAACGTAACCGAAGGGGACGGAACCCCCTTCCGTTCCAGTGATCGCGCGGGGAAGCCTTCGTCAGCCCTCGCGAAAGCATTGAGGCGTGCTGGCGAGTCCGTAGTGGCCGCCTTGCCGGCGTCGACGATGCGGAATAACGCGCGCACTCATTGAAGAGGAATGCGACGCCGGCCTGGGCGATGAAGGGAGGCTCTCCTTTCCGGTGACTAGGTGTCGCATTCTACGGGAAAGCTGCATCAGCTGGGTTCTTTCACGGGTTTGTGCTGGCACAGTAAACTGCGAAGGCTCCACCGTCCAAGAAAGCGGCAATGCTTGTTGCCTTGAAGTCAATCAAAAGGATTGGTTGATAAACGACCTGGGAGCTTATATATAACCGGATCAAGAATAGAACAATACTCGTCTAAAATCAACCTAAATGCCCACGTTTCAAATTAGGTTAGGGCGGCTTATTTCCTGCCTGATCTTAACACTTAATTATCAGGTTATCGCGTAATCACTCAATTACAACCAGTATGAAACATGGCTAGCAACCGCATTGGATCAGGTGTCTTGCACCCAAAGGTTTAGCTTTCAAACCTGCAATCCAGTTTTAAAGGCTGCCGCTTCTGCTGTCACTGCAGGCACAAAAACAAGTGTCCTTGTTAGCGCTGCTTTTTCGGAACAAAAGAGGGAAATAATATAAAACTGAGAAGAAAGTTTTCGAGCTTTTCTGTGTTACTGCGTACCCTGCCGATTCCACATGCCTGTTCATACCCCTAAAAATAATAATAATAAAACTGCCGCACGCACCCCTTATCAGCGGCTCTCTGCACATAGCGTCGAGTCGTTGTGCAGAGAAAAATACGCGCTTCGCAAACACGTGCGTGCAACGGCGCAAGCAAGACCAGCCTTATTCGTAGTAGGCAGCAGAAAGAGCGGCGATAGTAAGTACAAACAAATGCTACCTCCTCCACCGCAGCAGCGCCCAACAGCATTGTCAGAAGTTTCGCAGTGTGAGAAAAAGGGGAGCAGTGAGATGAAAGAGGGAGGCTTGATAGCACTGCGAAGGGCGCCATAAGCAGAGCATGAACGCTGTGTATACACGAATTGCGCTATGCTCGGCAACCTCTGCGGGGATGCTACAAACTGCGGGTCGCCACGCGAGGTCCACGTTCTCTCTCTCTCTTTGTTTTCTTCTTTCTCGCTACCCGTGGACGAGGAATTGCTGTGAATGCACAAGTTTGCTGGACCCTGTAGAATTTATTTATAAGTAGAACTGATGCGTTCTTGCGCTAGGGGGTTGAAGACTTGCACGACAATAGCATCTGGGCTTCATACGCAGTATGGTGTGAGAAAAAAAGAACAGGAGCAATGACAGGTGGCCTACATAGAAGTCACGCCAACTTCACTTCATTACTGTAGATCGGTTGACGGCGCTCGCAGAAACCGACAAGGCTTAGAGTGCTACATAGTCCCAGTTCTGAATAAGAAAAGAAGAGTGGATTCTACTGGAAATCAAGGCACGCAATCGCCCTTCTTTGGAGGGGGGGGGGGGGGGGGGGGGAGGAGGGTTGCTGATGCTGTTTAGCACGCGTTTTGCGTTCCACTCAGCTCACAGGCCAGATATTGGCGTTGCGTAGCACTTTTCTGGTGGCAGTTGATTTTTTTGTCTCTTTGCCTTTTCACTAGTGAGCGCGTGTCACCCTGGCAAATTTATTACTACTTCCAGCGAGTGCATTTCGCACCATACAGTGTCACTGGGGCGACACTTTGCTACACTGGAAAGAAATCATCATCCTGCTTTTATTCGCTGCGGCTGTGTCACCCGCGACAGGAGCATTGCACCGCATGACATAATGCGGGACGATGTTAGTTGCTGGGCAGATGTACACTTCGCGCTATGACCTGCCTTTAAAAGGCGGTTTGTTTTGGTTTATTTTGGTTTAGTTTATGGGGGTTTTTACACCCCTAAGCGACTCAGGCTATGAGAGAAGCCGCAGTGGAGGACTCCCGAAATTTCGACCATCTGGGGTTCTTTAACGTGCACTTACATCACACAGCACACGGGCGCCTTGCTTTTAGCGTTCATCAAGAAGCGGCCACCGCGGTCAGGATTCGACCCCGCATCACTGGGCACAGTAATCGAGGGCCCTAACCACTGCACCACCACGGCGGGGCTTTCAAAAGGAGGCGCGGTCTGGTTCGGTATGTATCATTTTTTACTCGTGAATTATTTTACGATGGGAAGATATGTCGGAAGAGGAAAATGGGCCGAAGTTTGGGCTATTTCCCTTTCGTTACCGCTTCCTTATGAAATTGGTTCAAAATAACGACAGGGATTCGAGCGGCGAATCTCACGCTTTTTCCAGAAGTTCTGGTGACCAGCCGGTCCTGAGGGAGATGCCCATTCTCAACTGTCACAAGAGCGCGATGACCTCAAGTCAGGCTGTCAGTCTGCATGATTAATTTGCAGTTTCCTACTCTGGCTGGTGCTTACTGAGAATGCTGATGTATTGACTGTAATGAAGTCGAGGGGTTGGCGGAAACCAGTCTTATCGGTGGTATACATGAAGGAGAAGCAAAACACAGACCAAAGAAATGAAAATACTGATGTTCCGGCTCCCGCAATGGAGCCTTGTTCACGATGAGAAAACAGACAAGGAATCGTAGGCTATTCACGCTTGAAAATATGCCTCAGGAAACAGGCGTACGCACTAGAAAACGAGCCGCCAGTGCGATTAAATGTGTTATTGGTTGTTTGAATGAAATGCAGATTCCAGATACAGATGGGGGCTAAGGTTACTTTCTGATTTTTTTTTAATGTGCGCGCTTTTCTAATCTATATTATTCTTTGTCGTTTCAGCATGTTCGGACAGAGCATTATACAACATTTTATTGGGTTATCATTTCGGTGCTGTTTCAGTCTCTGCACAAAGTTTCCGCTTTCATCCACATATGCATGGCCACAGTCTATGCATGGTATGCAGTACACTAAACCAAGGAATATTTCGTTTGGCAGGCGGTCTTTCACGTTGACTAGGGCTTGCCGTAACCTTTTCACCGACATGTGGGACACTTCAACATCACAGAAGCGCGAAATTCTAGCCAAACATTGGCTGATTCCGGGTACGTTGGGCACAGATGCGCCATTTTTGACGGCAGGAGCACTGCTAGAACGCTGCCTTCGCTACAGGTGACGTTTAATATGGTACTGAAGCAATGCAACTGGTGGCCATTTTTGGAGAGGTCCTTGCGAGCTCTTTCACGGTCACTTTCAAGCCTTCTGAATTCAATAAGAACAGAAAATGGCTAGTTGGTGAGGATTCATACAAAGCTGCTCGAAAAGAAAACAAACCAAAGCAAACGAGGAGACACTTGGTTCCGTGGAAATGTGGTCTGTGGTATTTAGAAGCACGGCAATCCCTGATATGCTGTGAGAGACTGAACGAAGGGAATTAAGGTGCGTGGGGAACGATCTCCCATTGTCCCCTTTAAGGTCAACTTTCCTCCGCGGTAGTTACTCTAGCTATCGCGGAATGGCGCCAACATTGGTGTTTAACATTACCTATCGAGAGATGGCGCCAGCGTCGCGGCAGCACAAGCGCCACCCCTGTTTGTTACCGCGCACGTGGACTAAGCGAAGTTCCCTTCAGCCTGAGGAACGCGACGCGGGCGGACGCATCCTCACGTGACTCAGCCGGCGAGGCGAAGAACGATCGTGGGACTTCTCCCGCCTGCTCACCCTGTCCGGCCTCGGAGCTTATCTCCTGCCCTAGCGTGGGCGCACATTCGGACGACCTAGATTCATTACTGTCTTTTATTAGTAGCTGGCGTTGTTGTTATTGCGCAATAAATTCCCGTTTTTTTTTTTCAGCACGTGTTGTTCCTTTGTTCCCAAGAGCAAATTGCCACCGGCACAGGTGGCAATTTACCTCTGCATTGCAAGAGCTGCGGATATGACCCCTGTCTGGATAGAACCACCTTCCTCGGTAGGGACGGGACAAAACTGAAAGGGAGGTCACCCAGGCCTTCCTAATCGCCAAAAAAGGTGACGACTGCATCCGTTCACCGTCAGTATCACTATCAAGGCAGGAGATAGAGTATCTGGAAGGGCATGTTCGGGTTCCACAGTCGCTTTGATTCTGCTATAATGTGCTGTTGTAACCGTCGAGCGTTTTTTATCGGTTGTGTTTTTGATTTGTTGAGAGGCTATATAAACCAGCTGTTTCGTGAATAAAACTAGATGGAAGTCTGCGCCTTGTTTGTGCCTGTGTGTTTTCTTACGTCCCGTCTTTTTAGCGCAGTTTTACTCGTTCAATTAATATGAACCAACTAGCCCTTCAGAGTGTTTTAGTTCAGAGTGCATTCCCTAAGCATACACAGGCCAAGAGCCTTTTCATTCTCAATGAATATAGTCACCCAAAACATCTACATACCAACTTCGATCGGCTCTTCACGCTGGCCAAAAGAACTGTCAACAAGTGTCCTCTCCTGATTGTGGGTGATTTTAACGCACCGCATACAGCATGGGAATGCCCGCGTGATTCCCCAAAAGGCCGCAGATTATGGCTCGCTGCACAGCATGCGGGGCTTTGTCTCATCACTGACCACACTTACCCCACACGTATCGGCAATAGTATGTGTAAAGACACCACACCAGGTCTTACCTTCACTTACCGGCTCCCTGCAGCTACTTAGTGCAACACCAATGAGTGCTTAGGCAGTGATCACTGCATCCTTGAAATCCTTCTTAACATCACCTTCCTCACCGTCCACCTAGGGGATCCACTCTCACCAAGTGGGATTACTTTCGGAAATGCAGATCTACCAGGACAGCTGCTCCAATCACCGACATCCCTGTCTGGACTACACAATTACAGAAGGATGTTCAGACAGTCACACGAAAACTTCCTATTGACTGCCCCAGTGACACTGTTGATGCTCGCCTCCTACGTCTCTCGGAAACTAAACAAAGTCTTGAGAGACGCTGGCAATGTCAGAGATGGAACAGGACCCTCCGCAGCAGGCTGGGCCGACCACACGAAGACATAGAAACACGCGCAGCGGCGCTTTCAAGGCAGAATTGGAAATCCCTATGCAACCGTCTTGATGGTAACATGAGCCTGCCTCAAAGATGGAACCTCTGCCGACGTCTCATAGACCCATCACAATCTTTTTTTTCTTTATTTGTTTCTTAGACATTTGCCTAAAAGGAGGCTGAGGCTAAAAGGCGCGGTCGCCTGACGTGGCCTCAGCCCCCTGCTACATGATCAGTAAGCTTCGAAAATACAGTATTGCGGCAGGCTGGCACACAACCGTAGCCTTGATCAGGACATAAAAAGAAACAATACAAAAGTGACATTTGTGCGCAGTGGGTGCAAAAGAAATATATGTAGGTACAATATGAATATAATGAACACACTTAATCGGCACAATTTTACGATGAGTATTACAGGCATACAAAAATAATGAAAGTAAAAGAAATATACACAGTACAAAACCCTATATCAGAGAGGTGAGTTTCTCATCATGATAACGCAATACCTACTTCTGTAAAGTAATTAATTTTTTGTAATTGTGATCAGTAGTTGTGCCCCAGACTAATATACAATAGGTTATTCTTGAGTAGAAAAGAGATTAATATAGAGCTTGTTTCAACCAAGATGGGATTAAGTGTTGAATTCTGTAAAAACAACCTGTATCTCGTGACAAATCAGATTTAAGGCTATCGATGTGGGTGTTCCACGAAAGATCACTGCTAAACCGAACCCCCAGAAATTTCTGCTCAGAGACTTCCTCCAGCAGGATACCTTCATATTTGATGCTAATAGAGGTAAGGTCTCGCTTACTGACGGGTTTGAAAATTACATATTTAGATTTTGTTACATTTAGGCCTATACAATTGGCTTGCAACCACATGGAGAGTTTAATAAGCAATCTTTAGCCATTTTTTTTTTCAGACATTCTTTTGTCGATCCAGTAAAAAATATGTTAGTGTCATCTGCATACATGATTAGCTGAGGGGATCCCGGTATCATAGTTATGTCATTGACGTATACTAGAAATAGTAGAGGGCCCAGAATTGATCCTTGAGGGACTCCGTGTTGGATCTCCAGTTTTCTTGATATATGATTGTTAATAATTAAATATTGGGATCTGCCCTTTAGGTATGTCTCAATTAGCCTAAGCGCAACGCCCCGGATTCCTCACATCTTTAGCTTTTCTATCAATATATCATGTTTCACAGTATCAAATGCTTTTCTAAGGTCTATAAACAAACCCAGAGTTTGAAGTTTCTCTTCTATGTTTTCAACAATTTGATCTTTTATATATAGAAGTGCCTGTTCTGCCAACTTTTTTTCTTGGAAGCCGTACTGGGCGTCAACTATTATGTGATGTTCCCGAAAAAAAAAAGCAGTGAGTCTATCGTTATTAACGCGCTCAAATATTTTAGAGAATATAGTTAAGACAGAAATTGGTCTATAATTATTATTATTTGATGCACCGCCACCTTTATATAAGGGAACTACTCTTGCAATTTTTAGATCTTCCGGAAAATCGCCTTTTAAAAGCATCAGATTGATTATATATGACAAAACTTGACTGATATAGCTTGCGACAAGATTAATGGGCAAAACCTTGATACCGTCATGTCCAGGTAATACGTCGTTTTTTAAACTCCCAATTATTTTGTTAATTTCAGATGAAGTGCTTAGAAAGGTGAGATGGAACCCGCTGGACGGTTTTTATGTGGAAAATTGTATCGACTAGTTAAGGGCCCTGTGTACCTTTCCGAGCTAATGAAGCTGCGGTTCATTTCTTCTGCAAGCTGTGAATCAGAGACGTTCACCATCAACTGTAATATCTGGTGAGCTATGAGCCGAGCGTCTTCGGTTCATGAGATTATTTACCATCTCCCATAGCCTCTTATGATCATTGCGAGCATGAAGAATTTCAGCCTGAAAATACTCGGTTTTTACTTTTTTTAAATATGTATTCAGTTTGTTCCTGAAGGTTTTGAAGTCGGAAAGCAATTTCGGATCGCGAGTTTTAATAAAAGCATGAAACTTCTTATTTTTCTCTCTGATTCGTTTGTACAATTCCAGTGTCATCCAAGGTTTTCGCATTTTTTTCCGCTTCACTTTATGCTCGTTCAAGGGAAAAGCTGCATCATAGCACTGTAAAAATCTGTTGAGAAATTTTCTATAGGCAATTGTGGCATTTTTTTCCTTATATACATCGTCGCAACGTTCGTTTTCAATGAGTGTAGAAAAACTTATCATGTTTTGATCACTTATTGCCTATTTTTGCTAGTTAGAGGCGGTCCCAAGCAGAAAACAGGGAGATGATCACTGAGGTCGCATAATAAAACACCCGCATCAATATCCTCACAATTCATATTTGTAACACAGATGTCAAGACAGGTTGCTGTGTCGATGGTCACTCTTGTTGGGATAAGTAACAACATTAGTACAGGCATATAGGTGCACAAGGTCACGAAATTCATTTGCATGTGGACTGTCCGACATCATATTAATATTTACATCTCCGAGAATCGCAAACGATTTTGTGATGGATCCAACCAGGCAAAGTGGATTTTCAAAGAAATCGCAAAATTCAGACACGTCGCCAGATGGCGGTCTGTATACTGCTTCAATCGTGATATCAGCTAACTTAACAAGCTTTCTGTATGTTCGTCACATCTCATTAAATTGTCTATAACTTCATAGGGTATATTTTCCTCAATATACACAGCTATTCCACCTCCCCGTTTTCCTTCTCTGCATATGATTTCACACCGATAGCCTGGCAGGTAAGGAGGAGTATCGCCCTTTGTTAACCATGTTTCTGTCAAAACTATTACTCTAAATTTTACTTTCAGAGACTGCAGGAATATTACTAAATCATCTACCTTGTTTTTTAAACTGCGAATGCATGTTTAAATGGATAGTTGAAAGCTGTTGTCGTTTTGTTTCAAATGTTTTATTAAATGTTTCACAGTCATAATAAGAACATTCAGCTGTGTCTATAGCAACTGCTAGATGAGCGTTCAAGGCGCTCCTGCTGATTGCCGTGATTTCTATTAGCTTCTTATTTTGTCCACATCAGCCACGTTGGCTATTCTGATGACATCCGAAGTCTCATCCCTATGCGCGTAAATATTTCCATGGGAGGACCACACAAACTTCTATCCCTCTGCTTTCTTTCGAGCAACTGCAGCACCTAGGAGCTTCTTGTTTGCCCCTGTTAAATGTTCATTTACAAACACAAAGCTGCTTTCTCCGCCAAAGTCAATATCTTTAGTGGTCAACCTCTTCTTTCTAAACTTCTGCAGGACCTTGTCACGTTTAGTGCATTGCACAAAACGAACAACTATGTTTTTTCTGCTTTGTTGAACGTAGGCACGCGGTGGCACACATCAATATCTGAGTCATCGATTGGTTCATCAAGGAAAGCCCCAATCCCTTTGAGCGCATCACAAGGATCACCAGCGTCCGGTACATCATTTATTTCTAAATTGTTAGCTCTCTGGTATTGCTCTAGCTCTTCTATCCTTTCATTCAAACGACGATTTTTTGCTGTCAGTTCGTCGTTCTTTTGCGTCAGCACTTGAACTTCCTTACGCAGCTGTTTTATCTCATCCTTGATTTCATTTACACCGTCACAAGTGTCATTGCAGTACTTAACACTGTCTTTCAATGTTCTAAGATCAGCTCTTAGTTCAGGCTTCAAATCATCAAGTGCCTTGCTGATATCATTAATATCCTTGGCCATGGCTAAGAATTTGGTGCGAGACAAAGATAATGTTTAGCTTTAAAAAAAAAACACTCCTTGATGTAAAGTAGGTCCAGCAGTTTCAACACTCACTGCTGTGTTCGGCAGCGGCGCACACTCATTTTACGTGATTAGTACAAAAGCAGTTACGTCTCACTGGCAACAGGGAGAAATAAGGCTTGAACGGGCCTCTGATGCGCGCCGCTGCCGAACTGAAGCCCAGGTGTGCAGCCGTATCCTTTATAAGTTGGTATCCGCACGTCGATGACGCCCGCTTTCTCGGTCACTGCTATTCCATGCCGAGCATGCGCGGTAGGAGGTCGAGCCGAGCACGGGAGGTGGTGATAACTTCTTGCTCTTCAAAAGATGGAATCAGCGCACTTGCAGGGCTGCAACAGGGAGAAATAAGGCTTGAACGGGCCTCTGATGCGCGCCGCTGCCGAACAGACGGTATGAGACCACAGAGACATAACCTCACAAAACTAATTCATACTTCCCCACAGCGCCATCAAAGCTACTTGAGGACCTCAGGGATACATACTTTAAACCTTACCAACCAATGTCCCATCCAGAATATAAAGGGCGCCCTAATGACCTTCTAAGTCCGCCTATCCCTGAAGCAGAAGTAATGGCAGAACTTCAGAACCTAAATACATCATCTCCCGGATTAGACGATACAACCAAAAAAAAAAAAAAAAAAACTCTGCGCAACTTAGACACCCCCTCCATAACCGCCTTAACCTATTACTTTATTGAATGCTGGCAACAAGGCACTTTGCCGGCCGAGTGGAAGGAGGCAAAAGTAGTATTTATACTAAAACCAGGCAAACCGCTTCTCCCCACCAATCTTCGACCCATTTCCCTCACTTCTTGTGTCAGAACCTTAACGGAGCATGTCATTTATACACGACTAAGCAGCTTTCTGGAGGAACGGGAGCTCGTGCCCAACTACATGCTTGGTTTCGGTCCGGGTCTGGCCACTCAAGATGTTTTCCTACAGCTCAAGCACCATATCCTTGATTAAAAAAACTCGCGATACACGAGCCATTCTTGCAGCCGACCTCACCAAAGCATTTGATAATGTAAAGTACTCTGCCTTTCTTAATAATCTACAAACGCTACAAGTAGGCAGCCACATGTATGACTACATAAGGGCCTTCCTCAGCAACCGAACAGCGACTCTCACACTGGGCCCTCATGCGCTTCCAAACATCAAGCTGGGTTCTCGAGGAACAACTCAAGGAGCGGTCCTTTCACCGACACTCTTTAACATTGCCCTTATTCATCTCCAAAACCAACTTTCTGAGGTTCTAGACATACATTTCGCCCTTTAAGCGGGTGACATTACTGTCTGGGCATGTCGAGGCAGTGCTGCCACCATAGAGAGTCACCTCCAAACAGCCCTCAACACTATTGACACCTATATGAATGAGAGAGAACTGTCATGCTCACCGTCTAAATCTCAACTCTTCCTTTACCTACCCAAATCCACTCTCATCTTGATAGCCCACCTATCACTGTGACACTCGTTACACACCCGATTCCCGTAGTACCTCAAATCAGAGTACTAGGAATGACTTTCTACTGCCATGGAGCACATGAAGATGCAATCAAAGCAGTCCAGACTCATGCTCAACAAACTGCTCGGCTCATTCGTCGTGTCGCACCTCGGAAAACAGGCCTTCATGAAACAAATACACTTCGCCTCACACAAGCATACGTTACCAGCAGAGTAGCATACGCTCTTCCATACTTACCCCTCACTACCAAGGAACGCGATCGAGTGAACGCTTTACTCCGCAGTTGTACAAAAACAGCCCTGCGCCTTCCTCCCAGAACCTCAACACTCCGCGTGCTCAAACTTGGGGTCCATAATACGTATTGTGAGCCCTCCAACGATCTTCTTTCATTTGTATATACCATGATTTTCTTTCTTTTGTACATACCATCGTCATTGTCTCGCGGCGCCGGCTCCGGCACGCGCCTGAGTTCTCCATCGGATTAAACGCTGACACGGCATACTTTGCCTTGCCGTCACGACTTTGCCGTCTCGACCTAGCCTTCTTTCACAAGTGGTGGTGGTAAAATTCGAGCCCCTTGCTGCTTTGTGTCCTTCCTCTCGCTGGAGCTACGTTCCGGTCGTCGTTTGGCAACAGATGCCATCGTCATGTCAACCGAGAGCAGTCCCGACCCGGCCGGACCCTCTACCTCGGCTACACCGCCGCCTCCTACGGTGCCCCACCAGAACGCGACCCGCCGCTGTTCGCTGGTTGTCGCGACAAAGAGGTGGATGACTGGCTCGACTCTTATGAACGCTGCAGTGCCTACAACCGGTGGGATGATGCTTTAAAATTCCTCAACATTTCTTTCTACCTAATTGAGGTCGCCAGGAATTGGTTTGTCAACCGCGAGCCCCACACCTGGCCTTCTTCACAGTATGAACTCCGTGAAGTCACGCTGACAGCCCAGACGGCCCGCCTTTCGCGTACAACAGCAGGTCACGCACTGCTCTCTTCTCTACACATATCCCCAATAGCACTCACATCTGGGGGCACCCCATTACCTCCTGCAATTCGCTCCAAAATTTTGGTACCCTCCCTGCCTAGATACATTAACTCAGAACCCATAACAGCCAGTGCGCAAGCCTTAGACAGACAATATTGAGAAGAGCACAGCGTAGCTTATGTAGATGCGGCCACTTAAGCAAACACCCATCCTTAGGTACTAGCAGTTACTAACAATCATGCAAAACTTCTCTCTGATTGCTCAATTCTCACCGCTTCTACAACAGAGGCGGAGGAGGCAGCCATTGCGCTAGCCATGACATCCACACCTGCCGCAAAAATAATTTCGGATTCTAAAACAGCTATCTTAAACTTTTCCAATGGTTTAGTGTTCCACAACACCCACCGCCTTTTGCGTTTTTGGCAACCCTGACAATCTGTCACCCTTATTTGAACACCCGCGCATGCGGACCTTTCCGGTAATGAGGAGGCGCACTCCTTGGCCCGAGGTCTCACACTCAAGGCTGGGGAGGAATAGCCTTCCTCAGATGCCGGGGAGTGCCTGCTGTCCTTTCGTGACATCCTTACCTACCACCGCGAAACTAGGGACATACGCATCCCCTGCCCCCAATCTCACAATAACACAAGCTGCCCATTGGCGCAAGCTACAAACGCGCACAGCCCTATACCCCATCCTTGTCCACGCCCGCTTTCCTGACCAGTTTTCTTCTTTCCGCAAGCTCTGTTGCAAACCTGACGACTTTCTACACACACTACTCACCTGCCCCTCATTCCTTTATCCTCCTTCACCAGAGGGGGCTTACTGGGAGAAACTACTCACCAATGCCTCCTATAAGGACCAGCGCATATGAGCTCCATATGCGCTCTCACTCGGATAGCCCTCCAAGGGCTTTCCTTTGCTTTGTAAGAGGGCCCTCCTTACATGGAGGTGGCTCTCAAATGCAATGTAGGGGGCAATGCCTCAACCCTCTGTAATACTGGCAGCAAATGTTTCTACCACTACCACCGGTAGCGCACGCGATCACTGGGTGAGGTCGGCGGTTTGGACTGTCAGCCGCGACTAAGCGGGGAAAACGCATTTATCCCCCTGTTACAACCCCACAGGTGAAGATAGCGTCCTGTATGAGGGCTCTTCCTGGATACTCTGGATAAGAGTGCGGATCGGGTTCGTTTTTCTGGGACATCCAGAAAAGGCAGCTGCATGTGCGTTTTTTTTTTCGATTGTGGACTGGATGGCAGCTTCGATGCTGCTCAGATGAGCTGTGAAATCAGGTAATGCGTCGTTCTTCTTGACAATAGAGGCATAGTAGACATAACGCACAAAAATGTTTGCCGGCTGAACGAGGATACTGAGCGGCAATAGAAAGCCACGCACTATATTGTCCAGCCTACAAAAAATAGTTTTGTGGCGAAAGCAACATTAAGCCCGGTTCTGGCCCGTCGCGTAGTCCGTGGCCGCAGTCACGAATGGCCTTGAACATCCGCGAAGAAGAGGAAGAACGCTCGGTCACCCGCAGCTAATGCTTTCGCTCCAAATTAGGTTCAGCAGCGTTGAACCATTCTCATTTTTGTTTTTAATTTCTTATTTCCCGACTTAATCGAAGCCATATTTTATGTTTGAATTTTCTGCGGTTTTCTCTCACATCTCTTGTATGCTTTTTTTATTAAAGAGCTGTATTATTATTTGCTATAAGAAAACAATGTGTTAAATTCATGGGTGATAATTTTTATGGCACGCTCTACCACAGCCTCCTTTATACACTTTGTGCCTGGCAACTCCGCGCTCCGCGGCCGTTTCCGCCGTTCCACCTCCGTTGACAAGTTACGCCGCTGGCTGCCGAGAGATGGCGACAGCGACGTAGGGTCACCCTCGCCAGGCGAGTGCCGGGTGCGCCGTGTTGCAAAGCGGTCTGGATAGCCACGCACTGCCGCTGTCTCGCTGTTTCGCGGACTGTTTTGCAGTGTGCAAGGTGATGCTTCTACTTTCCTCTGCCTTCGGGTGCTGCAGGAATACAGCATTGCACCAATTGGTAAGTGCCAGCTTTGCTTTGTCCTTCCGGCGATCGCTGCGTAGTGTTCAGCTGCTTTGAGGCTTGTAAAAAATAGTGACAGCACCAAACACTGTCTTTATTAAGCGTCAATACTGCAATAGTAATGTTAGATGTGCACCTGTGCTTTCTGGACTGCAATGCTAATTGCTTCCCTGCCTAGCTCGTCTGCGTAGTGTTAGATGTGCTCCTGCGAAGTATTTTTTTTTTTTGCTGTATACGCTAATTACGAAATTTTGTGATAAAATAGAAACACAAGATTTACCTATCGTGAAGATGACTACTTTAAAGCGAGTTAAACCAAATCGTGCAAGCCCTATATTAGTTTTCCTCGTCAACTAAATCGCTGTCCCCCTCTAGAATCGGAAACCGCAAAACTCGTACTCAACCGCATGAAGGCTTGTGAAAAATAATGACAGCACCAGAAGTGTGTTTATTACGCGTAAGTAAGGTCATATAATATTTGATGTGCAAGTGTATTTTCTGGACTGCGATGCCAACTTACTCTCTGGTTAGCTCGTCTGTGTGGTGTGTTACATGTGCTCCAGCGCAGTATTTTTTGTTTCGCTAACTGCGCATTTCTGCGAAAAAATAAAAACACAAGCTTTGCCTATTGTGACGAATATTTTGGAGTGATCGAAACAGAAATATGCAACGCGTATATATATTGCGTTTCCCTGTTTTTCAAGTAAAAAAAAACGTTTGTACGACGCGTTGAATCATTGAAAGTAACAGCGGATACCAAAATTGTTCTCTTTACAGATCTTAATGGCATGCTGCGATGCAGTCGTTCCAATCACCTGTAAATCAAGCTGGCTTCTGAAGTGCTATCAGTGACAGCAGTCACCGTGAAAATTTTTCCCTACTTGTGGCAACTATTAATCACACCACTTCTACATGGTACTCTTGTAGCACAATTGCTGTTGTGAAATGTGTAAATAAATGCTGGTGCCTTTCTTCTTAAATTTTGTTTTATTGCAGTGTAGACTAGCATTGTAATTTTTCTATTACCATTGGCGCTAGCGGAGCAGTCATGCAGTTTTTCGAGCCATGCACAATTTCTTGAAACTGCCTGACATAAAATGTCATATAGCGTTGGTGTTACTGCCTAACAAGTATCATATGATCACTTGATATGCTTAGTGGACGTCGGCCTTAAAAGTAAATATACTGAATATGCACGATTCATGCTTACAAACAGTTATCCCGCTAGCGAATAACAGCGTTCCCGCCTCGCGCCGACGTTCGTACCCGTGTGACACGTGCGCCTCGACCCCTACGTCAGTGGCGCCCTGATCGAGGGGAGCGGCAGCGCCGCGCAACTTTACCCGACGGCGCCGCTCTATTGTTCGCGCGGCGTGTTGACAGGCACAGAGAGTATAAAGGAGGCTTTGATCTTGGTGCCTGTTCCTGACGTGGGATCACGCATACTTCGTTTGTAGACACCTGACTCGGCAGTGTTCGCATGTAATTTCGTACAATCCAACGGCTCACAAGTGGCGGAGGAGCCCTTAGTATGCCAAGCCTCTCGCTTTCAACCTGTTTACTGTTCCCCCTGGAGCTCCGTTCCGGCCTTCGCTTGCCCTCACATCCCTTTGGTATGAACGAGGGCAGCGAAACCCGTCAGCTCTCGGCATCTGCCCCTGCTGTTGTGGCTACTCCTGGACCATCACCAGCCGCCAGCGCGATCCCCATCTCTTTGCCGGCCTTCGCGGCGACAATGTTGAAGACTGGCTTGATAATTACACCAGAGTGAGTTCTTTCAACCACTGAGCCACAAGCTACTGAACGTTGTCTTCTGCTTGACTGACGTCGCAAAAATGTGGTTTCTCAATCACGAAGACCACATCCCTCATTGGTCAACATTCACCCATCAGCTGCAAAATACTTTCGGCACGCCATCTGGTCGTTCTGAGCTGGCTAAAAGGAAGCTCGAAGCCCGTCTTCAGCAGCCTGGTGAGTCCTACAAATCATATATCGAGGAAGTTTTAGCCCTTTGCCGCCGAGTCGATGCTGCTATGACGGAAGCTGAACGCGTTCGCCATATTGTTAAGGGCATCGCAATCGTCGCATTAAATGTCTTGCTGGTTCAAAACCCCTCCACTGAGTCGGACGTAACCACCACCTGCCAATGCCTGGACGAACTTCAGTCGTGCCGCCTGCAGCACGACAACATCAATGACGGCGTTCTTGTTGACGGCAACCTGCGCACCATGACCCGCGCCATTATACGAGAGGAGCTCACCAATCAAGCAAGCTTAGTTCCTGGAAGCTCCAACCTCTCGCCAGCCACTTGAGATTTCCGCAGCGTCGTCAAAGACGAGCTGGCCGCCTTCACCTGCGCCGTGGCACTAGCCACGTCGACTACCGCCTGCCGCATCCCCACGTACGCTGAAATGGCTTCGAAGCCACCTGCCCATGTCCACGCTCCTTGTCCTGCTCCTGTGTGTGGTCATGTGGCTCCAGTAGCCCCATGCTCTCAACCGCCACGTTATCGGAAATCCTGGCCCCCTTCGCGCCCAGTCTGCTATTACTGCGGAATGCGCGGTCACATCTCCCGCGTCTGTCGCCGGCGCCAGCAAGACTAACAGCGTGGTATTCTCCATTCGAGAATGCCCGCCTGCGCCAGCCTGAAGCTTCTACGATCCCATACTCCGATTCATTCCGTCGTTCTTCTGCGCCGCAGGATTCTCAGGATAATTCCCGACCCTCTCGTTCTACCCGACGCCGCTCACCATCGCCTTTTCGCAGCCCGTCCCCACTTCGACCGCCCTCCCAATCGTTCCTTCAAGCGCGGAGAACTAACAGAGGCAGTTTTTGGGGGGAAAGCTGCTTCACAAATGAACTCTAGAATTCCTGACGGACACCCGTCTAACATGCTGAAAGTACTGATCGAAGGAG
Source organism: Amblyomma maculatum (assembly GCF_055883805.1). Lineage (NCBI taxonomy): Eukaryota > Metazoa > Arthropoda > Arachnida > Ixodida > Ixodidae > Amblyomma > Amblyomma maculatum. Next base: position 33,842,442 of record NC_139351.1, on the reverse strand, counting down.
TATACGTTGAAGCCCTCCTCGATACGGGTGCCGCTTATTCCGTCATTAATCGCAATTTGTGTTATCGTCTCCGCAAAGTAATAACTCCGTACATCGGTCCTCCTCTCCGTGGAGCCAACGGTACTGCCATCACATCCATAAGGCAATGCACAGCGCTAGTTCTGATCGATGCCCAACGGCATCATATTGAGTTTGTGGTGATTCCGTCATGCGTTTAAGACCTAATTTTGGGCTGGGATTTTTTATCGTCGGCGTCTGTCCTTATCTCCTGCCGTGACCGCCTCATTCACATTGCGGACACATAGTTCGAACCAGAATCTGCCTCCTCCCCACTACGTGTGCTCGCTGCCCTTCACTACATTTTGAGCCCTGGCCGTGAGCACCTCATCATTGTTAACCTGGATTATGCTCTTGACGGCGATGTTTTAGTGATGCCTGCTAGCACCACGGTGGACCTCCGACGGCGTAGCGCTTGCCTCCTGCCTCACCTGATTCAACCGCAGTTGTAGCGGCGATGAACACTTGTACTCAGCCTTTATTTTTACCGAAGGGAGGAACTGTTGGCTTTCTTTTTGAAGGGGATCCTGTTCCCCTCGCCACGCTTTCCTGTGCTTCTCCACCGTCTGATGCTCTACCTCAGCGACCTTACTCGGCACTTGCGGCAACCATCAGCACTGACATATCTTCTTAACAGTCGGCGGCATTGCTCGCAGTCCTTTTCAAACAAAAATACTCTTTTGGTGCGTGTACGTCAAATTTAGGCCAAACATGTGTCACCGTCTACCGCATAGAGACTGAGGGATCAACCATTGTTCGTCACCGCCCATATCGCGTCTCCTCATCAGAACGCAAAATCATTGAGGACTAAGTTGCCGACATGCTCGCGCGAAACATCATCCAGCCTTCGAGCAGCCCCTGGTCGTCTCCTGCTGTTCTCGTCAGGAAAAAGCATGGTTCTGTGCGGTTTTGTATGGATTACTGGGCTCTTAATAAGATAACCCGCAAAGATGTTTACCCGCTACCACGCATCGATGACGCACTGGATGCCTTCAGGGAGCAGAGTATTTCTCAAGTCTCGACTTGCGCTCGGGATTCCCATGCATGAATCCGACAAGGACAAGACTGCATTTTCTACTCCCGACGGTCTTTATGAATTCAATGTGATGCCTTTCAGTTTATGCTCCAGCCACCTTCGAGCGTATGATCGATACAGTGCTTCGAGGAATAAAATGGAAGACGTGCTTCTGTTATCTAGACGGTATTATCATCTTTTCGTCGAACTTCGCCCAGCACTTCGCCAGCAAAACCATCAAAGTCCTCAGCCATGTCGTTAGCAAGGCGGGCATACAGCCCGATCCCGACAAAATTGCAGCGGTAAATAATTTTCCTCATCCTAAACGCCAGAAAGAACTGCGCAGCCTTGGGTTGGCGTCGTACTTCCGACGTTTCATCCGAAACTTTGCTTCTATTGCGGCTCCTTTACACAACCTCCTGAAGTCTGACGCGCTTTTATTATGGTCCAATGAATGTGAACAGGCCTTCCAATCCCTCAACCAAGCACTCACTTCAACACCTGTGCTTCGACATGTCGATGAGACAGCTCCCACCATTCTTCATGCTGATGCAGGTAGACAAGGCATCGGTGCCGTTCTTTTGCAACGCAACGCTGCGTCCGAAGAGCAGGTTGTGGCATACGCTAGCCGTTCTCTCACTGCAGCTGAGCGTAACTACACCATTACGGAACAAGAATGCCTTGCCGTTGTTTGGTCTGTCCAAAAATTTCAACCCTATCTGTATGGCCGCCTTTACCATCACGTACAAATCCGGCAGAAAACACCTCGATGCTGACGCCCTCTTTCGTTGCCCGCTGTATTCTACTCCAACCAACTCCCATGAGGCCACTGCACTCTGCCACTCACGCCAGTCTTCCGGTGATTGTCTAGATGTTGCCCCCATCGACGCATCTCCGCTGGACCTAAGCAGTAACTTCCCGGCATTGCAGCAGGATGATCCTTACTGCAGCATAATTATCGCTCGCCTCCACGGTCAATAACCGGCACCCAACAGCCGCCGGCGTCGTCAGCTTCGCCTTTTCCGGATTCAACACGGAACGCTTTACCTCTCTGTATTCCACACGACAGGTCACCGGTGAGTTCCCATTGTTCCTCACTCCCTCCATCATCGAATGTTGGAGGCCTACCATGACGATGCCACTGCTGGTCATTTAGGACACCACAAGACGTGCGACTTTGGCTTGGGCTTTCTACCAGCGTCACCAAATACATATCATCATGTGCGCCTTGCCAACATCGTAAGCGGTCAACATCTCTTCCTACCGGCCCCCTGCAACCTCTTCCTTGCCCGTTCGTGCCTTTCGATTCTGTCGCCATTGACCTATTGGGCCCCCTTGAAGCCCCTCAATGGGGCTTTAGGCCCCCTACCTCTCACGGCCCCTACCTACATCGACCGCCATTGACCATCTGACGCGCTACGCTGAAACAGCCCCTCTTTGCTCCGGTGCCGCTTCTGAAGTTGCGTAGTTTTTTCCTGCGAGCGATCGTCTTGCGTCATGGTGCTCCCCGTATCTTGATTAGCGACCGTGGGAGGACATTTATTTCCGAAGTCCTGGCGGAAGTACTCATTGCTGCCAACACCACCCACAAGACATCTAGTTATTATCCTCAGACCAATTGCCTCATCGAACGCTTTCACCGCACCTTGTCCGACATGATTCCATGTACGTCAGTCCTGGTCATAACAGCTGGGACACCATTTTGCCTTTCGTCACCTATGCCTATACTTCCGCCGTTCAACGCACCACTGGTTACAGCCCATTCATTTTAGTTTATGGCCGTCAACCAACAACTCTATTCGACCCCACCTTCTTCTCTGCTCCTTGCCTCCTCATCTGCATCGTTGGGCGATCAGTTTTATACACGTATGGCCCATTACCGGCAAATTGCTCGCCGCAACACTGATGCAGCCCAGCAAGAACGGAAGCACCGCTATTACCAGCATCACCGCACTGCCTCCTTCTCAACCGGTGATGAAGTGCTACTCTGGACGCCGATCCGCACGCCTGGATTGTGCGAGAAGTTCCTCCATCGCTATATCGGTCCTTACACCGTGTTCCAGCAAACATCTCCCGCGAACTACCGCGTTATCCTATCGCATACCGTCTCCGATCGGCGTCGGCGCTCAGAAGAAGTTGTTCATGTTTCGCGCATGAAGCCGTACACCCGCCGACCCGCTTCCATCTAAACAGCGACCAGGGTGGCCGCTTCCTTGCTGGGCGGATTTGTATGAGCGCGGTGCCAGAACTTTCACCTCTTTCACCTGTACATACGCAGCATCTTCATCATTCACCGGTGTTCGCAAGATCACGCGCAGCGTTTTAGACTGTGGCTGGAATAAAGACGTTTGTTCGAGCGGTGGTTCACACCCTGTTTAGTTTATTTTTTGCTTGTACCAGCTGACCCTCAGTTCCTTAGCTGGTGCATGCGCGGTCTGTACGCCATAACGTCTTTCCATCATTCTTTTGGTCGGTGCCTTTTATGTTTGTCACGTTCCAAAGCCTCAGCCTCAGCTTGCTGCACATGTAGGCAACACTCTTTCCCGTTTTCTCGGCTTACACATGCCAGTACTTCCCGTAGAAGTTTCCTCATACAAAGTGAAACATTTGTTCCTACTCGCAATATAGCCCTTCATTTGGCTCCAAACAAGTTAAATTATGTTGAACTCTCAAGGGCGGTACACGGAGCGCTTTGTGGCTATTAGGAGCCACCAATGTATCGATCCTGTTCACAATTCTTGGTGTGCTGAGCTTTTGTGCAAGCTCAAGCAATTCTGAACTCACCATTTATGCAACCAAGGAATACACCTTCGTTGATAGCCAAGCTGAATACCAGTTTTGCGCGTAGACGTGATGGGGGCTTTTCAAGCTGTTGGCAAGAATGCTGGACATCTCAGTGAAACACTTCTCTAAGTATTTCCCATCCATCTGAGAGTGGTAGCTGGCCTTGTTTCCTTTATTTGTCCTAAAGAAGTCTCCAGCTTCTTGACGACGATCAAACGTGCCCCATTTGCCTGAGGACGCAGCTAACCCGGTCATGAAGCCTTTCAGCAAAGCGTACAAGGATGGCTTGACTGTTTTGCTCTGCTAGACGTGCTCTTTTGTGTTTCTTTCATTCACCCCAATTTCATGTAGGCAGATAATTCACCTTTAAAAAGCAAAACGAAATAGTGGACCAGTTAACGCACATTATTAAACGTATTCATTGCTATGCAACTGGAGCGGCAGAAAACTTGGCATGAATATCTGTGCAAACACAGCGCGGGAGAATATAGGACAAAATAAGCGTGGAATGATATTTATTATTTATCTCCATTCAATAGCCGTCGAGTAATAAGTTTACTCTCAAACTCATTGTCCAAATACGATGAGCGTTGCGTCGCCCGGAGGAAATTGGGAAAAATTTAGTTGTGTTTTAGCTCTGGTTAAACCTAACTGAATTGCGAAAGCAACGGCGGGAAGTTCTTTTGCCTGCTACATTATTCCCTTATCACGCCCTATCAGTGTAAGGCGCTACATTATTGGGGGCACTTAAGCTTAAATTTTAAGGGTATGACCCGAGAGTGTAAGCTACCAGCCCATATAAAAAGTCACGCTTCAACCAAGCCGTATCGACTTGCCTGCATGCCGTAGGGGTAACGTCAATGCAAATGGTTCAGGTAGGCAGATTCTGATATCACCCTCCCATATGAAAGGAGCGACCCATGTTGGCAGCTCCTGCCAAATGTAATGTTAGGCACCCGTAAGGCCAGTTAGTGCTCAGCCATGTCAGCTGCCAGCTACCGCCTACCCAAGCCATGCTCTAAGGCTTGACTTCAAGTTGCTCAAGGGCAAACCGACACTGATGATGAAGGCTCAAGCTGGCTGGCATAGTGCCACTTCAAAAAAACAATTAGAAGCGTTCTACGCTGCTGAACCGAATATTGAGCGAAAGCAATAGCTGCAGGTGACCGGGCATTCTTGTAATTCTTCTTCTTCCTCCCCAGCCCACACATAAAGCCCGGCTTTAACCAAGCCGTATGAATGTGTCTTAGTGGCCTAGAGGGGTAACGAATTGCCAAGGTCCTGGCAGGCTCATTCTAACATAATCGTTCCATGTGAAACAAGAGGCCCAAGTTGGCAGCTCCTGCCAGCTTGGGGTCGTCTACGGGGGTCGTCTAAAGGTCAAAGGGGGTCACCACCGTTCCACGCTGAAGGCTCAAAGTGCGAGCAGTATTGCTTTCGCAATAAAAAAACGGAATATAAATCTAATTAATCTTACTTTCTGCCTCGCTGAAATAATTCGTCCTCCAGTATTGGCAAAAAAATGGTAGTGTCTATATTTATTTATTTTATTACTTTTTATGCTATCAGGAGTGTGGAACGCGACCTGGTTTCTGGGATGTAGCTAGCCTCTGCCTCAGCCCGCCACTAAAAGCTACACCCCCGCCAGGCGCCACAGGTCAGGTCCACCCCCGCAGCCGCATCCGCTTCGGACCTTACACCTGCCTCGTGCTTGGTTCCTGCCCTGGCTAGAGCTACTTTAGACAGGGCTTCCCTGGGGACCTGGGGACCTGGGATGACTAATTTCAGCCCAACCCTGAAGTAACTAGACGCCAACCTGGGCGACACGTCCTGTCGGTTGGCACACACAACCTGCCGGCTTCATGCCAGCGGCTTCTCTCCTTGGCCATGAAGACGGTCGGGGACAGATGGCTGCATGTAGTATATAAATCAAGGCCGATCCGTGATGACTTTAGATGCGGTGGCGCTGCTGTCGCTAGCTCGGCCGACTGGGGATGGAGAGTAGGCCTAGCACCAATAGGAATGTGCAGGAACAGAAGTTTTGCAACGTGGTTTCTGAATTATTCACAGTTCGCCTCTAATGTTGTCCCTCTGTAGATAATCACCGAGCACGTTCCAGAACTGTTCATATCCCCTCATATCCAGTTCATATATGGAGAGTACTGTAGTATATTTTTGTTTATTTGTTTCTTTTCTACTTTGCCCTGGTGAGTCTTCACGGGAGAACTGTATGTAACGAAAGCCTAGGTTTAATGTAAAATTAGGGGCTTCTTATCACCTTTATCTGGGTTAGGTTGTGGAGCATTTATTGCAGCGTTCATGGCGTGATCTGAGAATCGAGGCCACAGAGCACTCCTAGTTGATACACTGATTGGCACAGTTTTCCTTCTTTCCCTTGTTTCTTCACCTGTTCATTTTATCTGTCTTCTGCGTTGACTGTCGTTTGGTTTTCATATTTTTGCCCTTAGGTAGTGTCCAGATTCCCAGCTGTTGCATTTCTCACGTTCTACTCCGGGCACACACCACGTGCCCTTCCGTCTCCTACAGGCATTGCACGTGCGGCACCGATATCTGGTTATTTCCGTGCTCCGCTAAGGCTCATTGCGGCGCCGCGTCAGTCGAAAATTTGACAGCAAAATTTTAACCCACTAGTCGAAGAGTGCATTCTCTCCGTGTCTACATATCGTTTAGCTGGCTGGAGATGACGCTTGGCATTTAAATCACATGCAGTGCCAAGGCCTTGCCACGTGATATCTCTGCAGTGAGCGAACATGCTCCGCCTTCTTTGCTGTGGTAAGGAAGTTTCCCTCCACGAAAGCGCTGTTCGACCTCCACCCTGCTTTTGCATGAAAGTGCTTAGGCGCTACCTTGTGACATACTCTTTCTTGAGTAAAATATTTTTGTTTAGTTTTACTTTTGTCGACGGGGTCGTGCGTTTCAACACTGTGCAAAGCGCGATTTTGGGATTACCTTGTTTCATGAAAGTTCGTCTTAAGCGTCTTTTTGCTCTGTTGAATTGCAAGCGAGACCAACAGAGAAGTCTCACATTTCCCCGCCACGGTGGCTCAGTGGTCAGGACGCTTTACTGATCCGGAGTCCCCAAATTCAAACCCAACCGCCGCCGGCTGCATTTCGATGCATGCAAGGGTTTCCACTGACACGTTGGGGTGCGTTAAAGATCCCCAAGTGGTCGAAATTACTCCGTAGCCCTCCACTACCATCTCTTCTTTCCCTCTTTCCACTTTCACCCCCACCCTCCTCCCTTCCCTTACGGCACGATGCAGATGTCCAGGAAGAAAGCGTGACAGATACAGTGCTTTTCCTTCCTGTAAATCAGCTTACATTTTATCTACACTGTTAATTTTGTCTTAATTGAGTTAATCTTAGCAAGAGTCCACTTAATTTTTTTTTTTCATTTAGCGGCACCAAGTGTGGCATTACAGTAGTGGAGTGACATCATACAAAATACAAATAGAGAAAAAATCGAGAAAGTGATACCGGTAGCTCCACCTCAAGACCAGCAGAAGAACACACCGAAGACGGCGAGTTGTAATGTGGTTGTAATAAAAGTATTGAAGGACTCTGCCCGTACTAACGCTGCGACGAGTGCAGATCGATTATTTCTTGACCATTCGATGTCGCATACAATGGAAATTTGCTGACTAATTCTGTTGCAGACAGGCACTTCACCCAAGCTTAGCATGAAGCACATCCGGCCACCAAATGCCACTTCTGTGCGAGCCTTCAGCCGGGCGCTAAAGCCGTTTCATTTTTTTTTTCTTGGGATGCAGCACAGCATTATTGCAGCCACTGAAAGTTTCTGGTATTACAATTATGAAGTTTTAAGCGCTAATTTTATGCGTGATCAGTTCATAAAAGCGTTCTTTGTGAGAAAAAATACAAAGCACCTTTCGTACCTTTTCTGATGTCGTAATTCCTTAATTCAGACAGCGCAAGCCAGAGGTCTAGAGTATTGACACAGTTTGCAGCTGATATATAGAACGGAGTATGTGTGAGTCGGAGCCTGGTCTACGCGGGGGATTCGCACCGGCGGCCTTTGCTCTCCCAAACCATTCCTCACGATGACGTTCAAACGGTCATTGCGGCCGAACCGTTCCGGGTGGCGCCAAACGATTCGTCATTTTCCTCTGTATATTTGAGTCGCAGTCCTCAATTCAGATATGGCGGAGGAGTGTACCGTTTATAGAGAAGGTGAATATACGCCATGTGGTCCGGATATAAAGTGTTGGTATGTCACGGCCGGTCTCGAGAGTGAGCGGGCTTGCTCTCCCTCCAGGCCGGCCGTGGGTATGTCAGGTTAGTGGAGAATCTATTCACTAGATGGCAATACTTGTATTCCAACAGATGGCATTGCGCGTACATGTTGAAGCGTGCAATATGCAACTTGTAACAAACAGCATTGTTAAATCAGTTTACGCAACAAAAAAAGAAAGGTAAAGTAGATTTCTAGAGCTAACGCTCGATAAACGATCACTGCCATAGCGTCAGCTCATTATTACTTGTTCTTGCATTCATCTCACGCTTAGCTCTGCTCTAAGCCGGCTTGCTCTAAGAATTAAAGACACTTATTAATCCGCAAAAATGTACACAATATTATGCCTTTTAATGCATTAGGAAGATAGCTAGATAGATAGAGGGATTTATTGAAAGGAAAAGCAGAGAGGTTGGCCGGAATAATTCAAATCTGGCCTGCTACTCAAATTTAGGTGTGGACGTGGGCATGCGCTGCATATACGCGGTTTTTTTCGCTTGTGGGTACGCAATGAAGGACTGCAAGGGCCCTATTCTCGACAATTCGCCATTTTGTTCAAATTGTGACGTACGCGTGACGTGTGCAGTAGGACGGTGCCAGCGTAAGCACACATTTGGGTTACGCATTCTGAAGAAAAAGAAAAACAAAGTGATAGAAAAAAGCGCGCTGTCGTCTGCTATTATATATTGGCGCCAAGTATAAAAAACTATGGTGCTCCTGCAGGAACCGATACTCTGCGGTGTATTCCGTGATTCGGAAGCCTCGGATTGCAGTGAGGCGAGTGAAGTATGTTGTGGCGTTGTGGTATTAGTGTGTCATGACATACTTGCGGTCGAGCATTCGGCATCAGCTACGCACGGAAAGGCTGCGCGAGTTTCAGCTGAAGAGCAAGAACGGCAACGGAATATTCGCAGTGGTGCAAAATGGAAGCGGAAAGTAGCATTGCTGTTCGTAGGCGCCGATGACCTCTCACGTTCATTAATAAGCGGCTTTTAAAAGCAGGAACTAAAACGTTTACGGACTTGGTCGTAAACCGAAGGAATCGACAGATTTCCAAACTAGCTCCAGCACTGACGAAGAGGCGCCGGCGCAGCTGCCGGCATGGTTTCGTCTGAGGACAACGCTCGCAGTCTCAAAGTATCAATTGCGGTTAGGTACTGGCTTTGCTCCCACCTTTTTCGAGCAGCCGCGTTATGACCAGCAGCTACCGCTAGGTCACCAAGTTTGCTTAAGTTTCTAACATAATGTGTCGGCTTGAGGTGGCATCGCACATTAAAAGTGCACTGCCAGCTCAGGAACGCGTGTTGCATAGTGATCGAAATGCTATTGTCGGCTGCTTAATTGTAAATATGCGCCAAACGCCGTTCATTACTGTTTCCTCTTGAAAGTGAATGGCTGTTTTCATTGCGATATTACAAAATTTTAAGTGCGCTTAATTTGCCGTCCTCAACTTTCGTCGCTTGACGTACGAGCAGTTCTTATATTGTACAGCTGCCGAAAACAGTAGCATAACGGACGATTTCTCTCGCGATCACAAATAAACACGAGCACCATAGCTCGCTATACTCTACATATTTCAGCTTGAGCCGGCGGAGCAGCTAGCATACGTTTTTCGCTTGAACCAAAGCTGCATGAACTTGTTCGCCCGAGCGCCCCGTAGCCCCGTTTCGTGCGGCTATGAAGGAGAGCAGTAGAGTCAAACAAGAAAAATTAACTTGTCCGTGGCACCTTACGAAGCAAGCGGCAATATATAGCGGTGGTGACGATGTTCAGAGACGGAGGGGTACACGGCAAGATCCAAGCCGCATTTTTTGAGCATTTCACCGGAAGACAGCCGCAGCGCTTTAATTATAGGCTACTGCCGGTTCACAGTGATGTCCATGATGCCCAACGAGTCTTTCCACGCTCATCAATTAAGGGGCAGAAAGAAGTGCGAATCCACGTCTTAGAGAGCCTGCGAGATATGCGCTGCAGCGTAGGAAGAGCCGCCGTTGTACTACCCAGCCAGGCTTTTCTTGGCCGCCACGAGGCGGCGCAACCCTACTCAAACCTCCAGCGCAAGACGCCTACCGCCGTCGCCGAATAGAGGATGGATGGATGGATGGAATATAGGAGCATCCCCTTTGAAACGGGGTGGTAGCAGTAGCTATCATGCTCATTTTTCTCCCTATATCTTAATTATTGATTTAGAATGGTTAACTAAACCATCATTCTATTTATTAAATTTTGCTCCTACATTACTAACATTATGTCACTTCTCTGCTTTTAAGCTACCAATCTTCCAGCCGTTTTTTGCTAGTTTCCACCGCCGGTTTATTCATCCGGCCACTGTTATCTCTAAACCCCAGAGCTTCAGGAACAGTGATTGCGCCTGCACCAACTTCCGGATGGATACCATTACATTCGAGTATAATATGGGCAATTGTTTCACTGGAGTTTCCACATACAGCACATGCGTCATCTCCACTGTTAAATTTCTTTTTGTAGCTGCGTGTTCTAAGCCACCCTGATGTAGCTTCAAAAAGTAGGGCACTGCCTCTTGAGTTATCAAAGAAATCTTCCTTCCTGATCTGCATTTTCCACTTTCGGTATAATTCCACACTCTGTTTTTTTTTCCATCGAATTTATCCAATTTTTACCTTCTGTGTTTTTCACCTGTTGCTTAATGCTCTTTATTTCTCCGTCCTTGTTACTAGCATACTTACTAGTTAGTTTCCTAGTTCTTTTCCTCCATTGTGAGTCAACGCTTTTTAGGTACAGGTATTTAAATACCTTAGCTGCCCATCTGTTACTGTCCAATTTCCTCAGGCGTTCCTCACATAATATTTTACTCTGAGCTTCCCGTACTTCGAAAGATGCCCAGCCCATATCTCCCTGTACCGCCTCATTTGTAGTTTTGCCGTGGCCACCTAGTGCTAATCGTCCAACGGATCTCTGATTTGTTTCTAATGTCGACTGTACCTCTGATTTTAGGCACAAAACCGCATTTCCGAAAGTATGTCCGGGCACCATAATTCCTTTCCAAATACCCCTCAATACCTCATACCTATTGTATCCCCACAATGCCTTATGCTTCATTATCCCGGCATTCCTCCGCCTTTTGGCCTTAAGTGATTGCTCATGCTTTCCAATGTATGCCAATCCTTCGTTTACCCATACCCCCAAATATTTATATTCTGCTATTCTAGGTATTTCAAGGCCTTGAATTTTAAGACCCTGATCAGTTGAGCCGTTGAAAATCATCAGACCCGACTTAACTGCGCTGAAAAGAGTTTGCAATTCTTCCAGACTAAATCTGTATGACAGGTTAAAACCTAGGATACTGTCTTGTATCCTCCGTTCCAGGATTATCATATAAAGCATGAACAACACCGGTGATAGAGGACAGCCTTGTCTTAATCCTTCGCATACTTTGACATCCTCCGTACCTCTTATCCCTTCCCACGTAATTTCTACTTTGTTATCCGGTATATTTCCTGTAGGAACTCTATTATCTCATAACCGATACCTTCTGCTTTTAATATGTTCCACAGGAGTTCCCTGCTTACGTTGTCGTACGCCCCGTTTATGTCCAGGAAGAGGCTTTACAAAAGTTAGCGCCATCTAGTGAAAGACACCGAAACTGTGCGCGGCGGCCATGTTTTGCTCAGTCCGCCCGCGCCTCCCATCGAGTACGCTGTCAACGTGCGCCTTCGTAGAACCCGTGCATGCATCGAAAGGTGCATTGGAATGCTCACAAGCGATTGTTTCATTTTTTAACATCACAGCAGTCGCCGTTAGCTCCAAGCTCTATTCGGAATGATGCCAGCATGTTGTTGCGTGCCCTTCTGCAGCCAGCGCACCGTCATAGACGCGCACGGAATCAAGGTATACGCGTGTATGAGATCGTTCGTTTGCAGTCCTAATCGGCTTTACAAGGGTCACTTTGCATCATGGAAGCTAGCTCACAGAATGTGCTATCACCTAAAACAGCAAAGTTAATTGTTTTTGCGCGCTATGAAGCCTTGTGAACTTGAAGGATAAACTTATGCTGCGATGGAGGACACGGGAGAAGGAGCAATGGATGTGTAACGAATTCTATTGTGCAAATACGTTCTTTGAAACATTTTGTACGTAGGTTACGTTTACCATTGTGTATTTGATTTAAGACACGGTCATTATTACCGAAACTACTTTTTACAGTCGTACGAAATGGTAGTGCTTGGTGCAGAGAGCAATACGGTTGTCTAGTGCGCCCGAGGTGCGTGTTTCACGCTGCAAAAGCAAGCGGCTGCCAAACCCGCGGCGTCTAGAAAAGCAGGAAAAGATGACATCCCACTAGTGTGTTGTAACATGCTCACGTACAGCCCGTTTCGACCGGTCCACGTCCAGAGCGCGCAGCTCAGGTTTTATACCTGCCAGCGCGGCCGATAAAATAACGAAGCGTGCGCTTCACTTTTGTGTTTTTTCGAGTCACCCGATGGTTCGCTAATTAATTCACAGCTACCTGAAATAAACTGGAATTTTTAAATATGTCGACTTCTTGTTTATTCCCTCCGTCAGAAAGTAAACATTTGAAGCCGTAATCTCATATGAAAGCGCTGACATTGGAAGCTTCGAGGAACTCGGGGGAGGAAGAACTCGGCTGAAACGAAAAGAAATTTGAAAAGTCAACTCACATTACTGCGAAGTGTTTGTGCTTTGTGCAACTGGCAGTGTTCATAAAATCAGATTTATATTATATCATATCGTTATAGAAAAATTAGGAGGTCACTTAAGCTCCGCCGTTAAAGGTATAACGCGATAGCGTATCTCTCTCTCATACACACACACGCACGATGTTTTTTTCTTCGCGTGTTATATTTTAGCTCTTTTATTTATTTATTTCATTTACCAAATACTGCAGGCCCTAACTGGGCCCTAGCAGGAAGGGCGAAAAGAATACAATGCAGTGAAATATGAATTCATCAAAAGTAACATACTACACACAAGTGTAGTATGTTATATGTTGTTATGTATGTTATATTTCTATGTTATGTATGTTATGTTATATTTCTATCATTTCTTTATTTATTCTTATTTCATTTGACGTTTCATATTTTTATACACCAATACGCATGCGTCAGCAACAATCGGCTTTCCATTCTGAGCAATTTGACACTTTTGAACACATTCTCCAAATATTTCAATTAATCAATTACACATTCTAAATTTTCTTATCATCACCAAGCACTGGTTTTTCATTCTGACACATTTAAACCCTTACTTTTCAATTTTTTACTTTATTTTCGTTTATTTCATCAACTGATCAATTAATTACAAATACTTTATTAACTCGTCATCGCCTATCGTACACCAATTAATATTCAATCACTGGAAGCACAAATTACTATGGCACTTTTTTTTTATACGCAGCGCCCGATTATTTCCGAGAATAATGCCAACTACTGCGTCGACGGCATGGGCAGGAAAGTGCTAAGCGCCAGTCCAACTTACGTCAAATTACGCATGATCCTTTTATCATAAAATAAAATGCATCCTCGCTCATTTCACCAACCAAGTATCTTCCAGTGGGATGAGCGACGGTGATTGCGCAAGCCAAGCAAAAAAACTCGCGATGATCTCTCATAGGCATTTAAGTAAACAGCAAAGGCGCACGGACAAAAAAAAAATCCACATTACAGAACTCTGGATACTGTACCTGGATAGGGATGACGCTGCGGATTGCCGAGCAGGGGGGGGGGGGGGGGGCTATATGCACGATTCGTAGAGCAATTTGTAACTGTGCTCGGCAGCGCAGCCGGTGGGCCCCGCCACGTCTCGGCTGTCAAAATACGCTTCTAGGCGTCTCTAACAGAAACCGCCAGGGACCGAACAGAGGTCCAAGCACAGCACACTAGGTTAAAACGTGAAAAGCGCGAACAGAACGGCGAGCGCTGACGGACGGACACGAAGCGAACGGATGGAGCGAACAAAATATGGCGGCGAGCGCGGGATCAGGGTGCCGCTCACGGTTGCCAGACGTACTTTTGTAAACCCTCTATTGCTTAGTTCTTCAGCGGGCGAAAATCAACCCGACAAAGAGTTTACAAGGTCTATGTACAACTGGTCGCGCAACTTGGAAGAAAGCGCGTGCAGCTGTCTACTGCCAGCGGCATCAACTCGATGATGAGGGCTCCTGCGAACTGTGAGGCAAATTACAAGCCCACAGAAAATAAGATCTGCCAGAACTCCAAAGAACTAGAAAGTAAACATAATATTCGCGCTCAGGAACGAATGCAGTTTTTGTTTCTTGTTTAAGAAAAAACGTGTCACATTTTTAATAATATTTTAACTTTTTTCTAGCGGCCTCTCTCGGCCACTTATTATCCGCTGCGTAGTTGCCCAAAGCTCAGATATGGCTCAGACCGAAGCTTTTTTCATCCGTGGAATGGGTGCGTCATCGGCCCCGGTTCAACGTTCATCGTTGCGTGCTGCGTACAGAGTGGGTTATCTAACAAACAGTCAGTATTTCATTCTGCTGGTTGTGGTAGAGCTTTACAGCAAGGCGAAGACTGTCTGTGTCTGTGCTCGATGAGAAACTGATTGCCGCTGCATGTGCGCATTTGCGGATGATGGGACAATGCTGCGTCACAGCTCGGCGGCTCGGCTCGGCCTCCCAGGCACGTCGCAAAAGTGGTGGCTTGTTTTACGGATACACGTCTGCATGAGCGGCGTATCGCTGCATGTTTTAATTGAGCGGTGAAGGTGAGATTTTATTGGCCCCAAGACGCGTGTCGCATTGCTCAAAGCCTTCCGTTCCGCTCCCTTTGCTGCGTGTTTTGCTTACTGCGTCGTATTACAGCACCAACGTTCGCTGAACGTGCTTTAGCTGTTATTACAGTGATGTTCCTATTGCCAATGGGATCTTCCTCATGAACATGTTAAATCCTTATGCTGTAAATTCGTAACCTCACATTGACTCCTCTCAGTGGCAAATGAAGCGCTAGTAAAATAATGGAATCGTGAACAGGGCGAGATTTATTGGAGCGAAGCTATATCGTGGATATTTTCACTTCTCAGACGCATTAACTTCTAAATACTAGCAATCCCAATTTGAATTGCTTACCTAAGCTCTTACAGGTTGGCGTTCTAGCGCTAGCGTTAGTTATTCCGTTCGTTTGTTTTTGTTGTTCTTTGACACTGATATGTACTTTGTTTGTTAGCAAGATCTTTTACCCGAGGATTTCATGAAGACCGTGACGAATGAGCGGTGGCCGCTTTCCTACACTTCAAGATTTCATTGTCGTGAAGCGTCTATGTAAATAATCGTGAATTAATAAAGCCTGGCTTTCTATGCAGCACAGCTTCACTCATTTATGCCCTTAGTGAAATGCCTCAAGCCATGTGATTCTATCCATGTGCTTGCCGAATTTACTTGAAGGCCCTTGTTCACAAACGTGCCCCAAGAAATAAGCCCCAGAATGCGTTTACATGACGCGCGACGAAGGACTAGGCTAACGACGACGGAGGCAGAACGATGCGATGATAAGGTGGTTAAAGATGCCGTAACATTTCAGTTAACGTAAAACTTGACAGTAGAAATCCATGTCAAGTAAAGTTGGCTGAACAGTTACGGTGTCCATTTTTCTGCCTTATCCGAGCATCGTTCTGCCTCCGTCGTTGTTTGCCTTGTTTTTCGTTCATAAGTAAAAAAGACAATCAAATTCCCCGCCAAAAGTACGTCACTGTGACGTCACAAGCAACGTCACACGATTGTTGTGCCTCACAGTTCGTAGGGGGCACCGGGAAACTAAAGCCTCGCTCAGAGTCTACACGCAGGCTTCTATGGGAGTTACGCTACCATTTGTTCTTCTACCATGGAGTTTATTCCAGGGAATTTCAAGTGTTCTCGATTGTTCCTACAGCCTTGCCACTACCACGTGACAATATTGCCGCGAAACCTTCAAAACAGTATTTGTTGCTTTTTAACAGCCGCCGGCATACAGGCTTATCACTCTGATTCTAGACCGCGTATCAGTTCCGTAATCTTTGTTTGTTTATGCTCGATGTCGCGAGTCACACCTTTATCAGTTTTGTTGTAGCACAAGATGCACCGAGATCTGTCTCGAAGGTTCCGGCCACTCGGGTGTCTTTCCACAATGTTCCAGCCCGTGCTGGTAGCTGTTTGCGACGTTATCTAGATTGTTCTGTGCAGCCTTTAAATTGAGCGTTGCCGAGTGTGACGGGTATTCTTTGTTCGACGATCGACGAGCACGTTTGTTTCTATCGCCGCCGCCGAGTTGCTTAGTTCTTTTGCGGGCGCAAGTCAGCCCAAATAAAGAGTTCCTTTAGTGCAATTATCGACCCCTTCATTTGTGTCGTTGACCTCGTCACCACTACGTGACAATATGATACTGTTATTTGCAATGTCCCGTTGATAACAGCAAGCGGCGTGACACGTTGCATTGCTCAGTCTGCTATGTTTGATAGTAGGAAGTAGCACACGCATTGTGCGCTGGTGTGGCTTTATTTTGCATTTTATTGTCTGCTGATTTTGAGCTTTCCGTGCTCCTACGTTTCCTGACTGCCGCTGGGCTAACCCGCGCAAAATTCCGAGCGTAGAACACGGGACAGAGCTTATAGCGTTTCAAGATCAACTTTTCAACTTGGATTTCCTTAGAAGTTCTGTGACTTTCCTTTGTAGCTATATGGCTACGCGAAGGTGGGTGATAATGAGTAAGTGCCACGTTATAACTCGGAAAACATTATACTTGTGCTCCCACCTAAAGTATGTCAAGCACGGGATTTAAAGACAACATCGCTTTTAACGTTATGCAGATGAGCTCCAAAATGACTAAATCGTTTATCTTCATCTATGCTCCAGAATTCATTCGCGCCTTGGAAATAAAAGGATGCATTTCACGCTAAGCGAGGATCAACTCCGTCGAATGCTCCATTCTCTTTGTTTTCTGGAAACCAAGCTTGGACTGTCAGCCCTTGTGATCCCTCGTTTCCCATCATATCTCGTGTGTCTCATACCTGCGAAGAAAAAAAAACGGAATTCCCCAGTATGTACAGTACGGTCCACATTTAAAGGGAACATACGCTTGTATAGCCCACCAAATTTGCGAAGTGCGGCCGCAGAGAATAGAAAGAATGGGCGGCACCATGCGTATGCTGAGGAAAAGCAGTCGAAAACGGTCAGTGAGCATGTACAGTCGTGAGCTAAAGTGGTATACAACACTCAGCTTGGGGTGGAGGTCTGGCAAACTGCATTGCAGCTTCATCTAGCCACAGTTATTGGGGGATTGCGAAAACAGTGGCAGTTCATTTTATCGACGTGCATGTGTCAACTGCCGTTGCCACTGTCGCTGTCGCTAGATGGCATTTTGATGCAGTTTTTCAGAGCTCCGCCAAAGACAGAGTGTTGCATACCACTTTCTTTCACGACTGTACCTTGCCCAACTGTTTATCGGGAGCTCTACTGGGAGTTCTTTCCAAAGCGTGTCAGCCACGCGGTTTCATGTTCGCTTTAACGGTGGACAGTACTGTTAAAATATCATGACCGAGATGGTAAGTACGATCACAACCGTCGTGGTTTTCACCGTTATAGTCTGGACTGCGTCGAGCCTTCTCCTCACTTTTCTTGTTTTCCATTTATGAGCAGGCCAGGCAGCGCGTTATTCCAACAGGAAGGGAAGGAAGCCTCCGCAAGCAATGAGAATCAGTGTACATGCCCCGCCGGGGTGGTGCAGTGGTAAGACGCCCGACTACTGTGCAGGAGTACCCGGGTTCGAACCCGACCTCGGCGGCTGCGTTTCGATGGAGGCGAAACGAAGAGGCGTCCGTGTGCTGTGCGATGTCAGCGCACGTTAAAGATCCCCAGGTGGTCGAAATTACTCCGTAGCCCTCCACTACGGCTCCTCTTGTTCTTTACACTTTCACTCCCATCTTCCTCCCTTCCCTTACGGCGCGGTTGAGATGTCCGCAAAAAGAAGTAAGACAGTTATCGTGCCTCTCCCTTCCTATAAAGAAATTATTTTTTTTTTTATTGAGTGTACATCAAACTGCCCTTTCCCGCGGTGGGTGGAAGAAAAATGCAAACTGAAGAAGCTATGAAAGGCAGACAGCGAAAAGCCGATTCTTTTGCTCTTCGCTGGGTATAAAAGGGAGAGGGGCAGATTGGGCAGAAGGGAGAGCAAGGGGAAAGACGCGTAGTCTATTTCGGAGCATTTATGCGCATCTTCCCGCTCAATCCTGCTCGCACGCTGCCAGTCATATATACAGCCAGGTTGAGCAATACGATGACAGGTTGGGCTAGTTGGGTTATGTTAATCTTGAAGAAATATGCCGCGAGAACAGAAACGACGGACGATGAAGTACGCAACACAAGCGCGCTTGTGTTTTGTACTTTTCCGCCCGTCGTCTCTATGAGTGACCGTGAGCACGGGTCTCTGATCACGCGAGTGACCGTACACCTGAGTACAAGTTTCGCACATCAGCTACAAACGTCAAAAACGTAGCCAAGCAACTTCCGCCCATATCAGCAACCTGGATGAAGACAACGCGGCGATAGGCATGATCGCGCGTGATGTTCAGTGAATAGGCAAACACATGGATACTAACTTGGTTGCCGCGGCCGCCTGTCAGACACGACTCCAGTCTCTGTCTTTAACGAGAGAGCGCACGTTCATGGCGTGTTTAGCTAGGGTAAACGAACGAGCACTGCAGATGCAACTTCATGAAGACAACGATATTCAATGCACCGCGCCAGAGCGTACTGCAGTTTTACGCGAGGCGTCATCGGCTAAATCTTTTGTGCCACGGCGGCTATGTTTGCTTGTATGGCAGTTTTACGCGAGGAACGATCTGTTAAGGCTCTCGTGCCAGGCGCGACGATGAAGACGGCAATATTTGCTGCACAGCGCGAGATGAAGCAGGTGCGGCGCACTAGAGTCACTGAAAACTTTCATACCACAGAAAAGGTGCCCTTGTGCGATATTTCCCTTTAAGGCCGCCGAACGCGACCTACGTCTGACAGCGAGTGACCGCTTTCTTAGGCATGATACATGCATTTAACCTCTGCAAAACTGGATTTTGGTACGTAGTCGGTAATCGATGGGAAAAGATAAGTGTGTGGTGTGGATCGGAGAAAACTGCAGGTCTAGTGCACTCGCAAACCATTGGCCATTTGGATCACCTCGCGTTCTACGCGCAGTGCAGTAGTGTAACAGCATTATAAAGTGACTGGATCTACGAATTGAGCAGGTCTACGAAGATCGCAGAAACGTGTCTCTATTGTTAAGTCGTGAAGAATGGCTTACGTCGACGCCGCTGCGCCGGACACGAAGCTGCGCAGCTTGATTATGCTCTGAAATGACTCCTTTTTTATAAGCGACACAAAGTGATGCAGCAGGTTCGCTGCGACAGCGTAAACAAACCCACATACATTGTCAATGGGTCTGTTCCCATATCCATATCGTGTATATTGCCGTCGCTGCGCCAAGAACGCCAACTTGTTGAAGCCCATTTGTTTTGCGTGAACTTAATTCTTTTGCAGGGTTGTCGTGAGTACCTGTGTAAAGACTGCTATCACTGCCCTAGTCAAACATGGAAGCCATTGTTCGGGCAAGGAGTAGAAATTGTCTTTGCTTGCAGAAAATAATCGAGGCACGTTTGATTATCAAGAATGTACGTCGGGACTTCAAATCTGTAATAAAAGGAAATCGCGTTCTCAGTGGCTATTGCATAAACATGCGATGTACGCCATTTTATTTTATTTTTTTAGCACCTTCTTTTGAATGTATGCTTCCGTGCTCCAAATAAGATTCAGTTGCAAGTTGGAGCTTCGTCCTATGGCTCTCTCATGTCCCAGGCTTTTTCGTGGTTCAGGCTCCGCTAAAATCAATAAACTCCGCCAATTAGCCCAAGAAACAGCCTTGCTGAAAAAGGAAGGTTTGGGATGTAAACACATAAAAAATTCACGTCCAAAATCCCAGGATAACTTCCTTTGTGCGTGTGTGTGTGTGTGTGTGTAATCGTTGATCACGTGGGATATTGGGAGACTAAGTTTGCGAGTTACAAGGGCTCCCAAATATTCTTCTCCAATGACAGGTTCGGCCTATTCTGCGCAGAAATTGCAGGTCGAATTCATTAGCTAGCGATCGCCAAAAAAGAAAAAAACGCATCAACCAAAGAAAGAATCAACGTCCCAATATGCAAAAAAAAAAAAAGAGGGGGAAATGGGGAAAGGGAGGAATACTCCCGGCCTCACTGTGAGCGGCATGCCATTCAGCATAGTCACGCAACCGCGAAAATTCTCGTGGGCTGTGATGCCTTCCCGCCGTATCCGCCGTCCTTAATTTCATGCTTGCCTGCACACGACTGTTTTCGAAGCAAACAGAAAAAGGCGTTGAAATCGGAGAGGTGCGCGAAGAGTGTCAGCAAGAACACCCACAAGCTTAAAATAAAATAAAAAATGTCACGATGGAGTGAGGCGTGTCGAAAGAATGAAAGAAACCACGCTCTGTTTGCGTTTGTTGTCAGGAGAGAGAATTGTTGGCATCTTTATTCCAATTTCGCTTTCATAGTTTAGTTGTTCTGATGGTTCTCGTAGTGTATGTATAATCCTGGTGAATGTTTTTTTTTTTTTTTTCATGTCAGCAAACTGCTCCTTTATGACTTCACACAAGCCCATAGTGCGCGACGAACTATAGCGTCTCCTTTTGTCTCCGGCGCCACAACAAAGTTTTAATTTATTTTTTATCCTCTGCGCGTATGAACGTGCAATCAGCTTCGTATAGGAAGGTGGAACCTTTAGCGCTTAAACTCTGGCTAGCAATGTAGAGCATTACGAGTGGAGAGAATTGAAATTCAGAGCACATTGCGCCCAACTGCGTTCCTCCCCGGTTATTCCAAGCGGATAATTTCTGACGAAGGAAATAATATTTGTCGTAATGCGTGAGCACGAAAGAAGGGTACGATGAACGCCGATGTTACTAGACTAAAGGCTTAAGAAGGGAGAAACGGAATAGAAATAACACACCAGACGTATCGTTGTTCGTTTTATTTCACCACAAGCTGCTTTTGTTTTCGAAAATGCGTATACAGCCTTCCAGATAATGATTCCCGAATACAGTGTGCCACAAATTATGCATCCTTACACTAAGAGAGGAGGGATAAGTAAAAGTGAAGCAGGGTAATAATAGAGACGCATAAGCGAAGATGTTTCACCTTAGTTTAATTGCATTGAGAATTGGTGGTGCAGTAACAGAAACATGGTACCCGCCAGGGTGGCGCAGTGGTCACGGCGCTCAGCTACTGTTCTCAAGGATGTCGGATCGAATCCCGGCCTCGGCGGCTGCTTTTCGATGGAGGCGAAAATCAAGGCGCCCGTGTGCTGTGCGATGCCAGTGCACGTTAAAGGATCTCAGGTGGTCGAAAGTTCCGGAGTCCTCCACTACGGCGTCTCTCATAGCCTGAGTCGCTTTGGAAAGTTAGATCCCACAAACCAAACTACAAACATGGGAAACAAAAGGCATATGTGACAAATAAAAAAAGAACGTGATTCGAACCCCAGCGGTGCAATGCATTTACTTGTTGTTTTTTCTTTAGGCCAGCCTTCAGTTGATCTGTGTCACTGTTTTTAGTAAATGGCTTTTTGCATTGTAGGCAGCCAGTCAGTCCCTGTCAGCTCTCACCTCAAATCTCTGAAGGTTGCACCGGAATTTAGTAAAAAATATTTGTGCGTAGTAGATAGGGGCTATTGATAGCAAACTTCCTACCATTGTCAGTGACGTTTTTCGGTACGTCAATGATTACCTGGTGTTTGTAGGAGAGGCCACCAGCAAAACCATTGCTAAAGATGTTCTTAATGTCTTTGAGGAATGCGGGTCAGGTGCCCTGTTCATGTAAATATGAGCATGCGCTGACAGTACAGGCACACACGTCTCGCAGCTGCAATCGAATATGGTAAAAAAGAATATAGAAAAGCACATTCAGCGTCATAAATTTGCAAAGAGGCGTCACTCGCACAGTGATCAGATAATTTTTTACCATGGAAGGCCTCTAGCAAAATCCGAGCTTTTACATTGGCTTGTGCTAGAGGCCTTCCATGTGGCACAAGAGCACAGTGGCGTGTAGTTGATTTATTTTGCATGCCTCGCAAGCTTTCTTCAAATGCTAAAGAAAATAAGATAACATAGAAGACACGTCACCATAATAAACCTTGACCACCTGCTTCTTAATCCCATTTGAAATTTACACAAGCTTCGTTCCTGCTTTAAACTAATATTCGGAAATTCTGTATAAATATACTTAGATACTTACCTTAAAACACGGAATATAAAATACTAAAATACAATGCTAAATACTAAAATGCTAAATGCTAAATACTACAATACTAAAATACAATATAAAATACAATGACCTGCTTCATAAACTGCATGAAATAGGCATTAATTGTGAGGTTCTGAAATGGATTAAGGCCTACCTGTCTGGCCGTAAGCAGGTTGTACGTGTTAATGGCTGTGATTCTGGATTATTGGATGTGTACTCGGGCGTACCACAAGGGTCTGTGCTCGAACCATTGCTTTTTCTCGTCTATATAAATGACATTGTTGCTGCTGTTGAGTTGCCTGTAAAAATTAAGACCAGATTAAAATTAAACGATGCCTTTCAATGACTGGTGTCAAAAATGAAAAATGCAAGTTAATTACGGTATAACACCTTTCACACATATTAGTAGAAAGAAAAATCCACTTACCTTTCAGTACTCTATAGGTAATAATTACTTGACAAATGTGTCTAGCTTTAAATATTTGGGTATAACTATTGCACATGATTTAAATTGGCGCTTGCATATTGAAGCGATTTCATCGACTGCTTTTAAAAAGCTATGTTTTTTGAGAGCGAAATTGTCGAGGGCTACAAAAGATGTGAAGTTATTGCCATATAAATGAAGCGGGAGCACTTACTGGCGAGCGTCGTTAGACCCGCGTTTAACGACGCTCGCCAGTGAGTGCTCCCGCTTCATTTATATGGCAATGATGAATTCTCTAAGAGGCTACGACCCGACAGAGATGGACTTCAGTCATGTACCAATATCCCAGCAGCAGCTGATGCCCCCGCAGGATCTCCCGAAGGAAGACAACAGCCATGGCTGGAACATATGGTCCCGGCGCAACAACGACAGAGCGGCGCAAGCTAAATCCACGCCTCCCAAGGAAGAGCAGGAGAACAAAGAACACCGAGAGCCTCCGAGACCTCCGCGTCTACCGAGTCTCAGGAATTTTCCATACAAAGTCATCATCCGACCTAAAACCACGGTGGATCTGCAATCTGTAGCTCCACGCTCCTACGATCTCGAATTAGCGATCCAAGCAGCCCTCAACACCCCTCTACAAGAAAAGCCAACGCTGCGCGTTGTTAGCCAGCAGAACATTATAATGGTGTGTACTCACTGTGAGGAAGACGCGTTCCGCCTCGCCAAGCTTAATTGTCTGCACCTCGACGGCAAGAGTATAACGGTCACCGCCTATGTTGCCTTTCCAGAGGATGTCTGCAGGGGTGTCATACATAATATCAAGCCTGAAGTGAGTGATGACTCTATCTTCCAAGACGTGTCCTCACCCAGCCATACCATCCTGGGAGCGCGCCGACTGGGCAAGACTACGTCGGCAGTCATCGTCTTCGCCGGGCAGAAGGTTCCCTTCACGGTCAACTACGGGTGGTCAGAGCGCCGCTGCTACATCTACCGGAAAACAAGGGCGGCTTGTATCAACTGTGGAACGCCAGGTCACCGAGCAGATATCTGCCCGAAACCCAAGGGGGCTGCTTGCCAAACCTGTGGAACGCCGAGTCCAGATGAGACGCACGAGTGCACACCCGTTTGCGTGCTGTGCAAGGGCCCGCACAAGACTTATGCTAGAGACTGCAAGGAGAAATTCCAGAGACCGCTGAACAAGAACGCTACTGCCGCGTCATCAAACGCGGCATCAACAACGAAACTTGAAGATGAAGAAGATAGGAGCAGGCCAAGGCAGAAGAAGCAGCCTGCACAGCGACACAGAGGAGCGTCGTCATCAGTCTCCCGCTCTCGTTCCGCCTCCCGCGGCCGTTCCAGCTCAAGACGCCGGGCAACAGGCTCCACCCAGAACGCTAGTCACGTGGAGGCGGGTAAAGAACAAGGGAAAGAGAACCTCATCAAGACCACCGGGGCGCCGAAGAAGACGTCCTCGGGTCAGCTTTCAGATTCGAAGGTGAGCTTTGCAGAGTGGCCTCCCCTCCCCTCGTCCTCCCCTCAGAATAACACGGAGTTGGCAGCACTCAAAAAAGAGATAGAAAGTCTGAAAAAACAAGTCAGTGCTTTAACAATCCAAAACCAAGAGCTTAAGCGAGCTACTACTAGCGCAATAACCCCGGTAACTCAGCCGACTCCTCAAAACCAAAAACAGCAGGTAGTACCTAGCTCCCAGCCCGCCTTAGGCGAGGTCTATCAACAAATTATCCAAGAACTGAGGTCCTTCAAGGAGGAGTTTCAAGCTTTTCCAATTTACGTGAACGCCCAATTCCAAGAAATTCGAGAGCAGATTGCAAACAACCGACGATACACGGAGACGGCAATTTCTGCACTTAAGTCGAAATTCGCTCGTACAATGCAAGTGGACGAGCCATCCGATACGGATTCAACATGCCAGCCAAACCTAGAGTAAAGATCTGGCAGTGGAACTGCCGGGGATACAGGAGAAAGCAGGCTGCTCTAAATCTACTTATATCTCAGGAGTCTGACCCACCGGCAGCTATCCTAATTCAAGAACCCCACCTAATACCTATTAAACTCCAAGACTATGTCACTTACCAGCACGACCAGTTAACTGCCACGTTAGTGCACAAATTATACACTGCCATATTGCACGACCCTTTCGAGCCGAATATTGCGCACTGCTATATAACTATTCTTCCTCTCCAAAGAGGAGCGGCAAGCACGCACGTATTGAATGTATACAGCCCTCCTAAAGACAGGCACGCAAAATTGGGTTCCCTCATAAAGAAATTTCTGACCTTAGTGGGCCATTCCCCCTGCGTGATTGGGGGCGACTTCAACGCACCACACCCTTCATGGGGCTACCCGGCAGCGACACCAAAAGGCAGAAAACTGGAAGAAGTAGTGACGCAAGAAGGGTTATCGACCCTCACCGATCCCACTTACCCTACGAGGCTGGGAAACAGTGTCAGTAGAGATACGTGTCCTGACCTGACGTTCACCAAGAACATACAAAGCGCCATTTGGAAGAATACCGAACAGCCCCTGGGAAGCGATCACTTCATACTCTCTCTGGAGATAAGCACAAATGCGTGCAAGCGCAAAATAGGTATCGCAAGAGTTACGAACTGGGACAGGTGGAGAAAGGCCCAGACATCTCCTGCAAACCCTATTACCGACCTAGAGGAATGGGTTAAAGATGAAGTGCACACTTTGCAAGCCTTTACAAAAGAGGTCTGCACGACAGAGGACTGCCCAGCGGTCGATCCGCACCTTCTACATTTATGGGAAGCGAGGCACTCATTGACAAAGAGATGGCGCAGACAGCGGCTTAACCGCAAACTCAAGAAAAAAAATACAGGAGATAAACAAAAAGGCAGAATCCTATGCCATATCCTTAGCCAGACAGAATGGAATTCGCTCTGTGATGGTATTCAGGGGAAGCTAGGGGTGTCAAAGACTTGGAAGCTCCTACGTGTCCTAATCGACCCCAGCAGCAGCAAGTCGGCCACTAAAGACAGGCTCACGAAGATCGTACACGCCACCCCGGGTACGGACACAGAGTTGATGGAAAAGCTCAAATCTGTGCACGGACCAAGTCGTGGAACAGCCGGAGTATTCTGGGCTGCCGAATCCCGAGCTGGACACCCCACTCACAAAAGAAGAAATCAAAGCAGAAATCGCGGTCATGAGAAAAAATGCAGCTCCAGGTCCAGATCAGATAACAGCGAAGCTGTTATTTAACCTCAGCGATGACACCATCACCTCGCTGGTGGAATGCTTCAACGAGCAGCATTGGGCTACAGGAACGTTACCAATATCCTGGAAGACAGCCGAGGTTCGGTTCATTCCGAAGCCGAACAAGCCCCTTAAACTGGATAATCTAAGACCGATATCGCTGACCTCGTGTTTGGGGAAACTCATAGAGAGGGTCATCAACACGAGACTGAGTAGATACTTAGAAGATAACAACCTCCTACCTAACACTCAATTCGGCTTTCACCCACACCTATCAACACAGGACGCCCTGTTGTACTTGTACAAAGACCTCCTTGAGACACCTCCCAAGTCACAGATAAGGGCCATCCTGGCACTTGATTTGAAAGGAGCATTCGATAACGTTCTACATAAAAATATCCTGCAAAGCCTCGCCGATACCAACTGTGGCGCAAGAACCTACAACTATATCAAATCTCATCACTCTAGGCCCGAGGGGAACTCCGCAAGGGGCGGTACTGTCACCCCTCTTGTTCAACTTAGCTATGAAAGATCTACCAGGCCTTCTTTCCGAAATTCCCGGCATCAAACACACATTGTATGCGGATGATATCACTGTCTGGTGCAACTCGGGGAGTGACGCCGAGATCGAGGAGCGTCTTCAAGCAGCAGCGGACACGGTGGCCCGGTACGCCAGGGAGAGAGGCCTCCAGTGTGCGCCGGAAAAGTCCGAGTTGCTAATTCTGAAGAACCCGAGGACACCCCTAGCACAGAACATCTCGGTGTATATAGAGAGCCACCCAGTACAGAAACCCACGGAGATCAAGATCCTAGGGCAGTATATCCCGCAGAGGCGACAGAACACCACCACAATGAAGAAGCTTACAACATCCACCGAGCAAATCCTCCGGATGATACATCGTATCCGAAATAAACACCATGGCATGAAGGAAAAGGGACACCATCCGCTTAGTGCAAGCTTTCGTGATCTCGCGGATAATGTACGGGAAGGCATTCCTTAACCTCTCCAGGTCGGAAATTGAAAATTTGGAGACACTCATCAGGAAAGCCTACAAGACGGCCCTGGGGCTACCGAACTCCACGCCAACGGCCAAGCTCATGGCTCTAGGAGTACATAATACCCTCGAAGAGATGTGGGAAGCACAATGGCTCTCACAACTCAATAGGCTCGCACTTACAACACCCGGCAGAGAACTGCTCGAGAAGATCCATGTTAATCAGCCCTATACAATTGACCAAAGGGAAGAGGTCCCACGCGATGTGAGAAGACGCATCAACGTGTACCCCATTCCGCGGAATATGTATCCCGCATATAACATCGAGAGGAGGCTAGCAAGAGGGGAAGCCCTGCAGAAGAAATGGGACAAGCAGACTAACACCCTTTACGTGGACGCAGCAGGACCACAGAATGGAGTCATGACTATTGTAGTCTCAACGCCTGCGGGGTCGGTGGTGAACTGCGCCTCGGTGAAAACATCTAACCCCACTCACGCAGAGGAGGCAGCTATTGCATTAGCTGTAGCATCTAACCCCAACGCCGTTGTGCTCACTGATTCCCAGAACGCCTGTCGCAATTTCAATTACGGATTAATTCATAAGTCAGGGTTGTCATTGATAACTAAGCACCCACCCAACCAAGCATCAATCATCTGGTTTCCCGGTCACCTGGAACTACCAGGAGGAAACGAAGCCGCTCACAGGCATGCCCGAGCTCTTCTATACCAGGCGTCTCCCCCTGATGACCATGAAGGATGCCGTGACCTGATCGGTTTAGCAGTGTATGCTGACAATCTCGCGCCATACAGAACAGCCAGAAAGGAGTACCCAACACCACACAAATCCCTCAATAAGTTAGAAGAGAACCTCCTTAGGAGACTACAAACCAACACATACCGAACACCAGCTAAATTACACCCGTGGTACCCTACACTATACTCTCCGCAGTGCCCACACTGTGGAGAGGTAGCTAACCTCTACCATATGGTGTGGGCATGCCAATTTAATCCCTTAGTTGACCCCATTCCCAACCCCTCGGAGGAGCAGTGGGAAGCTATTCTGCTCAGCGATGATCCTGACCGTCAGCACTGGCTGGAGGGGAGGGCCAGCGCAGCAGCAGCAGCCAATGGACTACCGGACTAGGCGGCCCACCCACATGTTCTGAAAATACTGAATAAAGATGTTTTCAATCAATCAATCAATATTGCCATATAAGACATTCATTCATTCGACCAGTGCTCGAGTATGCTTCAGCAGCCTGGAATCCTCACCAAAAGGTACTGCAAGACAATCTCGAGAAAATACGACTTGCGGCACGCTTTATCTGTGGCAGATATAGGAGGACTGATTCTGTCACTGAAATGTTGCACTCCTGCAACCTTGAGCCGTTAGAAACGCGAAGAATAAAGCAAAGGTTGACAGTACTGCACCAAATACTGCATAACGATTTAAAGATAAATAAAGAAATGCACTTACACCCACCTGCTAAGCATAGCGCCAGGTTAAATCATAATGCAACCATACGGCCGTACTTCGCTCGCACTAACGTATTTCGCTTTTCTTTTTTTCCTGACGCGACAGTGGAATAACTTGCCTACTCATATTGTACAAAGTGCCAGTAAAACAGCATTCCAGAAAAGTCTAGACCAATACTTTAATGAACGCTAACATGTCGTCCCCCGTGCGTCGCGTACTATTTATTACTTTGTATGTGCTTTTTTGCTTTCTGTGTCATTTGATCCAGCTCAGCAGCTTTCTGAGATGTTTGTATAATTGTAACTCAAAGTGTTTGTTACTGTGTTCTGTCATTTGAAATTTTAGATGTTTTATTGATTTTATATGTATTGTTGATTCCCTCCCTGTCATGACCCTCAGTAAGGGTTAACAGTATGAATAAATAATAATAATAATAATAATAATAATTTGAAGCCCTTGAGCCTGCTTGAAATGATGAAATGGACGCAAGCAACAGACTTCGACTCTTTTATTACAGAAGCATGCGAATGTTTTAATGAAAATGTGATAAGTGTTATAGAGCAGCGCACTTCACAACAATCAGCTAATGCAGAATGGCACAGCTACCACAGAGGTATTGCTACCAGTACAGTTTGCCATTTATAACGAAGGCCAGAAAACTCGATTCCGAGCCATTGCCCCACAATCTGGGTGGCTTGTACAAGGCAGTACTCCGACAAAGTAACTTTCAGAGTAAAGCTATGAAGGAAGGCACAGAGAAAGAAAATGAGGCAAGGAAAATGTACATAGCACTGATGGCAGCCGACGGGCACAGTGTATCTGTTAAACAGGCTGGATTCGTTATCATTCATCATGAAGAACTTTCCTGTGATGGGGTGCTCTCCAGATGGTATAATTAAGTTTAATTGTTTGTGCTGCTCTGCAAAAGAAGCACTTTTAGAGATCAAATGTTCACAAAAGGTGGCCAATTCCTTCAGCAAAGATAACCCCAAACCCACATATATGACCCAAATACAAGTGCAAATCGGTATTCTTGGTATTCCGAGATGCGATTTTTTTGTTTACCAATCCCCAGAAATGTGGAAACTGTGTTCCGTAAATTTTTAACAGGAGTACGTTGAGAATTGCCGTAGGGCTGTTTATGTAATTTACAAGGACTACCACCTATTGCTCTACGTGCAGATTGATGCTATTGTGTTAATTTTTTGTGCCAGAATCTTTTCCCAGTTTTTAAAAGATGTTGGACCAACTAGCTAGGCAACATGCTTTATTGATGCTATTGTGTTGTAATAAACATGGCAGATGTCAGCCTTCCACTACAAAAAATCATGATTTATGCACATCTGCATCTCTTACTGTCACATAGTTTTGCAACAGTGGGTCACATTTTATTGTCAGAGGTGCTTTGGAGACATAAGGTAATACATATACTTATTATACGGATATACATATAATACATATATGGATCAGAAATCTAATCATCTTAGTGATGTCCACTCCATGACAAGGACCACTGCCACTAGACTTTAATTAGCCGTTTTGCTAGCTGCTGCTACGTTATGATGGCTTATTTCATGATTGCATCTGTTTACCTGACTATGCTGCCCGTTCCTTAAGTATTGTTTTCCCGTAACAGACTATCATTTATCCTCTTAGATACTTGCTCTTGTCATCTTTTTAGCATTACCCGAATCATTTCCTTTATCATAGCTCAATCTGATTTCAGTCCGTTTCATCGGCCTTGTAGTTTGTATCACAAGTCAGTAGTAACACGACACAAGTCATGCCTCATTAATATGGGCCCTGCCATTTTGAACAACTTGAATTATAGACAGTTATTCTGAAGGCGAGACCTTTCCAATGTTTTTATGCCTCATTAATATGTAAACTTGAACAAACAATGGAGAAGAGAGAAATGCACAGGGACAATTGGGGCCCATGCATTTTTGTTCCTTTAATGGATGTTCAGTTATCTGAATTTTGAGTATAGGCCTGTTTAAGAATGTAACTGTGAATGTGAAAATGAATAAGTGATTCATTTTCCGACCCTGCTCATTTCAAGACTGCCATCGAAGAAGCCTCATCATCTTTGTAATCACTTCACAAAAACCATTGTTAACCGCCGTTCAAGTGCCCACCCCTCATGTAATGTCCCATCTGGGGGCCCTTGAGGTTCTAATAAATAAATAAAAAATAAATAAAAAATTAGTGCTCTTTTTTGTGACGTCATGCTTTAGAGTGTGAAGTGGCTCAATCAGCCAATCCACCTTAACATTTTTGTACAGGGATAGCTGTGAAGAAAACTTTCTGAAGATTGTTCAATATAGGAAGCCAAATTGAGTCTCCTTCAGCCGAAACTGTGTGCCGATATCATGTACGTGAACAGTTGTTGTAGAAGTTTTAATTTAATCTAGGAAGCCAAATTGAGTCTCCTTCAGCTGCGACTGTGTGTCGATATCATGTATGTGAACACTTGCAGAAATTTTCCTTTATACCACAATACGCCATAAAGCTATGATAGGCCACTAGACACATGAAGTTGCACCGCATTACTTCAGTCATATCGGGTGTAAGGGGTAATTTGCTTGTAGTTTCAAAAACCAACTAACTTCAACTTTGCTGGCCACCCTTATGCACACAACCTGACTAATCGAAACGTATTTTTTAAAGAACATTTTTTCTTCATGATTCATTATTATGTACGACTTGCTTCACGGGAAGTTTTGCTTGGTTACCAAACTGCCAATATTAATGAGGCATGACTACATTACATTTCAGAGACACCATAAAAGTGCTGTTCATAATATAAGAGTGCCTATGAAATGCTCTCTATGTCCTGCAGCAAATACAATACTCATCACCTCATCCTAAGCAGAATTTGGCAAGAATTTCTGCTCACTCAGGATAGGCCTCGACAAATTCACAACCGCCGCAAGCAAAAGAACAATCTCATCAAATACAGGTAGAAGCTGTAGAGGAAACTTTTGCAATATTTTGAACGCTTTTAAACGCTGAACATGTTCAAAACATCGGAACAAGCAGTCAGGTCGGTATCAGAGCTGCGGCCTCCATATGCATGGCCAACAATGCTTATCAAGCCACTAGGAGCACACCCTACAAGAATTTTCAGCGTTTAGCCCTTTTTGTAGTGGCTATACATAAATAGCCGAGAAGTAAGGTCGCCAGGTGGGCACTTCTGTGCAGTCAAGAATGACTCTAGTGTTCTTGTACTGCTTGAAATACACCAAAATTTTCCATTACTGATTCTTTTGAAGGAAAAAAGACTGCTTCAGCGAGTGCTCGTGAAAGAATACACGCGGTTGTTCTGTGGATGGAAAACAAAACAGAAAACAGACAGGAAGCGAAAGTTGACATTGTGATACAACTTGGTAAACACCATCAACACTGTGTCCTCGTCCCTCAGTACAAATCCTCTTGGTATGCAGAGCTTGCGGAGAGCTGAAAATTCAGCGATAATATTCCTCAATAGCTGCCTGCAGCCTAGCCCTGTCAATATCCGAATTTTCTCCGCATCCTGTATGAGCTAGAATGATAGCAGGGGCTTCTGTTGACCACGTTCAAAAGGTAGAGTGGCCTGTACACAGGCTTCTCTAAGTCTTCGAGCCTGCATGTATACCACTGAGGCGAACTGTTGTAAAATGCTATCTGGAGGCACTGCAAAGAAAGACATCTAATATATTTAACATTGTCACAATAAAGGTACTCGGTACTTTCGGTATAAAAGAGCTCCGGATGCTACCAGCATCATCATGTCAGCCAACAAGAATGTTTAAGCACTAGTGTACCATCTTTCAAAACAACAGTTCTAGCAAACTAAGTAAATCATTATTTGGGAATATGTCATGCTCTATTGTGCTCTCACTGCAGAATGCCTACAAGAAGCATGAAACATCATGAAACATGAGCTTAGTGAGGTCAAAATGCATTTGATTTAGAAATGGCCATTCTTTTTTTTTTTTTAAAGTAACATATGAGGATAAGTAACCTAGTGAGGCACGTAGCAGGCAATAAAATAATCAAAATAGGAGCAACATAATATTTTAATGACTGTGCTATTTGGATATTTACCTCACAGACTATCTGACATCTAGTACAGCTTGTAGCAAAGAGAGGCCAAAAAATTTACAAAAGCTTTCAAGTTCTTTAGTGAATATTTGCCACGAAAACAACACCCAGCTGAATGACTTTCTGGCTCTCAACAAAACCAGCAGTTGTTTTCTTCACTCGGTTAAAGCAGCTTTTAATAATAACATGTAAGTTGAAATATGACTTATGAATATTCATCCAAGAGCCTTAGTGAACGTAACAGCTCAAATCTGATTACTCACCTTCAATCACCGCCACTTCAAAGGCGTAATCCAAGGGTCCTTCATGAAAGCACACATCGGCTGTACGAAGACCAAAATTTTATTACAAAGCACTTTCAACTGCACAACTACATGCAGCAAAAAGTAATAAATATATCAATGGCATAGCAGCTTGCCATGCAAGTTTATGATCTGCATGCCGATGTCAGTCTACTTGTTCAAGGCCAATAAATTATATTAAAACCATACCTTCAATCACTGCCTCCACACTGTTAGTATTGAAACAGCCTTCACCAGCACATATGTTGCCTGCAGTGAACAGAATTTGGTTAGTGACTATTCAATCATTCAACATATCGAAGTTTCTCTTCTTTTGAACTCCCCTTAAAAGTTCTTTTCAGTGACATACTTCAAAACAAAAGCCAGTCACTGAGTTTGCAGCTTCACACACTGCACAAAACTGATGCGCTACCTGCGTAAAAGACAGCAGCTACTAACTACCTTGTTGCTAGTAGCTGCTGTCTTTTTAGATATAAAGGGGGCTTATGACAAAGTCCTCCATGATGCTATTTGGACTTGACGACGTGGGAGTTGGTGGCCGGCTGTACATGTGGATTGTGAGCTATCTCAGTGGCCGGTCTGCTTACATGACTACGCCTGAAGGAGATACTACCCACTATCAGGTCGGTCGTGGATTTCCACAGGGAGAAGTCCTCAGCCCAACTTTATTTAACGTTGCGCTAATTGGCCTGGTGAGTGAACTGCCAACTAACATTCACATCAGTGCATATGCTGACGACATCTGCATCTGGGCTTCTGGCTCGACGCGCCCAAAACTACGTGCGAGATTGCAACGAGCTCTGTCATCGACATCGATATTACCTACGGCGTCAAGGTTTACTTTTAGCGGCAGAAAAGTGTGCAGCGATCGCATTTACGGGAAAATGTGTCAGCCGCTACCCGATTACTCTTCATGGAGTCGTAATACCGTATGTATCCAGCCATCGACTATTGGGGGTAATTATTCCCCACCGACTATCTTGGTCGAAACATATTACTATGGTGAAGAAAAGGCTAATTAATTTTTGCCATGTACTTCGTTTCATAGGTGGCATGAAATGGGGACCAACTGAGCGCTCCTGAATACGACTTTACGAGACTCTGTTTGTTGGCTACATCCGGTACAGTCTCCCAGTATGAGCATTTCCTGCTTGCGGACTTTAGAGAATGTGCAAGCGCAGGCACTGAAAATATGCCTTGGACTGCCCAGATGCACCTCTAACAAAGGCACAACTGAAGAGACTCACGCTCGCCCGATATCCATATACTTGTCACACGAACCACTTCGTGTTTACCAGCACTTACTAGACACCGTTTTCACCTACTCAGCAAGATTCTGGATGTGCGGCCGGACTGCAGTTTTACAAGTGCACTCCGCTGCCATCAGTGGCAAGTACCAACAGGATATCCCCGCCCAACCACAATGGACGATTGATAAACCTTTGGGGCACCTTCGTGTTCCCGGAGTACTAAAGAAATCAATGGGTCCACTTAGTGGGCTCAAACAACTTACTCTGGCGCACATCTGGTCAGAATATCCTAATTATATTCACGTATGCACCGATGGATCTGTGTCAGCACAGGCATCCGCTGCAACTGTGGTCATACCACCTCAGAAAACGACTCTACATTTCCTTTTGGGACATACTTCAACATCAAGCGCTGCTGAACTTGTAGCCATTCGGGAATCTATTCGCTACATATGTGGGGAACCACCTCAAAATGGTGCATATTCAGACTGAAAGACTGCATTATAAATTTTGGATAACTTCTTACGCCACACCGCCTACTAGTCCCTGGCACTAAACATTATGGAGCTCCTCACATCTGCCCAGCTGCAAGGTCACAAGATAATATTTCAATGGATCCCTGCCCACTGCGGGCTCCATGGGAATGAACAGGCCGATGTTGAAGCGAAAAGCGCACTCAGCAATGGACTCCAAACAGCTGTGCCTTTTTCAACAGCGGATACGAGATGCCTTCTTACGAGTTGCATGAAGAATGCTACAGCAGCTTACTGGGCCCAGCCAGAAGCCCGACACATTCGTCTAAAAAGGCTCGACTAAACATTGAAATTTTATGTTCCGCGTGATATTGATTCCGATAACTCGCGTATGTTTCTACAATGTTCCAGGTTGTGCTAGTAGCAGTTTGCGACGTTATCTAGATTATTCTGAGCAGCCTTTAAATTTAGCGTTGACAAGTGTGACGGGCATTCTTTGTTCGACGAGCACGTTTGTTGCTATCGCCGTCGTCGCCCGTGCTTCCCTGGAGGTCCCGCTGCCCGTTCGTGTGCCCCGGCTGCTTTCGTGGTGTGCTTCCAGTGCTTCCAATTCACCGTGCCGGAGCATACTCCGGCGGACGACCTTATCGACGCCATCGAGACAGTCGTCGGTGTCGGGGGCAGCAATTTTTCCAGCACCTCGGTGGGACCAAGTTCCTTGAAGCAGTCAGTTCGATGACTGAAGCCACGAATATGATTGCGGCGGGCAGTCTGTTCGTCGCAAGAAAGGAAGTACCGTTGGTGCAAATCACTGCACCAGTGGTTTTTGTGACCGTTTTCCCGTTGCCCCCGTGCTAGGTGGCGACGTCCTCGCCGCTGCGCTCAGTCCCTACGGAAAAGCCGTCACAGAGACGGTGTTCAAGGAGCTACGTTCAGAACGGATGCCGGTTGGTGAAGTTGGACATGCTGCGTGCGCCGCTCAACTTCCTCTTCGTCGCGGGTACGGGGCATGAAGCGGGTCTGCTCGCAGTGCGGAGAGGAGGGCCACGTCGGTGCTGCGTGTAGGGCGGTCAAGTGCGGACGCTGCTCCGCCTTCGGCCACGACATCGACGCTTGTAGAGCGGCGTGCAAGCGCTGCGGAGGCCAGCATACGACGTCCGACTGCGTGTTGCCCAGGTCACATGTTGCCGCGACAGCCGCGTCCCGGAAACCTGCAGGCTTCAACGGGAGTCTCGGGGCGAGCCAGAGCCTCCAGCCCAGCCCAGGTTACCTTGGCCTCCACCATCGAGGCAAAGGATGCCCTCGGTGTGCCCCCCGAGCCCCATGAAAGCGGAAACGAGGACACGGCGTCTACTGCCACCACGGCGGCTGGCGTTAACGGGGCCTCGAGTCTGTCTTCCGAAGACGAAGGGGGGTGGAAGCAGGCTCGAGCATTTTGGGAGTGGTATTAAAGCCATTTTGGAGCAGCTTTGGGGCAATGAAACGAGAGTTTTGGGTTTTGGAGCACGTTTCTAGGGTAACACGTTGTGTTATACTCTGACAAGACAAATGGCCAAAGCATGTAAAGATATATCTTATAACACAGGCTGACCTTAATAACAACTTCAAACAGACTAACAGAAAACCAAACGCTTGCTGGTGTTGTCGTGACGCTGGGGCTATGTCGACCCGGCCTTCACTTGGTAGCGTGCAGAGACTCGGGGTTGAAGAAGGGCTGAATCTTCGAGGTTGGTAAAATATATACAAGCAGGTTTAATGGCACTTTGAGAAAACTTATTTACAATATTTACACGAAAAAGAAGGGTACATCAGCAAAATGGCAAGCGTTAAGAGTTCATAGCGAGAAGCGACTGGATGAGCCGTTTACCCAGGGCTCAGAGCGACATTTCGTGCTCTGCAGCGTCCTTAAAACCCCCCTATGTCCAGCCCCTCTCTGAAGATGTTGACCAACCAAATCCAGGGCACGCCCCTCAGGTATCGGCATCCAATCGAACACATCACTGCACTGATGGTCTGAAGCACTGACTGGTCCGGCATTCATTCGTTGGGCGTGATCACTTGTTGGCGGGAAAAGCTTGGGAACGGCGAGGAGAGGAGGTACATTTCTATTCTTCAGCAAAGAAACCACAGGCTGGTTCTGACAAGGGGTTTTACTTCTCAGAAACCCGAGTGCACGTGGCGCCGCATAGGGCTCCCAACATTGTCCCTTTTCGACAATTGCAAATCTTTCCGGCATTCCCGGGAAATCACTTAATGGCCGTATGAGTCATGCTCTTCTCTTGTCCTGCACGTCAGCGGACATGTCACTCTGTCGTCTCCTTTGGATAGGAGGCATTCATCACTGGAGGATAGCACTTCTCGACTGGAAGGGTGAACAAAAGAAAGCACTTCCTGCTATTTCCCGCAGGGGGACGTTTCTTTGTGTTTTTCCAGACGTTCTCTTGACAGGGCCAATTTGGCATTTGCAGGTTGTCCACAAAGCAAAACATGCTTACAAAACAGGATTCCTGGAAACAGGCTCACTTAGAGCCAATGGACCATCACCACATATTCACAAAACTTTTCCATGCCCACAGGCGAACAATAGAGCGCGCAAATGCGGATGCTTGGTCGTAACAGCCTCCTCCCCCGCCAGAAGAGACTCGGAGGGCAGCAGCCGCAGCTGCTGCATGAAGAGACGACTTAATGGCCTGCACGTGAACGCTTGAAGCTCGCTGTTGCATGTCGCGTTGTCTTGATTGTTGTAGGCCAAATTGCTTGAGCTATCTGAAACTCAACCACATGTCGAAGCAAGCACTCGGCTCCCGTCTGAAGAGACCAGGTCAAAAGAAAACTGCCATTGTTGTTCGAGAAAAGCCCACTCTCAAGACGTTCAGGACCCACGTATGCCTCGAAAACCAAACGTGCTGCTTTACATAGTCATCTATATTCAAGCGCACGAAAAAAAAAAAAAAAACCTGATTATCAATTTGGATACATGGTGAGGAACATCTCGGACCGCTTAGAAAGAGCGGCTAAGCGCGTCCGCATTCCCATTTAACTTCCCCTTTTTGTATCTTATTTCAAAATTGTACTGCTGTAAAATCAAGCTCCACCTAAGAAGGCGACTGTTCTTCGATGTCGCAGTTTGCAGCCAAGCCAGGGGACAATGGTCCGTCTCTACGGTGAATTTGGCCCCTCCAAGATAGCACTGCAATTTTTGAATGGCCCATACAATGCAAGCGCATTCTTTCTCTGACGCGCAATAAGCCCTCTCTCTAGAACTCAGTTTTCTGCTCAAGTAGAGCACGGGGTGCTCATTACCGTCGTCATCTCTCTGGCAGAGAACAGCACCTAACCCTCGATCACTGGCATCACACTGGACCGTGAATTCTCGGCCATAGTCTGGAGCTCGCAATACCGGACGGCTAATCAGCACAGCCTTCAGGTTTACGAAGGAGGCTTCCTTTTGTTCGTCCCAGACTACATTTGTCGGTTCTGTCTTGCGGAGAGCGTCGGTCAGAGGGCTGGCCAAAGATGAATAGTTAGGGATGTAGTGATTGTAGTATCCCGTCAGACCCAGGAATGCTCGAATTTCCGTCTTCGTGCTCGGCCGCGGGTAGTCTGCTACCGCAGAAATCTTAATCTCGCTGGGTTTCCTGAAACCTTGACCTACATTGTGACCCAAGTAGTCCACGGTCGCCCTTGCCAGGCAACATTTCTCGGCCTTTACGGTTAGTCCAGCTTGACGCAAAAGGCTCAGTACAGCTCTTAGATGTACCATATGGTCCGCCCATGAGTCGGAAAAAACCGCAATGTCGTCTAAATAAGGCACCGCGAATGTTTCACACCCCTTTAAAACCCTATCCATGAGTCGGGAAAAACAAAATGGAGCATTTTTGAGCCCGAAACTCATCATTGTTGGCTGGTAGCTGCCCGTCGGAGTGACGAAAGCCGCGTATCTGCTGGCGCGTTCAGTGAGCGGTACTTGCCAGTATCCTCGAGTAAGGTCCAGCGTAGTCACATATGCCGCTCTACTGACCTGTTCTACTCTCTCCTCAATATTCGGAATAGGATACACTTGATCCCTGGTGAGAGAATTTAGCTTTCGGTAGTCTACCACAGGCCTAGGGTCTTTACCTGGAGCTTCTACTAAGATCATAGGCGAAGCATAATCGCTTTCCGAGGGTTTTATTACTCCCAATTCCAGCATGCGAGTTACTTCCCTATCCAGAATTTCTCTTTGCCTTGGAGAAAATCGGTAGCACCTTGATCGCACTGGCACGTCTGAAGTCAGCTCAATATCGTGCTCAGTCAAATCAGTTCTGCCTGGCCTGTCCACGAAGCAGGCCTCAAACTCTGTTATTATCTCGCCCAGATCGGACAGCTGGGATTTCTTTAGTTCTCCTCTCTGCTCCGTCTTTTTGAGAAGCTCCTGAGCGTTGCTTCCCTTTCCGCTGAGGCAAATCAAGTTGTCCCCCATCTCCTCGGGAAGGTTTAACGTTAGATTTACCACGGCTTCCCTCTGCACATAAGGCTTCATAAGATTGCAATGATAAATGCGCACTTCTTTACGCCTACCGGGAATTTTCACTGCGTAGTTAGTGTTAGAAAGCTTTGAAACGACTTCAGCCGGTCCTTCCCACTGTACTTCGAGCTTATTCTGCCTTGAACTTCTCAGCAACATCACCTGGTCCCCGATACAAAACGTCCTTTGACGGGCTGACTTATCATAGTACACCTTGGAACGAGCCTGGGCTGACTTCATGCTGGCCTCAACGAGTTCCTTAGTGTTATGTAAGCGATTCAAGAGGTTCAGAATAAATTCTACTACTGTTGGGTCTTCTCCGCGCCCCTCCCAGGCTTCGCGCACCATTCGCAAAGGTGAGCGCAGTGACCTTCCGTACACCAACTCGGCTGGGCTAAATCCAGTGGATTCGTGCGGCACTGACCGCAAAGCGAAAAGCGCTGCAGGCAGGCAGGTATCCCATTCGCGCTTGTTTTCATAGCACAGTCCCCTCAGGACTCGTTTGAGAACAGAGTGCCATCTTTCTACGCTGTTGCTCTGCGGATGATGGATCGAGCTATGCACTACCTTAATGCCGCATCGCTCGAGAAATGAGGTGGTGAGGACACTCGTGAAAACGCTACCCTGATCACTTTGGACCTCGGAAGGGAATCCAACTCGTGCAAACACTGACAGCAGCGAATCCACTACACTCTCGGACGTCACCTCGCGCAGCGGAACAGCCTCTGGAAACTTTGTGGCTGGGCATAACATAGTGAGGATATAACGGTACCCTGACTCTGTCACAGGAAGTGGCCCAACTACATCTATTACTAACCGGTGAAACGGCTCGGTAATGATTGGTACTAACACCATCGGAGCTTTCCACTTATCTTGCGCCTTTCCAACCCGCTGGCACGTGTCGCATGACCGTACAAAATTTTCCGTGTCCTTAAAACATCCAGGCCAATAGTATTCTTGCAACAGCCTCTGCTTGGTTTTCTTTATTCCAAGGTGACATGACCACGAGCTGCCATGGGAAAGTCGCAGTAAGTCTCCGCGGTACTTTTGGGGAACGACTAATTGGTCCCGCTCTACTCCGCGCTTATCCTTGAATAAGCGATACAGCACTCCCTTTCTCATCTCGAAAGAAATATTGTTTGCTGTCTTAGTGGCGCGGTGGCGCTCCCTTATCTCCTGTATCTTGGGATCATTGGCTTGCTCTATAGCTAAGTCCTCTCGGGTTCCACTTAAAAGTCTCGTGAGATTACTAGACACTGGCGGCAAGAGGTTACTCTCAAGAACGTCCTCATTCCGCGTCTCATCAAGCTCACTTTCAAGTTGACATATCTGAGATGCCTCGCTCCCAAAGTTTTCTGACCTGCTATCTTCCGCATTTACCACTGTTTTAACTGCCGTTTCCTCCGCTGTGGATTTTTCTGGAATGAGCAGTGTAGCTAGTTCTCGCGCCTTTGAACGTGTTAAGGCTTGCACAACTCTGTCTCCGAAAAGGATGCCCCTCTTTCGCAGTAGCATGTCCGATTTGTTG
The DNA here is from genome assembly GCF_055883805.1 of Amblyomma maculatum. Lineage (NCBI taxonomy): Eukaryota > Metazoa > Arthropoda > Arachnida > Ixodida > Ixodidae > Amblyomma > Amblyomma maculatum. Next base: position 33,801,733 of record NC_139351.1, on the reverse strand, counting down.
GAGAACAAATACGGATAGCACTTAGGAAGCTTTCCTGAAACGGCAGCCTCGGTTGTTAATTCGCCGAAAGGGCCCTCGATGACCACGTTCGCGATCGGCAAGCACACACTCTGTTCCTCAACTACCTGTCGGATCCATGCACACTGTCCTGTATAGTCGGAAGGCGATACATACGCCGGATGGACAACATCCATCGTTGCGGCCGAATCGCGCAGTACCTTGCAAGGCTTCCCGTTGACTACTAGGTCATGCAGGTAGGGTTCTAAAAGCTGCATATTTTCATCGCAGTCCCTGACATACGAGAAAGCAATCTTTTCTTTCCGGCAGTTGACGGCAATGTGACCCTGCTCATTACACCTAAAGCATGTGAGCGGCTTCCTAGCCTCAAGCTTATTCTTTGTGTTCTGCACGTTGGTCACTTCCCCACTTTTCTCACTGCCGTCCTTTCTAGGGAATTTGCCTGAAGAAACCTTCATTTCTTCGTTTCCAACTCTAGCAAAGTGCCTTTCCTGACGGTTTTTCACACTGAACTTGGGGTTGCGGGGCCTATCCACTGCTGGGTTGCTGAATTGTCGGCGCGAAGCATACTCCTCAATAAGTTCGGCAGCTTCAGTTGCCGACTTAATTTCGCCTCGGTCCTGTAACCAATTTCTTTCTTTTTCTGGGAGGCAGTTATAAAACTGCTCCAAAAGAATTCGCTCGACTACAGCGTCCCTATCACTGTAGGAATCTGTGCTCTTTAGCCACTCGCCCAAATTTACTCTTAAATTGTACAGGAATTCAGGGTAACTCTCGTCCCTGGACTTAGTAGCTTTCCGAAAACGTTGTCTGAACGCCTCGGCGCTAAGCCTATACTTTCTCAGAAGGCAAGCTTTGACCTTCTCGTAGTTGTCCGCGTCCTCCTTGCTTAGCCGCGCGACAACCTCCGCTGCCTCGCAGGGCAGAACCGTCAATAATCTCTGAGACCAAGTGTCTCGCTGGAAGGACAGTTTTTCGCAGGTTCGCTCAAAGTTAGCCAGATACAGACCGATATCCCCTGATATCACATATGGCTGCATGTACTTTGACATCTTGAAATCTGCCTCCTTGTTGAGACGAGGTACCGCTAGCTGGGGACAATCGCCCGACCTCTTGCTCAACTCTAGTTCTAATTTCCGGAGCTCAATGTCTAGCTTCTTTTCCTCTCTTTCCCTCTCACGTTCGCGCTCCTTTTCCTCTTTTTCCCGCTCCTTTTCCTCTTTTTCCCGCTCTTTCTGCTGTCTGAGCTGCTCCTTTTTTTGGGCGATGAGGTTCCATGCTTCACTGAGCTCCTCATCATCGGTTCCCAAATCTGTGATTGCCTTTATAATCAAAGGTTTTCGTGCCAAACCACTTGTATCAATTTCCAATTCCTCACACAATTGCAACAGTTCCGGTTTCTGCAGCTTTTGTAGGTCCATGATCGCTCCGAGTGTCGGCTACTTCCAAAACAACAGTGCAAACTACCAAACCTAAAGGCGTTTCAACACTTTTTACCAGTTCTAAAATCTAACCCTGTTCTAGAACCTGGTCCACATCAGAAGAAAAGCCAAGCACTCACCCACACATGCGATCGATGTTCCGAGCTGCCCTCTTGTTGGCCGATTGTTGCGCCTGCTTGTTACTTGAGATGCCACCTCCGATCACCAGATGTTGTGGCTTGTAGCTTCAGATCCACCTCCAATCACCAGATGTTGTGGCTTGTAGATTCAGATCCCAACGCTGGTCACCAGTCGTTGTGCTTGTAGATTCAGATCCCACCGCTGATCACCAGTTGTCGTGACGCTGGGGCTATGTCGACCCGGCCTTCACTTGGTAGCGTGCAGAGACTCGGGGTTGAAGAAGGGCTGAATCTTCGAGGTTGGTAAAATATATACAAGCAGGTTTAATGGCACTTTGAGAAAACTTATTTACAATATTTACACGAAAAAGAAGGGTACATCAGCAAAATGGCAAGCGTTAAGAGTTCATAGCGAGAAGCGACTGGATGAGCCGTTTACCCAGGGCTCAGAGCGACATTTCGTGCTCTGCAGCGTCCTTAAAACCCCCCTATGTCCAGCCCCTCTCTGAAGATGTTGACCAACCAAATCCAGGGCACGCCCCTCAGGTATCGGCATCCAATCGAACACATCACTGCACTGATGGTCTGAAGCACTGACTGGTCCGGCATTCATTCGTTGGGCGTGATCACTTGTTGGCGGGAAAAGCTTGGGAACGGCGAGGAGAGGAGGTACATTTCTATTCTTCAGCAAAGAAACCACAGGCTGGTTCTGACAAGGGGTTTTACTTCTCAGAAACCCGAGTGCACGTGGCGCCGCATAGGGCTCCCAACATTGTCCCTTTTCGACAATTGCAAATCTTTCCGGCATTCCCGGGAAATCACTTAATGGCCGTATGAGTCATGCTCTTCTCTTGTCCTGCACGTCAGCGGACATGTCACTCTGTCGTCTCCTTTGGATAGGAGGCATTCATCACTGGAGGATAGCACTTCTCGACTGGAAGGGTGAACAAAAGAAAGCACTTCCTGCTATTTCCCGCAGGGGGACGTTTCTTTGTGTTTTTCCAGACGTTCTCTTGACAGGGCCAATTTGGCATTTGCAGGTTGTCCACAAAGCAAAACATGCTTACAAAACAGGATTCCTGGAAACAGGCTCACTTAGAGCCAATGGACCATCACCACATATTCACAAAACTTTTCCATGCCCACAGGCGAACAATAGAGCGCGCAAATGCGGATGCTTGGTCGTAACAGTGTGCACTTCATATATGAACGCCAGTCTGACCTAATGCGTTTACCTATTATGGTTTGACAGATTCAAATGTCGAGTCTACCACGTAGAATCTAGCAGCGCTACTAATTTGGAGTTCAGATTACTGGGCACGACATTTCCGCCCCCTATATTGTAACGGGTATTGAGCCAAACGTTCAGGCAGCGCCCTGAGCCTAGAAGACTGCCGAAGTCCGAGAGCGGTCCGAGCAGCGGTCTGAGCGCGGTTCCAGGCAACCAACTTCGTCGTCTACGCCAACTAGCAACCACTTCATCGTCTACGTCAACTAGCCACTGATTGTCTCCGCTTCGTCGTTTACTATAGTTTGTATCACTGCCCCCTCCTCTGTAGCATCGACTCGATGCGACGAGGTGCTACTAGAAAGAAGTCAGCGAAAGGGTGCACTAAAATGTCACAAGGACCCAGCGGCGTTGACGAAAAGTTCAGTCATGTACGATCATGATAGGGCTTCAGCCGAACCACGTGCACGACTTCAGGACGCTGTGGCCTTCGGGATGGAGCTGAAGCTATGGGAACAACGGCGTAGGTGACTTCACTGATACGGCGAACAATCTCGTAAGGGCCGAAGTATCGGCGCAGTAATTTTTCAGATAGGCCGCGATGACGAACAGGTGTCCAAACCCAGACGAGGTCGCCCGGTTCGTAAGTGACGATTCTTCGGCTGAGGTTATACCGAGCAGCGTCATTCGCCTGTTGTCGGTGGATTCTGAGGCGTGCTAGTTGCCGCGCTTCCTCAGCACGCTGAACAAAGATGTCGGCGTCAAGTTCGGCGTCAGAGCCGCAAGAAGGACTAACTGGCATCATGGCATCCAACGGCGTGCTCACTTGGCGACCGAAGACAAGTTGGAACGGGGTCAGTCGCGTCGTCTCTTGAGTGGCGGTATTGTACGCGAAAGTTATGTAGGGTAAAATCGCATCCCAGGTGCGATGTTCTGCGTCCACATACATAGAAATCATGTCGGTGAGGGTGCGATTGAGGCGCTCCACCAGCGTTGGTCTGAGGGTGATACGCCGTCGCACGTCGGTGGCTAGTGTGAGTCAGAGTCATGACCATCCGGATTAGGCGAGCCGTAAAAGCTGTTGCACTGTCAGTGATTACCACGGCGGGGGCGCATTGACGTAGGACAATGTTATGAACGAAAAATTGAGCAACTTCGGCTGCAGTACATTTAACAAGGGACTCGGTCTCTGCGTACCGTGTTAGGTAGTCTGTCGCGACGACTACCCAACAACGGTTGCCAGACGAGGACTTCGGAAAAGGACCGAGAAGATCCATGCCCACTTGATGGAAAGGGGTCTTCGGCGGAGCAATAGGCTGAAGAAATCCAGCGGGTTTCAATGGTGGAGACTTGCGACGTTGGCAGTCACGACATGATCGTACATAAGCCCGCACCGATGGGAGTAACCTGGGCCAATAATACTTTTGACGAATTCGTGCAAGTGTACGGCTCACCCCCAGGTGGCCGGCGGTGGGTTCATCATGACAGGCACTCAATATATCTCGGCGCAACTCGGAGGGCACAACAAGGAGAAACGTCTCTTCACTGTTAGCGAAATTTCGCTTGTAGAGCACGTTACCACGCAGAGTGAACGTTTGAAGCCCACGATGAAAAACACGGGTAATACGGGCGTCGACGCCCTGCAGATAGTCGACGAGTGACGCTAACTCTGGGTCCATTCTCTGCAGCTGCGCCATTTGGGTTGTACTAATAGCCCCCAGAAAGGAAAATCATCGGCCGTTTCTTCTGGACATATGGCGATGGGCGAGGGCAACAGACAGTCAGCATCCTGATGCTTCCGTCCTGATTTGTATACGACTGTTACGTCATACTCTTGTAATCTAAGGCTCCATCTAGCCAATCGTCCTGAGGGGTCTCTGAGGCCCTCGAGCAAGCATAATGAATGGTGGTCGCTTATAACGCGGAAAGGTCGGCCATAGAGGTATGGTCGGAACTTGGTTAGGGCCCATATTACCGCCAGACATTCTTTCTCAGTTGTTGAATAGTTGGTTTCGGAGCGGGTAAGTGTTCGGCTCGCGTAAGCGATGACCCGTTCTGCACCGTCTTGCCACTGAATTAGTACTGCACCAACCCCAACGGTGCTGGCATCAGTGTGAACGTCAGTTGCAGCGTTTTCGTCAAAATGGCCTAGTATCGGAGGATTCTGTAGGCGGCTGCGAAGCTCAAGGAAAGCGGCCTCTTGTTCACTTCCCCACAGGAACGGCGTGTCATCTCGAGTCAGTGTGGTTAGCGGTTCTGCGATGTGCGAAAAATCTCGTACAAAGCGTATGTAATAGGAGCACAGAACCGTCGAACCGCTTTCTTGTCAGTAGGGTGCGGAAAACCAGAAACGGCAGCTGTCTTTTCAGGGTCCGGGCGAACGCCTTTGGCGCTTACCACGTGACCAAGGAAGCGAAGTTCCTCAAAGCCGAAGTGACATTTCTCCGGTTTGATTGTCAGATTGGCGTCTCGGAGAGCTTTTAACACAAGGCGTAACCTTTCTAGGTGTTAGTCGAAGGTGGTCGAAAATATGACGACATCGTCCAAGTAAAGCAAACACGACTGCCACTTCAAACCGGACAGAACGGTGTCCATCATGCGTTGGAACGTGGCCTGTGCAGAACATAGGCCGAACGGTAGCACCTTGAACTCATACAAGCCATCGGGTGTTACGAAAGCCGTCTTCTCCCGGTCTCTCATTCACTTCTATTTGCCAGTACCCAATTTTAGGTCTTGCGACGAGAAGTATCGTGCATGTCGCAGTCGATCGAGTGCGTCGTCTATGCGCGGAAGTGGGTAAACGTCCTTTTTAGTGACGAGATTAAGTTTTCTGTAATCGACACAGAACCACAGAGTATTCTGACGAGAACAACCGGCGAAGCCCACGGGCTTGTAGACGGCTGAATGACATCGTCGGAAAGCATTTCGGTGACCTGTCTCTGAATCGCTGCTCGTTCCGTTGGAGAAACGCGGTATGGGCGTTGGCATACGGGGCGCGTGATCTCGTCTGTTATTATACGGTGCTGGCGACCGGCGTTCGGCCCACTTTGAAGACGTTGCGAAGCAGTCTGCAAAATCTGCCAAGACAGCCGAAAGCAGATCCTTCTGAGCCGGTGATAACTCGGTGTTTATTTTGACCGGTGGCAGAACATGGCGAGGTTGAAGGGCTTCTTCCACGGTGCACAAATGTGGACACTCCGCGACGTCTTGGAGGAAGGAGATCACCGTGCCATTGACGAGGTGCTGAAATTCGTTCGAAAAGTTGGTGAGCAGAACGGTAGTGCAGCCATCCCGTAGGTGAACGAGACCTCGGGCAACAATGAGACCCTTCTCCAGCAGCAGCGGAATATGACCCTCCGCCATGCCCTCAAAGTCATGAAATAGGTCATTCTGCACGCGCATTACGACACTGCACCGTGGTGGCACCATGACATCACCCTCCACAATACGCAGAGCATGGCTACAGGGATCGTGGGTGTCGAGGCCTGCCACTGCCCATTTAGTCGAGAATGTGACTCGTGCCTCGTGTAGGTCGATCATAGCACCGTTTGCCTGCAGAAAGTCGAGCCCCAGAATCAAATCTCTCGAACATTCGCGCAAGACAACGAATTCCCCGACGTAGACGAAACCGCGGATGCCAATTCGGGCTGTGCACCTTCCGGCCGGGCTGTGCACATGTATTTATTTATCCAGAAATACACCTCAAAGCCCCTGACATGGGGTATTACATGATCCTTTTTGATCCTATGCCTGGGCTGATAAATTCCTGAGCACTGGTTATGTTGTCTGCCAAAAAGGCCCCTTTCGACCACAATAACGCGCTTTCGCGCTTTTTGCCTACTATAGGATCGTAGATGACTGCAGCGCCACCTAGATAGCCTTGGTTGTTTGTGAACATGGAGGCGGTCTCACAGAGGTGGAAGCAGGCTCGAGCATTTTGGAGCAGCTTTGGGTACAGATAGATGGCATTGAAGGCTATCAGCTTTGCTTCACTGCCTCCTGCAAATATTTCATCATTCTTCGCTTGAACAATAATCGGGCTGATTTTTTTTTGCTGTGCGAAAAGCCATATGCCTTTCCAACACTCTCGAGAAGCTTCCTAGTGACTGACAGCTTTGACGTACCAACTCATCACGCTTCAAGTATGATTTTACCTGAAGTAGGCCTGACCTGCTTGTCATGGACAAAGAGGCTCGATGTTGAAGTACTGGCTTGTTTTCATAGTAAAAGCATTACAAAGACGTGTATTTTTTGCAGCCGGACAAGTTTTCCAACGGCTCGCGGCAGTTTACACCATTACCCTCGCGCGCGTGTTTGCGCGCGGAGGTGATCTCGGAGGCCATGAATGGAGGCTCCGCGTTACCCCAGAGAGAGTGGCCGCTTGCTTCAAAATTCTCGCCCGTGATCTGCTTCATAGCGAGACTTAGTACAATCCCAATTGTAAGCAAGTGTGTCGGGCGTCATTCCATTTCGTGCGTTTTATTTTTTAAATAGCAATCGATCTTGTTTTTTTTTCATTTTTTTTAAAATAAGAAGGTAAGATCGTTTTGTGAGAGACTATGTACGCGAGAGGCCGCGAAGCAGTGCTTCAGGTTTCGAGGGAGCGAATTTGGCTCGGGCTCTGGGCCGGCCCACCCTGAAATTTTTTAGAAGGGAGCACATGGTATCCGTACGAAAGAAATATTATTGCCAAGAGGGAATTTTGGAAAATATAAGCCGCGAATATTGTTTTCTATTGTGAAGACCTTTTGTACCACGCTTATCGACCCCCCACTCTGTGGCATATTCTAATTCTCGCTACTTCTTTCATGATCAGCGATTCTCATCCGCTTGCGTTTCAATACGTCACACATGGCTGCATTCAGGCCGAGAGCGTGAGGTCCAGCAGCCGCGGCCGGGTGATTGGTGGAAAAGTGGGCTTTGTTTTACAAGGGCAAGCAGCGTCCACCGCATCATACATGGTCATCCAAAGCTTAAGTGTTCACTGTTTTTTTTTTTGTTTTTGTTTTTTGCACCGATTCCGAATATCATTTCATTTCTTACATGAGGGGATAAATCACATTCTATTTTCCCAGATTATTGAAACTGGAGATAATATAATAACAGTATATGTGTAGATCTGTGCTCCGTTATTTCAGATGGATACTGCGAAAATAAGTACACTAATATACCAGGTATATATCAGAAGAAATAAGGTGCCGTTTACAAATCCTTGCAAATGATATATCACGAAAGCATTGAGCAGATGTGAGGTCATACCGATATAAGCATACTGTACGTATCGATATGCTTCCAATATTGAGATCTACAAAGTAGGAACAAGTGGGCCATTACAGAAAAAGCGATTATATTCAACACTTGAATATGGTCGGCTTTGGACTATGTATCAGACGTAAAAGGTATCCGCGATATTAGAGAGTTTTAGTACTGCGTACGTAGGCGGCCTGCGTGCTGCTTACTGCGTATGCGTCATACGCAGCGCGATTCTTGCGTACTACGTACACGTTGCTTGCATACGCAGAAATCCCTACATCTGCGTGCGTTCTCTGATACGTCTGCGGGTTGCTCTCGTGTGTGAGGAAGCTTGACAGACACGTTTGGCTATATAGCCGCGCATGATAAGCAGCAAACACGCACCACGTTTTTTCTTTTCTTTTTATTGCAGACGATTTGGCGTTTCCCGAGAAGTAAAAACTTCTAATTTATTTGTTGCTCCGCGGTAGAGGGCGCGCATTGCAAATTGTGCCTTATGCGACGCACAATTTGTTTTCTATGAATGCACTGCGCGAACGCTCCAACTTCTAGCTGGTCTTTATGTCTTTACGGGGCACCTATGATGTTTCTTTGTTTTGTTTTTTTTTTTTTTTTTTTGCTATCCTTGCTCTCGCCCGGCTCGAACTTGAAATTGTGGAATACGTCGAGCGCCTCGTCACCCGCGATGCTCAGCAGTAGTGCGGCTTTCGAGGCCTCACTTTTAGGCTGTTCCTTCACCTCCGATGCTTGCAGGAAGAGCTCAAACTTTTGCTTGAAACGTTTCCACGATGCCGAGACGTTCCCTGCTAGACGCAGGGCCTCCGGTGTCTGCAGCCGTTCCATGCTTCGTGCTCCACCGCTGCCAAGCTAGAGCGTCGTAGCCGCTTCTGACACCATGTATCCGTGCGGCGAAGGACGGAGACAACTGCAAGATAGCCAGAACAATATCAAAGCAGGTTTATTAGGAAGTGTTGCTTTTATAGCCGACCAAGTGATTACGGGCCGACCGCGACGCGCATGTTAGGAACACGCGCATTGTCATGCACGCGCCTGATACACCCCGGACAAGTCGGAGCTCCTCGTCCTGCGCGGGAAAGGGGATACTGCACCGCTGAAAACCTCGGTCCATGATACATGTATTCCCGAGTGGAGACAATGCGGGTTTTGGGGATGCTTATTAACAACAAGGGTGTGAACACAGCAGCGATCACCAAACTCCGAACGGTGTGCGAACAGATCATCCGTATGCAAGAAAAAGATGCCCTTCGGCTAATACAAGCCTTTATCATCTGCAGGATATTGCACGTCACGTGGCCCTGCACCTTCGTATGAGGAAAACCGATCTAAACCACCTGGACGTTATCATTCGAACTGCTTATAAGAAGGCGCTCGGGTTACCCATGAAAGCATCTACGCAGCGTCTGCTACAACGGGGGGTGCACAATAAGGCTGATGAACTGATTAGCGCCCATCTTACAAGCCAGGTAATGCGACTGGCCACAACCAAGACTGGTCGCAGGGTCTTTATACCTCAAGAGTGGAAGAACAAATTCCTTACGCTTCCGCTCCCCAAAAACATGCACCCGGAGCATCATCATGCTAGACGAGTGGCGAGAAGAAAAAAGAACGAATCTTATTCAAGAGAAGGAGGAGCCTTCTTTGTGGACGCTGCGGGTCCTGTAGCGGGGATACGCAGGCTATGGAGGAAGTGGCGATGGCCCTAGCCGCAACGCACTCCGCATCGGAATACATAGTTACAGATTCGCAGGCAGCTTATAGAAACTGTATGCGTGGCAGAATCACGCCGCTAGCCAGCAAAATTCTGAGTCAATGTAGGACATCAGCTGCACAGAAGGAGCTAATCTGGGTACCAAGTCACCAGGGAGTTGAAGGAAACGAGCACGCACACGCTTCGACCCGAGCTTTTCTTCTCCGGAATCCTTCTACGTCCTCCCTTGCAGATTTAGGCTCCCCCTCTCCGTTAACAACATATTCAGAGATATTACAGCATTTGCGCCTTGAAAGGCAGACATTCCGCTAAGGGTCTTATAGTAAATCAGAAGAGTGTCACCTTCGAAGGTTACAAACTATGTGATTTAATAATCCAGCAACCCTTCACGCCATTCAGCCCGAATCCTTCTCGGCGCAGTGCAAATTTTGCGGCCAGAAGACAAACGTATATCATATGGTATGGGCCTGTCAACAAAATACCAGTATTGACATAATAAATCGTTCAGCCAGGCGGCGCTGTCCAGCTAGTACCTCGAGAAACAACGAGCACAAGCAGCGGCTTTTACCAACGGTGTCGGACTATAAGACCCGACCAGCCTTCCCTTCATCTAAGCCAATGTCAATAAATGTTTTTAATCATCATCATCCCCCTGCACTCCTTAAACTGCGAAAAATTCAGTCTAAAAGAACAATACTCTAACAACCTCGGCTGTCGGTGAAACAATTCAGCATTCCAGAGCAGTGACATGAATCTTGTAATTACAAAAAGCTATCAAAATGACAATACTTCGTGAATTATCGTAGAACTGCTCCATAATGCCCACCTTGTTACAGTCAGGATCAGCTGATTTACATTTTTTTTGACTGATGCTGCTGACAAATCGTCCGTTTGTTCCACAAATGTCTACAACCAGGGGTGTTTTTGTCCATATCAGAGTGCAGCCACAAGCACATATTTTTATCAGATGTGGGCTGTAAGCTCTTTCACAGTAACCTCGACTGGCCACGCAGACAATTTTGAATATATTAAAACCTGACTACTATCTGTAATAATAGTAGGAGGGACGCTATTCAAGAAAACGAATCCCTCCGAACGTCGCTGAGTTTAGAGATGTGGCGAAACAATTCTGAGTTCAGTTTACCGAGAACCAAAGTAATACTACGTCCTCCAACCTTAATTCAACATAAGCCGGCCTTATTTTTCCCTTATTCTACGTTTGTAGTAGCGCCAATTCCCAAGTATATGCATCCTGTAGTTTATCAGGGTAGGCGTAGGGCCAGGACGGAAGTCTTAGACGGTGTTGCGATGTATTCTAACGAGAGATGCGGTGGTGACGGTTGTAGATTTTCAGCTAAAGGAGAAAATCCGCGCCTCGCTACGCAACTGCACCGTGCCTGGCGCCGAGGAGGCCGCTATTACTCTAGCGGTCGCTGAGGGCCATAGGTCTGGGCGTTCGCTGGTAGTAATGACCGATTCGCAAGCCGCTTCCCGAGGATTCACCAACGGCACGATTGGCAAAAAGGCGGCCGCCGTCTTGAATGCCGGCGGGATAAGCGACACAAAACAATTCGTACTTTAGGCTCCGGCGCACGGCGACATTGCCGGGAACATCCAGGCCGATCTCATAGCTCGAGGTTATGTAAACCGATGGAGGTCAGAAATCGAAGAGACCGGGGCAGTGACTCGTACCTACGCAGACATTTTGGTGCACTACCGGGGGACCAGAAGACGTAATCCTCCGCCCCACAAGTTGTTAAACAGGGAGCAGTCAGTGTCTTGGCGGCAGCTACAAACAATTATTTCTTACCCTTGCCTGTCTTTATACAGAAAGATACATCCGACCATTTACAGAGACACGTGTCCCTGGTGTGGACAGAAACCGACAATTTATCATATCACATGTGCCTGCCAGAAAATAGATGCAGTGCCGATAATTCACAACGCCACGCCAGCACAGTGGGAGGCTGCGCTGTCCAGTTCGGAGTCGAAAGACCGGCTTTTGCTGATTGAACGGGCCAGCAGGGCAGCAAAGGCCGCGGGAGTCCTGGACTGAGGACCCAACCACGGGAGCTCTAGATTATTTTGCTTTTTTGCATTGTATAAAGTTATCTCTCTCTTTCCCTTAATCAATGATTATAAAATGCTTTCAAAATAACACAAAACATGACATGTCGTGCTGCGCAGGACTGTAATTTAATGCAGTCTATTATTGTTCTAACCTAATATATTCTAATCCACTCTTTAACCTGCGCTAATCAATGTTATTTGGAGGGAAACTCGCCCTTCTTAATTCATCTTTAATCAAACTAAGTAAAACTCAACCCACCCTCAATTCTCTGGCCGCGCTTTCGTCACAGCGTTCTGACACTCATTCCACAATGTAATAAAATCCTCGTGTAAACCATTTGGTTCATGTCTAGTCGTAACCTCCGTCGACAATTCTTTTGCACGCAAATCTACTTCGCCCGGTGGCCTCGATTGCTGACGCCACGACGGGAGCACTCGTTTGTCAATGTGGTTTTGCCTGACCCCCCCCCCCCCCCTCTTAAAAGGAAGGGAGGAAGGTGAAAGCGAAAGCAGAAAGAGCAGTGCAACTACGGTAGAAATTGCTGCCACGGCGAAATCGCTGCAACGCGGCGCTGCATCCATGATGCAGACTTGCAGGGGCCAGCCAGAATCGTGTCTTCCCAAGGAAGGATACCTTTCTGAGATAAAGACTTTGAGCAGGAGGATCGTCATATAGGCTGCGATATAGAAGGCATCGACGTCACATGGCAGCTATGAAGGCAGAAATCAAGCCGGACGTTCTGGCTCAGCAATAAATATACGAAGAAAACCATTTGAGGCGAACAAATTGGTCGAGTTTAAATGCATGTTAAAGATGACAAATGGTACAGGTGAGGCGAAGGTGAACATGTGCCAACGTCCATAGAAAATACATGGTAACTTTCAGAAGCTCTAGCGTGTCCAAATGCTGTTAAATTTTCATGGGGTTTGTGGCAGCGTTTTCGTCTTTAGAGAATAGAGGAAATGTTGCGGGCAGATTTTATTTTTAAGGCTTCATTTTATTTCAAATCAGAGACAAATATTCCTAAAAATTGCGCTTTTAGATATGTCGGTCTTCCTTGTCATCTCATAAAAAAACTAGGCTAAACATCAAAATTTCCTCCGCAACATTTCCTCCCTTTTTCTTTCCTGATTGTTAATCTGCAATTTTTATCCATATCGAACCTATTGTTAGCGTTTTACAGGTTCTGAAAGTTGTGAATGTATTTTCTGCGGGAATTGAAGTTCGCGCCAAATTTAACTATTTGCGTCGTGGCTCCATCTGGTGTCAAACTGTTTAGACAATACTACACTCTACCACCAACCTCTTGCTTGTCAGTGTTAGTGCGCGCATGTTTTTCTCGAAATTTTGACCAACTTGACTTCTTTCTGTCCTTTTTCTTGCTTGGGCTGTGAAGTGAGATGCCAGGCGCAGTCAAGAAGAGCCCCTCCCCCGTTGCCCGAGGATATAACATTTTTCGCACCAAAGCATAAGTGACTCACAGGGCCATTTATGTGGGAGAACAGCATTGTTCCCACCCCAACAAAGGTGTGCAGTGGTTCAGGCGACCTATAGTAGGATACAAGTGAAGGCAGGAGCAAACATCCTTGGCACCTATCCATTGTGCATGTAGAAGAGGCGCGACAGGAAAGCAAAGGAGATGAACCTTTGTTGGCTTTTGTGCCCATGATGTGGGAAGTGGGCTCTTGAGCTCTAATCACCTCGCACCCTTTCTCCAACCTCCCCCTTCACACCTCCGCATGAAAAGCGAACATCCACTCCCACAGCAAGGGGACAGAATCCTGTATCTTTCCTTTTCCTGCCTAGCCTCTGCTGCATTGCCCACGGATCGGTTGGTAGGCGGTAGCGCCAGCTGAAAAATCAATCCAGCGAGCCCTATGGTACCTATGGCTTCAATCAGGTTGGAAAGGTCTATATACACGCTGACATCTCCCCAAGGCAATGGGTGAAATAACCATTTCGTTCCTTTTCTTGTCTAGCCTCTGCTGTACTGTAGCTCCGACCTCATGAGAACTGTTCGAAGCGGTCCGTCGTGTAAATAACATGACCTCAAAGGCGAGTAGCCTGGCAGGCAAAATCATTTAGTTCCACTTCTGAACCGGTTTCGCTAAGTCAAGCGTTCGACCACTGCCTTTATTCTCCCATTTAGAGTCGGCTCGGTATGCGCCGGAGCTAGCAGGACCTCCTGCACCCCGCTGCAAAATACACAGCGACAAAAAAAAAATGCAACTCGAAGTAGGGCGCCTACTAAGCCTTCCTTGGAAATCATATGAGGTAAGGAATTTCAGCTTGCAAACCAGTCGGAATTGGTTGGAAGATTTCTTTTTAGGGTTGCTGCCCCGTTTTTGCGTACAAAAGATCATACGCGGGTGGCGTGGCCACCACCCCTCTTTCCTTCTGTTTAGATTGCATTTTTTTTATTTGAACAAAATAAACCAGTAGCAAGAAACCTGTTCCAATACATGATCGTGACAGTGACAAAAGGAAAGGGGAAAGATGCTCTGTAGTCAGGAAGGGTGTCCTAGACGATTTCTCGGCTGTCTTCATTTTTAGTTTTTGCATTCAAAGGTCGCTTGAGTGAGCGAGTCATCTGCCTCGTTGCCTTCTGGTATTCAAGTCACTTGATACTAATTCATTGTTCACTAGACTGAAATCACAAGTCGGGCGCAGCGTTGCGCGAAAAGATGTCATAAGATTACGATCAAGGATTGAACGAAACACACATGTCTTGTTGGTACGAAGGAGCGGAAGATATATGTGTTCGGCGACGTGAACGCTGGCAGGCAACTAGGCAAAGTAAACGGTCATACACTCGCGGACACCTCTCTGTGGCTATGTAACCGAGGCAATGCTGGAAAGGGAAGCAGACAAGATTTTGTGCACTAGGAGTTCCTTTCTTTCCTTTTATCTGGGGGCTGAATACTAGGGTCCCCAACACAATGGATTGTTTTCCAGTAACCAAAGGCTAATATGGGGGAAGGTTCCCTTCACGCGTTTTCAACTCTGTCAAAAGATGATTCACACCTTTCTCTCTCCCTAGTCGAAACCAGCCCTGTTTAGTACTGCCTGCAAAGAATCCTCACCCTACCACTGTAAAGACCGGTTTCTTTTACGAGTTAACCTCCCTGCCTTTCCTCCTCATCTTCCTTCTCTTCCTTCACACAAAAGATGGAAGGGGGCATAGGCGACCCAAACTGGAAAACGCTACAATGGTGCGCTACTGGAGAAAAGGACCATTCTCTGGCCCCCACTCCGGTCCCCCAGGTTTGGCCGCATATCAACTGAAAGTTCTCGGCTCTACTTTTTGTACGCGGAAGAAGTAACACTTTCGTGTCACGGTGTAATTTACACACCTGGACGGGGAATAGAACTTTCCTCCCTTTTGTGGTGCTTAAGTGCTGCCATCTATCAACAAAAACAGTTCAAATCTGAGTTGCCTTGCAGCTGGTGAGCCCTCTTAACATGCTAAGTGCCGAATACGAATTGACTCGTACCGCTAACACCTCCCTGTTGTATCGCGAGGCGCCTATGCAAAGGGCGCGAAAGAAAGGACGCGCCAGGGGGAGAGCCCTATCTCAGTTAACGGGGAACACAACAAAGAGCGTTAGTTAGCTAGTTATGCGAGGTTTTATGGTATTGCGCCAAACACAAGGTTAGATGATTTGTTACGTGAAGTGCTTAAGAGTTATGGTTCTCACATTCCATTTAAAACATTGGCTTTCTCCTGTGCCTCTGCGACGATGCTGCTGGTGAATCCGATGCATGGTGCATAAGCTTCTTTTTGTCCTGAATAAAAAACAAAAAGGAAGAACAATAGTTATAATGTTTGCTATTTCTACTAATGACAGCATTGTTGCCATCTACTGGCTTACAAATTTGTGTCAGCAAAAGTTGTTACTGCAGTTTGATAAAATATTTCACACTTTAGAACCTGCAAGGCCCGCCTTCAAAATTTTTATTAAAAAAACTGCCTAAGTCTCAGGCTTTTTTGTTTTTAATGCCAGTCTATAAGCCCTTTTAATCAATTTTTCCTGGCTATATTTTACAATGTTCACTCTGAGCCCGCATATTGTGCGACGATACGCTGGTAACGGGGTGGATGAAAATGTTGGCTTCAGGTTATATCTGATGCATGGACTCTGACCGGTGTAGTGCAGTGCTCTGATTTCGTAAGTTTGCCGAGAATGGATACTAAAAACATGTAATGTTTACAACGCCAATGTATAGTGCATTACAAGTTAATCACGGATTGGTCCACTAAGTACGACGCTCCCCAGCCGTTGCTGTTGTATATAGCCTAATTATGGACACTGAACCCCGCATACCGTACTTTTTTCTTCACTCTTGCAACCGTCTGCAAAAAAAAAAACAAGAGAAAAAAAGAGCGCCTGAATGTGCAGTAAAGAGCACATGATAGCAGCACAGTGAGAGCACTTGTACGGCTTTCACAGTTACTTGAACAGACTTCGTCATTCTACAAAATAAATCCACGCTGATCCCTCCCCTTATCCTGAAGTTATCGCTATTGGTGAAAAATGAAAAACAAAAATCAAAAACACCCTTTAAACCCTTGGAGATAGGCGGGGTGCATTTTACTAAATTAACCTTTTCAACACCCCAGAAATTCCGAGTGGGGGTAAAATGGGTGGCAACAAATAAGAACGCCCATTTCATGAACAACATGGGTGTTGTAAGGCCTTGAGGGTGCAAAGTGATTTACGGTGTGCTATTTGTTTCTATTCCAGTTGCCAGGGGGGTCTCATCTATGCTCTGAAAAACGAAGCCGTGAGCTCCGTCTGGTACACATTTGAGCAGCGAAGTCAGCGCAATACATATATTTTCGCTGGTCGTGGGACGACAGACGCAAGCGTACGGGTTTCTTGGTCCCAGAGATTCAGTGTTTTGGGTGCAGGCGCAGCTTGGAGAAATTAAGACAGTTAAGAAATCAAAATGTGTCGCGGCAACTTTTGAAGCGTTTGACGCAACATATTTGCGGACAGAGGTGTGAAAAGGAGTAAAATAGAGATATTTGCAGAGTCAGCGACCGTGCACAACGTGACATTGGCATCAAGACCATAACGAAAACGAAGTAGCGCGCAGTGGATTTCCAAGCCAGAGCAGCCGAGCTGGAACGTCACTAACCCCGGAGGAACCCCAGATTAACTGCGGAGCTATTTGGAATAGCTAAACCTATATGGGGCCAAGGTTCCAGTATCCTTCCCAAATTTATACATACTAAATAAGATGTTCCCAACACAGTATTGTCCGTGGTGCGGAGCAAAACCAACACTATATCTTGTCACAAGGGAGTGCGGAAGGAATCAAGCATTTCACAAACACAAAACACCAAGTGGGCTCACCAGCTGTGAGCTAGAGGCCCAAAGGGCACTAATAGCAGACGCAAGCGATGTGGCCCGACTCAGTGGAGCCCTGGACTAGGGGCCCACCCACGGCCAAGGAGGACACAGACTTCAAGACGAAGACTCTGTCCTCTACCGCTACTACTTCTTAAAGAACCAATAAAGTTTTCAGTCACAAGGGAGTGCGGAAGGAATCAAGCATTTCACAAACACAAAACACCAAGTGGGAGAGCCGGCTCACCAGCTGTGAGCTAGAGGCCCAAAGGGCACTAATAGCAGACGCAAGCGATGTGGCCCGACTCAGTGGAGCCCTGGACTAGGGGCCCACCCACGGCCAAGGAGGACACAGACTTCAAGACGAAGACTCTGTCCTCTACCGCTACTACTTCTTAAAGAACCAATAAAGTTTTCATTCATTCATTCATTCATTCTAGTCAGAGCTCGTGCCTCCGAAAAAACCCGAGGAAACTGCTCAGCCGTTGCCGAGAGCCGGACATTACGGCAGCATGTGGACGCTAAGACTGGATGGCGCGCCTAGTCGCCTGAACCGTAAGACAGTCGCCGTTGAGGACAATGTGTACTCGTTTGTTGGCTACAGCGTGGGCGAGGATTGCTCCCACCACAATCCCATCGATACACATGTGCTTGACACGGTAACGCTGCGTTGGTTGTCCCGTACCAACCCGCGCCGATACTCGGAGTCGCCCTGAGGCAGGAGGAGGCAAGGTGCCAAGGAAGGGCCGCGCGAGGGCCACTCTGTCTTTCGCGGTCTAGAGGCGGACCTCCACGGTGGTGAGGCTATCACACTTCGTGTCGGCCATCGGAGATCACATGTGCGTGTGGGGCGGCCGCACTGGCACCCCCGTTCCATACTGGCAGTGTGATATTTACTGCAATTGCCTGGTGTAGCTGGACACGGCTACCGAGACCTGGGTCCACCCGAAGACCAACGAAGGAGTATTGTACACTAAGGGCTAGGCAACTTATTGAATAGTCAGCATTTTAAATCTATACACTGAGTTCGAAAAGCTTCCACATAGGACGCCTAAGACCATGATTATATATATGCAGTATATATATAATGTCAGTACAGAATTCAGGAATGGATGCGAACCGGAAGCTTTTGGGGGGTTCGGTTCGGGTTCACGCCTTTCGGTTTCGGCTCCGGAGACACATTCCGTTCCATGGAGGAAAAATGATGCCGGAAGAGTCATCGCCGTAATCCATGCCATGCCTTTGTGGAGGAATTGTCACATAGATGCTGGTTTCTCGCCATCCAGGGGTTACACATGCCATTTGGAGAGGGTGCGGCACCGTTTGAATCAACAGAAGAGATTTTCACAAAGGAAAATATGCTATACATATGAAGTGGTCACGGAAGATGGCAGGAATATATTATGCTCTCCTCCTTTTATGCCAGAATCGGCACAGATGTTCAGGAGCTGCACACACCTTCTCAGCCAAGGCACAGGTGGCTGTACAGTTAGAATCAACAGAGGAACTCGTATTCACGGAGGAAATTATGCCAAGCATATACAATGTGGCAAGACATGATGTGAGGAATATATGAACGCTGGACAGCTGCATCGTTTTAATCAACAAAGAAGGCATTTTGTCGGACTAGGTGGGTGAGCATAGAGCACTATTATTTCAGTGCTGAAATTATCACAGAGATGCTGGTCTCCCGATCTCTGCGTTGGCCTTTGGGCCACGAGGGTGAACCGTTTTATTCAACAGAGGAAGGCATGATTAACTGAAGAAATATGCTGTGCTTTCACCTAAAATCAAAGCATGGATGGAAAGGAATGTGTTCATCGTAAAATCGAGTAAAATAATTTTTTCTTAGCATTTCAAATCTTGTGCATGAAAGTAAAATGTGGTTTATGGTGCGTTCCTGTCCGCATTCTTCCCACACAGGTTTGTTTTCTTTTCTCAACAAAAAATTGTGTGTCAAGTGTGTGTGGCCAATGCGGAGACGATTTCCATTCCCCTAAAATGTGATTCACCAATTGCAGTTTATTATTTACTTCCCTACTCCATGATGACTGCCATTCGTCCTTTAGTTTGTTGTGCGCATCATGCAGTCTCTGCATGTCATATCGTTCTTTATTCATTTTTTCATGGGCTTGGGCAGCGCAAAAGTCTGCTCTCTCATTGCCTTCAATGTCGACCTGACTCGGGACCCAACAAAACGTTATTTTATGTCCTCGAGCAGAGTTGATATGTTGTGTATGGAGTCTGTGTATATAATACTGTTTGTAATGTTCTCGCTGACTATTTTGCTTACAGCCACTGCCAGAGCATAACATTTAGATGTAAAAATACTTGCACACTGAGGTAATCTCACAGGTTTTTCCCATTTTCCATGCACTATTGCACTTTCAACGTGTTTTTTTGTCTGGATCCATCCGTGTAAGATTGTGTGCAATTGTCATACTTTTCTTTAAGAGCTAGAAATTCTTGCAGGATGTGTTCAGGTGGTGTTTTATGTTTAGAAAACTGAGTTAGTGTGAAATCGCACACAACAGGAAGGCTGTACCATGGTGGCAGTGAATTTTGTCTTCATGCAATATTGAGGAGGGCGTTTAGTATTCCCAATTCTTTGCATTTATCCTCAAATCGAAGTAACAAGGGTTTGATTGACTGAGGCCTATTTTTGGACAATATTCTGGAGGCACATTTAGTGACAATTGGGTAGCATATATGTTTTGGTAGGGATCGTATTTTCAGGATATATGAAAATTTGAGCATAGTCCTTCTAAGTTCTAGGGATGGTTCGTTCGTGTCTACATAAAGACTTGCGATAGGTGATGTCCTATAAGCGCCAGTAGAAAGACGCAAGCCTGAATTATGTACAAGGGCCAAGCGCTTCAAATATGAAGGTCTTGCTGACCCGTATAAGGCAAGGGCGAATGACTGAGCGGTAGATGTGCAAAAGGCACGTCCGGTCAGATCCCCAGTGTTTGCTTGAGAGAACTTTGAGTATATTCAGAGATTTGGAAGCGTTCTTTTTCAGGACGTTTATGTGAGGAAGGAAAGAGAGCTTACCATCAAAAGTTAAACCCAGACATTTGTGTTCGTGTTTTACTGGTAGTGTGATTTCATTTAGGTCAGTGTGCAGTCCTCGTCTAAGACAAAAGAGAACAGCCACAGAATATTCTCCCAATATGTCTGCTTGTTCCTCTATACTGGTTTGTGTGCCAGAGGTTGTGAAAAGTGGAACTGTAAAGGGGGAGTATTTTCCACCCAGTTTATGAACTTTTTCCCACATGTTTTTGGATGTAACCGAGCAGTTGATGGAAGTCGCTAGCATCTTGTCGGCATTCGTTGCAGTGCTACATATAATTATAATTGGTTTACAGGAAGGGAAAGGCGCTGTATCTTTCACACTTTCTCCGACAAGTGTGCGCTTGGACGGTACACCATCGCTCCTGTCGCGTGGCGTTCCTTGGCGCGCGTTCAAGTGTGGGATTGCAGATGGCAGGAACGCTAGACAAGATGAGGCTTCTCAGGCTTGCGCCTTATACCTCTGCCATGATTGGTTTTCACTTGTGCGGCGGATATAGCGAGCTTTGGATTTTGCCTTCTTGAAATTTATCAGGTTTTCATGAGTTGGGTAGCGGCGTAAAATTCCCCATGCTTTGTTTTGTTCCTTTTTTGCCTTTCTACATTCTTGCGTATACCATGCTTTACGATTTTGTCGCACCACACTCGAAGTCCGAGTAATGGCTAGGGGAGCGGCGGCGATGATACATGCTGTGAAAGTTTTATTTAATTTGTCCACATCAGAACTGTCCGAATAAGAGTGATTGATGGTGATGATGCTAGGCTGATGACTGGAAGATGATCGCTCCCATAGGGGTTGTCCGGAACGTCCCATTTAAAACCGGTAAAAACACTTGGTGAGCACAGCTGAATTTGCCAGTGCTTGGAGAGAAGTATGTGTGTTTTCCCGTATTTAACAAACAGACATTGTTGCACAGAATAAAATCTTCTAAAACCTGACCTCTGGGGTCAGTTTGTCTGCTTCCCAAAAAAAGAGGAGCGAGCATTAAAATCCCCAACTAAGTCGTGAAGTGTGACGGTTAGATGAGGTTCGAACATATTATGGTTTTAAAATGGAGCACTGTGACTGCAACTGCTTAGGTATGTGGTTTTAGGGTCGCTTTTTCGGGTTGAATACGACCTTGGACCACAACAGCAGTGCCTCCAGAGAGTCTGCTTGGGTTCTGTCGATCGCAACAAAAGACTCCATGCTTTTTAAGGACGTTTTTATTCTGCGGTCCGAGGTTCGTCTCCTGGAGACACAATGCGACTGGGGAAAATGAACCTAATATATCTGTTATGCAGTGTAGTTTAAAAGTCCACGACAGTTCCGGTAAACTTGAAATGCCAGGGTAAAGTATTTCGTGAGGATAGTTTAAAAACCTAGGTAGTTGGGTCCTTTGGACCTGACGTTCGTGCAGAAGGCACGACCTTGGGACAAGGCCTTCCGGCCCGCTGACCTGAGGGTCAGCGCAGTCTGTTTTGGGGTAGTGGAGCAGCACCACCTACTTCCACCAGGGGCGCGGATGGCACCACCCCAGACATTTTTTGTGGCCTGGGTAGGTGCTGAAGACTCCTGCGGTGCCGCGCCCTGCTGCGCCACAGAGGAATAAATATGAAGGGTGTTGGACTGAAAATCGTTTGCGTACATTTAGAGTGATTATGTCCTTTTCGGTCTTCCACGCCGGACAGCTACGCGAATAAGCAGGATGGTTGCCCTGACAGTTTGCACAGAGATGGGGTTGAGTTTGGCAGTCATCGGTTTGGTGCTGTGCAGCACACTTTGCACAAGTGAGTCGGCCTCGGCAGCGCTATGCACCGTGACCGTACTTCTGGCAGTTAAAGCAACGGCGTGGGTTTGGAATGTAGGGTCTCAGGTTGCGTTTTGTGTACCCCACCTCCACAGACTCTGGGAGTACGCTCAGTGCAAAGGTAAGGACAAAGTGTTAGCCTCGATTTCTTTGTTGTCATGTCTTATTTTTATTCGGTATACATTTGTCGCGTGCACCACGAACAGTATTCAAAGAACGATGTGGGCTAATCACAACAGGAATATCACCAAAAGCACTGACTCCTGAGAGTTTCCAATACTGATGATGATATAAAAGTTCCAAAAGCAGGTCTCCATTTGCAAGCTTCTTGATCTTGTAACCCTTGCCTATAGCTTCAGTCAGTGTCTTTGCAACAATGAAGTGTGGGAAAGTGCTCTTTGTTTCCAAAAAGAACTGGATAGTTTGGTCGGTTCGCCCTCGTTTCGAAGAAGGGCGATCAGTTGAAGAAGAAGAAGAAGCCATAAAAAATATATATTGTTCGGCTGTGGTGCCAGCCACCCACCATTGCGCCCAACGAGGGCAATCAAGTCCTGCCCACGCCAGTTGTACACCGTAACTATAACCCAATATGGCGTAACTCGGGGTGGTTAGCCACACAAGGTTAACCCTCGCCGCCTGGAAGTAGGAAGAAACGAAGAAGGTAAGAGAAGACAGGACAGTTGTAAGAAAGGGAATAGGAATGATGGAGGGGAGGACAGGAAAAGGCGACTGCCGATTTCCCCCGGGTGGGTCAGCCCGGAGGTGCCGTCTGTGGGAAGCGTGGGCCAAAGTGGTGTGTTGCCTCCGCCGAGGGGCCTTAAAGGTCCAAACGCTCGGCATCGACTTAACCACCAGGATCGCCTTTTCCCCAGACACGGAGATGCCACGCACGGCTAAGCCTGGATGCTCGGGGTCCGTGGTGTCGCACAGTACACGCTAACATCAACAGATGCCCCATGGGGGGGGGGGCACATTCATTATACGAAATATGCAACGTATATGACGTGCCCACAGGCAGGAATGGATGCATTGTCCATAGAAGGACAGAATTATCAGAGTTGCTGCTGTTTCAATTTATAGGGAGTAAACAAGCTGTCCGAACCAAAGGCCCGCTTGCAACAAACAAAACACAGAGATCCGCCACAGATATGTCACTTGTGCTCCACTTTCAGGATGTGGACCATGTGCGTCCGTTTATCGGCCGGCTGGCTATCGGCACCCACAATCCCAGATTCTTGGGCGCCGATCTGCAGGGCATCGTTCCAAATTTGGGCTCACGGGATTTCGACACCTTTTGAACCGGCACTGGGCACAGCTGTTGCCAGCAATGTACCATGGCCGAGCAGGTCAGTTTAAGACTTCTGCAGACAACGCAATCTGTTTCGAACGGTTGTAGTAAGTAGCCCGTAAAGGAAATGGCTCATTTTATTAGCGTAATGTAAGAAAACGGACCCTTTCTTCTTTGCCTCTGGAAATGCCGCTCATACCCACAGGATCGACCAAGGTATAAACTTCCACAGCCATGTCTATTTCAGATTTTGTCTGAGCGCCCCCCAAGTGTCGATGCCGAGTTTTTCTAGAATAGATCTGCCTGCGGCGGTTAGGCGGAGCCGTTCTACCTGTGAAGTGCGCACCGCTTCCGCGATCTCATCCCATGTGTTATGGATGCCCGGTTGCATGAGGCTGGCGGTGGAAGTACAGCGCGGGAGTCGAAGGGCTCTTTTAATACTTGTGCGGATGAGGCTCTCTAATTTCTGTCGTTCTGCTGCTTTAAGGGGTAAGTATGGCGTAGAATAGCTGATTCGACTAATGATAAATGCCTGGATTACGCGCAGAAGATTCTTTTCCTTTAGTCCTCTGCCTTTACTCGAAACTCGGCGGATCAGGCTAACTGTTTGAGATACATGCAGCCACAAGCTTCTTAATAGTTTCTCCGTTGTAGCCATTATCTTGAAAAAGGAGACCTAATATACGGATCTCGATACCTGGGTTGATGTCCTTGTACCGAAATCTGTATATCCACTTTACGCTCGTTCCGCAGGCACCGTGGATTGTAAATGAAGAATTCTGATTTTTCCGGCGAGCATTTAAGTCCACGTTCTGCTACAAACCGCACGATCGTGTCCACCGCCTCTTGTAGCTTGTGTTCAATGCGAATTATGCGAAAGCGTTTGACTGCGTAGATCACAGCAGATTGTGGCAAGCTCTCCAAGAGATGGGAGTTCCAATTCACCTCATCTGTCTCCTCAGGAATCTGTATGAAGGGCAAGAGGCCACAGTCAGAACTGGGCATGGTCTTACTGATTGGTTTCCGATTGAGAATGGAGTGAGGCAAGGCTGCATACTGTCGCCCTGCCTATTTAATCTATATGCAGAGTGCATCATGAGGAAGGCCTGTCTGGACGAGTCTTCAGCTGGAGTGAAGATTGCTGGAAAACGTATCAACAACCTTAGATATGCGGATGATACCACTTTAATGGCAGAAAGTGAAGCGGAACTCAAGAGACTTCTGATGCGTGTACAAGGAGAGAGTGAGAAGTTTGGGCTTAAACTGAACATTAAAAAGACAAAGATCATGGCGTCTTGCCCTATCAAGTCCTGGAGCATCAAGGGACAAGAAGTGGAAGCTGTGACAGATTTTCTCTTCTTGGGCTCCAAGATTACCTCGGAAGGAGACTGCAGCCATGAAATTAGGAGACGCCTGCTTCTGGGAAAGAGAGCAATGGTTAGCCTTGACCGCCTAGTAAAGAGCAGAGACATTAGTCTGCCAACCAAGATCCGTATAACTCGTGCTATGGTCTTTCCAATTGTGATGTATGGATGCGAGAGTTGGACTGTGAAAAAGGCTGACCGCCGAAGAATTGACGCGTTTGAATTGTGGTGCTGGCGAAGACTCTTGAGAGTTCCTTGGACTGCCAGAAGATCCAATCAGTCAATATTGTCGACCATAAACCCTGACTGCTCATTGGAGGGTCAAATTCTAAAGTTAAAGCTCAGCTACTTTGGTCATCTGATGAGAAGAGAGGAGTCACTGGAGAAAGACTTGATGTTGGGAAAGGTTGAGGGTCGCCGGAGAAGGGGTAGGCAGCGAACGCGATGGTTAGATGGCATCCTCGAGGCACTGCAGATGAAGTTATGTGATGTCAGGAAGATAGTGAGAGACCGGAAAGTGTGGCGTGACATGGTCAATAGGGTCACGAAGAGTCGGACACGACTGAACTGAACCCCGGCTGATCCATAGTGTAACGTCGTCAGCATAAATACTAAAATTTAAATGAGGGTAACGTCTTAGTTGTTCTGGTAATTTTGCCATTGCTACGTTGCAGAGAAGAGGCGAGAGTACCGAGCCCTGAGGAGTACCCCTACTGCCCAGAGGGAAAAGTGATGTGCTATCGCGGAATTTAAAGCGGGCACTACGCCCACTCAAAAAGTTTTTGATATAGTTATACGTTTTTGTCCCTACATTCAATGCTGATAGGCCGTCCTGGCGCGAGATGCCTTCTTTAGATCGAGGCCAAAGATGGCCTTCGCATCTTTACTCTTGGACCGGATAATGTCATGTTCCAACTGGACCATGAGGTCCTGAGTCGAGAGATGAGAGCGGAAGCATATCATTTCCCGCGGGAAAAGGTCGTGTCTATCAATATATTTGGTGAGCCTGGTTAGGATAACATGCTCTAGTAGCTTTCCCAAGCATAATGCCAAAAAACATGCATCCCGAACACCATACGGAGCGCCGGGAAAAAAGAGCTCGAATGCTCAGTACGAAATTTAGCCGCTTGCCACCGGAGGAAGTAGCCTTTGTAGATACTGCCGGAGGGGCAAGCCCCTTTATAGTTGCAGCGGTATCGAATGGGTCGGGTACCCTGAAAACTAGATCTCCTGAGGCAGCTGAGGAAGTGGCTGTAGCTGTAGCCTGCGCTAGATAAAGGCGCGTTTCGTGATTTGCGACAGCAAAACTGCCATACGAAATTACAGTCGTGGGTTGATTGCTCCCCAAGCAATTCGAATATTACAGCAATCACCAATCTCGCGAACTATACAGCTGATTTGGACTCCTGCGCACACTGGCGTTCCCGGCAACGAATCCGCCCATGCCATGGCTCTACCACCGAGCCGGCGGCAGAGAGGGGGGGGGGGGGGGCTTGGAGCGGGGAGCATAGAGTGTGCCAAATCTTACACAGAAATTCTGCAGCATTATAGACTCAGTAAGACGGGTGGCTGCTGCGCCAGCCCCTACCCTAAATTGCAGGCAGGCCGTCGCCTGGCGTCGCCTTCAGACTGGGACATTCCCACACCCGCTCCTGGTGAGCCATATGCTCCCAGGAGAAGGATCTGAATTCTGTGCAAACTGTGACTCGAGAGGGACCCTCGAACACATCCTCTGGGACTGCCCCTTTTCTCCCGGGAGGGGTCTAAATCTGACGCCGCAACTCTGGGAGACCATGTTGCGCTGCTCGGACCCTGGGCTCCAGCTAGCCGCCATCCAGCTGGCCTGGGACGCCGCCGGCCAACAACGTCTGCCGGCCTGCGTCTGAGGCGGGGCACCCGCCATCCATCCCAAGCGACGGAGGGCTGGAGCCTCTTCATCCGCTGGAATAAATAAAAGGTTCTGCTCTCTCCACAGTCGATTGCGACAGACATAATAACAACGCCAAGTGGGAATTTTGGAAAACGTAGTTATGAAAAAGTTATGGGGGTTTAAGAAAGCTGAGTGTTGCAACAACAGCCTGTTTAAAACCCGATTTGCAATCAGCGATTTTCTTTTTAATTAAATTAGGAATTGGGGAAAGGAAGGAGCCTTATGCCTTTAAGTGGACTCCACAGCAATGTGGACAGCTACGTACTACATCTAGCCAGGTCAACATTCATATTTTTTCTTGTATACTGTGTACATCGGTTTATAAGAAAGAAATGCGCAGTATCTCTCTCCTTCACTTTCAAGGTTGTTCAAGGATACCACCTTGACGCTGGCGGCTCGTAAATTAGTTTTTGGGGATAGGAAAGAACCTTATACTTTTGAGTGGACAAAGGAAAAGCGTAGTGCATGTCTTCGACCTTCGATGTTATTTAATGACACCGCACAACACAGGGCTGCCCTCGTTTTTTAATTGGTTCATAGGAAAGGAAAGGCGCACATATGTCATACTTGTTCAGTGGACACCTGACCCATCACCGCCTAGAAAAGAAGGCCTCAGCGCTCCTTTCTGACGTCAGCACGTCACGCAAAGAGACGTGCAAATCGAACCTAGAAAGATTGAGCAGAACCAACACGGGCAGTCATCCTCGGCTGGGTTGGACTGCAGTCAGATACATGAATAAGCGACAAAGTGGACATATCACGAAAGTGTCGCGAATATATAATAGTGCCCCCCCCCCCCTCCTAAAAAAGCATGCACCCTACGTACAACAGGGAGAGGAGACAAAAGAGGGCCGAGATGCTCGCAAAGAAAGCGGGGGAAATGAAGCCGGGGTAGGTCGCCTACGTGGACGCGGCTAGCGGGAAGTCGGGGGCGGCGGTGGCTGCGGTCGTCAATAGGGAGTTTTAGAATAGGGGGACCCAAGGCTTGGGGCCCCCAAGGAAATAGCGCGCGGCAGCGCAACGTGCTAGCCGAGCGGCGAGTTTTAGAATAGGGGTTTTCCCGACGCAGCGGAGCCGGGCTTGCGTTCGTCGATTGCAGCGCAACGACGGTAGCCAAGGAAAAGCATTTTAGTATATAAAAGCCAAAAACGCTTTCTAATTCGTCAAAAAAGTACTATTATTGTGCAAATACTATCTTAAGACTACCGGTTATATAAACCGTTTTCGTCAGACAAGACGAAATGGGCCAATTGTCAATCCAGGCCGAGACCGGGAAACCTCATTTGAACGACTTGAACCTTCCGCACTTTCCGCCGTCTGGTTCCCATGGCAACCAAAGGAGGCGAACTCGCTAAGCCTAGCAGCTCGGTAAATCCGGAAGCAATCTGAAAATATAGTGCATTTTATCGCTAAAATTTGGTTGTATGAGACATAGCATAAGCTTCCTTGGGCTTTCTTTTTCTATGAACGCGTGGCACCATAGAGCGGTGACGACGATTGTGTGCTGAGGCGAGCGGCCGCCGCTTGGCCGAACGCCGCCATGTTGCCGTAACCCAAGCGAACCATCGGCGGCTTGGGGCGAACGCTATTTCCGAAAAAAAAAGGGGGCCGCCCCTAGCGTTAACCTAAGCCCCCAATCGCGCCTTACGTTCTGCGCATGCGCATTTCGACGCCCCAATCTCCTTGGGGGCCCCAAAGCTTGGGGACCCCTATTCTAAAACTCTCTAATGGCCGCGGCGTACCCACCGCCGCCGCGTCTGTTAGAAGCCGAAATGTAGACACGGCTGAAGAAGTTGCGGTAGCATTCGCTGGCGTTGGAACGGAAGCCAGCTGTTATTAATGGCAGCAAAATGGCTGTTTGAAACTTCGGAAAAGGAAGGGGAGGCAGCCAAAATTTTAGAGAAAGGAAAACTTGAAAGAAGAATTCGAATTATTTGGACCCCCGCGCACGAATCCGTCCCCGGCAACGAGGCGGCGCACGAGCTAGCCGGAGCTCTCATCCCTACTTCCGGGCAGCCGTAGAGCCACCTGATTGCGATGGACGAGAGGCTGCAAACGTATAAGGAAATCTTAGAACACTACACAGACTGAGCAGAAGATCCCTGCCACCACCGGACCGAACGCTAAATAACAAGGAGGCCGTCGCTTGGCGGCGCCTGCAAGCTGGGAATTTTCCAAGTCCCGTCTGGCTTTTCCACACGCAAGTGGAGGAAAAGGTGGACGATAAATGCGAGACCTGCGGAAAAAAGGGGTACTCTGGATCATATAATCTGGCAATGCCTTGATTCCCCTGGCGCCAAGAAAAACAAATAGTAGAGAAGCCTGGGAACTGCTACTGCGGAGCGAGTCAACCGAGTCCCCCGCCAACCAGCAGCAAGCTGTCCGCCTGGCGGCTGAAGCCGCGAAGAAACGCTGTCGCTTCGCCTGTCTTTAGTCGCGGAGGCCCGGGCCTCCGTCCCATAGGCCTGCGTGCCGGGGCCGAAGAGTAGGGGGCCTTTTGCATCGGTGGAGAATTAAAGTTCTTAACAACAACAACAACAACATGCAATTCGACAATCGGCTCAACTGCTATCGAAATCGATACTGCGTTCGCAATGGATCTAACTTCACAACGCGTGCTATACAGTGACGGACGCAGGGAGAAGGCGGCCCTTTGTGGGCATGCAACCTACCTGTCGTCAAAATAGGTCAATTTAACGCGCTGTGAACGCTAAACAAGATGTTAGCAAGTTTCATATATATTTGCACCAGACTGACAGTCCGTTGCTGGCAAAGTAGAGTAGTGTCTACCTAGACCGTGCTTGTTTTCTGCGTTTCTTTGCTGTGGGAGCTTTTCCTGAATGAAGAATAACCACCCGCACAGCGCGAGGTTGTGCGATGCGAGGATGTGCGATACGTGCGACGTGTGCACGGTGGGAGAACGTGCAACGTGCTCACGGCACGAAGGCGTGCACACTGTGAGGACTTTTGTACCCGTGTGTGTGCGGCAAAATTTGTGCATAGCTATCAACATTCAGAGTGCATGGATGTGGGCACTGACTTAGTGCAAGTACAGTGTTCTAGAACACTGTAGTGCAAGGAATGAGTGCACTCTGAAGGTGCGATGAGACATTCAGCATGGGAATGCTACCATGCTATGGTGATACTCTGCATGGTTGCAAGGCTCCTACATCACACCTCATGTTTGTGTTGTGCATACTAACATGCCAGCTTTAGGCCTTGTGCAAGGCCTCAATCAGTGTCTGCTACAGTTATGAAACAAAATGTTTTGCAGAAATGATGCTCTCCATGAGATGAATCTCAAGTGCAAAGAATGCAAGCTTCCAGAAGATACATGTGGTCAACTGGATTGGCTTTATTGGCTGATACACCGTGGTCACAAAACATGTGCTTTTGGTCCACCAGGTTCGAGCATAGATACAGGTTTCCTTCTTCGGCTGCTCTTGGCCTGTTGGATTCGAGCTTGGATACAGGTTTTCACTGTGCGAAAATGCAAAAAAAAGGCAGGACTATATTCCAAAATCCGAAAATTCAGCTCATGTCATTACAAAACATTCTGGGAAAGGAGTAAGTAGGTGCTCTATTATTAATTGATAACAATTAAAAAAGTTTCCGCTCTGAACTACAGAAATATGAGGAACTGACACAAGAATACAGGCTGTTCGGCATCAGTCCATCACAAAATTTAATACCTTAGTCGAGCAGATATTTCAAGGGTCTTTGAACCATATCCTATCAATCAAAGACATTTGAGCACTGCTTCATGGAAAGCTACAATAACTAGAGTGAACAGAGCAGTGCAAAACTGGAGATTTAAATGGCCTTTGAGAAATAGAAGTGTGCATTCTAGGATACGGCTTAGCACACAGGGCTAAGGAATGAAACCAAACCTGAAATGAAAGAAATTGCACACAGAACAGTGCGGAAAGTGCATCATCATTGCAACTTGTACAAAAACAGTTGATAACACATCTCCAAAAGTGCACGAGTAATACTTGAGCCCAGCAGCGAATTATCGATGGCAATAGCGGGATACAAGAGCTTACAGTGAGATGATGGAGTCTTTCAATGGTGATAGAGAATGCCATGTAGAAGTGGCACAACTCCCCCAAGTTTACTAAAAGCTTGGTTAGGATTCATGACGGCTCCTCAGCCTTCCTTCCAATAAGGTATTGAGATACCCTAACCACCTGAGGCAGTGGAAACAGTGCATAGGGATCAGGCTAACTGATATTCACACACATGCCTTGACTAACACCTTTACTCCAAGCGGTCCTCGAGGCCCTTTTTTTTTTTTTTTTGAAACGAAGCTCCACTTGAATTGCTCCTCGAGTGCATGAAAAAACAGGGCATCTATAAGTGGCAATGACACTACTACGGGGACACCTAGACTTCCACTTGCAAATATGGGGCATCGCAGCTTTCACACACTGTGCAGACTTCGTTCTACTGCATACCAAGCCTTTCATGAAAGTGGATACAATAAGGATTCACAGACCCACTCTCTGAAGCATTGGCTCCGAGAACCTCAATCTGACTCGAAAATACTGAAACATCGTTTCAAGTACGACCAAGAAAAGCCTCCTAAGTTCCTGCGGCTGACGTTGAGCATGGATAACTGTCGTCAGTTGCAGATTTCAATGCTGTAGTTGATCATCGCGTTACGCTACTATGATGTAGGCACATTTCAAGTCATCACCAGATACCTAGCACGCCGAGTGTCAAGTTGCAGAAAGCATTTGATGGCTAACAGCAAATGAAGCATGTGCAGTGGTTTCTGTGAACCGCTGTGGACAAAGGTACAATCGTGGGGAATGTCATATTGTAAATAGGAAGACAGCGAGGTACCGGAGGTGCAGTTGTGCCATGGAACACCTGTGCTGCACACATCAATGGCTTTTTGATTGCCTCAAATATACCTGCATGTCTAGATGCAGTGCTGAAGGAGGGGGGGGGGGGGGTCAATTCTGTCTGTTAGCTGTGGAGAGCTATTTGCAGTTGGTGGAAGGCATGGCTTTTCAAGCGCGCTTAAAATTATAGCTTCTAGCTTGCTTGGAAACAGAAGCGGCATTTGCTTCTGGAAAGACAAATTTGTTGGCTTGGGTGCATGCGCTATAACATGCTTCTTTGAACCTCACATGCGCTCAACGCTCGCCGCTGAGGAATCAGAGGGAAAATATGCAACTAGGTCACTAGAGTTCACAGCAGTTCAAGCAGTTCTCAATGCCTAAATCCTGTTCTACATGAGCCATATGTCACTGGCAGTGAATGTTGGTAGATGTGAATTATTTTCAGCCATTTTTCACAGCTGCCTTGTTCATGCAGTCTGCAAAACATATTTTACTAGGCTGTGACTTTTTTTTACGTCCAAAAGCGACTCAGGCTATGAGGAATGCTGTAGTGGAGGACTTCAGAAATTTCAACCACCTGGAGTTCTTTAACGTGCACTGATGTCGCACCGCACATGGGCGCCTTGCTTTTAGTCTCCATCAAAAAGCGGCCGCCACAGCCTACTAGCCTGCGACTCTTGAGGCAGCTTGTGGATGCTGTTCACAAGGACTTGACATTAGAAAATGAGCACGTTACACGTAGTGGCATGCACTTTCCGGGCCAAATTTTGCTTGGCCTTATGGCCCATTCGGTTGGGGGGACCAGGGCAGAGGCGCCGAGCAAGTACAGAGAAGTACAGGAGCACGCCGAGCGAGGGTGTAATTGCCCTCCCACGGGAACGCTCTCTGCGTGTCGAGAGCAGCACGCCACGACCATTGTGACCGCACTTCCCTCCCCAGCATTCTCCGCCTGCCCGCAGTAGCAGCAGTTGCAACCCGAGGAGAAGCAAACACTCCGTGTAGAACTGCTTGCTTTGCATGCCTTTGGAGAATCTCTCTAGCGCGCGTAGCGAGCGGACGCATGGAGCATCGGCTCCGGCTATTTTAAAACGTAGCGGTGGAACAACGCGTCGAATCCCAAAACTATTTGACCTTGAGGAGCCATCAAGTCATCAGGAACGCAGGGAGACAACTCTCAACGCGGTGGACGGAGTTTTCGACTTTTTGGAGCACTTTTGCTCCTATCCTATCCGTTGTGGAGCCGTGGCTCAGCCTATCGGCTGAACGCCGGCGGCCCACGGCGGGAAGGCCGAACATGGCAAACGCCAACCAGCAACGCGGCTACGACCCGGAAGGCATGACATGGACAACCTTGCCACAGACCAGCCGAGAGCAAGCCTGCAGTGAAAATGTGATCCGGGCTTTTGAAAAGCGAGCCCAGAAACTCCAAGCCAGCGCGCAAAGGAAGGCCACGTCAGCACACGGAGGCCTCCACGCGCAACCCGACTCAGAACCCGGTGAGCGCGCAACCGGAGGCCCAACGCAAGTCAGAGCTGCATGGAAGCCCAAGTTTCTGTGCAGATTCAGACCAGACGACGTGGTGCTAATCATCAAACCACTAACGGCCACAAACTTGAAGAACTTGCAACACGGCGAGTTGGGCCTAGCTCTACGACAGCGAGTCGGGGAGGCCGAAGCAGAAAATTTTTTCTTCACAGTGTCCCCGGACCAAAACCTGATCATTGTGGGCACGTCAAGCATCCATGCGGCAGACAGACTGGTCGGCGGCTTTGCAATCCAAAAGCAAGAGCAAGACCTCTATCTGCGTGGACACGTAAAGCAAAGTGAGGACAACGTGGTACACGGAGTAATCACTGTGGCCAATCTGGAGACCACCGAATCCCTGCGAGGGAAGGTGAGAAGCTTTCGCGGAGAG
The DNA here is from genome assembly GCF_055883805.1 of Amblyomma maculatum. Taxonomy (NCBI): domain Eukaryota; kingdom Metazoa; phylum Arthropoda; class Arachnida; order Ixodida; family Ixodidae; genus Amblyomma; species Amblyomma maculatum. The sequence continues at coordinate 33,768,310 of NC_139351.1, read as the reverse complement.
AGCAAAATCCTGGAGATCCGAAAGTTCGGCATTTCGAACAAAGCAATGGTCACCTTCGAAGGGAAGTACAAGCCCAACGCGGAAGTTATACCGGTAGCCACTTACCGTCGCACCACACCAGCGTGTAACCTGTGTGGCACGGTGGGACACCGAGGCCCGACACCGAGGCAAGAAAACTGCGGACTCTGCGGAACGCAAGCTCCGTTTGTGGAGGGGGTGCGGGCCCCTCACGAGTGCAATCCAAAATGTGCGGTATGTGGCGGCGAACACGCCACGAACTCTAAAGACTGCACTGCGAAATTCCGAAGGAACGAGCAGCAACAATCCAGTAACAAGAACAAGAAAAAGAAGAAAAACAAGAAAAAGACAAGAAGGAGCGAGAATCTCCCACCCCCTTCGATTAACATGGAGCCAAATTCTAAACAAAAAAATCAAGAGAGGAACTGGGCCAGCAGGTTAAGAACGGGAAGCAGCCCGTGACCGGGGTCGCCCCTCCTCCTCCCAATACTACCTCTCCACCTACACCTAATTTGGTAGAGATTGAATTAAGAAAACAGATAGCAGCCCTAAAAGCTCAAATAGAGCTACTAACCAGCAAACTAGAAACTGCACTAGCTAAAATCTCAGCCGCCTCAGCAAGAGGAGGCGATGGAAAGCGACGCAGAGCCTAGCATGGAAAACAAACTAGAAGCTATGATGACGAAGATACAGGAATCCATTCCCTCCATAGTATTTAGAAATACTATGGAGGGAAATTTAGAAAAGAATATAATGTTAGTTCTATCCAGGAGCAGGGATACCAAGCCTGGACCAAACAGCTGCTGACCAGTCCCCGTTCGACGGAAACGCGGGTAAAGCTCTCTGAGGCGGTGACGGATGTGGACACCCACCTCCTCCACCTCTGGGAAGCCAGACGCAGCATGGTTAAAATATGGCGCAGGCAGAAACATAACCGCAAGCTAAAAACCCGGATCGCGGCGATAACAAAAGAGGTATCAGAATACGCGGCGCAACTCGCGGACGCTAACTCGGTAGAGAGGTGCAACGCGGCTGCTTGGCAGATGTCTGGCAAAAAAACATGGCGTCTCTCCCGAGCTCTCATAGATCCAAACCAGACGCGCACCGAGTCGCAGAAACACCTGCAGAGAGCAATACACGCGTTTCAAGGAAATACGGCCCAGTTAGCGCTGAAGCTCCGAGACCAGTACTTGAGCACGACCCAAGAAGACACAAGGGGAGAAGCTTACAGGTACAGTGGAGACGAAAATGTTGAGCTAGATGAACCTTGCAAACTATACGAGCTCAAGGCAGCACTAGCGAGAATGAAACGCGGGACCGCGCCAGGAAGAGATGGGATCATGGTAAAACTCCTAGCAAGCCTACCAATCCCTGCTAGAACACTCCAATTCGATCTGGACGGACGAAGTTCCTCTTCCCACCGAATGGAAGACGGCACTCATAACTTTCATCCCAAAGGCAGGCAAAGCCATAGATACGGACAACCTCAGGCCCATTTCTCTCACGTCGTGCGTAGGCAAATTGATGGAAACAATGGTCAGAGACAGACTTTCCGAGTATCTTGAAAATAAGCGAGTCTTCGCCGACTCGATTGGTTTCAGGCCAAATAAATCGGCTCAGGACGTCCTGCTACAGCTTAGCAGAGAAATATTGAATCCAATAGAACATCCGAACGGGGATAAGATAGTGCTGGCCCTAGATCTGAAGGGAGCCTTCGATAATGTGACGCACGAGGCCATCCTGACACACCTTTCGGAGACGGAGTGTGGAAAGAACGCGTTCGAGTATATAAAACGCTTCCTCTCAGACAGACAGGCCTACATGAGGATCCAGAACGCAGACCACGGTCCCTTTCTATTAGACACGAGAGGTACACCACAGGGAGCGATGCTATCCCCGCTTCTTTTCAACATGGCAATGAAAAATTTCCCGGTCCACCTGGAGAAAGTCTGGGGTGTGCAGTACGCGCTGTACGCGGACGACATCTCCATATGGGCCACGCAGGGCTCTCTCGGAGAAATGGAGGCCAGCTTGCAGGAGGCAGCCACCGCTGTAAATGAGTACGCGAAAAAATGCGGCCTTCAGTGCTCACCAAAAAAATCCGAATACGTCCATATTCGTCCCTCCAAAAAACCTTTTCATTCACCAGCGTAGGCTAGCGACGACCACGCTCGACAAGCTAAAAAAGGTGGGAGACCAGGTGGGCCGAATGGTCCGCAGAGTCTCAAACAAAAAAAGGGGGACTGAGAAGCAAAGATGCTCTACGGCTGGCCAATGCCTTTGTAACAAGCAGAATCCTGTAGTCGACCCCCTATCTCCACCTCAAGAAACACGAAGAGAACATCCTCGAGGTGATCACGCGCAAAATAGCGAAGAAGGCCCTCGACCTCCCTATAACCACGTCGAACCTGAGACTCTAAGGTCTGGGTATGACGAACTCGTTCGAGGAGCTGAGAGAAACCCACCTCACGAGTCAATACACGCGACTATCGCAGACACCGTCGGGGCGTCGCCTATTAACCCGTCTACACATACAACACACGACTGTAACCGAGAGTAAGGCTTCCCCAAGAGTGGCGATACGCCCTGCACGTAAAACCAATCCCCACTACTATGTCCAAGGACGACCACGAGGGTAGGCGACAGTGACCCACGAGTCCAAAACGGTAAACGGGCTCACATTTAAAGCCCGAAGCGTAACACAGGCAGAGGAGGTCGCCATCGCGTTAGCAGCAACACATTCTGATTCCAAAACAATCATAACGGACTCTCGAGGGGCGTGTAGGAACTTTCAACAGGGCTGGGTCCCGTACCTGGCCTACCGGCTACTAAAAAACAGCTCGGACCTGACCTACCGACTACTGCAAAATAATAGCTCGTACGTGGAAAGTCCGTCCCGCCGCTTCATAGTCTGGGCTCCGGCCCATTCTGGGCTAGAAGGAAACGAGGCAGCAGATGCCGCCGCCCGCGCGCTTTCTAACCGGGCAACCTCGTCTCCTTCCTCCTCAGAAGAATTTACACCAGCCTACACTTTCAGAGAAATTACGCAGCTGAGTCAAAACAGGCACAATATTTACCCCCACCCGTGTAAAGGGTTAACAAGAGCGGAGGAACGCGCGTTTCTTCGCCTCCTTACGAATACTATGATGTGCCCGGCGTCACTTAGACACTGACAGTGCCATTCTCCGGGGAGTGCCCACACTGCGGGGAAATCTCCTCGGACCTTTTCCACATGGTGTGGGCGTGCCCCTCCAACCCTGCCTTTGCACCTAACCAAAACACCACCCGGGAGGACTGGGAGGTAGTGGTGGTGAAAACAGGCACTCCATTGGCGTTTGCCGCAGCCCGGGCGCGCTGCGTTAATACCTTTTGGGCCTCTAGGGTGCAGCAGCCGGACAGGGTCGCCTCCCAGTTCTCTCGGGTGGCGTTGGGGATAGGGGGCAAAGATGGGGTTTTTTGGCAGGCCCACACCATGTGGTAGATTTCAGACACCTCCCCACAGTGCGAGCACAGCCCGTCGAATTGCGGATCAAAATGTTTTAGAGTAGCCGGGCACAACATTGTATTGGTGAGCAGGCGCAGGAGCACCCGCTCGTTAGCCTTCCCCAGCGCTTTGCACGGGGTGGGAAGAGTTTGGTGCGTAGATCTGTAATATTCACATATTTCGTTAAATTTGTACACTGGGCAGAAATCAAAATCCTGGTCCGCGTCGGGTCCCGTGGGAAATGCCCGGAGAGAAAACGCGCGGGCGGCGGCAACGGCTGCCTCATTCCAATGGAGACCTTGGGTACCTGGAGCCCAAACGAGAGATCGGTACGCGGGATCCGAATCTCGACTGCAATTGCGGTACATGCGGTAAGCTAGAGGAGCAGTCCACCCTTGCTGGACGCTCCGACAAGGCCCTCGCGAGTCGGTTATGATGTATTTGGAGGAGGAGTCAGAGGCTGCGAGGGCGATGGCAACCTCTTCTGCGTGTGTTGGTGACTGGGCCTTGAACGTAAGGCCATCTACTGTTTTGCCCTTGTGGATGACCGCGGCTGTGTACCAACCCCTAGAGTTTGGGCCGGAGACATCCACATAGAAAACTCCTGGTTTGCTTCCGACCCTACTCGCCTGCTCCGACCTGAAAGCCCAAAAGGCCTTGGTCAAAAGAGCAATGGTGGCAGCGGAAGCCACTGGGGTCCCGTACTCCACCTAGTGTTTGTGAGGGGAAGGGCACTAAGCCTGACCCCAGAGCAACCTTCATGGAACTCCATATTTTATTAAACGTTTTCACCACCACCACCTCCTTTGGTCCTTTCGATGCCAGCAGTGACTCTCAAACCTGATGAGCAATGCTTTGCAGCCGCCATTTAGAGCGTCACCGACTCGAGAAAAGAAAAAAGATGGCACGGATACAATATGTCATGTGACTTCCTCTACACTCGCTTTAGATGAGGGAGCAGCCGGTAGTGCATTCAGGTGCTCTCAGCAAAGGAAAAAACCTCCTATTGGACGCCAGTGATTCTACTCCTGCTCTACCACTGGAGGGCATATGTCGCTGCCGCTGTGATATTGTTCATTTGATTTGAAGTGCTCTCGAGGGCGCCTGCTCGTCCACTCGACTTCGCCATTAGTCTTGTCCCCGTGTGCCACTTGTGCTGTCTGGAGTGGAGAAATATTTCTGAAGGGTAAGTAGGAGGAAATGCTGAAAAGCATTCAAGAATCTGAACTGAACCTTAAGTAGAGAAAAGACTGTTTTCTGCACTTTATGGAGCTGAGGTAGCGTCGAGTGGAGACATGTTTTTAAATTCGGCCACAAGGGTAAAATTTGAATTAACTATTCCACACGAAAAACCCTCAAGTCCTAATGTCAAGTCCTCTGAACATTCAGAAGCAAACTCGATATTCACAGGCTAACAGAACATGTTTCCCAGGCTGCATGAAAAGGCAGCTGTGAAAAACAGCTGAAAACGCTTAATGTTAGGCAACATGTCGCTGCTCCTGTGATATTGTTCATGTGGAACATAAGATTTGATTTGAAGTTGCTGCTACACTTGATCTTTGAGCTTGCAGGGCTCAGGGGAGAGGGAAGAAAATATGCGTGCTTCTTCGCTACATATACACCCAAACCAACAAATTCAACTCGCTGATTTCAGTTTTCAAACAAAGCTGGGGGCCACAATGGTCACTGCACTTGAAAAGCCATACCGCTTTGACAGCACCGTGTGTCCGAAGGCGTACATAGTACCCTGATGTGACAAGCAAGCCATTGATGCCTGTAGCACAGATGTTGACATTGTTCACAAGGCTGAGTCGCACTACTAGTGGCCCCAGCTTCCTTTATACGTACTTGCTAAGACGAAAATATTTTTTTTTTCTTAGTGTTTCGAGACCTGTGCATGATAAGACGTGGTTTAGTTAGTTCTCCACATTTTTCGCATTGAGGTTTGTCTCTTTTTGTCAGCAGAAAATTGTGTCAGGTGTGTGTGTCCAATGCGGAGGCGGCATAGTATTACTTCTATGAAACGTTCCTGATGCCGACACGACATCCATTCTCCCAAAATGGGCTTTACTAGGTTTAGTTTGTTATCCACTTTACTATTCCAGTAGGACTGCCATTTTTCTTTTATTTTGTGGTGTACAAGTTTCATACAGTCTTTGTAGGGTATGTTTATACTCTTTATTGGCTTGTCACAGGCTTTAAGCAGCACATATGTCTGCTGTCTCGTTGCTTTTAATGCCCATGCGACTCGGGACCCAACCAAAATTAGGAGCGGCTGCATTTCTTGGATTTAGAGCTGTGAGGACGGCTAGGGGAGTCTGTGTAAATAATGCTGTTTGTGACATTCTCTTTTATTATTTTCTCTACGGCAACATAAATGGCGTGGGATTCAGCAGTGAAAATAGATGCGCAGTGTGGAAGTCTTATTTCCTCGGAATCTCCTCGCACGACTGCACTTCCCGTGTACACAGCTGTTTTCGATCCATCGGTATAGAACTCTGTGAACCTTCTGTATTTTTCCTGAAGGAATTCCTGAAAAATGTGCTCCTGTGGGGTTTTAGTCTTTGGAAACTGTGTGAGAGTGAAATCACAGATTGTGGGAAGATTGTACCATGGCGGTTAAGGGGCTGTTGTTTTTAGCGATGTCCGGTAATGTGTCCAGAATATGGAGCTCGCAACATATCTCTTCAAACCGCATTATCAATGGCCTCGTTGACTGAGGCCTATTTGTGAAAATGACGTTAGTTTCCACATAGAGGCTATGCGTAGGAGACGTTCTGTATGCACCACAAGCAAGGCAGAGGCCTAAGTTATGCACTGGATCTAATTTATTTAAAAATATGATTGCCTAGCTGATCCATAAACTATGCTTCCATAGTCTAAAGAGGAGCGCACAACAGAGCGATATATATGCAAAAGGCATGCCCTATCAGATCCCCAATGTTTGCGTGAAAGGACTTTTAGGCTGTTTAGGGATTTGGAGGCTTTCTTCTTTAGTGCTTATATGTGAGGGAGAAAGGTGAGTTTTTTGTCAAAAGTAATGGTCAATAATTTATGGTTATTTTTTATGGGCAATTTGATTTCATTTAGGTGTAAGGTAGGATTCGCCTGTATTCCTCATTTGAGCGAGAACATAACTACGACTGTCTTCTGCGGAGAAAATTTAAACCCATTTTCACTGGCCCATTTCGTTAGCTTATTTATTGTTAATTGGATCTGTCTCTCACATGTGGATATGTTGCATGATGTGTAGGCTATTTGAAGGTCGTCCACATAGAGTGAATACATTATGGAATTTGGTATTACTTTACTAATCGTATTCATTTTTACAAGGAAAAGTGTGGTGCTTAAAATGCACCCTTGAGGTACACCATTCTCCTGCAGAAAAGTTCTTGATGAAGTGGTCCCAAGACGTATTTGAAACGACCGATGTGACAAAAAATCACTTAAAACCTTTAGCATTCTGCCACGTATGCCGAAACCTGCCAGGTAGCGCAATATCCCATACCTCCAAGTTGTATCATATGCCTTCTCAAGGTCAAAGAAAACGTCAAGGCAATGCTGTCGGTGTATAAAAGCCGCTCTGATATCAGTGTTTTCGAGACGCACGAGATGGTCAGTGGTTGAGCATCCTTTTTTAAAACCGCACTGATGAATGTTTAAAAGTTCATGAGATTCTAAAACAAAAGTTAGTCTGATGTTTAAAACACTTTCAAAGGATTTTGCTAAACAGCTGATGAGAGCAATGGGCCTATAACTACCAGGAGATGTCACCCCCTCTCCGGGTTTTAAAAATTGTACGACAGCTTTTTTCCACGCCTCTGGCAATTTTCCTAGGACCCATATTTTGTTAAGAAATTTTAATAGTGCCTCTATGGCAGGTTCGGATAGGTGGGCGAGCATTTTGTAGTGAATTTGGTCACGACCAGGTGCAGTTTGTTTACCGGCAGCTAGGACGTTTTTATTTCTTGTAGTGTAATTAAGCTATTATAGGGTTCTTCTGTACCACTACTTGTAGGGAGTTTTTGTTTCTCTGCTGTGTTTTTGTGTTTTAGGAATGTTTGAGTGTAGTGTGATGAACTGGAAACTGCAGAAAAGTATTCACCTAAAATGTCGGCGTTCTTGTATAGTTGTCTGTAAGTAGCCGCCAAACCTGTTCCCACATTTTTTTTTTTTTGTATGTTGTTGAGCTCTTTATTGAAGTTAGATAGTTTTGCCAGGAGGCTTTTTCGGCGCGGCGGCGGATGTAGCGGGCTTTGCCTCTTGTTTTTTTAAACTTGACGAAATTGTCCTGTGTTGGGTATCTGCAAAAAATTCCCCATGCTTTGTTTTGTTACTTTTTTGCTTGTTTACATTCTTTTGAATACCAGGCTTTGTGATTTTGGTTGGTTGGTTTGTGGGGTTTAACGTCCCAAAGCGACTTTGTTTCACCACTCCAGAGGACTGAGGAATTGCTATATGCGCTGCAGTAAGGATACAAATTTGTGTAAGCATCATTTAGTTAATCTATATTATATTTATCTGGAGTAATTTTTTCTAGGCTGGCCTTCTCTCGAAACAGAGCCCAGTCGGCTAAATGCAGCTTCCAGCGTCGCGGCTTGGATGGGATGATTTGGGGTGAAGATGTTAAGCTGATTAGTATAGGTAAGTGATCACTTCCGTATGGATTATCTAAGACGTCCCATTTAAAATCTGTAAAAATTGATGGTGAGCTGAGAGTTAAATCAATACAGCTCATTTTTCCTGAACTAGATTAACAGTAGGTTGGTTTCCCGGTGTTAAGGAGACAGATATTATTGCATAGTATAGAATCCTCGATGATTTCGCCTCTCATATCTGTTTTTCTACTGCCCCAAAGGATGGAATGTGCATTAAAATCTTCTACTAATAAAAATATGCAGCACACAGTTATAGTTTTAAAAGCCTGTAAGGTTACCGCTATAGCTTGAAGCTTAGTTTTAAGTTTGTGTTCTTTGTGTTCTCGAACTGCTACTACATTTTTTACAATGATGGTAACGCCACCTGAGCGCCTGAGAGCTTGCTCTCGGTTGCGACGGAAGACTGTATAGTTTTTGAGTATGCTCTTATGTTTGGGATCTAAATTTGTTTCTTGCAAACACAAGGCTAGTGGTGAGTGAGTGGCCAATAAGTGTTTTATGTCATTCATATTTGTTAAAAGTCCTCTGCAGTTCCATTGTAAAAAAGCCATTTTGTATTAAATTAGTAGAGAAAGCTAAGTTTTGTTTTCAGGCCCTCCGATTCTGGGCTTTTCTCTTTTTGTCGATCCAAGGAGCTGCGCCGTCCGTCTGACGTCGACGGCACTGGACTGCCTTGGTTTGTGTCCATCGCGTCTTCTGACACGCTGGACGCCCGTGCGGACCGCACAGGTACGTTTGTATTTCCCCTCACCGCGTGGTGAGAGGCCTTTGCGCCGGCTGACCTGGGGATCTGCGCAGCCTGTTTTTCTGGTGGTGGCGCAGCGCTGGCCGCAGCCACCGAGGGCACGCATGGCCCTACTCCCGGTTCACTGTGTGTGAAACCTGGGCAGGTGCTCTCAGAGTCTATTGTGGCTCAGTGCCCTGTTGTGCCACAACAGAAAAGGCAGGTTTTTTTGATAGAACACGATTTCGAGCTTCCCGGAAAGTTATGTTTTCTTTGACCTTGATGGTAATGATTACCTTTTCCTGTTTCCATATTGGGCATGTGCGTGGATAGGCAGGATGACTACCCTCACAGTTGGCACATAAATGTGGCTGAACCTCACATTTCTGGGAATCGTGTTCATGGGAAGCACATTTTGCACATCTCGGCTAGCCACGGCAGGTCTGGGAGCCGTGACCATAGCGTTGGCACTTGGAACAGCTGATTCGGGGAGGATACTTTGTGCAAATGTCAGGGCAAGGTGCTTGGTCGGAATCTCTTTGTCATCACGCCTCATTTTTATTCTATAGACATTTGTTACGGTTTGGTCTTTGAGGCCTTCTAGAAGTTCCTCTTCGGTTAGGGATCTGAAGTCATCGTCAGAAATAACTCCGCGGACAGTGTTCAGAGAACGGTGTCGACTGATGGTAACTGGGATTTCTCCAAAAGACTTTAATGTGAACAGTTTTTCATGTTGATGATTATAGAAGATTTCCAATAGAAGGTCTCCGTTCGGACGTTTCTTCACGCTGTAACCCTGACCTATTACTTCTGTCAGTGTCTTGGTCACTATGAAAGGTGAGATTTGTCTAGCCGTTTTCTCGGCGTCGTCACTGTGTACTACATGAAATCGCGGGAACCTGTTTGGGTTTTTCAGGAAAAATTTAGAGGTTTCGCCGGTGCGACCCCTTTTTCGGGATCGATCATGTGAGAGTAAAGAACCCATAAAACAATGTTGATGTTCGGCCAGGGTAGCAGCCGCCCCCCACCGAGCCCAACAAGGGGGCGGGACAGAAGCTTCTGAGAAAGTCCAGCCCACGCCAGCCTTACACCCTGACTATAACCAAATATGACGTAACACAGGGTGGTTAGCCACACAAGGTTAAACAGGAAAATGAAAAATCCAAGAAAAGAGGAGACAGGACAGTTGTAAGCAAGAGGACAGGAAAGCAAAAGATGGAGGGGAGGACAGGAAAAGGCGACTGCCGATTTCCCACGGTCGGGTCAGGCCGGAGGTGCCGTCTATAGGAAGCGTGGGCCAAAGTGGTGTGTTGCCTCCGCCGAGGGGCCTTAAAGGTCCGAACAATCGGTATCGGCTCAACCACCAGGATCCCCTTTTCCCCAGACACGACGATGCCACGCACGGCTAAACGTGGGTGCTCGGGGTCCGTGGTGTCGCACAAAACACACAAACACCTGCTTTATCACGTGGCAACTATATAATTGTACCGAAAGTCTACGTGCTCAATCAGGATCAAGTTCCTATACCACAAGGCTGCATGTTATTCTCTGAAAGGATGTGTGGTCTCTTCGTCGCATCGCAGCGTGAGATATTTGTTTTTAGAATTTTTTTATTGATAAAGACAGAGATACAGCGTGCATGTTGCATGTTAGTGGCATTTTGTCGGTTACATGTAGCATCTTGGAGGAGTATTTTCTTGAACATATGATCATTCTTTTTTATTTACAAGCTGAAAAATAAAACATTGTAGGCCTACCAACCCCACTTGAGTGAAGGTGTCAGTTATGTGCTGGAAAAGTGCAGTTACATAGCATTTACGTCGTGTATTTCTTAATAGTTTAGACGTAATAGTTTTTACAGAAAAAAGCCTAGTGGAAGCCTCTAGCCGGCGCAGTTACAAAGAAAGGTGTTTGTTTCGAATCAAACGCTGTAAACTACAAGAACGGCAGTTAGCCGACTGCATCGTGGCCGACTGAGGCCTTAGACGCTCATGTTCTAGCCACCAAGCAAAGCAAACATGCGAAGCTTAAGGGTCTGGAGAGCTAAGGACGTGCATAACTTACTGCGTTCGTCAGCACACTGAGCATGCTGCTTGAGAAAATCACATGCCTTAGCGACGGACAAGGAGGCGGATTGCAAAGGGTGAGAGAGTAGCTAGGGATGAAGTGCACGTGATCCCTACTCCCTGTTGGTCTTTGGTGTTTCTTTGTAGATTTTATTCTTTGTTTCTGCGTGCCTGTTAAAGGCTTAGCGGCTCCGTAGTACGCACTAGGTGCTCACAATTAAACAACCTCATGTGCGACCTACTTGCCATTGGCTCCTTCAGTTTTAAAGAAAGAATATGGATAGAGGGTAGGAAGACGTGTGAAGGAAACTTCGAGTAGGAGGGAAATCAGGATGCACTGCAAGCAAAGATGCCTCCCGGCCTGCACTAGCTTCTGAGCGAGCGCTGTTGATGAAAATGTCTGACACATAGTGGCGTCAATACAAGAGTATCATATCGAGTATCGTTAAAATCACGATACACTAAAAATGTATTTTCGATACCGATACTTCTCTACCTTCATTTTCAGCGCTAGATGCCTGATACCGATACACAAAATGTATTTAAGAATAGTATCGAAGATACATGGATCTTCTATATTGCCCATGACAGCCTTTAATCAATCTTTTATACAATGTTTTCAAAACAATGCAAAACATTTATTCTCTACTGAAAGTAAATATGTCGTGCTGCACTGCAATTTAATGCATTTCATCACTGTTCTAACATAACCCTAATCCACTTTTTAATCTGCGCTAATCAATGTTATTTTACTGTTCGTCCAACTGGAGGGAAATTCGCCCTTCTTAATTCATATTTATCAAACTAAGTAAAATACAACCCACCCTCAATTAGCTGGCCGCGATTTCGTCACCGCATTCTGACACTCGTTCCACAATGTAATAAACTCCTCATATTAACCAGTCGTTTATGTGAGCGTAAGCTCCTTCGACAATTCCTTTGCACGCAAAGCTGCTTCACCGGGTGGCCTCGATTGCTGACGTCACGACGGGAGCACTGAGGCCTCGTTTGTCAAGTTGATGTTGCCTGACACCTCCCCCCCTGCCCCCCCCCCCCATTCCTGAAAGAAAGGGAGGAAGGTGAGAGCGAAAGTAGAAAGAGCGGTGCAACTACGGTAGAAATTGCTGTCACGGCGAAATCGCCGCATCGCGGACAATGTTGCGCCATCTAGTGGCAGTTCACCTGGTTTGGTTCGAAATGAAGGAGGAGCGCATGAGCGCCCTAGCTAGCACGTAAGCATGTACTGACGATGCCTCCACGCAAGTTGCTCTTCAGCCATGAGCCTTCCGCCAGATGCTGCAATATGAGCATCGCTGTGATCGTGCTACATGTTCTGCTGCGCTAGAATGACAAGGCACTAGTCATATGTCTTTTGCCATTTGGACGCATGCTCTTGAAGAAACCGCGCCCTCAGCTTTCCTTACACCATGTTCAGTGGTTGTTATTACAAATGAGCGAAAATAGGCACGACGTATTGCATCCCTCTGTGGAATTCACTGCTCTGCCCCTGAAAGGTGTGGGGTGGGACCATAGGAGGAGAGAGAGATTTGAGAAGAATGTAGGGAATGAGCGAAACAGATGCTCCAGTTTCGTTATGAACACATTCCGAACAGTGAAAGATGTTCTTCAGGACGAAGAAAGGTAATTCAAGAGCAGAGAAACGCGCTTGAAGACGAGCGCCAGTTAAGCGGGGAGACAAGAGAAGGCAGATATACGACGATGTGCCTTCTGTTGTGTCCTTGTTTGTTTTGCTCTGCCACTTTCTACGATTAACCAATGACTAGCCCGCGCGAAGTTATTAATCGATGCCGTTTATCCTACTTATACGCCGGCCTAATGCTGAACTGGCGTGTAATGAGTTAAGAATTTCCCATTCATCCGGACGACGAAAGCGCAGGTGGCAACGCGCAAGTGGCACTGTATTTTCTCGGCAACGATGAATCCTCAGTCGCAGTATGCGCGAGACCATATCGAGCGCAGTCCATTGTTCTTCTAGGAGGCATTGGCCCAGCAAACTTCCAAGCCACCCCGACCTGCCCCTTGGCCAGCTCCGTTCGCCTTGGCCAGCTCCGTCGGCTCGCTTCCACGAGGCACCATTGGAAACGAACCTGGTGACTACCGCCGCCGTAAGGCGTACTCCCAGCGAAGTGCAAGGTGAGTTTTCTCCCAGATCACTTCTGTTGACTTCGTTTGGTGCAGTGACCCGCCGCCTCAATGCCGAGCCGCGCGACGCGCGGCCAAGTTCACGAAAAGAGTGTGAGCGACTTCGCGGAATTACAAGGCAAAAGGTGTTTGGCGTCGAAAGGGTAGAGCTGCTGCTCCAGGAGGCTATGCCTGGAGTCTTCGTATTCCAAAGAGGTCTTGCTCAGTTTAAATGTGTTAATAAGGGGTGAACCAGGGACGAGTAAAGGCCCTTAAACCAGTAGGATAAACGGCATCGATTAATAACTTGGTGAGGGCTAGTCATTGGCTAATCGTAGAAAGTGGCAGAGCAAAACAAACAAGAACACAAGAAAAGGCACATCGTCGTATATCATCTGCCTTCTCTTGTCTCCCCGCTGCCAAAGTGCAGCTTAAGTGTTAAGAAAGGATTGTATAATAAATATGACCATGATGTCAATTTGCAGCCCTCTCAAAGGTCAGCACATTAGTGCATAGCTTTCAGAGCATTAGTAAGAGCTGGATGTGCAATTCACTTCAGTTGAAAGCTCTGCCTGAATAGAATCTTTTTCTTCCCTACATACAAACCCAAAGAACATAACTATTATGTTCTTCTTTGAATTTTACTGTGTTCAGAGAGCTATCGCAGCTTTACTACCCAGCAGGTTACTATCGGGGACAGAAGTGCCCAGGACACGGATCCACCGGCCAGAGAGTTGGTTGCTGAATGGGCTTACACATATTTTTGATTTGATACCCAAAATTTGAGGCTTTTTTTTTTGCCTTCTCTATATTTACTATTCACGCCTTCTGCTCGGAAATAGATCTCGGTTCTAGTTAGTCGGCATGCAAATGAAAAACATTGCGGCTTAGTCTGACGACCTGCTGATGGCAGTGGACTCCCGGCAACACCCGGCATCGGCTCAACCACCAGGACCCAGAACCACCACCAGACACGGCGATGTCACGCACGGCTAAGCGTGGGTGCTCGGGGTCCGTGGTGTCGCACAGTACACGCTAACATCTGCTTTAACAGATGCCCCCTGCGGGGGATCATTTTTATGAATAAATGAAGTTTTTCATGAAGAAAGATATATGACATATATGATGTGGTCACTGATGATGATGAAACGCTCAGCCGCCGCCAGAAAGCAGCACATTTTGGAATGATGTGGACGCTGTCTGGACGGCGTGCCTCCTCGTGTGAACCACGCAGCCGTCGCCGTTGAGGATAAGGTGTACTCGTTTGGCGCCTACCATGTGGGCGAGGACTAGTACAACCGCAATCCCAACAAAGGAAGGCATCTTCATATAGGAAGATATGCTATGACTTAGGCATAGAAGATAGAACGAATTCCCTATTATTTAAGTGCCGGAATTGCGACACATCTGATTGTCTTTTTTGGCGACATACAAGGGCTACAATTTCCTTCTGGGCTAGAAGTCTAAACAGTTTTAATCAACATAGTAAGGCACATTCATTATACGAAATATGCAACGTATATGACGTGCCCACAAGATGGCAGGAAGGAATGCATTGTCCATAATTATCAGAGTTGCTGCTCTCAATTTATAGGGAGTAAACAAGCTGTCCGAACAAAAGGCCCGATTGCAACAAACAAAACACAGAGATCCGCCACAGATATGTCACTTGTGCTCCACTTGCAGCATGTGGACCATATGCGTCCGTTCCTCGGCCGGCTGGCTATCGGCCCCACAATCCCAGATTCTTGGGCGTCTCTGCAGGGCATCGTTCCAAATTTGGGCTCACGGAATTTCGACACCTTTTGAACCGGCACTGCGCACAGCTGTTGCCAGCAATGTACCATGGCCGAGCAGGTCAGTTTAAGACTTCTGCAGACAACTCAATCTGTTTCGAACGGTTGTGGTAGCCCGTGAAGGAAATGGCTCACTTTATTAGCATAATATAAGAAAACGGACCCTTTCTTCTTTGCCTCTGGAAATACCGCTCATATCCACAGGATCGACCAAGGTGTAGAGAAACTTCCACAGTCGATTGCGACAGACATAATAACGCCAAGCGGAAATTTTGGAAAACGTAGTTATGCAAAAATTATGGGGGTTTAAGAAAGCTGAGTGTTGCAGCGACAGCCTGTTTTAAAACCCGTATTGCAATCAGCGATTTTATATTTAATTAAATTAGGTATTGGGGAAAGGAAGGAGCCTTTTGCCTTTAAATGGACTCCACAGCAATGTGGACAGCTACTACATCTAACCAGGTCAAGATTCATATTTGTCTTGTATACTGTACATTGGTTTATAAGAAAGAAATGCGCAGTATCTCTCTCCTTCACTTTGAAGGTTGTTCAAGGTGAATACCACCTTGACGCTGGCGGCTCGTAAATTCGTTTTTGGGGATAGGAAAGAGACACCACGAAATTGTGGACACCTACCCCTGTTCGGATATTTTTTTCTTGGATATTGTAGATTGTTTTATAAGAAAGGAAAAGCGTAGTGGACCTTCGAGGTTATTTAATGACGCCGTACAACCCAGGGCTGCCCTCGTTTTTTAATTGGTTCATAGGAAAGGAAAGGCGCAGCATATGTCATACTTGTTCAGTGGACACCTGACCCATCACCGCCTAGATAAGAAGGCCTCAGCGCTCCTTTCTGACAACAACACGTCACGCAAAGAGACGCGCAAATCGAAGAACCTAGAAAGATTGAGCAGAACCACCACGGGCAGTCATCCTCGGCTGGGTGGGACTGCAGTCAGATAGAGGAATAAGCGACAAAGTGGACATTCCACGAAAGTGTCGCGAATATATGCAATCACCCTACGTACAACAAGGAGAGGAGACAAAAGAGGGCCGAGACGCTCGCAAAGAAAGCGGGGGAAATGAAGCCGGGAGAGGTCGCCTAAGTGGACGCGGCTAGCGGGACGTCGGGGGCGGCGGTGGCTGCGATCGTCAATGGCCGCGGCGTACCCACCGCCGCCGCGTCTGTTAGAAGCCGAAATGTAGACACGGCTGAAGAAGTTGCGGTACATTCGCTTGCGTTGGAACGGAAGCCAGCTAGTTATTAATGGCAGCAAAACGGCTGTTTGAAACTTCGGAAAAGGGAGGGGAGGCAGCCAAAAGGTAGAGCCACCTGATTGCGATGGGATCGACGAGAGGCTGCAAACGTATAAGGAAATCTTTGAACACTACACAGACTGAGCAGAAGGTCCCTGCCACCACCGGACCTAACGCTAAATAACAAGGAGGCCGTCGCTTGGCGGCGCCTGCAAGCTGGGAATTTTCCAAGTCCCGTTTGGTTTTTCCACGCGCAAGTGGAGGAAAAGGTGGACGATAAATGCGAAACTTGCGGAGAAAGGAGTACTCTGGATCATATAATCTAGCAATGCCTTGATTCCCCTGGCGCCAAGAAAAACAAATAGTAGAGAAGCCTGGGAACTGCTACTGCGGAGCGAGTCCCCCGCCAACCAGCAGCAAACTATCCGCCTGGCGGCTGAAGCCGCGAAGAAACGCTGTCGCCTCGCCTGTCTTTAGTCGCGTAGGCCCGGGCCTCCATCCCATAGGCCTGCGTGCCGGGGCCAAAGAGTAGGGGGTCTTTAAATCGATGGAGAATTAAAGTTCTTAACAAAAACAACAACGTGCAATTCGACAATCGGCTCAACTGCTATCGAAGTCAATACTGCGTTCCCAATGGATCTAACTTCACAACGCGTGCTATACAGTAGTGGACGCAGGGAGAAGGCGGTCCTTTGTGGGCATGCAACCTACCTGTCGTCAAAATAGGTCAATTTAACGCGCTGTGAAAGCTAAACAAGATGTTAGCAGGTTTGATATATATTTGCACCAGACTGACAGCCTGTTGCCGGCAAAGTAGAGTAGTGTCTACCTAGACCGTGCTTGTTTTCTGCGTTTCTTTGCTGTGGGAGCTTTTCCTGAATGAAGAATTTGGATGTGTGGCTCTGGCGTTCATGCTGTTCAGCTACAAGGGCTGAAGGTGTGTGTATGAAGTAGTCAGGTTCGTGCTGTAAACATGGAAATAATGCTGTGTGCTCATCAGTTGAGGCAACTATACAATTTTTTGTTGTGTTGTTTTGGGTTTTTTTTGGCGCATAAGCAACTAAGGCTATCATGCGCCAAGAGCAAGGTTATTTTTTGTGTGTGAAGCAAAGGGGGGAAAACTAGAGTTTGTTTAGAAAGTATTTACGAAATGGGTTCCCTACTGAAAATATTGTGCGAGGCTCTGCGTGGTTATCTGTGCGTGGTTATCGACCCGCACAGCGCGAGGTTGTGCGATGCGAGGATGTGCAATTCGAGGATGTGCGATACGTGCGACGTGTGCACGGTGGGAGAACGTGCACATAACAATTAAAAACGTTTCGACTCTGAACTACAGAAATATGATGGTTGGTTGGTTGGTTTATGGGGTTTAACGTCCCCAAAGCAACTCAAGCTATGAGAGACGCCGTAGTGGAGGACTCCGGAAATTTCGACCACCTGGGGTTATTTAACGTGCACTGACATCGCACAGCACACGGGCGCCTTGCTTTTCGCCTCCATCGAAAAGTGGCCGCCGAGGCCGGGATTTCGATGGAGGCGAAAAGCAAGGCGCTCGTGTGCTGTGCGATGTCAGTGCACGTTAAAGAGGAACTGACACAAGAATACAGGCTGTTCAGCATCAGTCCATCACAAAATCTAATACCTTAGTCGAGCAGATATTTCAAGTGTAATAGGGCGTTTATTGACGCTCAGATGGAGAGTTGCGAGGAGAGGACCTTGCAACGGCGATCCCAGCGTACTTCTTCTTTGTCTTCGTTGCACAACGCACTGGTGCATGTCGATGGCTGAAGTGCTGACTATCACAGTAGATTTCCGAACCCCCGGGTAAAAAAAAGGAGCCATCCTGGCGACTTATGGCGCGGAAAGCACAGCGGGGTCATAGAATGGCTGCAATCGGTTCACGTGAACTGTTTCACGACCACGGCGACGCGAGTCCGCAGAGGGCGTGACGGGCTCAAGATGTTTGCTGGAGGACCCTATATGGCCCGTGCTAGCGAGCAAGAAATCTCTTTGAAAGGCCAGGGATTGTGGAGGGTACCCAGAGCCACACCAGAGAGTTCGGCAGATATGACGAAGCTTCGCCGGTATCACGGAGGTATTTTTGTTGCCACTGATTTTCTGTTGTGAGAGAGCGGGCGAGCTGACGGCATTCTGCGTATGTGACGGCATCGGATAGCGGGGAAGACTCGGAAACGTCAGGGCGGTAGGGAAAAAGTGTGTCCATGGTACAGGGTGGCTCGCGCCCGTAAAGGAGAAAGAATGGAGAGAATCCAGTAGTTGTCTGTGCCGCGGTGTTATATGCGTAAGTAACAAACGGTAGAACTTGGTCCCAATTGGAATGGTCGGTGTTCACGTACATAGCCAGCATGACACCGAGAGTGCGGTTGAAACGTTCTGTCAGTCCATTCGTCTGAGGGTGGTACGAGGTAGCGGTGCGGTGTATGATGCGGCATTCTTTCAGGAGAGCCTCAAGAGCGTCTGATAAGAAAACGCGTCCGCGGTCAATGAGCAGTTCGCGAGGGGCACCATGGCGAAGAACCAGGTTTTTCAGAATAAAGGCAGCCACGTCGTGTGCGGAAGCAGAGGGCAGTGATGATGTCTCAGTGTAGCGGGTCAGATGATCCACTGCCACGATAATCCAGCGGTTGCCAGCTGAAGTTGTAGGAAGGGGACCGTATAGATCTATGCTGACACGATCAAACGGACGGGCAGGACAGGGCAACGGCTGCAATGGAGCAGGAGACTTGAGAGGAGTTTTTCGGCGTTGGCAAGACTGGCAAGAGCGGACAAAATGGCGGACAAAGCGGTACATTCCACGCCAGAAGAAGCGTAGACGCAAGCGCATGTAGGTTTTCAACACTCCGCCGTGGGCGCACTGGGGATCAGTATGGAAAGCAGCACAAATTTCGGCGCGGAGATGACGGGGGATGACTAAAAGCCACTTCCTTCCGTCGTGAAGATAATTGCGGCGATAGAGCAGCCCGTCACGAATTGAAAAATGGTGAGCTTGGCGGGCAAGCGCCCTAGACAAACGACCTGGAGAGTGACTTGAAAGAAAGTCCAGAAGTGTAGATATCCACGGGTCGCGCCGCTGTTCTGTGGCCATGTCGATAGTGGCAAGCGAAGACAAATCGTAGGCGCAGATCTCATCAGACAACGAAGAGGGAGGCAGTGGTGAGCGCGGAAGAGCGTCCGCGTCAGTATGCTTGAGGCCTGAGCGATATATGACACGAATGTCATACTCTTGGAGGCGAAGAGCCCAGCGAGCAAGGCGGCCGGACGGGTCCTTGAGGGACGCCAGCCAGCACAGAGCGTGATGATCAGTGACCACATAAAATGGTCGGCCATAGACATACGGACGGAATTTGCCGATGGCCCAAATAATGGCCAAGCATTCTCTTTCCGTAACAGAATAATTTGACTCTGCGTGCGGCTTGCGTACGCCACCACATAGTCTCGGATACCAGGTTTGCGTTGTCAGTGTGAATCTCAGTTGGCGCATTCGGGTCGAAGTGGCGGAGGATGGGAGGCGAGACCAAAAGACGGCGTAAGGTGTTGAAGGCGTCATCACAAGCAGGTGTCCATGCGGAGAGCTGCCGGAGAGGAGCTGGATGAGAGGAGCAATAATAGAGGCGAAATTTAAGATGAAGCGGCGAAAGTAAGAGCACAGGCCGATGAAACTTCGTAGCTGCTTCAGTGATTTTGGGCGTGGGAATTCGGCAACTGCACGAAGTTTGGCGGGATCGGGAAGAATGCCATTCTTAGAAACGACATGACCTAGAATAGTTAGTCGGCGAGCAGCAAAGCGGCACTTCTTCAGATTCAGTTGGAGGCCGGCGGTAGCGAGACAAGTGAGAACGTCCTTCAGTCAGAGCAGGTGGGATTGAAAATCGGTAGAAAAGACTACGATATCATCGAGGTAGCAAAGACAGGTTCGCCACTTGAATCCACGAAGCACAGTGTCCATGAGGCGTTCAAATGTGGCCGGGGCGTTGCAAAGCCCAAAGGGCATGACGTTGAATTCATATAATCCATCTGGTGTGATGAAGGCAGTTTTAGAGCGGTCAACGTCATCCATTGGCACCTGCCAGTAGCCAGATCATAAATCCAACGAGGAGAAAAACTCGGCGCCCTGCAAGCAGTCCAGTGCGTCTCGATGCGTGGCAGAGGATAGACGTCCTTGCGCGTGATCTTGTTGAGCCGGCGGTAGTCGACACAAAACCGGAAGGAGCCATCTTTCTTAGGTACCAACACAACTGGAGACGCCCAGGGACTGTGGGATGGCCGAATGACACCACGACGGAGCATGTCGTCCACATGATCAGCAATTACTTGGCGCTCCGAAGCCGACACACGATAGGGGCGCTGGCGCAAAGGTGCGGTTTTGCCGGTGTCGATGGTGTGCTCTACGACAGACGTGCGGCCCAAGTCAGTTTGAGGAAGGTCGAATGAAGAAGCGAAGTTCTGCAAGAGGGCGACAAGTTGATCACGTTGCGCAAGTGGAAGATCAGCATCAATAGCATGTTGGAAAACGTCGGAGGGCGTCGAAGCGGTCGCAACATCGTAAGAGCACGGACTAACGTCGAAGGAGGGGGTTGAGTCAGCAAGAGTGGTGATATGACCGGGATCAAGCTCTTCAAGACGTCCAATGCATTCGCCACGAAGCAGGACTGCTGGGCAAGGTTCGAGGCGTAAATGCACTCTTGCCGTCTTGAATTTCGAGAACTGCGAACGGAAAAAGGAGGCAGGGATGACGGGTGGCGGCTTCGGAAGGTGTAAAAATCGCAGTCAAAGGAGCTACCCCACTCACAAGACAGTGGTACGAGGGCAGCAGAGAACGGAGGAATGTCGGTGTCACGGGCGACGAGAAGTTTTGCAGTGCGGGGAGGGGTATCACAGAAGGGGGCATCACAGTGTGGGGCGAAGGCAATTTGTGCACGAGCACAGTCAATAACGGCTTGATGAGTCGATAGAAAATCGTATCCGAGGATGATGTCATGCGAGCAGTTCGGCAGAACAATAAACTCGATGGGGTACAAGACGTCTTGAATGAGCACACGGGCTGTGCAAGATGCGGAGGGGTGAATGTGCTGTGATGAGGCGGTGCGGAGCGAAAAGTCGGAAATCGGAGTGGTCACTTTGCGAATTCGACGGCAGAGCGCTTCACTGATGACGGAGACGGCTGCACCGGCATCGACGAGAGCGAGAACTGTGGCGCCTTCTACAGAAACTTTGATAACATTAGCGGGACGACACGGAGGACTTGAGGAATTCGAAACAAGCGCAGTTCTTGCCCCCGGAACTGCGACTGTTAGTTTCTCTCAACGGTGCTAGTAGAACGTCGCAGCATTGGAGAAAGCGATCGGCGCCGAGGAGAATGTGATCGACGAGTGGCATAGGTTTGGCGATCTTGTGAATTAAGAACCGGGCGGAGTCATTTGCGAGCGTGAGTCGGTCTCGTACGGGTAAAGTCGAATGTTAGGCTGTGAAGGTTGGAGGCGCTGGCGACAAAAGCGTGCAACATGGCCCGGCCGACCGCAGGCATAGCAAATCGGAAGGTTGTCCGTAGTACGCCAAGGTTTCATAGGATGTGGGCGGAACCTTGAGGGTGGGGCTTGGAACGAAGGCTCAGCATGCGGCGGTGAACGGTAGGCAGGGACCTGCACATAGGAGCCAGACGTGGGCGAAGGTGGTGGCCTAGCCGTTACTTGGGCATACGTGAGAGGTGCCGTCACAGGCGGCAGCACGGGGTTGGACGGCAAGACATCAGCGACGTGTTCTTGCACGACACGGCGTATAGTAGGGGCCAAGGATGGAGCCAGTTCAGGAACGAGGCGGCCCGAGTCTTGAAAATGGGGAAGGAGTGAGATTTGACGTGCGACCTCTTCACAAATAAAATCTTTGATCTGTTGATTCAGCGGGCTCCCTTCAGAAGTTGGCGAACGACCCAGGGCTAATGCGGATACGCCTTCGTCGCACACACTGGAGCGGCGCCTAGAAGCGCGCCGCTTGCGGAGCTCGTCGTAGCTCTGGCAAAGCTTCACGAGTTCACTAACGCTGGTGGGATCTTTCGCTACCAGCATCTGGAAGGCGTCATACCCTCGAGGATATAGCGGATTTTGTTCGCTTCCGGCATGGCCGGGTCGACTCGTTTGCAGAGATCAACGATGTCTTCTATGTAGCTGGTACATGTCATCAGCGCGCTGAACACGATTGTGCAAACGTTGTTCGGCACGAAGCTTACGCACTGCGGGGCGGCCGAACACTTCCGCGAAATTCTTTTTAAATGTCGACCAAGATGACAGGTCAGCCTCATTCATGGTTGCGAAACCAGAGGTTCGCCACGTCCGTCAGATAGAATATGACGTTACTAAGCTTGTATGAATCATCCCACTTGTTGTAGCTGCTTACTCTTTCATACGATGTCAGCCAGTCGTCGACATCTTGGTCGGCCGTGCCACTGAAGAGGCAAGGGTCACGCTGGCGCACGACGCCAGAACACATGATCGTGGGTGGAACGGCCGGCAGCGTAGAAGTGGACTCGTCTTGCATGGCGGTTGTAGAGGGTAGTGTACGGCTTCGCAGTTCCAGTTTGGATGGGATCGTACCCCGCACCTCCACCAATTGTAATAGGGCGTTTATTGACGCTCAGATGGAGAGTTGTGAGGAGAGGACCTTGCAACGGCGAGCCCAGCGTACTTCTTCTTTGTCTTCGTTGCACAACGCACTGGTGCATGTCGATGGCTGAAGTGCTGACTATCACAGTACACAAGGGTCTTTGAACCATATCCTATCAATCAAAGACATTTGAGCACTGCTTCATGGAAAGCTACAATAACTAGAGTGAACAGAGCAGTGCAAAACTGGAGATTTAAATGGCCTTTATAGAAGTGTGCATTCTAGGACACGGCTTAGCACACAGGGCTAAGGAATGAAACCAAACCTGAAATGAAAGATTATGCAACTACATATATGATCATAGAAGGAAATCAAAATTGCACACAGAACAGTGCGGAAAGTATATCATCATTGCAACTTGTACAAAAACAGTTGATAACACATCTCCAAAAGTGCACGAGTAATACTTGAGCCCAGCAGCGAATTATCGATGGCAATAGCGAGATACAAGAGCTTACAGTGAGATGATGGAGTCTTTTAATGGTGATAGAGAATGCCATGTAGAAGTGGCACAACTCCCCCCAAGTTTACTAAAAGCTTGGTTAGGATTCATGACGGCCCCTCAGCCTTCCTTCCAATAAGGTATTGAGATACCCTAACCACCTGAGGCAGTGGAAACAGTGCATAGGGATCAGGCTAACTGATATTCACACACATGCCTTGACTAACACCTTTACTCCAAGCGGTCCTCGAGGCCCTTTTTTTTTTTTTTTTTTGAAACGAAGCTCTACTTGAATTGCTCCTCGAGTGCATGAGAAAACAGGGCATCTATAAGTGGCAATGACACTACTACGGGGACACCTAGACTTCCACTTGCAAACATGGGGTATCGCAGCTTTCACACACTGTGCAGACTTCGTTCTACTGCATACCATGCCTTTCATGAAAGTGGATACAATAAGGATTCACAGACCCACTCTCTGAAGCATTGGCTCCGAGAACCTCAGTCTGACTCGAAAATACTGAAACATCGTTTCAAGTACGACCAAGAAAAGCCTCCTAATTTTCTGCGGCTGACGTTGAGCATGGATAACTGTCGTCAGTTGCAGATTTCAGTGCTGTAGTTGATCATCGCATTACGCTACTCCGATGCAGGCACATTTCAAGTTATCACCAGATACCTTAGCAACATTTCAGAGCACGCCGAGTGTCAAGTTGCAGAAAGCATTTGATGGCTAACAGCAAATGAAGCATGTGCAGTGGTTTCTGTGAACCACTGTGGACAGTGGTACAATCGTGGGGAATGTCATATTGTAAATAGGAAGACAGCGAGGTACCGGAGGTGCAGTTGTGCCATGGAACACCTGTGCTGCACACATCAATGGCTTTTTGATTGCCTCAAATATACCTGTATGTCTAGATGCAGTACTGAAGGAGGGGGGGGGGGTCAATTCTGTCTTGTTAGCTGTGGAGAGGTTGGTGGAAGGCATGGCTTTTCAAGCGCGCTTAAAATTATAGCTTCTAGCTTGCTTGGAAACAGAAGCGGCATTTGCTTCTGGAAAGACAAATTTGTTGGCTTGGGTGCATGCACTATGACATGCTTCTTTGAACCTCTGAGGAATCAGAGGGAAAATATGCAACTAGGTCACTAGAGTTCACAGCAGTTCGAGCAGTTTTCCATTTTTCACAGCTGCCTTGTTCATGCAGTCTGCAAAACATATTTTACTAGGCTGTGACTTTTTTTTAACGTCCAAAAGCGACTCAGGCTATGATAAATGCTGTAGTGGAGGACTTCAGAAATTTCAACCACCTGGAGTTCTTTAACGTGCACTGATGTCGCACCGCACATGGGCGCCTTGCTTTTAGTCTCCATCGAAAAGCGGCCGCCACAACCTACTAGTCTGCGACTCTTGAGGCAGCTTGTGGATGCTGTTCACAAGGACTTGACATTAGAAAATGAGCATGTTACACGTAGTGGCATGCACTTTCCGGGCCAAATTTTGCTTGGCCTTATGGCCCATTCGGTTGGGGGGACCAGGGCAGAGGCGCCGAGCAAGTACAGAGGAGTACAGGAGCACGCCGAGCGAGGGTGTAATTGCCCTCCCACGGGAACGCTCTCTGCGTGTCGAGAGCAGCACGCCACGACCATTGTGACCGCACTTCCCTCCCCAGCATTCTCCGCCTGCCCGCAGTAGCAGCAGTTGCAACCCGAGGAGAAGCAAACACTCCGTGTAGAACTGCTTGCTTTGCATGCCTTTGGAGAATCTCTCTAGCGCGCGTAGCGAGCGGACGCATGGAGCATCGGCTCCGGCTATTTTAAAACGTAGCGGTGGAACAACGCGTCGAATCCCAAAACTATTTGACCTTGAGGAGCCATCAAGTCATCAGGAACGCAGGGAGACAACTCTCAACGCGGTGGACGGAGTTTTCGACTTTTTGGAGCACTTTTGCTCCTATCCGTTGTGGAGCCGTGGCTCAGCCTATCGGCTGAACGCCGGAGTCCCACGGCGGGAAGGCCGCTCCTGTCGAACATGGCAAACGCCAACCAGCAACGCGGCTACGACCCGGAAGGCTTGACATGGACAACCTTGCCACAGACCAGCCGAGAGCAAGCCTGCAGTGAAAATGTGATCCGGGCTTTTGAAAAGCGAGCCCAGAAACTCCAAGCCAGCGCGCAAAGGAAGGCCACGTCAGCACACGGAGGCCTCCACGCGCAACCCGACTCAGAACCTGGTGAGCGCGCAACCGGAGGCCCAACGCAAGTCAGAGCTGCATGGAAGCCCAAGTTTCTGTGCAGATTCAGACCAGACGACGTGGTGCTAATCATCAAACCACTAACGGCCACAAACTTGAAGAACTTGCAACACGGCTAGTTGGGCCTAGCTCCACGACAGCGAGTCGGGGAGGCCGAAGCAGAAAATTTTTTCTTCACAGTGTCCCCGGACCAAAACCTGATCATTGTGGGCACGTCAAGCATCCATGCGGCAGACAGACTGGTCGGCGGCTTTGCAATCCAAAAGCAAGGGCAAGACCTCTATCTGCGTGGACACGTAAAGCAAAGTGAGGACAACGTGGTACACGGAGTCATCACTGTGGCCAATCTGGAGACCACCGAATCCCTGCGAGGGAAGGTGAGAAGCTTTCGCGGAGATAGCAAAATCCTGGAGATCCGAAAGTTCGGCACTTCGAACAAAGCAATGGTCACCTTCGAAGGGAAGTACAAGCCCAGAGCTGTGCTGTATAACGCGGAAGTTATACCGGTAGCCACTTACCGTCGCACCATACCAGCGTGTAACCTGTGTGGCACGGTGGGACATAGGGCAGGCAGACACCTGCCCGACACCGAGGCAAGAAAACTGCGGACTCTGCGGAACGCCAGCTCTGTTTGTGGAGGGGGTGCGGGCCCCTCGCGAGTGCAATCCAAAATGTGCGGTATGTGGCGGCGAACACGCCACGAACTCTAAAGACTGCACTGCGACATTCCGAAGGAACGAGCAGCAACAATCCAGTAACAATTAAGAACAAGAAAAACAAGAAAAAGACAAGAAGGAGCGAGAATCTCCCACCCCCTTCGATTAACATGGAGCCAAATTCTAAACAAAAAAATCAAGAGAGGAACTGAGCCAGCATGGTCAAGAACGGGAAGCAGCCGGTGAGTGGGGTCGCCCCTCCTCCTCCCAATACTACCTCTCCACCTACACCAAATTTGGTAGAAATTGAATTAAGAAAACAGATAGCAGCCCTAAAATCTCAAATAGAGCTACTAACCAGCAAACTAGAAACTGCACTAGCTAAAATCTCAGCCGCCTCAGCAAGAGGAGGCGATGGAAAGCGACGCAGAGCCTAGCATGGAAAACTAGAAGCTATGATGACGAAGATACAGGAATCCATTCCCTCCATAGTATTTAGAAATACTATGGAGGGAAATTTAGAAAAGAATATAATGTTAGTTCTATCCAGGAGCAGGGATACCAAGCCTGGACCAAACAGCTGCTGACCAGTCTCCGTTCGACGGAAACGCGGGTAAAGCTCTCTGAGGCGGTGACGGATGTGGACACCCACCTCCTCCACCTCTGGGAAGCCAGACGCAGCATGGTTAAAATATGGCGCAGGCAGAAACATAACCGCAAGCTAAAAACCCGGATCGCGGCGATAACAAAAGAGGTATCAGAATACGCGGCGCAACTCGCGGACGCTAACTCGGTAGAGAGGTGCAACGCGGCTGCTTGGCAGATGTCTGGCAAAAACACATGGCGTCTCTCCCGAGCTCTCATAGATCCAAACCAGACGCGCACCGAGTCGCAGAAACACCTGCAGAGAGCAATACACGCGTTTCAAGGAAATACGGCCCAGTTAGCGCTGAAGCTCCGAGACTAGTACTTGAGCACGACCCAAGACCCAAGGGGAGAAGCTTACAGGTACAGTGGAGACGAAAATGTTGAGCTAGATGAACCTTGCAAACTATACGAGAGCTCAAGGCAGCACTAGCGAGAATGAAACGCGGGACCGCGCCAGGAAGGGATGGGATCATGGTAAAACTCCTAGCAAACCTACCAATCCCTGCTAGAACACTTCAATTCGATCTGGACGGGCGAAGTTCCTCTTCCCACCGAATGGAAGACGGCACTCATAACTTTCATCCCAAAGGCAGGCAAAGCCATAGATACGGACAACATCAGGCCCATTTCTCTCACGTCGTGCGTAGGCAAATTGATGGAAACAATGGTCAGAGACAGACTTTCCGAGTATCTTGAAAATAAGCGAGTCTTCGCCGACTCGATGTATGGCTTCAGGCCAAATAAATCGGCTCAGGACGTCCTGCTACAGCTTTGCAGAGAAATATTGAATCCAATAGAACATCCGAACGGGGATAAGATAGTGCTGGCCCTAGATCTGAAGGGAGCCTTCGATAATGTGACGCACGAGGCCATCCTGACACACCTTTCGGAGACGGGGTGTGGAAAGAACGCGTTCGAGTATATAAAACGCTTCCTCTCAGACAGACAGGCCTACATGAGGATCCAGAACGCAGACCACGGTCCCTTTCTATTAGAAACGAGAGGTACACCACAGGGAGCGGTGCTATCCCCGCTTCTTTTCAACATGGCAATGAAAAATCTCCCGGTCCACCTGGAGAATGTCTGGGGTGTGCAGTACGCGCTGTACGCGGGAGCCACGCAGGGCTCTCTCGGAGAAATGGAGGCCAGCTTGCAGGAGGCAGCCACCGCTGTAAATGAGTATGCGAAAAAATGCGGCCTTCAGTGGACCAGGTGGACCGAATGGTCCGCAGAGTCTCAAACAAAAAAGGTTGGTTGGTTGGTTTGTGGGGTTTAACGTCCCAAAGCAACTCAGGCTATGAGAGACGCCGTAGTGGAGGACTCCGGAAATTTCGACCACCTGGGGTTCTTTAACGTGCACTGACATCGCACAGCACACGGGCGCCTTGCTTTTCGCCTCCATCGAAAAGCTGCCGCCGAGGCCGGGATTCGATCCCGCGTCCTTGGGAACAGTATTCGAGCGCCGTAACCACTGCGCCACCCCGGCGGGGTTCAAACAAAAATGGGGGACTGAGAAGCAAAGATGCTCTACGGCTGGCCAATGCCTTTGTAACAAGCAGAATCCTGTAGTCGACCCCCTATCTCCACCTCAAGAAACACGACGAGAACATCCTCGAGGTGATCACGCGCAAAATAGCGAAGAAGGCCCTCGACCTCCCTATAACCACGTCGAACCTGAGATTCCAAGGTCTGGGTATGACGAACTCGTTCGAGGAGCTGAGAGAAGCCCACCTCACGAGTCAATACACGCGACTATCGCAGACACCGTCGGGGCGTCGCCTATCAACCCGTCAACACATACAACACACGACTGTAACCGAGGAAAGAGTAAGGCTTCCCCAAGAGTGGCGATACGCCCTGCACGTAAAACCAATCCCCACTAATATGTCCAAGGACGACCACGAGGGTAGGCGCATGGCCAGGGCAGAGGCCTTAGCTCATCACTACGAAGGGAAACCCGGAGTGTACTATGTGGACGCGTCCGGCCCGCACCAAGGCGGGTGGTACACGGCGACAGTGATCCACGAGTCCAAAACGGTAAACGGGCTCACATTTAAAGCCCGAAGCGTAACACAGGCAGAGGAGGTCGCCATCGCGTTAGCAGAACACATTCTGATTCCAAAACAATCATAACGGACTCTCGAGGGGCGTGTAGGAACTTTCAACACGGCTGGGTCCCGTACCTGGCCTACCGCCTACTAAAAAACAGCTCGTACCTGACCTACCGACTACTGCAAAATAATAGCTCGTACGTGGAAAGTCCGTCCCGCCGCTTCATAGTCTGGGCTCCGGCCCATTCTGGGCTAGAAGGAAACGAGGCAGCAGATGCCGCCGCCCGCGCGCTTTCTAACCGGGCAACCTCGTCTCCTTCCTCCTCAGAAGAATTTACACCAGCCTACACTTTCAGAGAAATTACGCAGCTGAACCAAAACAGGCACAATATTTACCCCCACCCGTGTAAAGGGTTAACAAGAGCGGAGGAACGCGTGTTTCTTCGCCTCCTTACGAATACTATGATGTGCCCGGCGTCACTTAGACACTGACAGTGCCATTCTCCGGGGAGTGCCCACACTGCGGGGAAATCTCCTCGGACCTTTTCCACATGGTGTGGGCGTGCCCCTCCAACCCTGCCTTTGCACCTAACCAAAACACCACCCGGGAGGACTGGGAGGTGGTGGTGGTGAAAACATTTATTGTGTTGTGTTGTGTTGGGTTTTTTGGCGCATAAGCAACTAAGGCTATCATGCGCCACGAGCAAGGTGAAAGTTTTGTTTTGCAAGAAATGGGAAAATGAGTGTGTTAAAAACTAATTTGTTTAAAAATCTCCTTTTAAAAGCTTGGGTTGTTTTAGATCCAATGGCGCTTAAGCTGCCAACACCATGATGTGCCTAGCACAAGGTTTCAGTTTCTCTTAGTGACGTATGTTTCATTTTTTCCTACAGTTTGTGTAAAACATTTGCTTCCCTTATGAAACTAAAAACACAAGATAAATCAACAAGTCCGTCATCATCTAAAATCAGTTTAGGGTGAAAAGGAATGTATTCTTTGTAAAACTTTGCAAAAAATTTTTTTCTTATACTTTCAAGACTTGCGCATGTGAATAAAATGTGGTTAATAGTTAGTTCCTCTCCGCATTTTTCGCATCGTGGTTTCTCTTCTTTTTTCAACAAAAAATTGTGTGTCAGGTGCGTGTGTCCAATGCGGAGACGGCATAGGATCACTTCTATAAAACGCTCCTTATGCCAGCACGACATCCATTCTCCCAAAATGGGCTTTACCAAGTGTAGTTTATTTCCCACTTCACTGTCCCAGGCAGACTGCCATTTTTCTTTTAATTTGAGATGTACAAGTTTCGTGCAGTCTTTGTAAGGTATGCTTATGCTCTTTATTTGCTTGTCGCGGGCTTCAGCAGCACATGTGTCTGCTCTGTCATTGCCTTTAATGCCCACGTGACTCGGGACCCAGCAGAATTTTACGTTGTATCCTCGAGCTATGGCTGTTGTTATATTGTGTATTATGTTTCCAAGTAAAGGAGCAGCTGCATTTCTGGAATTTAGAGCTGTGAGAACACTTAGAGAGTCTGTAAATATAATGCTGTTTATGACATTCTCTTTTAATATTTTCTCTACGGCAACAGAAATGGCATAGGATTCAGCAGTGAAAATAGACGCACAGTGTGGAAGTCTTATGATTTCCACAGAATCTCCTTGCACAACTGCACTGCCAGTGTACACAGCAGTTTTAGATCCATCGGTATAAAAGTCTGTGAAGTTTTTGTACTTTTCCTGCAAATTTAGGAATTCCTGAATAATGTGCTCTTGTGGGGTTTTGGTTTTTGGAAACTGTGTGAGAGTGAGGTCACAGATTTCAGGAAGACTGTACCATGGAGGTAGAGGGCTGTTGTTTTGTGCGACATCAGGCAAGGTGTCCAGGACCTGCAACTCACTGCACATGCTTTCGAATCGCATGATCAGTGGCCTTGTTGCTTTGGGTTTATTTGTGAAAATTAATCGAGAGGGGCAAGTTGTGACAACTGGATAACAGAGGTGTTTTTTCTGTGACCTTATTCTTAGAATGTAAGCACACGTGAGGGCTATTCGTCTGTCTTCCAGTGAAGGCTCATTTGTTTCTACATACAGGCTGCTTATAGGGGATGTTCTGTATGCACCGCATGCAAGGCGCAGACCTAAGTTATGTACAGGGTCCAGTTTTTTTAGATATGAAGGCCTACCTGAACCGTACACTATACTCCCATAGTCCACGCGGGAGCGTATAACAGAACGGTATACATGTAAAAGACATGCCCTGTCGGAACCCCAATGTTTCCGCGAAAGAACTTTCAGTATGTTAAGAGATTTTGAGGCTTTCTTTTTTAGTGTGTTTATGTGAGGTAGAAATGTGAGTTTTTTATCGAAAGTAATGCCTAGGAATTTGTGCTCTTCTTTTAATGGTAATTCGGTTCTATTTAAGTGCAAGACAGGGTTGTTCTGAATACCCCGTTTGAGTGAAAACATAACTGCCACCGTCTTTTGGGGGGAAAACTGAAACCCATTTTTGTCGGCCCATGCCACTAGTTTATTTATTGTTATTTGTATTTGTCTCTCACACGTTGATATATTGGAAGAGGTGCAGGCTATCTGGAGGTCATCTACGTAGAGTGAACACATAATGGAATTTGGGATTTCATTGGTAATGGAATTGATTTTTACAACAAAAAGCGTTGTGCTTAGAATGCACCCCTGAGGTACCCCATTCTCCTGAATGAAGCTTCTCGACAAGGTGGTACCGAGGCGCACTTGGAATGAACGATGTGAAAGAAAGTCTTTTAAAACACTGAGCATTCGACCACGGATGCCCAAAGCTGCTAGATCACGTAGGATGCCGAATCTCCAAGTTGTATCATATGCTTTTTCTAGATCGAAGAAAACAGCGAGACAATGCTGTCTATGTATAAACGCCTCGCGGACAGTGTTTTCGAGGCGTACTAGGTGGTCCGTAGTTGAGCATCCTTTTTTAAAACCGCACTGATGAATATTAAGAAGTTTACTTGATTCTAAAATATAGGTTAATCTAGTGTTTAAAATACTTTCAAAAGATTTTGCTAAACAACTAGTTAGGGCTATAGGCCTGTAACTCCCAGGACAGGTCGGCGGCTTGCCGGGTTTTAGGAACGGCACAATTATGGCTCTTTTCCAAGTCTCCGGTATTTTAGCTAGTACCCAGATTTCGTTAAAAAACTTTAGAAGCGCTTCTACAGATGCTTCTGATAGATGGGCGAGCATCTCATAATGAATCTCATCAGGACCAGGTGAGGTTTTTTTTCCGCAAGCGAGAACATCTTTCAGTTCTTGCAGCGTAATCAGCCTATTGTAAGGTGTGTTCGTGCTGCCCCTCGTAGGAAGTCTATATTTTTCAATCCTGTCCTTGTACTTTAAGAATGTTTTTGTATAGTGTGCAGAACTCGAAATTTTGTGGAAATGCACACCTAATATATTAGCTTGTTCTTCGATGCTTGTCTGTGTATTAGGAGCTGTGAGGATTGGAATTGTGAATGGGGAGAAGCTGCCATTTATTTTATGAATTTGTTCCCACATTTTTTTTGATGTTGTGGAGCTGTTTATAGATGTAACATACTTCTGCCATGATTTTTTTTCGGCATTACGTCGAATATATCGAGCTTTGGCTCTTGTTTTTTTAAAAACTGTCAGATTTTCATATGTTGGGTATCTCCGAAAAATACCCCAGGCTTTATTTTGTTCTTTTTTGGCTTCTTTACAGTCCTGTGTCCACCAGACTTTGTGGTTTTGGTGCACTACTCCTGTGGATTGGGGAATGGATAGACGTGCTGCCGCAAGAATGCATGCTGTAAAAATTTCATTCGCCCCGCCGGGGTGGTGCTGTGGTAAGACGCCCGACTACTGTGCCGGAGTTCCCGGGTTCGAACCCGACCTCGGCGGCTGCGTTTCGATGGAGGCGAAACGAAGAGGCGTCGTGTGCTGTGCGATGTCAGCGCACGTTAAAGATCCCCAGGTGGTCGAAATTACTCCGTAGCCCTCCACTACGGCTCCTCTTTCTCTCTTTCCACTTTCATTCCCACCTTCCTCCCTTCCCTTACGGCGCGGTTCGGGTGTCCACAGAGCAAGTGTGACAGTTACTGCGCCTTTCCCTTCCTGTGAACCAATTTATTATTATTAAAAATTTCATTCATTTTGTCTATATCAATTTTCTCTGAATAAATTTCATTTAGACTGGCTTCTTGCCTGAACAAAGACCAGTCAGCTAAATGCAGTTTCCACCGCCTGGGTTTTGTCGGGATGACTGATGGTGAGGATGATAAGCTGATCATGACAGGAAGATGGTCGCTTCCGTACGGATTATTTAAAACTTCCCATTTAAAATCTGTAAAAATAGAAGGTGAACTAAAAGACAGATCTAAACAACTCGCTTTGCCTGTGGCTGGGGAGTAGTATGTTGGATTGCCAGAGTTTAGGAGACACACATTGCTGCATAAAATAAAATCTTCTATAAGCTGACCACGAGTATCTGTTTGCTCGCTGCCCCAAAGACACGAATGAGCATTAAAATCACCAACTAAAAGATACGGCTCGGGAAGCTGTTGTAAAAGGTCTTCTAAATCATCTAGTGTTATCTTGATGTGTGGTTGGAGGTATACTGAACATACTGAGCAGCGATTCCAGTTTTCACGACGATGGCTACACCACCCGAGAGTCTGCTGGACAGCTCCCGGTCCCGGCGGATGATTTTATAATTTTTAAGGAAATTTTTGTTCTGAGGACCTAAGTTGGTTTCCTGGAGACACAAAGCCAATGGGGAGAATGTAGCCAGGATGTCCTTTATGTCGCTGTAATTATTTAGTAGTCCTCTACAATTCCAATGTATTATACAAGCCATCTTATTTTATGAAAAATGTGAAAAACTAGCTTAGGTTTTTTTTTGGCCCAACGACTCGGGGCCTGTCTTTTTTTTGACGGTCTAAGCTGTGCCGTCGTCCGTCTGACGTCGAAGGCACAGCCCTACCGGGGCTCGTGTCCATTGCCTCCTCTTCAGAGGCAGCGGAGGAGCGTGCCCCAGATAAGTGTTCTTTCGTGTTAGGCCTCGCCTCATGAGGAGAGACCTTCAGGCTTGTCAACCCGGAGGGCTGCATAGCCTTCTTTTGAGATGGAGGTGGGGGAGCAGCATGAGCCACTTCCACCTGGGGCGCGGGTAGCCCTGCCCGAGGCTCACTCTGTGTGGCCTGGGCAGGTGCTATATGTTGGTGTGGCACCCCGCGCTGTTGTGCCATACCAGAATAACTTGGTTTTGCAGTGAACTGAAAAGCAGGAGTAGTGGCCAGTTTTTGTCGCGCTTCTTTATATGACAAGTTTTCTTTTGTTTTGATAGTGATTACTTCTTTTTCAGTTTTCCACGTGGGGCAAGACCTTGAATAAGCAGGGTGTTCTCCTTCACAGTTAGCACACTGCAATGTGGTTTCGGTGCATTCGTCAGTTGAGTGTTCTTTTGAAGCGCATTTCGCACAAGTTCGGCGACCGCGACAACTCTGTGAGCCGTGGCCGAATTTCTGGCAGTTAAAGCATCGTCTAGGGTTCGGTATATAATGTCTTACACTTATCTTCAGGTAGCCTACTTCAATGGTGTCAGGGAGAGCACTGGAAGCAAATGTAAGGACAATGTGCTTTGTCGGGATTTCTTTGTTTTCTTTTCTTATCTTAATCCTCTGGACATTTACAACGTTCTGATCAGCAAGTCCTTCTAACAGTTCTTTTTCTGTCAAGTGTATGAAATCATTTTCTGAAATCACACCTCGGACAGTGTTCAGTGATCGATGAGCAGTGATCGAGACAGGTATGTCCCCGATACACTCAATGTTGGACAGTTTCAAGTATTGCATGTAGTCTTTCAATTCAAGCAGTAGGTCTCCACTTGCCAGTTTTTTCACCTTGTAACCTGTACCTAGTGCACTTGTCAGTGATTTCTCAACTATGAATGGGGAGATAATTCTCGCTGATTTTTGCTCTTCTTCACTATGTATCACATAGTACTTTGGGAAAACTTCTTTGTTTTTTTGAAAAAATTCATGGGTTACATCGGTCCGCCCTCTTTTGAGAGGGCGATCAGTTCCAGAAAGAGAAGCAGCCATAAAATGTGATATTTTTCGGCCAAAGTGGCAGCCACCCACCATGGAGCCCAACAAGGGGACGGGAAAGGAGCTTGTACAAAGAGTCCTGGCCACGTCAGCTGTACACTCTGACTATAACCAAATATATAACCAAATAGGCATCCCACCTAGTGTACATACCTATTATAATAATAAGAAAACATTTATTATTATAATAGGTATGTACACTAGGTGGGATGCCTAGACAGGCACTCCATTGGCGTTTGCCGCAGCCCGGGCGCGCTGCGTTAAGACCTTTTGGGCCTCTAGGGTGCAGCAGCCGGACAGGGTCGCCTCCCAGTTCTCTCGGGTGGGGTTGGGGATAGGGGGC
This sequence comes from Amblyomma maculatum, assembly GCF_055883805.1. NCBI lineage: Eukaryota > Metazoa > Arthropoda > Arachnida > Ixodida > Ixodidae > Amblyomma > Amblyomma maculatum. The sequence goes on along the minus strand of NC_139351.1, from coordinate 33,732,982 downwards.
AAAGATGGGGTTTTTTGGCAGGCCCACACCATGTGGTAGATGTCAGACACCTCCCCACAGTGCGAGCACAGCTAGTCGAATTGCGGATCAAAATGTTTTAGAGTAGCCGGGCACAACATTGTATTATTGGTGAGCAGGCGCAGGAGCACCCGCTCGTTAGCCTTCCCCAGCGCTTTGCACGGGGTGGGAAGAGTTTGGTGCGTATATCTGTAATATTAAGATATTTCGTTAAATTTGTACACTGGGCAGAAATCAAAATCCTGGTCCGCGTCGGGTCCCGTGGGAAATGCCCGGAGAGAAAACGCGCGGGCGGCGGCGTCGGGTGCCTCATTCCCATGGAGACCTTGGTGACCTGGCGCCCAAACGAGAGATCGGTACGCGGGATCCGAATCTCGACTGCAATTTCGGTATATGCGGTAAGCTAGAGGAGCAGTCCACCCTTGCTGGACGTTCCAACAAGGCCCTCGCGAGTCGGTTATGATGTATTTGGAGGAGGAGTCAGAGGCTGCGAGGGCGATGGCAACCTCTTCTGCGTGTGTTGGTGACTGGGCCTTGAACGTAAGGCCATCTACTGTTTTGCCCTTGTGGATGACCGCGGCTGTGTACCAACCCCCAGAGTTTGGGCCGGAGACATCCACATAGAAAACTCCTGGTTTGCTTCCGACCCTACTCGCCTGCTCCGACCTGAAAGCCCAAAAGGCCTTGGTCAAAAGAGCAATGGCGGCAGCAGAAGCCACTGGGGTCCCGTACTCTACCTAGTGTTTGTGAGGGGAAGGGCACTAAGCCTGACCCCAGAGCAACCTTCATGGAACTCCATATTTTATTAAACGTTTTCACCACCACCACCTCCTTTGGTCCTTTCGATGCCAGCAGTGACTCTCAAACCTGATGAGCAATGCTTTGCAGCCGCCATTTAGAGCGTCACCGACTCGAGAAAAGAAAAAAGATGGCACGGATACAATATGTCATGTGACTTCCTCTACACTCGCTTTAGATGAGGGAGCAGCCGGTAGTGCATTCAGGTGCTCTCAGCAAAGGAAAAAACCTCCTATTGGACGCCAGTGATTCTACTCCTGCTCTACCACTGGAGGGCATATGTCGCTGCCGCTGTGATATTGTTCATGTAGAACATATGCATTGAGAAATGCTGTGAAATTTAGTGACCAAATTTGTTTATTAAGATTTGATTTGAAGTGCTCTCGAGGGCGCCTGCTCGTCCACTCGACTTCGCCATTAGTCTTGTCCCCGTGTGCCACCTGTGCTGTCTGGAGTGGAGAAATATTTCTGAAGGGTAAGTCGGAGGAAATATCTGAACTGAACCTTAAGTAGAGAAAAGACTGTTTTCTGCACTTTATGGAGCTGAGGTAGCGTCGAGTGGAGACATGTTTTTAAATTCGGCCACAAGGGTAATTAACTATTCCACACGCAAAACCCTCATGTCCTAATGTCAAGTCCTCTGAACATTCAGAAGCAAACTCGATATTCACAGGCTAACAGAACATGTTTTCCAGGCTGCATGAAAAGGCAGCTGTGAAAAACAGCTGAAAACGCTTAATGTTAGGCAACATGTCGCTGCTGCTGTGATATTGTTCATGTGGAACATATGCATTGAGAAATGCTGTGAAATTTAGTGACCAAATTTGTTTATTAAGATTTGATTTGAAGTTGCTGCTACACTTGATCTTTGAGCTTGCAGGGCTCAGGGGAGAGGGAAGAAAATATGCGTGCTTCTTCGCTACATATACACCCAAACCAACAAATTCAACACGCTGATTTCAGTTTTCAAACAAAGCTGGGGGCCACAATGGTCACTGCACTTGAAAAGCCATGCCTTCTGCCTACCGTGATTATCTCCCCACAGAACAAGTGAACCAACCGCTTTGACAGCACCGTGTGTCCGAAGGCGTACATAGTACCCTGATGTGACAAGCAAGCCATTGATGCCTGTAGCACAGATGTTGACATTGTTCACAAGGCTGAATCGCACTACTAGTGGCCCCAGCTTCCTTTATACGTACTTGCTAAGACAAAAATATTTTTTTTTCTTAGTGTTTCGAGACCTGTGCATGATAATAAGACGTGGTTAATAGTTAGTTCTCCACATTTTTCGCATTGAGGTTTGTCTCTTTTTGTCAGCAGAAAATTGTGTGTCAGGTGTGTGTGTCCAATGCGGAGGCGGCATAGTATTACTTCTATGAAACGTTCCTGATGCCGACACGACATCCATTCTCCCAAAATGGGCTTTACTAGGTTTAGTTTGTTATCCACTTTACTATTCCAGTAGGACTGCCATTTTTCTTTTATTTTGTGGTGTACAAGTTTCATACAGTCTTTGTAGGGTATGTTTATACTCTTTATTGGCTTGTCACAGGCTTTAGCAGCACATATGTCTGCTGTCTCGTTGCTTTTAATGCCCATGTGACTCGGGACCCAACCAAAATTTATGTTATATCCTCGAGCAATGGCTGTTGTTATATTGTGTATTATGTCTCCGGGTAAAGGAGCGGCTGCATTTCTTGGATTTAGAGCTGTGAGGACGGCTAGGGAGTCTGCGTAAATAATGCTGTTTCTGACATTCTCTTTTATTATTTTCTCTACGGCAACATAAATGGCGTGGGATTCAGCAGTGAAATAGATGCGCAGTATAGAAGTCTTATTATTTTCTCGGAATCTCCTCGCACGGCTGCACTTCCCGCGTACACATTTGTTTTCGATCCATCGGTATAGAACTCTGTGAACCTTCTGTATTTTTCCTGAAGGAATTCCTGAAAAATGTGCTCCTGTGGGGTTTTAGTCTTTGGAAACTGTGTGAGAGTGAAATCACAGATTGTGGGAAGATTGTACCATGGCGGTAGAGGGCTGTTGTTTTTAGCGATATCCGGTAATGTGTCCAGAATATGGAGTTCGCAACATATCTCTTCAAACCGCATTATCAATGGCCTCGTTGACTGAGGCCTATTTGTGAAAATGACTCTGGAGGGGCAAGCTGTGACTATTGAATAGCACAGGTGTTTTTTTTCTGCGACTTTATTCTGAGGACATATGCGCATGTAAGTAAAGCTCGTCTATCTTTCAGTGATGGCTCGTTAGTTCCACATAGAGGCTATGCGTAGGAGACGTTCTGTATGCACCACAAGCAAGGCGGAGGCCTAAGTTATGCACTGGATCTAATTTATTTAAATATGATTGCCTAGCTGATCTATAAACTATGCTTCCATAGTCCAAAGAGGAGCGCACAACAGAGCGATATATATGCAAAAGGCATGCCCTATCAGATCCCCAATGTTTGCGTGAAAGGACTTTTAGGCTGTTTAGGGATTTGGAGGCTTTCTTCTTTAGTGCTTATATGTGAGGGAGAAAGGTGAGTTTTTTGTCAAAAGTAATGGTCAAGAATTTATGGTTATTTTTTATGGGCAATTTGATTTCATTTAGGTGTAAGGTAGGATTCGCCTGTATTCCTCATTTGAGCGAGAACATAACTACGACTGTCTTCTGCGGAGAAAATTTAAACCCATTTTCACTGGCCCATTTCGTTAGCTTATTTATTGTTAATTGGATCTGTCTCTCACATGTGGATATGTTGCATGATGTGTAGGCTATTTGAAGGTCGTCCACATAGAGTGAATACATTATGGAATTTGGTATTACTTTACTAATCGTATTCATTTTTACAAGGAAAAGTGTGGTGCTTAAAATGCACCCTTGAGGTACACCATTCTCCTGCAGAAAAGTTCTTGATGAAGTGGTCCCAAGACGTATTTGAAACGACCGATGTGACAAAAAATCACTTAAAACCTTTAGCATTCTGCCACGTATGCCGAAACCTGCCAGGTAGCGCAATATCCCATACCTCCAAGTTGTATCATATGCCTTCTCAAGGTCAAAGAAAACGTCAAGGCAATGCTGTCGGTGTATAAAAGCCGCTCTGATATCAGTGTTTTCGAGACGCACGAGATGGTCAGTGGTTGAGCATCCTTTTTTAAAACCGCACTGATGAATGTTTAAAAGTTCATGAGATTCTAAAACAAAAGTTAGTCTGATGTTTAAAACACTTTCAAAGGATTTTGCTAAACAGCTGATGAGAGCAATGGGCCTATAACTACCAGGAGATGTCACCCCCTCTCCGGGTTTTAAAAATTGTACGACAGCTTTTTTCCACGCCTCTGGCAATTTTCCTAGGACCCATATTTTGTTAAGAAATTTTAATAGTGCCTCTATGGCAGGTTCGGATAGGTGGGCGAGCATTTTGTAGTGAATTTGGTCACGACCAGGTGCAGTTTGTTTACCGGCAGCTAGGACTTTTTTATTTCTTGTAGTGTAATTAAGCTATTATAGGGTTCTTCTGTACCACTACTTGTAGGGAGTTTTTGTTTCTCTGCTGTGTTTTTGTGTTTTAGGAATGTTTGAGTGTAGTGTGATGAACTGGAAACTGCAGAAAAGTATTCACCTAAAATGTCGGCGTTCTTGTATAGTTGTCTGTAAGTAGCTGCCATTTAGCTTTCTAACCTGTTCCCACATTTTTTTTTTTTTTTATGTTGTTGAGCTGTTTATTGAAGTTACATAGTTTTGCCAGGAGGCTTTTTCGGCGCGGCGGCGGATGTAGCGGGCTTTGCCTCTTGTTTTTTTAAACTTGACGAAATTGTCCTGTGTTGGGTATCTGCAAAAAATTCCCCATGCTTTGTTTTGTTACTTTTTTGCTTGTTTACATTCTTTTGAATACCAGGCTTTGTGATTTTGGTTGGTTGGTTTGTGGGGTTTAACGTCCCAAAGCGACTTTGTTTCACCACTCCAGAGGACTGAGGAATTGCTATATGCGCTGCAGTAAGGATACAAATTTGTGTAAGCATCATTTAGTTAATCTATATTATATTTATCTGGAGTAATTTTTTCTAGGCTGGCCTTCTCTCGAAACAGAGCCCAGTCGGCTAAATGCAGCTTCCAGCGTCGCGGCTTGGATGGGATGATTTGGGGTGAAGACGTTAAGCTGATTAGTATAGGTAAGTGATCACTTCCGTATGGATTATCTAAGACGTCCCATTTAAAATCTGTAAAAATTGATGGTGAGCTGAGAGTTAAATCAATACAGCTCATTTTTCCTGAACTAGATTAACAGTAGGTTGGTTTCCCGGTGTTAAGGAGACAGATATTATTGCATAGTATAGAATCCTCGATGATTTCGCCTCTCATATCTGTTTTTCTACTGCCCCAAAGGATGGAATGTGCATTAAAATCTTCTACTAATAAAAATGGCTCTGGAAGCTGCTTTAAAAGATCTAATTCATGACTACTAAATTGAAGGAGTGGCTCTAAGTATATGCAGCACACAGTTAAAGTTTTAAAAGCCTGTAAGGTTACCGCTATAGCTTGAAGCTTAGTTTTAAGTCTTTGTGTTCTCGAACTGCTACTACATTTTTTACAATGATGGCAACGCCACCTGAGCGCCTGAGAGCTTGCTCTCGGTTGCGACGGAAGACTGTATAGTTTTTGAGTATGCTCTTATGTTTGGGACCTAAATTTGTTTCTTGCAAACACAAGGCTAGTGGTGAGTGAGTGGCCAATAAGTGTTTTATGTCATTCATATTTGTTAAAAGTCCTCTGCAGTTCCATTGTAAAAAAGCCATTTTGTATTAAATTAGTAGAGAAAGCTAAGTTTTGTTTTCAGGCCCTCCGATTCTGGGCTTTTCTCTTTTTGTCGATCCAAGGAGCTGCGCCGTCCGTCTGACGTCGACGGCACAGGACTGCCTTGGTTTGTGTCCATCGCGTCTTCTGACACGCTGGACGCCCGTGCGGACCGCACAGGTACGTTTGTATTTCCCCTCACCGCGTGGTGAGAGGCCTTTGCGCCGGCTGACCTGGGGATCTGCGCAGCCTGTTTTTCTGGTGGTGGTGCAGCGCTGGCCGCAGCCACCGAGGGCACGCATGGCCCTACTCCCAGTTCACTGTGTGTGAAACCTGGGCAGGTGCTCTCAGAGTCTGTTGTGGCTCAGTGCCCTGTTGTGCCACAACAGAAAAGGCAGGTTTTTTTGATAGAACACGATTTCGAGCTTCCCGGAAAGTTATGTTTTCTTTGATCTTGATGGTAATGATTACCTTTTCCTGTTTCCATATTGGGCATGTGCGTGGATAGGCAGGATGACTACCCTCACAGTTGGCACACAAATGTGGCTGAACCTCACATTTCTGGGAATCGTGTTCATGGGAAGCACATTTTGCACATCTCGGCTAGCCACGGCAGGTCTGGGAGCCGTGACCATAGCGTTGGCACTTGGAACAGCTGATTCGGGGAGGATACTTTGTGCAAATGTCAGGGCAAGGTGCTTGGTCGGAATCTCTTTGTCATCACGCCTCATTTTTATTCTATAGACATTTGTTACGGTTTGGTCGTTGAGGCCTTCTAGAAGTTCCTCTTCGGTTAGGGGTCTGAAGTCATCGTCAGAAATAACTCCGCGGACAGTGTTCAGAGAACGGTGTCGACTGATGGTAACTGGGATTTCTCCAAAAGACTTTAATGTGGACAGTTTTTCATGTTGATGATTATAGAAGATTTCCAATAGAAGGTCTCCGTTCGGACGTTTCTTCACGCTGTAACCCTGACCTATTACTTCTGTCAGTGTCTTGGTCACTATGAAAGGTGAGATTTGTCTAGCCGTTTTCTCGGCGTCGTCACTGTGTACTACATGAAATCGCGGGAACCTGTTTGGGTTTTTCAGGAAAAATTTAGAGGTTTCGCCGGTGCGACCCCTTTTTCGGGATCGATCATGTGAGAGTAAAGAACCCATAAAACAATGTTGATGTTCGGCCAGGGTAGCAGCCGCCCCCCACCGAGCCCAACAAGGGGACGGGACAGAAGCTTCTGAGAAAGTCCAGCCCACGCCAGCCTTACACCCTGACTATAACCAAATATGGCGTAACACAGGGTGGTTAGCCACACAAGGTTAAACAGGAAAATGAAAAATCCAAGAAAAGAGGAGACAGGACAGTTGTAAGCAAGAGGACAGGAAAGCAAAAGATGGAGGGGAGGACAGGAAAAGGCGACTGCCGATTTCCCACGGTCGGGTCAGGCCGGAGGTGCCGTCTATGGGAAGCGTGGGCCAAAGTGGTGTGTTGCCTCCGCCGAGGGGCCTTAAAGGTCCGAACAATCGGTATCGGCTCAACCACCAGGATCCCCTTTTCCCCAGACACGACGATGCCACGCACGGCTAAACGTGGGTGCTCGGGGTCCGTGGTGTCGCACAAAACACACAAACACCTGCTTTATCACGTGGCAACTATATAATTGTACCGAAAGTCTACGTGCTCAATCAGGATCAAGTTCCTATACCACAAGGCTGCATGTTATTCTCTGAAAGGATGTGTGGTCTGTTCGTCGCATCGCAGCGTGAGATATTTGTTTTTAGAATTTTTTTATTGGTAAAGACAGAGATACAGCGTGCATGTTGCATGTTAGTGGCATTTTGTCGGTTACATGTAGCATCTTGGAGGAGTATTTTCTTGAACATATGATCATTCTTTTTTATTTACAAGCTGAAAAATAAAACATTGTAGGCCTACCAACCCCACTTGAGTGAAGGTGTCAGTTATGTGCTGGAAAAGTGCAGTTACATAGCATTTACGTCGTGTATTTCTTAATATTTTAGACGTAATAGTTTTTACAGAAAAAAGCCTAGTGGAAGCCTCTAGCCGGCGCAGTTACAAAGAAAGGTGTTTGTTTCGAATCAAACGCTGTAAACTACAAGAACGGCAGTTAGCCGACTGCATCGTGGCCGACTGAGGCCTTAGACGCTCATGTTCTAGCCGCCAAGCAAAGCAAACATGCGAAGCTTAAGGGTCTGGAGAGCTAAGGACGTGCATAACTTACTGCGTTCGTCAGCACACTGAGCATGCTGCTTGAGAAAATCACATGCCTTAGCGACGGACAAGGAGGCGGATTGCAAAGGGTGAGAGAGCAGCTAGGGATGAAGTGCACGTGATCCCTACTCCCTGTTGGTCTTTGGTGTTTCTTTGTAGATTTTATTCTTTGTTTCTGCGTGCCTGTTAAAGGCTTAGCGGCTCCGTAGTACGCACTAGGTGCTCACAATTAAACAACCTCATGTGCGACCTACTTGCCATTGGCTCCTTCAGTTTTAAAGAAAGAGAATATGGATAGAGGGTAGGAAGACGTGTGAAGGAAACTTCGAGTAGGAGGGAAATCAGGATGCACTGCAAGCAAAGATGCCTCCCGGCTTGCACTAGCTTCTGAGCGAGCGCTGTTGATGAAAATGTCTGACACATAGTGGCGTCAATAGTTTCAAGAGTATGATATCGAGTATCGTTAAAATCACGATACACTAAAAATGTATTTTCGATACCGATACTTCTCTACCTTCATTTTCAGCGCTAGATGCCTGATACCGATACACAAAATGTATTTAAAAATAGTATCGAAGATACATGGATCTTCTATATTGCCCATGACAGCCTTTAATCAATCTTTTATACAATGTTTTCAAAACAATGCAAAACATTTATTCTCTACTGAAAGTAAATATCGTGCTGCACTGCAATTTAATGCATTTCATCACTGTTCTAACATACCCCTAATCCACTCTTTAATCTGCGCTAATCAATGTTATTTTACTGTTCGTCCAACTGGAGGGAAATTCGCCCTTCTTAATTCATATTTATCAAACTAAGTAAAATACAGTTCAGTTCAGGCGTTCAGTCGTGTCCGACTCTTCGTGACCCTATGGACCATGTCACGCCACGCTTTCCGGTCTCTCACTATCTTCTTAACATCACATAGCTTCATCTGCAATGCCTCGAGAATGCCATCTAACCATCGCGTTCGCTGCCTACCCCTTCTCCGGCGACCCTCAACCTTTCCCAACATCAAATCTTTCTCCAGCAACTCCTCTCTTCTCATCAAATGACCAAAGTAGCTGAGCTTTAACTTTAGAATTTGACCCTCCAATGAGCAGTCAGGGTTTATGGTCGACAATATCGACTGATTTGATCTTCTGGCAGTCCAAGGAACTCTTAAGAGTCTTCGCCAGCACCACAATTCAAACGCGTCAATTCTTCGGCGGTCAGCCTTTTTCACAGTCCAACTCTCGCATCCATACATCACAACTGGAAAGACCATAGCACGGGTTATACGGATCTTGGTTGGCAGACTAATGTCTCTGCTCTTTACTAGGCGGTCAAGGCTAACCATTGCTCTCTTTCCCAGAAGCAGGCGTCTCTTAATTTCATGGCTGCAGTCTCCTTCCGAGGTAATCTTGGCGCCCAAGAACAGAAAATCTGTCACAACCCACCCTCAATTAGCTGGCCGCGATTTCGTCACCGCATTCTGACACTCGTTCCACAATGTAATAAACTCCTCATATTAACCAGTCGTTTATGTGAGCGTAAGCTCCTTCGACAATTCCTTTGCACGCAAAGCTGCTTCGCCGGGTGGCCTCGATTGCTGACGTCACGACGGGAGCACTGAGGCCTCGTTTGTCAAGTTGATGTTGCCTGACACCTCCCCCCCCCTGCCCCCCCCCCCCCCCCCCATTCCTGAAAGAAAGGGAGGAAGGTGAGAGCGAAAGTAGAAAGAGCGGTGCAACTACGGTAGAAATTGCTGTCACGGCGAAATCGCCGCATCGCGGACAATGTTGCGCCATCTAGTGGCAGTTCACCTGGTTTGGTTCGAAATGAAGGAGGAGCGCATGAGCGCCCTAGCTAGCACGTAAGCATGTACTGACGATGCCTCCACGCAAGTTGCTCTTCAGCCATGAGCCTTCCGCCAGATGCCGCAATATGAGCATCGCTGTGATCGTGCTACATGTTCTGCTGCGCTAGAATGACAAGGCACTAGTCATATGTCTTTTGCCATTTGGACGCATGCTCTTGAAGAAACCGCGCCCTCAGCTTTCCTTACACCATGTTCAGTGGTTGTTATTACAAATGAGCGAAAATAGGCACGACGTATTGCATCCCTCTGTGGAATTCACTGCTCTGCCCCTGAAAGGTGTGGGGTGGGACCATAGGAGGAGAGAGAGATTTGAGAAGAATTTAGGGAATGAGCGAAACAGATGCTCCAGTTTCGTTATGAACACATTCCGAACAGTGAAAGATGTTCTTCAGGACGAAGAAAGGTAATTCAAGAGCAGAGAAACGCGCTTGAAGACGAGCGCCAGTTAAGCGGGGAGACAAGAGAAGGCAGATATACGACGATGTGCCTTCTGTTGTGTCCTTGTTTGTTTTGCTCTGCCACTTTCTACGATTAACCAATGACTAGCCCGCGCCAAGTTATTAATCGATGCCGTTTATCCTACTTATACGCCGGCCTAATGCTGAACTGGCGTGTAATGAGTTAAGAATTTCCCATTCATCCGGACGACGAAAGCGCAGGTGGCAACGCACAAGTGGCACTGTATTTTCTCGGCAACGATGAATCCTCAGTCGCAGTATGCGCGAGACGATATCGAGCGCAGTCCATTGTTCTTCTAGGAGGCATTGGCCCAGCAAACTTCCAAGCCACCCCGACCTGCCCCTTGGCCAGCTCCGTTCGCCTCCGTTCGCCTTGGCCAGCTCCGTCGGCTCGCTTCCACGAGGCACCATTGGAAACGAACCTGGTGACTACCGCCGCCGTAAGGCGTACTCCCAGCGAAGTGCAAGGTGAGTTTTCTCCCAGATCACTTCTGTTGACTTCGTTTGGTGCAGTGACCGCTTCTGCAGCTGCGCGACCGCTCCGCCGCCTCAATGCCGAGCCGCGCGACGCGCGGCCAAGTTCACGAAAAGAGAGTGAGCGACTTCGGACAGACATCGGCGAAATCAGTGATTGCGTTTAGTAGTGCTGCATACTAAAATATAAAAGTAATAGCGGAATTACAAGGCAGTATTAAAGGTGTTTGGCGTCGAAAGGGTAGAGCTGCTGCTCCAGGAGGCTATGCCTGGAGTCTTCGTATTCCAAAGAGGTCTTGCTCAGTTTAAATGTGTTAATAAGGGACGTGAACCAGGGACGAGTAAAGGCCCTTAAACCAGTAGGATAAACGGCATCGATTAATAACTTGGTGCGGGCTAGTCATTGGTTAATCGTAGAAAGTGGCAGAGCAAAACAAACAAGGACACAAGAAAAGGCACATCGTCGTATATCATCTGCCTTCTCTTGTCTCCCCGCTGCCAAAGTGCAGCTAAAGTGTTAAGAAAGGATTGTATAATAAATATGACCATGATGTCAATTTGCAGCCCTCTCAAAGGTCAGCACATCAGTGCATAGCTTTCAGAGCATTAGTAAGAGCTGGATGTGCAATTCACTTCAGTTGAAAGCTCTGCCTGAGCAGAATCTTTTTTTTCCCTACATACAAACCCAAAGAACATAACTATTATGCTCTTCTTTGAATTTTACTGTGTTCAGAGAGCTATCGCAGCTTTACTACCCAGCAGGTTACTATCGGGGACAGAAGTGCCCAGGACACGGATCCACCGGCCAGAGAGTTGGTTGCTGAATGGGCTTACACATATTTTTGATTTGATACCCAAAATTTGAGGCTTTTTTTTTTGCCTTCTCTATATTTACTATTCACGCCTTCTGCTCGGAAATAGATCTCGGTTCTAGTTAGTCGGCATGCAAATGAAAAAAATTGCGGCTTAGTCTGACGACCTGCTGATGCCAGTGGACTCCCGGCATTTGAATAAAAGGAGCCGTAGTGTTTCCCGATGCCGGCGCTTTAGCAATTTCGGAGTGCCACCACCACATCTTATCGCAGCGCTATGCGCTGAACTAGTTGAAATCGCGACTAGCGAGAGTTTCCTACCCTTGGCGTAATGAAAGAACTAATATAATTTTTACTGAGACCAATGAATGAATGTAGTTGTCCTCAGTGTCCCTTTAAAAGGGTGCACTGAAGCATTTAAGCAAAGAATGCACTGATGCATGTGAGAAAATATTCTGGGATAGTTGAATCCCGCCACAACGAATACCGCCACAACGAAATTTCCGCGACAACGAATAATTTTTTATTCCCCGCGAGTATCCTATAAGAATTAATGGCCTAAATTTCTCTGCACAACGAACCATTTTTGCAGAGCGTTTCCGCTTCAACGAAATTTTCGCGTTCAAAATCGAAACCGAAACTAGTTTTATTGGCGAGAAGTCCAAGTCAAATCCAAAGCCACATTAAGCATGAAATCACGTGATTGCAGTTCCGCCATTTTGGCTTTGTGTCGTGGTCGCGTTGTTCACTCGCTGCCTTTCTCTTCGACAACGACGAGTTTTCATCCGCAGGACACGATGGCAACGCAAGTGAAAAAACGCAAAACTCTTTCCCTTGAGCAAAAAGCTCAAATAATCGCCCAAGCAGAAAGCGGAAGGAAGAAAGCGGCAATTGCTGAAGACTTCGGAATTCCTGCAAGTTCGCTGTCAACGATTCTAGGCAATAAGGACAGCGTGAAAATGGCACTTGCTTCAGGCACATCCTCGAAGCACAAAAAGGTGACGCGGCCCCTCCATGAAGAGTTGGACAAAGCAGTGCATGCGTGGTTTGTGGAAGCACGAGCCAGCAACGTCCCCCTGTCCGGAAGCATCGTCCAGCAGAAAGCCTTGAACTATGCATGCCTACTTGGCATTGATGATTTTAAAGCCAGCATTGGCTGGCTAAACCGTTTCAAGGCCCGCCATAACATCGTTGGAAAAGTGTTGTGCGGCGAGTCAATGTCAGCAGACGTGGACGGAGCAGCTGCTTGGAAGGCGAGTAACATGGCCGGAATTTTAAGCAACTTCGCGCCTGCAGACATTTACAACGCCGACGAGACCGGGCTATTCTACGAGATGTTGCCGGCTAGGACGCTCGACTTCAAGGGGCAGCGCTGTCACGGCGGCAAACACAGCAAAAAACGCATCACAGTGCTGCTTTGCACAAACATGTATGGCTCGGACAAGCGTCCGCCGTTAGTCATAGGCAAAAGTGCCAAGCCGCGCTGTTTTAAGGGAACTCGTAGCCTACTTGTGCAGTACAAGCCGAACAACAAGTCATGGATGACCCGCGCTATTTTCACCGAGTGGATGATGGCATTCGACCGCGACATTAAGCGGCAGGGCCGTAAAGTTTGCTTGCTTTTGGACAATTGTTCAGCGCATCACTCCGACGAATTCAAGCTCACTAACACGGAGCTGAGGTTTTTCCCTCCCAATTGCACGTCTGTCTTACAGCCTCTCGATCAGGGCGTGATTCTTAGCCTGAAGCGCGCTTACCGCGGGAGGTTAATTCAGCGGCTGCTTTTTAACACTGAAACCGGCCGAGACACGAAGGTGGACTTGTACGTGACACTGCAGATTATGTCTGCTGCCTGGAGCACACTGGGGCGCTCAGTAATTGTGAACTGTTTCAGGCACGCCGGATTTGCCGAAGGTCGACCCGTACACTCTGCTGGCCTAACACCAGGCGTTACAGACGACGACGAAGAGGCGTCACCGGCTCCGGGGATCGCGGCCGCCTGGAAAACGCTGGGAGAAATAGGAACCGTGCCGCCTAATCTCGAGCTCGACGAATACATCGGCGCTGACGCTTGTGTTGTTGTTCACGAAGATGTGAGTGATGAGCAGATCATAAAAGCTGCCCGGAATGATAAGGACTCTTCCGATGAAGAAGACGACGACGTACAGGAAGCGCCGGCTGCGGCAACCGCCGTACAGGTGATGGACGCTTTTGATGTCATCAGGAATTTCGTTGCTGTCCGAGACGACGATGTTGCAATGGGTTTGCTGACCGAGTGCAAAAATCGCGTGACGGCGTTGCTCGCCGTGAAGCGTAAGCAAACCAAGCTTACAGATTTTTGGCATTAAACGCCTTCGCTGCTGCTTGGACAATTCTTTCTGCGTTTCACGTCAAATTTTTGCGATAACGAAGTTCCGCGAGAACGAATTTTTTTTCGTGCACCATGAATTTCGTTATAGCGGGATTCAACTTAACACAATCTTTGCTCCAACAGAAGACTCGCAACTTCACCACAAAGAGGGAAAACAGCTGCCCAGTGAACAGATCAGGTAAATAAACAATACCGAGAAATATGCTTAAACGAAGTATCCAAGTCTCGAAGCTTAAGCTCATTAGCTATAGCATTTTTGCAAACAAAACAAATGCAAAGGATATAAATAAATGGTTTTTTCATAGTGGGGTGTTTCGCGATGTCTGCATTCGGCCAAAGCTATTCAAGATTCCCTTATCTGCAGTCTGACGTCAGTGCACATTAGGATCTCTAGGTAGTTGCAATTATACTTAATGACAAATATTTAAAATTGCACTGTCTAAAGGTACCCTACGAAAACACCCCACTATAAAAAAGCCATTTATTTATAGCCTTTGCATTTGTTTTGTTTGCAAAAATGCTTTAGCTAATGAGCTTCGAGGTATGGTTATCTGACCAGGCAGATACTTGGATACTTCGTTTAAGCATATTTCTCGGCATAGTTTATTTACCTGATCTGTTCAAAGCAACAGCGATTGTTTAAAAGCGTCACGTACAACCATGGTATCCATCTTTATTGTGTTTTCCGTCTTGCTACCACGTTGAAGTGTTCGCTTCAAAACAAACAAACAAAAAAAACAACGACACAAGGGCATCCGCATGAACGCATATCCCCTTTTCACAATCAGCGAGTGATAATTTTTCTTTTCTTGTGAGGATCTTTTGCGCCACGCTTGTTGACCTTCCAGTCTGTCGCATATAATAATTTTACGTTCAGCGATTCTCATCAACGAAAATTTCGGCACTTTTGTTTTATTGAAATTAGAGATAATGAAACAGCGCGAATAACAGAAAGAAGTCGGGCAACGCAGCGTTATGTTGTCATCATCATCATCATCATCAGCCTGATTATACCCACTGCAGGGCGAAGGCCTCTCCCATATTTCTCCACTTAACCCTGTTCTGTGCTAGCTGCATCCACTTGACCCCTGCAAACTTCTTAATCTCATCCGCCCACCTAACTTTCTGCCGCCCCCTGCTACGATTTCCTTCCCTTGGAATCCAGTTTGTTACCCTCAGCGACCATCGGTTATCCTCTCTTCGCACTACATGTCCTGCCCATGTCCATTTCTTCTTCTTAATTTCTACTAGAATGTCGGTAACTTGAGTTATTTCTCTGACCCACTCTGCACGCTTTCTATCTCTTAATGTTACCCCTACCATTTTTCGTTCCATAGCCCTCTGGGTTGTCCTCAACTTAAGTAGGACTCTCTTGGTTAGCCTCCATGTTTCAGCCCCATAGGTGAGTACAGGCAAGATGCAACTGTTGTATACTTTCCTCTTGAGCGATACCGGTAAGCTGCTAGTCATAATCTGCGAGTGCTTGCCAAATGCGCTCCATCCCAATCGTATTCTTCTTGTTATTTCCTTTTCGTGGTCCGGATCTGCGGTTACTACCTGTCCTAAGTAGACATATTCGCCTACTACTTCCAGTATTTCGCTACCTAATGTAAACTGCTGTTCCTTCCCGAGGCTGTTGAACATTACCTTAGTCTTCTGCATATTGATTTTCAAGCCTACCTTTTTACTTTTCTTGTCTAGGTCATCAATCATTATTTGCAGTTCATCCCCCGAGTTGCTTAGCAAGGCAATGTCATCAGCAAATCGCAGATTACTGAGGTATTCTCCATCTACCCTTATCCCTAACTGCTCCCATTCCAAGTCTCTGAATACTTCCTCTAAACAAGCTGTGAATAGTACTGGGGAGATTGTGTCTCCTTGCCTAACACCTTTCTTTATGGGAATTTTGTTACTTTCTTTATGCAGAACTATGGTTGCTGTGCAGCCACTATATATATCTTCCAGCACTTTCACGTACGGCTCGTCTACCCCCTCATTTCGCAATGCCTGCATCACCGCCGAGGTTTCAACTGAGTCAAATGCTTTTTCGTAATCAATGAATGCTATGTATAAGGGCTGGTTATATTCCGCGCATTTTTCTATCACCTGATTGATGGTATGGATATGATCGATAGTAGAGTACCGTTTCCGAAACCCTGCTTGATCCTTTGCTTGATTGCAGTCTAAGGTTGTCCTGATTCTATTAGCGATTACCTTAGTAAATACCTTATACGTAACAGACAGTAAGCTGATTGGTCTGTAATTTTTTAGGTCCTTAGAGTCCCCTTTCTTGTGAATGAGGATAATTTTTGCATTCTTCCATGGTTCCGGTACCGTCGACGATACCAGGCACTGCGTATACAGGGTGGCCAGTTTTTCTAGCACGATATCCCCCCCGTCCTTCAGCAAATCTGTAGTTATCTGATCCTCTCCAGCTGATTTCCCCCTTTTCATAGTTTCTAGTGCTTTCTTGACCTCGTCCTTCGTCACTGGGGAAACGTCTGACTGTTTTTCCCTACCGCCAATCTCATTACGGTCCTGACTACTTTGGCTACTGTAGAGATCTGTATAGAACTCCTCGGCTACTTTCACTATCTTTTCCATATTAGTGATGACGTTGCCCGCCTTGTCCCTTATTGCATACATCTGGTTTTTGCCTATGCCCAATTTCTTCTTTACCGCTTTAAGGCTTCCCCCGCTCTTTACAGCATGCTCAATTTTCTCCATGTTATACTTCCTTATATCGGCCACCTTGCGCTTATTGATTAGCTTTGATATCTCGGCCAATTCGATCTGGTCTGTTGGATTGGAAGCTTTCATACTCTGGCGTTTCTTAATCAAATCTTTCGTCTCCTTAGACAGCTTGCCGGTATCCTCTCTAACTATCCTACCGCCTAGTTCTACCGCGCACTCAGTAATGATATCTCTGAAATTATTGTTCCTTGCCTCTAGGGTAATGTCGCCATCCTCAGTTAGAGCTGAAAACCTATTCTGTAGCGAGATCCTGAACTCTTCTGCCCTCCCCCTCACCGCTAATTCATTGATGGGTTTCTTTCTTACTAATCTGTTGCGTTCCTTCTTCAGATTTAGGCTAATTCGGGACCTCACCATCCTGTGGTCACTGCATCGCACTTTCCCGATTACCTCTACATCTTCCATAATGGCGGGGGTTGAACACATTATGAAGTCGATTTCATTTTTAGTCTCTCCGTTAGGACTTTTCCATGTCCATTTACGGTTCTTCCGTTTGTTGAAGAAGGTATTCATGATTCGTAAGTTATTGCGCTCTGCAAACTCAACTAGTAACTCCCTTATGCTATTCCGAGAACCAATGCCATAGTCACCTACTGCCTTGTCTCCTGCCTGTTTTTTCCCTACCTTGGCATTGAAATCGCCCATTAGTACAGTATACTGCGTCTTTACCTTTCGCATTGCCGATTCTACATCTTCATAGAAGCTTTCAACTGCCTGGTCATCATAACTACATGTAGGTGCATAGGCCTGCACAACCTTCAGTTTATACCGCTTATTAAGCCTAATTACGATGCCTGCAACCCTCTCATTAATACTATAGAATTCATCTATATTACCCGCTATATACTTATTGACAAGGAAACCTACTCCTAGTTGTCGCCTCTCTGGTAAACCTCGATAACACAGTACATGCCCATCCTTCAGTACAGTATATGCCTCATTCGGCCTCCTAACCTCACTAAGCCCTATGACATCCCATTTCATGCCCTCTAGTTCCTCTAACAGCACTGCTAAGCTAGCTTCACTAGCTAGGGTTCTAGCATTAAACGTTGCCAGGGTCAGTTTCCAATGGCGGCCTGTCCAGCGGAGCCAGGCTTTCTTAGCACCCCCTGCTGCGTCACAGGTCTGACCGCCGCCGTGGTCAGTTGTTCCGCAGCCGCTGGTGACTGAGGGCCGGGGTTTTATGGAGCTTATCATAGGAGGTTGTGGCCAATTACTGCACCAGGGTGGCCAACTCCTGTTCTGGTGAGGGAGTGCGTTGCTGGAGGTGTTCACCGGCATCAGGTCGCACCCCAAACCTGTTTATGCAATTCCATCGACACGCGGATTTTTTTTTTTTTTTTTCATCCGGTGGAGAATTGCGCGGCACCGGGATTTGAACCCCGGTCCTCTTGCATGCGAGGCGGATGTTCTACCGCTACGCCACCGCTGCACCTACGCCACCGCTGCACGATGTTGTCATAACAGCATGTAATCTAGATTCTGTGCTCCGTTGTTTGCGACGGATACTACCAGGTATATATCAGAAAAAATAAGGTGCCGTTTGCGAATGCTTGCAAACGACACATTAGAAAAGCATTGAGCAGTTGTGGGGATCATACCGATATAAAAGTACGTAAATATAGTTCCAATGAAGGAAAAAGTGGGCCATTACACAAAAGGCGATTATATTAAACAGCTGAACATCTTCGGCTTTGGACTATGTATGAGATGTGCTTACAAGTTATCCACATGCCTCGTACGCAGGTTCAGTACGGATTTGTCGTATTCCAACACACGTGAGACACTTTGTAATCCGAGAAGAGATCAGGATCCGTGAGGGACGTGTGATCGCGATCTTGTTGCATCTCGGAAGAAAGGATGCCTAGACACAACACCGTGCGATTGATTACTCTGACCATTAACGAGCTGCATATCTGTACATAAGTAAGTGGCAGAGATGGGAGAAAAAAAAATGAGATTGAATTCGCGCGGAATGAAGGAACGATGAAAGCCGATGTCTCGGCCATAGGCGCAGAGGAGACCCTCCTCACCAGCGTAGGCCGTCTGGGCGCCCGAGACCAGCCGACATCAGAAACGCGAGCTAGGCCAAGGACAGTTTCTATCGCAGAGCAAGACGGGGACGGTATCGCACAAATTGTTCAGCCACCACCTGAAAGAATTCAAGATTATTTATTCGAGATAAGCGCCCTTTTCAACGTCTTTTCGCCGGCGTGCAACCGCGACATTCCGTAAAAGTCCGGCCGGGTCATCCGACAGTACCACTTGTTTTGAAATGCATCCGGAGGATAGCTGGCGACTGCTGAAAACAACATAGCCAGTATAATTTAGGGGACAAGAATTTATTTTGCTAGCACTATCTCAGAAAATGCGTCAAGATCTGGGATGACGCCCCCGATGTACATATGCAAAGCTTCCGTCGCCATTTTGCAACAAAAAGTGCATCGCGTTCTCCAGACCCATGGTGGAACGAGGCGAGTGTCAGTCACAGACTACAGAACCTCTTTGATGCGGTCAATTTAACTACGCCTCTCTAGAAGGGACGTAAGATTTCCAGCAATATTAGAAAAGTTTGAAAATATTTGCTTTAATCGAGAAAGTATAGCTGCATATAAACAGCCGTCGATTTTCATAATCTGCAAGATATGAAAAGCGCCTCCATTCCACCTCAAGTAATGAAAGCGATCAATATCAGGCCTACGTTAAGTGTGGACGGCATGGTGGCACGTATGTCCCAAAAGGCTCGCCAGTGGGGCACGTTGCCGTCGAAGCGGATTAAGTCGTGCTTTGGCGGGAACCAACTCGGCCAGGTAGTTCAGCAGCAGCCATGAACTAGGTTGACACTCTGCCGTCGTGAGCTCAACAGCAGTGTCGGTAGCATTACAAGAAGCAAGCACAGAAGTTTTTGCGGCGGAATGTTCGTACTGTAAATCTAATGCAAATTCTGCTCCCACATTCTCGTCCGAAAGGAGCATCTCAAGTTGTTCGTTAAGCGGTCGCAGGCCATCATTGCAAACTCCGGGACTCGCTCCTGGAAAGGCCTAAAGGCGAGCAGAGTGCCGCTGCCCGATTGCATGCGTTGAGCTACTTCATTCCGCAGCCGGGTATGTAAAACACGCTGTGCGGTACGCTTGGCTTTGACGCGCTCCATCGGGAGTCAGAAAGGCGTATACGTATTTTGAGCGTAGAAGATGGCAGGATGCAATGTCCCTTGGATGGCGTGTCAGATATTGGTCTCGCGATATACGATCGGGCTAGGTACACATACCGACTCGGCAAGGAGGCTGGCCATTTGAATCAACAGAGGAAGGCATCTTCATGCTAGTAGACATGCTACATATATGCTGCCTATACGCCATGCACAGCGGCTATAGGGGCGTCACTGAAAGCCGCGTAGCGGCGGCCGTCGGAACCCGAGGCGGGCCTCATGCGGCAAGCGTGGGCTTGGTGCGCGCGTGCGTTCTGCCGTTAGTGCGCTTCTCGGGGACACTTCCGCAGTGACAGTGTGCGCAAGGGGATCGCTCTATATAATAGTGGACATGTTGTGTTCGATCGGCCGCCTGAAACTACATCGCCTTCATATGCATTGTCTCCTGCAAATTGGCG
This sequence comes from Amblyomma maculatum, assembly GCF_055883805.1. Taxonomy (NCBI): domain Eukaryota; kingdom Metazoa; phylum Arthropoda; class Arachnida; order Ixodida; family Ixodidae; genus Amblyomma; species Amblyomma maculatum. The sequence goes on along the minus strand of NC_139351.1, from coordinate 33,712,792 downwards.
TCAACAAGAAGTGGAGCTTATTTTGGAGCTTATTTTGAGTGCCCCGCATTTCATTACAACGCCACGCTAATTCGTTCATTATTTGACCTATGCACTGTTACGTTTCAGGGTGTTTCTACGAACGACGAGCAAGCGGCCACACTGAAACTTGTCAGGAATGCCTTTATTCCATCTCGGCAGCCGGGCAGGAAAGAGCGACACAGCGCTCGGAAGAGGCGCTTAAATTGCCCCAGATATCGGGGCTTATCATACGCGTCATCATGAACAAGACGGAACGATACATTCCGCGTAAAAGAGGGCGTTATGAGCCGAAGAACGTAACAACGCCTCCCCCTTTTAGGATGGCATCAGGCATATTGAATAAGTTTTCACTCCGCTGTTGTACAAAGCCGTGAACTACCCGACAAAGTCAACCACATGAGGTCCTTGAATAACACCGCTGTTCGAAACAATATACGGGCAGCTGGGCAATACCCCGTCGGACACTGCCGCCTCAGTGTCTACTGCACCAAAAGGCCCGTCTAGTTTTACTCTGGCTACAGGCAAGCTGATTGTGCGATCTTCCAGGGCCTGGCGAACCCACTCGCAATCGCCTGTGAAATCGTCTTGCCTCACTAGTGAGGAATGAACCAGGTCGTGCGTAACTCCGGTGTCTCTCAGTGCCTTGCAAGACTGGCCATTCACTTCTATGTCGTACAAATATGGCTTAAGCAGGTCGTCTACTATCCATGCACAAGTTGACCGGGGACATTTTAGGCACACGACAGCCTGAAGCCACATGACCCGGTTGGTGACACTTGTAGCAAACAATGGGCTTTCTTGCTTCAAACAACTTGGATTTTAGCTTTGGCTTGTCTGAATCCAATACTTCATTTGAAGGTGAAACATCTGTCGAACCCTCAACTCTTTTAGGCAAAGGGCGACGTTTTCCTTGCTCGTGACTTCGGACTAAGCCAGGCTTTTCGTTATCAACTTTCTTTCCGTGTCTGGAGCAATACATGTATGCGTAATCAGCCGCCACTTGTACAGTTTTTACATCTGGCCTGTCCTGAATCCATTCCTTCAGGGTTGAAGGAATAGAACAGAAAAACTGCTCGAGCGCAATCTGTGCTAGCAGCTTTTCACGATCCTCATAAGAGTCTACTCCACGGAGCCAGCTCTCTAGAAAGCCTAATAACTTGTAAGCAAACTCAGAATAGCTCTCTTCCGGGTTTTTCTTTGCCTCTCGAAACTTAATTCGAAAAACCTCAGCCTAAACTTTTTCAGTAGGCAGGATTTTACGGACGAGTAGTTGTCCGCCTCTTCAGTATCTAACGTTGCCAAAACGTCGGCAACTTCGGCTGGCAGTAAGCTCAGAATCCTTTGTGGCCAGCTCGACACCACGAAGCCCAACCTTTTTTGCACACCCGCTCGAAATTCACCAAGTAAAGACCTATGTCTCCCCCGACGCGGAAGGGCTACAAGTTCTTTCTTTGTTTGCTTAACGGTACACGCTTGCTTCGTTTACGTGCAATGAACTGGTACAGCAGATAGGCAGCGTCGTCAAAACTGCGAGCGGGTTCGTACTGGTGCGACCGCAGAAAAAGCCAGTGAGCTTGCTAAACCAGCATTCTGAGCATCAGAAAAATAGCGCATACTGGGCTCCTGCAGCAAGAGTTCAAATTTTTCATGCTTAAGCTTTACCACTGATGGATTTCACCTATTCCGTCATCAAAAAGCCAGATCGGGTAGATAATTTCATGGGGGATATATCAGCAGAGGCAATATCTGAAAAGCTGCATCACAGGTTAGCCAAGAGTATACTAGATTTAAATTTTATATACTAGTTTATTATTGTAATATCATATTCATTTCATTTGTATCACCCTCGCGCCTAACTGCAGAATTACAGCGCGCTTTATAACAAGCTCAAAAACCTTTAGACTGAATATCAAGTGCCGTGACATGTTATGTTTTCGTAACCTTGACAGCCAACAGGAACACTGGCTCTGGTCTTCAAAGTTTCAAAACGCATTGGAAAATGTCTGTTCATGCGGTTCAGGCTACTGAGGAAGATCAAGTTATCGGGACCGAAGTCGACCGCGCCGCCCGCGTTTAGGTGGAGGCGAAACGCAAAATGCAACCGTGTGCTGTGCGATGTCAATGCACGCTAAAGATTGTCTGGCTAAGCATTCCATAAATCTAATGCGTATTGTATATTACCGGCAGCGGAGGCAACCAAGTTTAAACAAATGTTCACGGAAGGTGCAATGACAAGAAGAAAACACTGAAAACATAGCCCTGCCACACGACAAATTTAATATCTTTTCCATATTTGTTTGCTGCTACGTGAGTAAGTATAATGAAATTCGATGAAAACGACATTAGGTATCGGATGAGTTTGAGGTACTCATCTGAATGCGATCAACGAGGAAATGTGTTATCTCGCCAGACTCGGTGAGAAGATACACCCAAAATATAGTACAAACGTGCCATCTGGGGCCGAATCCACGAAAGAGTTCGCTTTGGAACGCGTTCGCTTTCTCTCTCGCCGCCTCGCTCCATTGGTCGCGTGTCGCCACCGCTGGCGGTGACGTCATTTCCCGAAGGCGGGACCACCAATTTCGTTTGCGTCACGAGACATGTCAATCAAATGAAAGCGGTTGCTGTGTGGAACTCTAAGTGGCGTTTGCTTCAGCGCGAGAATCATGCCGTACGTACCCCCTGCCGCCCCGCTGTTCTTCGCAGTGCTCAGCGAATGTGATCGGCTGCTTTGACGGTCGCGCGCACATGACGAGCCTTTCGACATGCCTGACGATGCCTTTCGAAGGCACTTGCTAAACTTGGCCCAACGAGGAAAAGCGCGCTCACAACAGAGCGGAAAGTACTCTGCGCGCTGCGGTTCTTCGCTACCGGAGGCTTCCACGCGGCAGTCGGCAACTATACGGCGACCGCAATAGTCGATGAGCCGGACGATTTTGGCCGTCGCTCAGGCAATCGTGCGTGTCGGCACGGAGAAAAACTGTGTCGTTTCCTTTAACTCCCGAGGAGAAGGCCCGCGCCAAGGGAAAGCAACCGGTATGAGACCGCTCAGCAAAGCCGATTGGCTGTTTTCTGCCCCCAGCGTTCATCCCACCCTTCTCCCCCCGATGCCCACGTCAAATTCACGTCACGGCAAAGCGAACGCGTTCCAAAGCGAAAGTGGAGGCAAACCCCCCACTTCAAGGATTGTCTACGACTCGTGTGTGAGTGCACTTAATTATAGCAAGCAGCACGCGTGTCGCAAGTACACAGTGGAGTGCTCTGAGTGAACGATTGACGTAATTTCTTTGGAAGCTGGTTCTACCTCGGCTTCCACAAAAAAACGAAGATGAACGAAGATCAGCAAGGCAAGTTATTGAATTTCGCAGATGAAGAGATACCTCTAGGATATTGATAAGATGCTGAAGCTGACTCTTAAGCATGCTTATGAGCCTGGAGTTGATGAGGCTGAAAACTGACCATGTCACGTTGTATTGCAAATAGAGTTCAAGACTGATAGATCGCGGTGCATCCATGAGTGCTTGGAAGTGTTAGAGCACACAAAAGAAGGATTAAAGTGGAAACAGTGCCCTATTAACTATATTGCCAAATGGATGGCCTCGAGAAACCTCGAAGTTACACTATCAGATAAAAAGGGTATTTTACTATTTTTGTTCTGAGAATCAGTTTCAAGAAAAAGCGAAGGCTGCTGTCGAGAAGAATCTCAAAAGGTTTCCTATGAAAGCGACCATGTAAAAGAGACGGCTATGGCTCTACTTGGTGATCTTGGGCTTGAACGGATACGTGAACAGGTGAAACATTGCAAGCAATTACGTTTGGATTACGTTTTCTTCTCGGCAAGAACCCATAAACGAGATGTTCCGTTCAGAGCCATCGTATCTGAGAAGAGCACGTGGCAGCACCTGGTCTCCAAATATTTGCAAAAACACCCTTCCTCGTCGACTTTATCAGACCCCCCAAGCTACTCAACTCTGAAGCCCTTGTTGAATTCCTCAAAGAACACAACCCAAGAAAATGTGTTGGCTTCAGCATGAATTTATATTATAGCCTCCCCCATGACTGCCTCCTTAAGCGTGTTCAAATGTGCATTACTGAAGACAATAATGAAACTGACTTCATTGACGCCTCAGGTGTAATTGTTGGAAGTTTCATCAAACTTTAAGGTTCTACCTGGAGTATGCATTGGGTCGAGCGTTGCACCGGACTTGAGTGACATCATCTTAATGTACGTGGAGAGACACCTGAAGGCTACCTTGAAGGGCCTACATTTATTTATTTATTTATGGCGCTGAGTTTGCCACAAATAAATAAATAAATAAATGTAGGCCCTTCAAAGTAGCCTTCAGGTGTCTCTCCACATACATTAAGAAGATGTCACTCAAGTCCGGTGCAACGCTCGACCCAATGCATACTCCAGCCTTCTGCGTATACAGCTTGTTCTTCCAGCCTATGAAGGTGGACTCCAGGTAGAACCTTAAATCTTCTTAATGTACGTGGAGAGACACCTGAAGGCTACCTTGAAGGGCCTACATCATTCCACCTTCAGGTATGTATGCGGACCACTTACAGACAGTGAAGGGTTCAAACAAAGAATGAGGGATATTATTGATGATTTTACTGAGTGTCTTCAGGCGCCTTCTAGTTTCCCGAAGGGGAAGAACGGCGCCGAGGAGACGGTGATTGTCGTTGTCTTTGGGTTGGCGGCGCCAAGCTGCGTTGCGAAGCAGGGGACAGGTGGTGAAGCGAATATTAAAGAAAACTGCTGAAGCCAATCAAGATTTCTGGCTTGGTTTGCTCGCTTACAGGACAACTCCACTGGGAGGTTGCGGCACCCGCAGAGATTCTTCAGGTCATAGAGTTACGAACGACGCTACCAGACACTCAAGAAGGTCCCAGTTTGCATATTGCCAAGCATCGCTAGAGTAAGAGAGACCGGCAACCCCCTACCACCCCCGAGACAAGGTGACGTTGTGAGCGTGAAGAAGTTTGCTCTTTAACATAAACACAGGCAGAGGTATAGGGAACGTTGATTTTCCGGCGACCTCACCACCATCGGCTGCGCCTTCTAGTTTCCCGAAGGGGAAGAACGGCGCCGATGAGACGGTGATTGTCGTTGTCTTTGGGTTGGCGGCGTCAAGCTGCGTTGCGAAGCAGGGGACAGGTGGTGAAGCGAATATTAAAGAAAACTGCTGAAGCCAATCAAGATTTCTGGCTTGGTTTGCTCGCTTACAGGACAACCCCACTGGGAGGTTGCGGCACCCGCAGAGATTCTTCAGGTCATAGAGTTACGAACGACGCTACCAGACACTCAAGAAGGTCCCGGTTTGCATATTGCCAAGCATCGCCAGAGTAAGACAGACCGGCAACCCCCTACCACCCCCGAGACAAGGTGACGTTGTGAACGTGAAGAAGTTTGCTCTTTAACATAAACACAGGCAGAGGTATTGGGAACGTTGATTTTCCGACGACCTCACCACCATCGGCTGCGCCTTCTAGTTTTTCGAAGGAAGAACGGCGCCGAGGAGACGGTGATTGTCGTTGTCTTTGGGTTGGCGGCGTCAAGCTGCGTTGCGAAGCAGGGGACAGGTGGTAAAGCGAATATTAACGAAAACTGCTGAAGCCAATCAAGATTTCTGGCTTGGTTTGCTCGCTTACAGGACAACCCCACTGGGAGGTTGCGGCACCCGCAGAGATTCTTCAGGTCATAGAGTTACGAACGACGCTACCAGACACTCAAGAAGGTCCCAGTTTGCATATTGCCAAGCATCGCCAGAGTAAGAGAGACCGGCAACCCCCTACCACCCCCGAGACAAGGTGACGTTGCGAGCGTGAAGAAGTTTGCTCTTCAACATAAACACAGGCAGAGGTATTGGGAACGGTGATTTTCCGGCAACCTCACCCCCATCGGCTGCGCCTTCTAGTTTCCCGAAGGAGAAGAACGGCGCCGAGGAGACGGTGATTGTCGCTGTTTTTGGGTTGGCGGCGTCAAGCTGTGGTTCGAAGCAGACGATAGGCTTCGCGTCTTTAATCCGGGCTGTATGTACCCAGAGCCGGTGTCGGATAAAATTCTGTGTAGAAATGATCAGAAACATTGGGCAGCGGGCGATGATCTTGTGGTAGCAGGCCCCGCCGAAAGCAATACCGGAAGATGTGTCCGGTCATACCAAAGCTATAACACACAGGCTGCTGGCGCCACCGATCCGAGTAAATGCTGGTGGAAACTCGTTCTGGTTCGCGCTCCTGGTTGCTTTTAAAACACCGGTTATTCGAATACAAAGACCACAAATTGTCAGTCAGTCATGAGTGGCATTTCGAGTTGTGAAGCTGTCTGTCATTTTTTTATGATAAACAAAACAAGTAGATATTGAAATTATTTACCTTACTTATAAATTAATGACTTAATGGCCAAATGTTGTGGTTTCAAAAGTTATGGGACATGTTTAGAAAACAACACTCAATTTCACCGGAAAGGCTAAGCAGTGACCGCGATAGCAACACATTGGAGAGCTAACTCGCCGTGAAAACACACGCGTGAGCTAGATAGATGCAGCAGCAGCAGCTACCTTCGGAGTCGCCTCAATGCGAATGGCCATAGCCAGAAAGCATTCAAAGGGCTGCCAGGCAAAATCAACTCGGCCAGAGAAAACGAACGCGCACCGAAATGCGCCGCTCGGTGGTCGGGGCAACACAAGAAAAACGCATGCGTGATGGCTGGCCTTGCCAGCCCCCCCGGATAGCGAGAACAAAAAAAAAATTGACAAGAGGTCTCAATGTGTCCCCTGGCATAGAAGTCAAAGTAGAAAAAATAAATAAGTTACCTTTGCTGGCTTCAGTGTCTTGACATGGACGGTTTGGCGCAGGTGAAAAAAAAATATTTTCTGTGACATGACGGCAGAAGTGAATGATCACGGCGCTTCGTCTCATTCGACCTCGCCGCGTGCTGTTGAAGGGAGGCGCCGTTGGTTCGCCTGGGATGTCTCGCCGGGCCGATATTCCCGAGTCCTGACTCAGTGACGATGAGAAGAGATGGGCTTCGATGTGGAAGAGAGGATGTGCTCAGGGTCCAGGGGCCTAGACTTCACCTCAGTGGGACCACGAGGATCCCAGACGAAGGAGCAGGAGCACGGAGTAGAGGCGGATAAAAGCTTTATACAACTTTTTACATGATATATGTACAAGTTGAAAGACGAAACAGGAGCTCTCGGTGCATATAATTTCCGCCGTTTAAATATCGTCTGTTATCCCCACTTACGTAGCTGGGGAAGCAAAGTTCAATCGGTTCAGTCCAATCAGCGGGGCACGGACTTGATATGCTGCCCACTGCCGACGGTGGTGCTTGAGCCTCGTCGCACATCTTTCGGTGGCAATGGCTAGCTTTTCCAGTGCCGACAACGATATTGTGCACGCTGGCAGTGGAAATCCCTCACCAAGGTGAAGAAGCCGGTGAAGTCTTCTGTTGGCTGAGGTCATTTCCCCGGCGTGAAGTATCCATTGACGGCATCCACACTATGGCACTAATTGACAGGAGCAACAGTCTTCGTTATGAGTTTAGCATTCAAGAATCGATTAGGACATAAAGTGATGTTTAGCGTGAATCAAGCTGTGGTATTCCGTGGTGTTGGCGGTGAATCACTGGTGCCTTTGGGTGTGTGCTATGCGAAAGTTGTGACTGGTGGCCAAGCGTTTCGAACCGAATGCAGTGTTGCCTCGTTCCACACATGAAGTAATTTTAGGTGTAGACTTTTTGCAACAGTGTGGTGCAACGTTAGACTGCCGTAGTGGACAGATCTCTCTTAATGCTGCGTTGATGTCGGCCCTTGTAGACCCCTCGTCGCTCGATTTAGGAGCATTTTCTGTGTCTGAAGATACAGTTGTACCTGCGATGTCCGGACAATTCATTCAAGTTATTTCATCTTCGAATTTATGCGAGGATTTCGACGCCGTAGTGGAACCTACAACACTTTCCTGTGCAAAGAGTGTCTTGGTACCTCGTTGCATAGTTTCAGTCACCAGAGGCCACACCTTGCTGTGGACTGTAAACTATTCAGACGAGCCAGCCGTGTTGCCTCGTAGCATGAGGCTCGCTCATTACGAGGAAGGTGTGTCGAATTACGTGGTGTGACTAAGTAATCATGATCCTGAAGAGAAAACATCCCATTTTGCAGAGTCTCGAATCCAAGCAATGATAAACACATCTTTGGGAGCACAGGAGCGCCGAATATTGACTGACCTGCTTTCCAAGCATGTTTAGGTTTTCGACTTCGCCAGAGATCATCAGCCACCGATTCCACATTCTCGCATCCATCATTCGATTGATACTGGAATCTCTCGCCCAATCAAACTGAAGCCCTATCATGTCTCCGACCGAACGTCAGCTTATTGACGAACAAGTTCACGACATGCTTCAACGTGGCGTTATCCAGGAATCTTCAAGTCCTTGGGCAGCTCCAGTTATTCTCGTTAAAAAGAAAGACAACACACTGCCTTTCAGTGTGGACTATCGTCGCCTTAACGCCGTCACCAAAAACGATGCATATCCGCTTCCACGTATTGACGATGCAATCTACTGTCTTCAATCGGCGTCATACTTCTCTTCGGTAGACTTGAGATCGGGGTACTGTCAGATACCGATGAACCCAAGCGACAAAGAAAAGACGGCATTTGTGACACCCGATGGTCTCTATGAGTTCAACGTAATGCCCTTTGGATTGTGCAATGCGCCTGCCACGTTCGAACGATTCATGGACACCATTCTGCGCGGACTCAAGTGGAAAATTTGTTGGTGCTGTTTGGACGACGTTGTGATCTTCGGCAAGACCTCTCAGGAACACAATAGCCGCCTCGCCATCGTCCTTGATTGCATTGAGAGAGCAGGCCTCGTCCTCGACTCTAAGAAGTGCCACTTTGGCGAACGCCAAACAATTGTTCTTGGTCACTTGGTCGATAAGGATGGTGTTCGGCCGGGATTGCGGCTGTAACCAGCTTTACAGCACCGAAATTAGTGAACCAGCTTCGGAGCTTTTTAGGACTGGGTTCTTATTTTCGTCGTTTCGTGCCCAGATTCGCTGACATCGCATACCCGCTCACGTGCCTTTTGCTTAAAGATGTACCGTTCAACTGGACTACTGACTGCGACTCTATCTTCCGCCACCTCAAATTCCTTCTTACATCAGGACCTATCCTACGTCACTTCTGTCCTTCTGCCCCCATCGAAGTTCACACCGACGCTAGTGACGTGGGCGCTGGCGCAGTGCTCATCCAGCGTCATGGCACCGATCAGCACATGATAGCTTACGCTAGTCGTCCGTTGAGCAAGGCGGAGCGCAACTACACCGTTACTGAACAAGAGTGCCTCGCAGTGGTTTTTGCGGTGCAACGATTTCGTTCCTACCTATATGGCAATGTTTTTACCATCGTCACTGACCACCATTCGCTCTGTTGGCTCCTAAATCTTCGTGACCCTTGCGGCCGGCTCTCTCGATGGCCATTACGGTTACAAGTTTAACTTCACTGTGGCATACAAAAGCGGCCATCAACATGCTGACGCTGACTGTCTGTCACGTTTGCCGCTTTCGTCAACTGGTAGTGATGATGACAACTTTGATGACTACCTGGCGCCTATCTAGGTGACGTTTCCTGACCCTCAACTGTTCCAGCCAGAACAACAAAAGGATCAGACTTTGGCACCGCTCTTCTCTGCCGCTCAAGGTTCAAAAGATGCGCGTTTGTGCGTTCGTGCCGGCCTGCTTTACAAGAAGAATTTCAGCCCCCGAAGTGCACGCTTTCTTCTCTTCGTGCCGGAAAACATCCGTATTCCCGTTCTTAAAATTATGTACGACGACACCACGTCGGGCCACTTGGGTGTCGCCCGGACCCTTCATCGCACACAGGAACGCTTTTACTGGCTGAAAATGCGTCAAGCCATTCAGCGCTATGTAGCTAGTTGTGTCAAGCGCCAGCCAGTACAAGCTCCCTACTTCCCGTCCACCGAGACCGCTGCACCCTATTGCGCCTCCGACCGCACCCTTTGAGCAGGAGCAGGGTGACCTGAATCTGAGCTAGTTGTAGTTGGTTCATGATAGTGTGTAACTACAGCCTAACAGTAAAAACGCACGTCTTGTGCTCTCTTTTGTGCGTTTTTACTGTTAGGCTGTAGTTACACACTATCTTTCTAGAGGAGGCGATGATTCTATCCATTCAGCCAATATAATCACATGACCAAATATGGTCACATGACCAAACTGTATAAATACCGATGCGCACGGAACCGTCTTAACAGCGTTAAAATTAATCGTCGAGGTGGGAGAACAATGTAAGTTGAACTTCCATTTTTCTACCGCTTCGATCTTCTTGATTTTACCTTGTATCAATGCAAATCCATCGCTAAATAACTCCACGAATGAAATTTCTTAAATGCAGAAGCGAATCTTATTATAAAAGTAAAATTGAATAGAGCACTGTACTATTTCGCATTTTTGCGCCATGATGGAGATGGTTTTGCTCTTCCGATTTCATCTTAAGCAATCCAACTGCATCGCCAGAGTAAGTTTACGATTGCCGTTTCCTTATTGCAGAAATGAACTTTAATAAGACGCTCAATTTCACACCTGCGGTATTTCGAGGTGGGCATCGACCTCTTGTGTCCTTTTCCGCGATCTTCGAGTGGTAACCGGTGGATAGTGGTATGTGTTGACCATCTCACTCGATATTCAGAAACAGCCGCAATACCCTCAGCCGCTGCTTACGAAGTATCCCTATTTCTTCTGCGATTTCTCGTCCTGCGCCATGGCCCTCCTCGAGTTCTGATCAGTTACCATGGGCGCCAATTTGCAGTTGAAGTTATCAAAGACCTCCTTCGTCTATGCACCTGCGATTACCGTCATACAATGCTGTATAACCCGCAATCAAGTAGACTTGTTGAACGCACCAACCACACACTGACCACTACGTTGGCGATGTACGTGGACTCTGATTACAAGAACTGGGATGACATCCTCCCTTTCATTACATACGCGTATAAACACTGCACAGCATGAGACGACTGGCTACAGCCCGTTTTACCTCATGTATGCTCGAGTTCCCTGCAGCTGTCTTGATACCATCCTTCCTTTCTCCCTCCACAACGAGCCTTCTATCGCCACCACTTTCATGTCGAGCCGAAGAAGCTCGCCGCGTTCCCCGCCTCCGCATCCTGGACTCAGGAACATCAGAAGGAGCGTTATGACAACCGGCGCCCCCATGTCTCTTATGTGTCCGGTGATTTAGTGTTGCTGTGGACGCCGCTGCGCAAGCGTGGTTTAGCCCAGAAGCCGCTGTTTCGCTATAGCGGCCCTTTTGTCGTTTTGGAGCGCCTGAGTGACGTGAACTATGTAATTTCACGCCGCACCAAAAGTGGCCGATGCTCACGCCGGACACAGGTGGTACATGTGGCTCGGCTAAAACGGTTCCATCCCCGGCACCTTCTTTAAGTGGCTTGCCCTGGGGCTTCGTCTGCGAGGGGGGAAGTGTCACGTGCTTCGGGGCGTCAGAAACGAAGAAGAAGCTGGGGAGAAGAAGAAGAACCAGAAGACGCAGTGGTGTGTGGTGGTGTTCCTTGGGGGACTCACAGCGCTTTAGACGACAAAGAAACACGCCCGTTACGTACTGAGTACGTAACAATATTTAACGCTCGAATATCTTCGGCTTTGGACTATGTATGAGATTTGCTTACAAGCTATCCTCGATATTTATGCGCCTGCCTCCTACATAGGTTCAGTACGGATTTGTCGTATTCCAACACACGTGAAAAACTTTGTAATCCGAGGAGAAATCAGGATCCGTGAGGGACGTGTGATCGCGATCTTGTTGCATCTCGGAAGAAAGGACACCTAGACACGGCACCGTGCAAAAATCTTGCACTAATATAGTAATCTCTTCGCCTTGTCTCAGCATTAACAAGGTGCATATATATGTATATATGTAACAGAAATTGGAGAAAAAAGAAACGAAACATTAAATTCGTGCTGAATGAAGACCACGTGCTGCTGAAAGTTCATGTCTTGGCCACAGGCGCAGAGGAGACCCTCACCAGCGCAGGCCATCTGGGCGCCCGAGACCAACAGACATCAGCAACACGAGCAGTAGCCATGCCAGACAGTTTCTATAACAGAGCGAGACGGGGATAGTATCGCACAAATTGTTCATCGACCATTCGAACGGATTCATAATTATGTATTGGCGATATACTTTTTTTCAGTGCACCATCTTCAACGTCTTTTCGTCGGTGTGCAACCGAGACATTCCGTTAATGTGCGGCCGGGTCTTCCGGCAGTACATTTGCGCAGCAAATTCAAACTTTTAAACTAAATATTTAAACGTATCCGGAGGATAAACCTGGCGACAGCTGAAAACAAAGCCAGTATAGTGGACAAGGACAGTAAAGGGTTCGTTATTTTCTTCTGAAGTTCTTCGGCTCCTCTTCAAGGTGCTCGTCGATTTGGCGGGCGCCGTGCAGTTCACACACAGTGAGAGACGAAGGATGACGCACATGAAGTAACAAGACAAAGTTGTCGACTGGACGAAAACTAAGCACAACTCCACGAGCTAGTACACTAACAGGAACATGGGCTCATAGCTCTCTTTACGACCTCTAAGCCGGGGCCTGCCCCTACCGGATTATAGCTTCGTCGACAACCAGGCGCCGAACCTTCGAGACGGGGAAGAGAAGTGGAAACAGCTTAGCGGTCCCAAAGGTATGCTTCCCCTCTCCGGTTCGCTAGAGTAGCCCATAAATTTCTCGGGGCCATGAGGCTACAAGGTCCGCGCGGTGGGATGTACACGTGAGTCAGCGTGTCTTCAAACTGAGTCGACAGACCACCGCCACCTTTCAAGGACCTTATAATATATTTTGCTCGAACTGTCTCTGAAAATGCGTTACTACTATTGGCTCGAGACCAGGGATAATGCACCCGATGTACATATTCAAACCGGTCGCCGCCATATTGCAACAAGAAGTGCATCCAGTTATATCCGTGGTGGAATGTTTCTAGCTATGCCTCTGCGGAATGGTTTTCACCGTTCAGACATTTCACCAGGTACTTTTAAAGGGGCTGAAAAACCCTGCAGGCAGACTTGCGAGATGTCCGCTGACGTTGCAACGGCACGCTTACGCCATTGAGTACCGCCGGGGCAGCACAAACAAGCTGGTCGACGCTTTATCGCGCGCACCGTGGAAAAGCTGGCGGAAGCACATCAAGGCGCAGAGCACTGTTGAAAGCGGCGTCGCCGCTATTCGTCACGCCGCGATTTGTCATCACTATGCCATAGGGCATCGGCGAGTTGACCGCACTGGTTGACACCGGCGCTCAACGAACGGCATTGCTTCAACGTCATGCACCGGGCCCGATGAGTCAATGGACCTCGTCTCCTCTGCAAGGCTTAGGGGGAAGCGCTGTTCCCGTCGGTGCAGTCGATATCTGCATCCGGACTGAGGCTGGCAACAGACCAGATCGAATTGGCCGAGATATCAAAGCTAATCAATAAGCGCAAGGTGGCCGATATAAGGAAGTATAACATGTAGAAATGTCCAACTGGTCCCCTTTCCTTATCTCTTCGGAAAAGGAAAAAAACCACTGCGGGACACTTCGAGTGTGCTGGCATGGAGCAACACATAGCGGAAAAATGCCGTCGCACTGTTGCTGCGTTGTGGACCTGGACCATGGCGAAGCTTGGCAAGGTCAGAATTACATTTAAAAGCAGTTCTCAAACAGGACAATATGAACCGAACGAGATTCGCGCACTGCAGCAGACGACAGCGTAGCTGGCGATACCCACCGCGGCCGCCTCCAGCTCCGGAGCGTCTGCTAGTGACAGCGCCAGTGGTGCATTGCCGTCTGCAATTGTGCGCGGTCAGTTTATCGTGCTGTGAGCGGTCCCGCAAATCGTCAGACTTCCATTACTTGCAAGAGAATAGTGTGTCATGCAATGTTGCGGTAAGTTGTGTTTACATTCATTTCTATGGGTTGCCCTCTCAACTCGCACCCCGATACGTTTCGCGGTGTTTAAAAAATACTTCGCCTTGGTAATGAGATTTCACACTTCCACGATCTACTCCAGGGCGTTCATGGTTGCTCTGTACCGAATAACGACATCACAGATCAACCGTGAAATTAGAAGACTGCTTTGGAATACTTCGCTTCCATGTATTCCTATGGGCGCTAAGCCTATTTTTCACCCCCAGTCGGACCACGCTGGCGATAGAAGCGACACCGCATCGTGCTTACGTCACAGATTGGCGTTGGTCTATACGTTTTAGCCTAGACTGCCGCATCTGGGAAGAAATGGTCAAAGGCCGCAAGTGACAGATGCTAGCCTCCCAATGTGCAAGGGTTCAACAATCCTTCTGGGCTAGCAGGCTCCTTTCAAGCAAGGAATGCATGTTCATGGAAGAAGTGTATATGATATTGATGAAAGCGCTAATTGTCAGGTGCCTTTTAATGTACATGCGCGGCACATGCCGTCTTCGCCAGGAGACTAATTGTTTGAATCCGTACAAGGCATTTAATGCAAAAATATGTCATGTACATAATGGGCACAGAACATGGAATGGAAAACCTGGAACCTCCGATGTGGGAAGTGTCCGAGAAGTTGTCTTGATGTACATGGTCTGCACATACACAATGCGCACGGCGGCTATAGAGTTTGATGCACGCACAGGAAGGAATTTTCACGGATATTGTGTATACAGTTAGATATTTGTATCGCGATATACGAGGGCTAGACTTGCGTGTTTGACAAGAACACTGCGCCATTTGAATCAACAGAAAAAGGCATCTTCATGCAGGAAGATACCTATATACCGATCTCCAGCCTCCGAGGTGGCTTCTGGGCCACGAGACTGAATCGTTTCAATCAACACGAAGGCATGATTCATAGAAGACATATGCTATCTACGCACAGAAGATGGCAGGACCTGATGCACGGTCCTTTGAATGCCGGATTCCATCACAGGTGCTAGTCTCTAGACGTATAGGTGGTGCGAATGCGGTCTCAGCCAAGGGACCGGATCATTGTTATGAATAAAGAAAAACTTCATGCAGAAAGACACATCGCATATATGATGTGGTCATTGATGATGGACGGAATGTCTGCACTGTCGCCAGCATGCCCTATGTAATCACGGATGCTGGTCTCAATATACAGGGGCAGGCAGGAAATTCCCTGTTGGCGACGAGGCTGCATTGTTAATCAATAAACTTGACATCTTCAGGGAAGAAGAGTAGGCAAAAGTAGATTATATCGACACGGAAGGCGGAAGGAATGGATGTTCTGTCCCATGAATGCCCGAATTATCAGTGGTGCTGGTCTCCCGATGCATCGCTTGCATTAACTACGGAGAGCTTTTTCCATGGACGAATATATTATATATTTATGATGTGGCCACTGATGATGGAATTGATGCACCCTCCTTTATGTTCCTTCTGGGCTAGCAGGCTCCAGCGTTCAAAGCAAGGAATACTTACTTGTTCATTGAGGAATATATGCCATATGTCTGATATTGATAAAAGCTCAAAATGTCAGAGATGCCTTTTAACGTGCATGCGTTGCACGTGCCGTTTTCGCCAGGAGACTGTATTGTTTGAATGAGTACCAGGAATTTTATGCAAACACACGTACACAATGGGCACAGAAAATATAATGGATGTAGGGGGTGTCCGAGGTGTTGGTATTTTCCTTATGTACATGGCCTGCACATACGTACTGCGCAAGGCGGCTATATAGCGTTTGAATGCACACACAGGAAGGAATTTTCATGGAGTATATATCTTCTATATTGTGTATACTGTCAGATATTGGTCTCTCTATATACGATGGCTAGACTTGCCCGCTCGGCAAGAACACTGGCCATTTGAATAAACAAAAAGGCATCTCCATGCAGGAAGACAAATATATGATGTAGCAGAGAAGAGCAATGAATTCACTATTTGGATGCCGTAAATGTGACCGTGATGATGAACGGAGGAAGGTATAGACGAAATAGCTCGGAAAATCTTGGATGATTATATGTTGGAGATGGCCGATGACGAGGAATGCCCTATCGAAGACAGCCTTGACGACTCCATGCTCGACGTCTCCGATGATGAAAATCAGAACAACACTGAAACTTCAAAGCAGTTCCCGAAGGCCACGTTGTCAACGAGTTTCTCGGTGATGATGGTAATAACCATGTGAGCTGCCTCATGAATGAAGAGTGTAACGTCGAAGAATTCACTGAAGTTCATATTGGCGATATTTCTGGCGAGTATATTCGTCAGAGCTACTATGTAGATGCAGACGGTTATGTCATCGACTTCCATTATGATGACGACTACCATAAGAATGAAGACCAATGCAACGCTGAAGACCTGGAATGTCATAACCAGAGTCCCGCAAGAGAAAACGCGGTTCTTCAAGTCGAATATAAGTAAATCTTGTTTATTGGTGAAATATGACAGATGCTTGCAATCTGTATGCGTTCTGTTGTACAAGACATTAAAAATATCAGACACCACAAGTGATGCAACAGCGCATAAAAATGGCCCGCGCAGAATGAATCGCCGCCATCGGCACCTCGTCATATTTTCGATTGCAGAAAGGAGATGGCGCCAACGAGGATCGCCAGAGAGAAAATGGCTTCTGCGAGTTTCGACTCGTCGATTTCTACGCAGGTGGTTACAGCTTTGCACCATGCACGGCTCAACCGAGTAAGGGGCATTGTGAAACTTCGCACGATATAAAAGTTACTGTTGGTATACACGCAAGTTGTGAGCGCAGTTTCACCGCAAACGAGCCAGCGGATGAAGCGATTTTGGAAAGCACTCACGATAAAAACGCAAAATACTGTATTGTCAAACAATTACGACCAGGCCCCCGTGTGGTTTCGACTGTCCTGAGAACTGCATGGTTCTAATGAAAGGGAACTATAGTGTTCACCTGTGCGTCACCGCGGAAACTGCCCCCCTATGTCATCTCCAAAGGAAAAAGATTCCTAATGACGCTATACCCTAGGAAGTTGCAGTTCGAGCTGAAGAAAAGTGCTGAATGGATGGAAGAAGAGCTTGCGATCGGCAGAAAACATTTTAGCGGAATAGCTCAAGCGCAGCATGCTGGCCAAGCGATCGCGGCTCGTCTTGGACAGCTTCCGCAGTCACTTGGCGGATAGGGGAACACCTGCACAGTATTCGCACAGACATGTCCGTCATTCCGGCCGGCCTCACGAGACTCCTGCAACCCGTGTACGAAATCATCAATCATCCTTTCCGAAGTAATCAGAACGGCAGGCAAACCAACAAACCAAACATTTTTGTTGTGCAGATCAAAGTAACCTAGACTGACCTGCTGAATCCAATGGAGATGAGAATACGGGAGTTATCCAGGACACTACTACGTCTGTTCAAGTGAAAGGTGCAGCGGCAAGGTTTGTGCTTCTCACATGTTCTCAGGTCACTGCATTTAGTACTTAAGATGAAGACATGCCGCTTGCGTGCTCCTGATTCGCGAAGTCAAGACGATTCACTTTCAAGTATTGACTCAATGGATAAGTGAGGTTATCCGTACAAAGTGTGAAAGTGAGAGGAAGTGGGAAATAACTTTGGTGTTTACATTTATGTTTCGCTTACTGCATTCCTGTTTTCTATAAATGGTTTGGTTTGGTTTGTTGTGTTTAACGTCCCGAAGCGACTGAGGCTATGAGAGACGCCGTGGTGGAGGAGTCCGGAAATTTCGACCACCTGGGGTTCTTTAAAATGTACTGACATCGCAATGCAGACGGGTGCCTTGCTTTTCGCCTCCATCGAAAAGCAAGTCTTCCTTTTATATTTCGTGCTTCTATGTAGGTGCTTTTGAGTTGTCAGAATGCCTATGGTGCTTAAAAGCAGCTGAAACGTGTTCTGCATCACCATAGGCAGTTGGTGGCAACAGCTCCTCCTGTCGTTCAGCCAGGAACCTGGGAATGTAATCAAAAATGTTGGCTGTCGCTACGTGCTCAATATTTGTTACAGTAAAGTTCCGTTCATAAATGTTTGGGGTACTTGGCTTTGTTCACTGGGATTTAGTTGATGTACTATACTGTAGTGTGCAGTACGGTGTATGCGAAAATAAAAGATAGTTCATAGCCATGTACATCGGTGCAGTTGGGTCATCACGAATTAAACTGAGCAGCATGCCAAGCGCCCTCTGTTTGTTTTGTTTTTTTAAGCGGCTCTCAAGCTCACTAGTTTGCATTGCAATATGCTGCACGCATTTCTTGTAAAAGTTCTTGTATATTTTACCATTTTAGGAAAATAACGATACAGTAGAACCTTCTGTCATAGGGTTTTCAAGAAATGCTGGGGCTTATTGTCTGGGAAAATGCATGAGCCAAATTCATTCCAATTATGAAGAATATGACTAAGAATGAAACACAGAGGCAGGTATTCACTGATCCTGCCACCTCCTACAATGGCTGGTCAGGGATAGTTGGTGCAATATCTGAAGAGCTTTTCTGATGCTTGCAGATTTCTGTATCTGCATTTGCACTGATCTTAGTTGTCTAGTTGTAAGGTTGTCTGGTTTGCGTCTTGTTTAAAAACTACCAGATGGCGCTATGTGCCTAACGACAGTTTCATCATGTGTAGCGTCTGTGGAATGATTTTTCCATAGAGCTAATACAAAAACTCCTCCGACCAATTATATCGCGCGAGTATGGACCGAGAAAGAAAAGAAAGAAGCGTCACAACAATGAGCAGCTTCACGCGTTTTTCAAAAGAACAATCACGACGAGAATACAAGGATCATTAAAATTTATTTAATTTAGGAAACCAAAAAAATTATGTTTCCATCAATAATCTTCACATTCAGATGCATTACGGGTATTTTAAGCTGTGGACGATTTGACGTATCCTGCGTAGTGGTGGCGCTACTAGCCAAGTTGACGCTGACGTTAGCACTATACTGATGTTGCTCGAACGAGGTTATGCTCGAACGCGCGGCCATGGATTTTTTTTTTTTTGGGCAGCATCGCGCTAACGGACCGCGCCTAGGTCGACTGGCCGCTGTGGTTCAGCACCAAAGACCGAATGACCGACTACAACGAAATAACCAAAGTGTTCCGCCTAGCTCGCAGAACTCTTCCACACCCTTTGCTCGGGGCTCAGTCGAGAGCAAGCCGTTTTATTCAGACAGCTACAGACAGGCTCACTCCCAGGTCCTTCGCTGATGCATAGAATGTATCCCGAGACGCACCCGACAGACAAATGCAGAGTCTGCCGAACGGAGACGGCCGACTTCGCACACATGCTGTGGAATTGTACAAAGTACCAGGAAGAAGCTAAGTCTGGGAGGATCCCGCCGCGACTGGAAGCAGCCGCAGGGAGCGACAATCAAGAGGAGTAACTATGGGCTGTCCAGCAGGTCATCAAGGCGCTGGCCCGGCAAGGAACCAGCGAGCCGGCCACGGCGAACGGGGACCCAGGCCGCGCGGCCGGTGCCCAGAGGACGACGTAGGCCCCGTCCGGAGCGCGCGCGCGCGAGCGCGCTCTACTGCAGGCCCCGAATAAACGTTTTACCAATCCACTCCAATGGGCAACATCAATTTCCCAATGTGCAGTTCTGGCCTGTAGAAGCGTTCGTGAACGTCCAGTACACCAAGTCCACAACCATTCAGGCTTTCGTTACCTGGACCGGGATGGCCAGCAGGGACCTCATCTGTCGTGTGCAGGCTGAGGCCAGCACGCCACACGCATTCACACCGATAAGCATCACTCCCTACTCATCGTACAACATCCCGAAGGCTGCACTTCCCTGCGACCTCAAGTCAACACAGGACACACAGGCGCCGCGCTATCACGCCTTCTCGTACGTATCGTGTGATCTCAGACATTATATGCACGTCTCATGCTTGCGTGTATGAAATCCCTCTCATCCAAAAGTGTTCGCATCGAATGATGAGAACAGAAAAAGCGATGTGTTGTGCGAACAATGCAACGATGAAGATCAGGCAGGCAGCGTTTTTGTTTTGCTTTCTGCGTTTTGGGAGTGTTTTCCTGAGTCATTCATTTTATGCTTTTTTTATATAGCAGCACTGACGAAGATGTCCAAATCTGGAGGCTTGATAATTTTGAGATCGGCGAAAGGACAAGGACAAAAACGTCTACCTCGCCATGGAGAAGGAGACGAACTACCTCGTTGCGCCCAAGGTGTCTACACTCAACTATCGAAATCAGTACGGGTTCATTCACATAAGGACCGTTCGTCCCTTACACCAATTCACGAGGTTGCATTCTGCACTATACTGTTTGCTTGTTTGTTTGTTTTTCACATTTCGAGGCCGGCATGTGGTGCGGACACATGTGACCCGACGCAATCAGTTGCGCCTCGGTGATCAAGTGTGTTGGCCGTGATGTTCCAGGATGACGTGCCCAGAGAGACAACTGCAAAGAGTCAGCAAGGAACGCGTAGGCTCGTGCGCCCACGACTTATGCTTATGCGTATTTGAGCGACGTTGCCAATCTATGGTTTCGCAACTATGAAACTGACATCTCTACCTGGACAGCTCTCAAGACTAGCCTAACCGATGTTTCTGGCCGCCCTGCTATACGCAAGCCTCGCGCCTAACAACGCTTGCAAAGTCGGGCACAAAGAGCCGGCGAAAAATTCACAAGTTACATAGAATGTCGTCGACCTCTGCAAGCGCGTAAATCCTACCATGAGCTACGCCGATAAGATCAGCCACATTATGCAAGGCATTGATGATGATGCCTTCCATGCTCTACGCCGAAAACCCACGAACTGTGTCCGATGTTATAAGCTTCTGTCAGAGGTTCGATGAGCTGCACAAACAGCGCCTTTCCACACGACGTCCTGGTCTTTAGCAGGCCACCCTTTCAAGCTTGTCTCTCTCCGGGGACGGTGCCCTGGACCAACAGTCGCACATTGAGTAAGTTCAACAGTTTGTTCGTGAGGAAGTAGCACGCCAGCTTTCCTTGTCTGCCTGCCCAACAGCGCCTGCGACGTGGCTCACTCCTACTCTTCAGCGTTTCATACAAGAGCAGATCGCTGAGAGTCTGCCATCACCTCCTCAGCAGCCCATGGCCGCGGCACCACTTCAAGGTGCTCGTCGATTTGGCGGGCGACGTGCCATTCACACACAGTGAGAGACGAAGGATGAAGCACTTGATGTAATAAGACAATGTTGTCTTTGAACAAAAGCATAGAGTACAGAAAAATTATTTACAAAAGACAGAGAGCCGACTACATTTCAGAAAAGACTGCATGGACGGAAACTAAGCACAACTCCACGAGCTCGTACACTAACAGCAACATGGACCTTTAGCTCTCTTTACGACTTCTAAGCCGGGGCCTGCCGCTACCGGATTGTAGCTTCGTCGACAACCAGGAGCCGAACCTTCGAGACGGGGAAGAGAAGTGGAAACAGTTTAGCGGTCCCTAATGTGTGCTTCCCCTCTCCGATTCGCTAGAGTAGCCCAGAAATTTTTCGGGGCCATGGGCTACAAGGTCCGCGCTATGGGATGTACACGCGAGCCAGCGTGCCTTCAAAATAAGTCGACAGACCACCACCGCCCTTTCAAGGACCTTATAATTTATTTTGCTCGAACTGTCTCAGAAAATGTGTCACTACCATTGACTGGAGACCTGGGAAGATGCACCCGATGTACATATTCAAACCGGTCGCCGCCATATTGCAACAAAACGTGCATCGAGTTATATCCGTGCTGGAATGTTTCTAGCTATGCCTGTGCGGGATGGTTTTCTCCGTGCACACATTTATGGGCGCTGACGTTGCAACGGCACGCTTACGCCATTGAGTACCTACCGCCGGGGCAGCATGAACAAGCTGGTCGATGATTTATCCAGCGCACCGTGGAAAGCTGGCGGAAGCACATCAAGGCGCAGAGCACTGCAGAAAGCGGCGTCGCCGCTATTCGTCACGCCGCGATTGCTCATCACTAAGCCACGCCCAACTGGTATTTTTTATTTTCTCTTCGTGAAAGAAAAAAACCACTGCGGGACAGGCTGTAAGGTAGAATTGTCATTTCTGCGTTTTCCTTCGAGTGTGCTGGCATGGAGCAACACACCGCGCAAAAATGCCGTCGCGCTGTTGCTGCGTTGTGGACCTGGACCATGGCGAAGCTTGGCAAGGTCAGAATTACATTTAAAAGCAGTTGTCAAACGCCATACGACAATATGAACCGAACGAGATAGATTCGCCCGTTGCAGCAGACGACAGCGTAGCTGGCGATACCCACCGCGACCGCCTCCAGCTCCGGAGCGTCTGCTAGTGACAACCCCGGTGGTGCATTGCCGTCTGCAATTGTGCGCGGTCAGTTTATCGTGCTGTGAACGGTCCCGCAAGTCGTCAGACTTGCAGTACTTGCAAGGGAATGTAGTGTGCCATGCAACATGATGTCGGGGCGTGATACAATTAAAGTTCACCGAAAAATGAGAAGGGTTCAACGCTGCTGAATCAAGCAATACTTGCAAGGGAATGTAGTGTGCCATGCAGCATGATGTCGGGGCGTGATAGAAGACGTTCACCGAAAAATGAGAAGGGTTCAACGCTGCTGCATCGAGCAATATGTTGCGGTAACTTGTGTACATTTCTATGGGTTGCCCTCTCAACTCGCACCCCGATACGTTTCGTGGTGTTTAAAAAATTCTTCGCCTCGGTAATGAGATTTCACACTTCCACGATCTATTCCAGGGCGTTCATGGTTGCTCTGTACCAAGTAACGACATCACAGATGAGCCGTAAAATTAGAAGTCTGCTTTGGAATATTTCGCTTCCATGTATTCCTATAGGCACTAAGCCTATTTTTCACCCCCAGTCGGACCACGCTGGCGATAGAAGCGCCACCCGATAGTGCTTACGTCACAGATCGGTGTTGGTCTATACGTTTCAGCCTAGACTGCCGCATGTGGGAAGGAATGTCAAAGGCCGGAAGTCACAGATGCTGGCCTCCCAATGTGCAAGGGTTCAACATTCCTTCTGGGCTAGCAGGCTCCTTTCAACGTGGAAGAAGTGTATATGATATTGGTGAAAGGGCTAATTGTCAGAGGTGCCTTTTAATGTACATGCACGGGACATGTCGTCTTCGCCAGGAGGCTAATTGTTTGAATCCGTACAAGGCATTTAATCAAATATATGTCATGTACATAATGGGCACAGAACATAGCTGTCTTGATGTACAGCCTCGTCCACTTCTAGCTATAACACGGTCACTGCTTTCAAAGCTTCATAGCGCCTTACGCGGCCATGCAATAAAGCTAAATGGCAAGCCATTCGAAGCACCACCGCAGGGACCTTCTGTGTTTGTGTCGCTTTGCTTCGATATGAGCCTGCGCCGGAGGCAATGTTGCTTTTAAAGCTGTGCCCCAGTTATAGCTAGAAGTGGACGACCCTGTACATGGTCTGCACATACATACTGCGAACGGCGGCTATAGAGTTTGATGCACGCACAGGAAGGAATTTTCATGGATATTGTGTATACTGTCAGATCTTTGTATCTCGATATAAGAGGGCTAGACTTGCCTGCTTGACAAGAGCACTGCGCCATTTGAATCAACAGAAAAAAGGCATCTTCATGCAGGAAAATACCTATATACCGATCTCCGGGCTCCGAGGTGGCTTCTGGGCCACGAGACTGAATCGTTTCAATCAACACAGGAAGGCATGATTCATAGAAGACATATGCTATCTACGCACAGAAGAAGGCAGGACCTGATGCACGGTCCCTTGAATGCCGGATTCCATCACAGGTGCTAGTCTCTAGACGTATTGGTGCTGCGAATGCGGTCTCAGCCAAGGGATCGGATCATTGTTATGAATAGAGAAAAACTTCATGCAGAAAGACACATCACGTATATGATGTGGTCATTGATGATGGACGGAATGGCTGCACTGTCGCCGGCATGCCCTATGTAATCACGGATGCTGGTCTCAATATACAGGGGCAGGCAGGAAATTCCCTGTTGGCAACGAGGCTACATTGTTAATCAATAAACTTGACATCTTCAGGGAAGAAGAGTAGGCAAAAGTAGATTATATCGGCACGGAAGGTGGCAGGAATGGATGTTTTGTCCCTTGAATGCCGGAATTATCAGTGGTGCTGGTCTCTCGAGGCATCAGTTGCATTAACTACGGAAAGCTTTTTCCATGGACTATTATATATATATATGTGTGTGTGTGTGTGTGTGTGTGTGTGTGTGTGTGTGTGTGTGTGTGTGTGTGTGTGTGTGTGTGTGTGTGTGTGTGTGTGTGTGTGTGTGTGTGTGTGTGTGTGTGTGTGTGTGTGTGTGTGTGTGTGTGTGTGTTGGTTGGTTTCTGGGGTTTAACGTCCCAAAGCAACTCAGGCTATGAGAGACGCCGTAGTGGAGGACTCCGGAAATTTCGACCACCTGTGGTTCTTTAACGTGCACTGACATCGCACAGCACACGGGCGCCTTGCTTTTCGCCTCCAGCGAAAAGCTGCCGCCGAGGCCGGGATTCGATCCCGCGGCCTTGGGAACAGTAGTCGAGTGCCGTAACCACTGCGCCACCCCGGCGTGTGTGTGTGTGTGTGTGTGTGTGTGTGTGTGTGTGTGTGTGTGTGTGTGTGTGTGTGTGTGTGTGTGTGTGTGTGTGTGTGTGTGTGTGTGTGTGTGTGTGTGCGTGCGTGCGTGCGTGCGTGCGTGCGTGCGTGCGTGCGTGCGTGTGTGTGTGTGTGTGTGTGTGGCCACTGATGATGGAATTAACTGATGCACTCTATGCTCCTTCTGGGCTAGCAGGCTCCAGCGTTCAAAGCAAGCAAGGAATACTTGTTCATGGAGGAAGATATGCCATGTGCCTGATATTGATGAAAGCTCAAAATGTCAGAGATGCCTTTTAATGTGCATGCGATGCACGAGCCGTCTTCGCCAAGAGACTGTATTGTGTGAATGAGTACAAGGGGTTTTATGCAAAAACATGTACACAATGGGCACAGAAAATATAATAGATGTAGGGGGTGTCCGAGATGCTGGTTGTCCTTATGTACATGGTCTGCACATACGTACTGCGCAAGGCGGCTATATAGCGTTTGAATGCACACTCAGGAAGGAATTTTCATGGAGGATATATCTTCTATATTGTGTATACTGTCAGACATTCGTCTCACGATATATGAGGGCTAGACTTGCACGCTCGACAAGAACACTGCACCATTTCAATCAAAATAACAAGACATATCTTTATGCAGCGAGATAAGATACCTATATGATGTAGGCATAGAAAATGGAATGAAGTCACTATTCTTTGGATGTCGGAATTGCGACAGTGGTGATGATCGGAGGAAGGTATGGACGAAATAGCTCTAAAAATCTTGGATGATTATATGTTGGAGATGGCCGATGACGAGGAATGCCCTATCGAAGACAGCCCTGACGACTCCGTGCTCGACGTCTTCGATGATGAAAATCAGAATAACACTGAAACTTCGAAGCAGTCCCCGAAGGCCACATTGTCGACGACTTTCTCGGTGATGATGGTAATAACCATGTGATCTGCATCATGAATGACGAGTGTAACGTCGAAGAAGTTCATATTGGCGACATTTCTGGCGAGTATATTCGTCAGAGCTACTATGTAGATGCAGAAGGTTATGTCATCGATTTCCATTATGATGACGACTACCAGAACAATGAAGACCAATGCAACGCTGATGACCTGGAAGGTCATAACGAGAGTCCCGCTAGAGAAAACGCGGTTCTTCAAGTCGAATATAAGTAAATCTTGTTTATTGGTTAAATATGAGAGAGAAGCTTGGAATCTGTATGCGTTCTGTTGCACAAGATATTAAAAATATCAGACACCACAAATGATGCAACAGCGCATAAAAGTGGCCCGCGCAGGGTGCAACGCAACCATCGGCACCTCGTCATATTTTCGACTGCAGGAAGGAGATGGCGCGAACGAGGATCGCGAGAGAGAAAATGGCTTCTGCGAGTTTCGACCCGTCGATTTCTACGCAGGTGGTTACAGTTTTGCACCATGCACGGCTCAACCGAGTAAGGGGCATTGTGAAACTTCGCACGATATAAAAGTTACCGTTGTTATACACGCAAGTTGTGAGCGCAGTTTCACCGCAAACGAGCCAGCGGATGAAGCGATTTTGGAAAGCACTCACGATAAAAACGCAAAATACTGTATTGTCAAAGAATTACGACCAGGCCCCCGTGTGGTTTCGACTGTCCTGAGAACTGCATGGTTCTAATGAAAGGGAACTATAGTGTTCACCTGTGCGTCACCGCGGAAACTGCCCCCCTATGTCATCTCCAAAAGAAAGATTCCTAACGACGCTATACCCAAGGGAGTTGCAGTTCGAGCAGAAGAAAAGTGCTGAATGGATGGAAGAAGAGCATGCAGTCGACAGAAAACATTTTAGCAGAATCGCTCAAGCGCAGCATGTTGGCCAAACGATCGCGGCTCGTCTTGGACAGCTTCCGCAGTCACTTGGCGGATAGGGTTAAAGAACACCTGCACATTATTCGCATAGACATGTCCGTCATTCCGGCCGGCCTCACGAACCTCCTGCAACCCGAGTACGAAATCATCAATCGTCCTTTCCGAAGTAATCAGAACGGCAGGCAAACCTACAAACTAAACATTTTGTTGTGCAGATCAAAGTAACCTAGACTGAACTGCTGAATCCAAAGTAGATGAGAATACAGAAGTTATCAAGACACTGCTACGTGTGTTCAAGTGAAAGGTGCAGCAGCAAGGTATGTGCTTCTCACATGTTCTCAGGTCACTACATTTAGTAGTTAAAGGCCCACTGTCCACCTTCCGGTCGAAAATATTTTCTTCCCCGGTGACTGTGAGACTTCGCCCCTAGAACGTAAGGCCGCAAAATGTTTTTGAAAAGAGTAACTAATAACGCAGTTACAGCCACCGCAATCACCCGATTCTGTCATGCTTCTCTCCTTCCGTTCCCTCGCAAAGGTTTTTCACTCTCCTGCCCGAGGTCGTCTAGCCTCCGCAAGGCAAATTCCCCTTCCTCTTCCGCGTTTGCGGGAGGTGGGGCGTGGCACTCCGAGAGCGCGAAAAAAAAAAGGAAAAATAAATGCCGAGGGAGCGCGCGCCGCTGGATTCAGTCTGGCTGTGGCGAGGGAAAAGCGCGCAGCCAGCGGTAGACACCCATCCTTCTCCCGTCAGTCAGCGAGACGGACCAATGGACGTTGTTCGCGGTACGTACGTCATTACTGTGGCCCGTCGGGCCAGCGCAGGAAACGGGGAAGCTGGCTTCCCAAAGGAGAGCATGAGAGAGCTTTGAATTGTATTTTCGATGCTTTGCGGCGCGCGTGTCACTGTTGCACAGACTGTTTCCGGTACCTGATCGAAACACTGGGCTCCTTTGCTTAAAAGGGCCTTCCCTGGACAGTGGCCCTTTAAGGTGAAGACAAGCATTTTGTGTGCTCCTGATTCGCAAAGTCAAACGATTCACTTTCAAGTATTGACTCTATGGATATGTGAGGTTATCCGTACAATAACAGTGTGAAAATGAGAGGAAGTGGGAAATAACTTTGGTGTTTACATTTATGTTTCGTTTACTGCATTCCTGTTTTCTATAAATGGTTTGGTTTGGTTTGTTGGGTTTAACGTCCCGAAGCGACTGAGGCTGAGAGATGCCGTATTGGAGGAGTCCGGAAATTTCGACCACCTGGGGTTCTTTAAAATGTACTGACATCGCAATGCAGACGGATGCCTTGCTTTTCGCCTCCATCGAAAAGCAAGTATTCCTTTTATATTTTGTGCTTCTATGTAGGTGCTTTTGAGTTGTCAGAATGCCTATGGTGTTTTAAAGCAGCTGAAACGTGTTCTGCATCACCATAGGCAGTTGGTGGCAACAGTTCTTCCTGTCGTTCAGCCAGGAACCTGGGAATGTAATGAAAAATGTTGGCTGTCGCTACGTGCTCAATATTTGGTACAGTAAAGTTTCGTTCATAAATGTTTTGAGGTACTTGTGTTCACTGGGATTTAGTTGATGTACTATACTGTAATGTGCAGTACGGGGTATGCGAAAATAAAAGGTAGTTCATAGCCATGTACATTGGTGCAGTTGGGTCATCACGAAGTAAACTGAGCAGCATGCCACGCGCCCTCTGTTTGTTTGTTTTTTTTTTTTTAGGCGGCTCTCAATCTCACTGCATTGCAATATGCTTCACGCATTTCTTGAAAAAGTTCTTGTATATTTTACCATTTCAGGAAAATAAAGATACAGTAGAACCTTCTGTCATAGGTTTTTCAAGAAATTCTGGGGCTTATTGTCTGGGAAAATGCATGAGCCAAATTCATTCCAATTACGAAGAATGTGACTTAAGAATGAAACACAGAGGCTGGTATTCAATGATTCTGCCACCTCCTACAATGGCTGGTCAGGGATAGTTGGTGCAATATCTGAAGAGCTTTTCTGATGCTTGTAGATTTCTGTATCTGCATTTGCACTGATCTTAGTGCGAGAAGAACTTCCCACTTGAATAAGGCGGAAGAGCCGCCCTGGCGGCCGACCAGCTGCCTTTCTTCTGGCACATGTTGTCAGCCTTAACTCATAGTAACCAGTGTTATGTTTCTCCACCGACAAGTGTGACAGCTGACGCGGCCACCGCATAGCAACAGTCCGAACACCGAGCGTTTCGGCCATTTCGGCGCCGTCCATTCGGCCGCCAACGCTTCCTCCCTCGGGAGTCTCGGCTTGTTCGTGCCACGCGCCAAATGTGTGTGCGTGCGTGTGTGTGCAAACCCTGGCCAAGCCCGGCGCTCGAGGGAGAGTGCGTCGCCCTCGCCCGTCTGCAGGAGGTGGAGGAGATGCGGTCGCGCCACCTGCAATTGAGTCATCTCGTCTTGTCTGAACTTGCAGGTCTCTCCCTTTCCCTCTGAACTGCCAAGCCTGTAAAAAGCAGCGGCGGACTCCGCTGCGACAGACTACTTTGGAAGACGTCGCAGTGACGACGCCAGACACCAGCTGTGTGAGCGTATCGGTATTCTCTCAGAGACTGCGATGGCGGCTGCTAAATGACCAAGCCGAGTTGGGTCTCGCTTGCCAACGCTCGACGTGCTCCGCTTTGACGGCAACGTGTCCCCACTGGCCAGCCTTTTGGGACATGTACCATTACGCTGTCCATACTAACCACGACCTGAGCAACACAGATAGTTTTCATTACTTGAAAACCCTGCTGAGTGGAATGGCGGAACAAACAATCGACGGCATTCAAGGGTCTGAAACCCCATACGGCGACGCCATCAGCATATTAATGTCCCGCTTCGGAACTCGACAGGTTATTATTCAGCGACACTCTGACCGAGCTGCGAGGAAGGTTCTAGGAAGTGTTGCCAAATGTTGGTCAGCAAAAGTAGCTAGATTGCAGCGTGAAAGTAGCTGAAAGTATCTAAAAAATCTAGCAAGGAGCTAGAAGCAGCTAGATTTTTCCCAATCATTTTTATTTTATATTTTGGATATATAACCCATTTATTGGCAGCTCTATTATTGTAAAAAATAAACACAGCTATCAAAACATGGTTTCCTGCAGGCGACAACGCATGACAAGTGCTAACTAACGAATTACGAATGGCAAATATGTTTAGGTTTCGATTCCGATAATTTAGGCAGACGTAGTTTTCGCAAAGCGTTAAGGCTTGCACGCTAAGAAACCACTACCTGCGAATGCATCACTGCTCTGTAAACATGTAAAGAATGGACTTTTATGTACTTTTTGAGTGTATACAGAGGCCTATGAGCGGAAAGTTGGCTGTCTAGGCGATATCTTCAGTCCGTGACTCTGCGTAACTCGGACCGGTGGGCCTCTTGGCCTCTTTCATTCACTCGGCACTGACCGCGCATGATCCGCAGAGAGAGTCGAATCAGATGCTCATCGAAGCCCCCGCGCTGCGCGGTAGGCGACACCCGTCAGATACTGCGCCACCGCATCAGCCGCATCACATCGCCTCTCTTCACTTTCTGAGCTATTTTCTTCTTTTTCCCGCTGAGGCAGACATGGAGGAAGCTCCATGGAGGCAGAGGTATAGCAGAGGCGGCTGCATGCCAAAACCCCCTAAGTGGCTCTTGTATTGCATCCTCCTCTTTTTGTCTGATTTGCGTCTTGTTTAAAAACTACCAGATGGCGCTATGTGCCTAACGTCAGTTTCATCATGGTAGCGTCTGTGGAATGATTTTTCCATAGAGCTAATACAAAAACTGTTCCAAACAATTATATCGCGCGAGTATGGACCGAGAAAGAAAAGAAAGAAGCGTCACAACAATGAGCAGCTTCACGCGTTTTTCAAAAGAACAATCACGACGAGAATACAATGATTATTAAAATTTATTTTAATTTAAGAAACCAAAAGATTATGTTTCCATCAATAATCTTCACATTCAGATGCATTACGTGTGTTTTAAGCTGTGGACGATTTGACGTATCCTGCCTAGTCGTGGCACTACTAGCCAAGTTGACGCTGACGTTAGCACTATACTGACGTTGCTCGAACGAGGTTATGCTCGAACGCGCGGCCATGGATTTTTTTGGGCAGCATCAATTTCCCAATCTGCGGCTCTGGCCTGTAGAAGCGTCCGTGAACGTCCAGTACACCAAGTCCACGACCATTCAGGCTTTCGTGAGCTGGACGGGGATGGCCAGCAGGGACCTCATCTGTCGTGTGCAGGCTGAGGCCAGCACGCCACACGCATATTCACACCGACAAGAATCACTCCTTACGCATCGTACAACATCCCGAAGGCTGCACTTCCCTGCGACCGCAAGTAAACCCAGGACGCACAGGCGCCGCGCTATCACGCCTTCTCGTACGTATCGTGTGATCTCACACGTTATATGCACGTCTGATGCCTGCGTGTATGAAATCCCTCTAATCCAAAAGTGTTCGCTAGAATAATGAGGACAGAAAAAGCGATGCGTTGTGCGAACAATGCAACGATAAAGATCAGAAAGGCAGCGTCTTTGTTTTGCTTTCTGCGTTTTGCGAGTGTTTTCCTGAGTCATTCATTTTATGCTTTTTTTATAGCAGCACTGACGAAGATGTCCAAATCTGGAGGCTTGATAATTTTGAGATCGGCGAAAGGACAAGGACAAAAACGTCTACCTCGCCATGGAGAAGGAGACGAACTACCTCGTTGCACCCAAGGTGTCTACACTCAAGTATAGAAATCAGTACGGGTTCATTCACATAAGGACCGTTCGTCCCTTACACCAATTCACGAGGTTGCACTACTGCACTATACTGTTTGCTTGTTTGTTTGTTTTTCACATTTCGAGGCCGGCATGTGGTGCGGACACGTGACCCGACGCAATCAGTCGCGCCTCGGTAATCAAGTGTGTTTCCCGTGATGTTCCAGGATGACGTGCCCAGAGAGACAACTGCAAAGAGTCAGCAAGGAACGCGAAGGCTCGTGCGCCCACGACTTATGCTAATGCGTATTTGAGCGACGTTGCCAATCTATGGTTTCGCAACCATGAAACTGACATCTCTACCTGGACGGCTCTCAAGACTAGCCTGACCGATGTTTTTGGCCGCCCCGCTAAACGCAAGCTTCGCGCCTAACAACACTTGCAAAGTCAGGCACAAAGAGCCGGCGAAAAATTCAAAAGTTACATAGAATGTCGTCGACCTCTGCAAGCTCGTAAATCCTACCATGAGCGACGCCGATCAGATCAGCCACATTATGCAAGGCATTGATGATGATGCCGTCCATGCTCTACGCCGAAAACCCACGAACAGCGCCTGCGACGCGGCTCACTCCCACTCTTCAGCGTTTCATACAAGAGCAGGTCGCTGAGTCTGCCATCACCTCCTCAGCAGCCCATGGCCGCGGCACCGCTTCAAGGTGCTCGTCGATTTGGCGGGCGACGTGCCATTCACACACAGTGAGAGACGAAGGATGAAGCACTTGAAGTAATAAGACAAAGTTGTCTGAACAAAAGCACGGAGTACAGAAAAATTATCTACAAAAGACAGAGAGCCGACTACATTTCAGAAAAGACTGCATGGATGGAAACTAAGCACAACTCCACGAGCTCGTACACTAACAGCAACATGGGCTCATAGCTCTCTTTACGACTTCTAAGCCGGGGCCTGCCGCTACCGGATTGTAGCTTCGTCGACAACCAGGCTCCGAACCTTCGAGACGGGGAAGAGAAGTGGAAACAGCTGTGCGGTCCCTAATGTGTGCTTCCCCTCTCCGGTTCGCTAGAGTAGCCCAGAAATTTCTCGGGGCCATGGGCTACAAGTTCCGCGCGGTGGGATGCACACGTGAGCCAGCGTGTCTTCAAAATGAGTCGACAGACCACCGCCGCCTTTCAAGGACCTTATAATGTATTTTGCTCGAACTGTCTCAGAAAATGTTTCACTACCATTGACTCGGGACCTGGCAAGATGCACCCGATGTACATATTCAAACCGGTCGCCGCCATATTGCAACAAAACGTGCATCGGGTTATATCCGTGCTGGAATGTTTCTAGCTATGCCTCTGCGGAATGGTTTTCTCCGTGCAGACATTTATGGGCGCTGACGTTGCAACGGCACGCTTACGCCATTGAGTACCTACCGCCGGGGCAGCATGAACAAGCTGATCGATGCTTTATCCCGCGCACCGTGGAAAGCTGGCGAAAGCACATCAAGGCGCAGAGCACTGCTGAAAGCGGCGTCGCCGCGATTTTGCATCACTAAGCCACGCCCAACTGGTATTTTTTCTTATATCTTCGGAAACGAAAAAAAACCACTGCGGGACAGGCTGTATTGTAAAATTGTCATTTCTGTGGTTTCCTTCAAGTGTGCTGGCATGGAGCAACACACAGCGCAAAAATGCCGTCGCGCTGTTGCTGCGTTGTGGACCTGGACCATGACGAAGCTTGAAAAGGTCAGAATTACATTTAAAAGCAGTTGTCAAACGCCAAACGACAATATGAACCGAACGAGATTCGCGCGTTGCAGCAGACGACAGCGTAGCTCTCGATACCCACCGCGGCCGCCTCCAGCTCCGGAGCGTCTGCTAGTGACAGCGCCGGTGGTGAATTGCCGTCTGCAATTGTGCGCGGTCAGTTTATCGTGCTGTGAACGGTCCCGCAAGTCGTCAGACTTGCAGTACTTGCAAGGGAATGTAGTGTGCCATGCAACATGATGTCGGGATGTGATACAAGACGTTCACCAAAAAATGAGAAGGGTTCACGCTGCTGAACCGAGTAAAATGTTGCGGTGAGTTTACATGTGTTTCTATGGGTCGCCCTCTCCACTCGCACCCGCCTATGTTTCGCGGTGTTTTAAAAATACTTCGCCTCGTTAATGAGATTTCATACTTTCGTGACCTGTTCTAGGATGTTCATGGTTGCTCTGTACTGAATAACGACATCACAGATGACCCGTAAAATTAGAAAAATGCTTTGGAATATTTCGTTTCCATGTATTCCTATGGGCGCTAAGCCTATTTTTCACCCCCAGTCGGACCACGCTGGCGATAGAAGCGCCACCGCATCATGATTCAGTCACAGATCGGTGTTGGTCTATGCGTTTCAGCCTAGACTGCATGCGGGATGTGGGAAGAAATGGTCAAAGTCCGGGCTGGCCTCGCAATGTGCTGGGGTTCAACATTCCTTCTGGGCTAGCAGGCTCCTTTCGAGCAAGGAATGCATGCTGATGGAAGAAGTGTATATGATATTTATGAAAGCGCTAATTGTCAGAGGTGCCTTTTAATGTACATGCGCGGGACATGTCGTCTTCGCCAGGAGGCTAGTTGTTTGAATCCGTACAAGGCATTTAATGCAAAAATATGTCATGTACATAATGGGCACAGAACATGGAATGGAAAACCTGGAACCTTCGATGTGGGAAGTGTCCGAGAAGGTGTCTTGATGTACATGGTCTGCACATACATAATGCGCACAGCGGCTATAGAGTTTGATGCACGCGCAGCAAGGAATTTTCATGGATATTGTGTATACTGTCAGATCTTTTTATCTCGATATAAGAGGGCTAGACTTGCCTGCTTGACAAGAACACTGCGCCATTTGAATCAACAGAAAAAGGCATTTTCATGCAGGAAGATACCTATATATACCGATCTCCAGGCTCCGAGATGGCTTCTGGGCCACGAGACAGAATCGTTTCAATCAACACACGAAGGCATGATTCATAGAAGACACATGCTATCTACGCACAGAAGATGGCAGGACTTGATGCACGGTCCCTTGAATGCCGGATTCCATCACAGGTGCTAGTCTGTAGACGTATAGGTGCTCCGAATGCGGTCTCAGCCAAGGGACCGGATCATTGTTACGAATAAAGAAAAACTTGATGCAGAAAGACACATCACATATATGATGTGGTCATTGATGATGGACGGAATGGCTGCACTGTCGCCGGCATGCGCTATGTAATCACGGATGCATGGTCTCAATATACAGGGGCGGGCAGGAAATTCCCTGTTGGCAACGAGGCTACATTGTTAATCAATAAATGTGACATTTTCAGGGAAGACGAGTAGGCAAAAGTAGATTATATCGACACGGAAGGTGGCAGGAATGGATGTTCTGTCCCTTGAATGCCGGAATTATCAGTGATGCTGGTCTCTCGATGCATCGCTTGCATTAACTACGGAGAGCTTTTTCCATGGACGAATATATTATATATTTATGATGTGGCCACTGATGATGGAATTGATGCACTCTCCTTTATGTTCCTTCTGGGCTAGCAGGCTCCAATGTTCAAAGCAAGGAATACTTACTTGATCATAAAGGAAGATATGCCATGTACCTGATATTGGTGAAAGCTCAAAATGTCAGAGACGCCTTTTAATGTGCATGAGCTGCACGTTCCGTCTTCGCCAGCAGACTGTATTGTTTGAATGAGTACAAGGGGTTTTATGCAAAAACATGTCATGTACACAATGGGCACAGAAAATAGAATGGATGTATGGGGTGTCCGAGATGCTGGTATTTGTCCTTACGTACTTGGCCTGCACATACGTATTATGCAAGGCGGCTATATAGCGTTTGAATGCACACACAGGAAGGAATTGAGGATATATCTTCTATATTGTGTATACTCTCAGACATTCGTCTCAACTTGCACGCTCGACAAGAACACTGCGCCATTTCAATCAACATAAAAAGGCATATCTTTATGCAGCGAGATTAGATACCTATATGATGTAGGCATAGAAAATCGAATGAAGTCACTCTTCCTTGGATGCCGGAATTGCGACAGTGATCATAATCGGAGGAATGTATGGTCGAAATAGCTCGGAAAATCATGGATGATTATATTTTGGAGATGGCCGATGATGAGGAATTACCCATCGAAGACGTCCCTGACGACTCCATTCTCTACATCTCTGATGATGAAAATCAGATTAACACTGAAACTACGAAGCAGTCCCCGAAGGCCACGTTGTCGACGACTTTCTCGGTGATGACGGTGATAACCGTGTGATCTGCATCATGAATGAAGAGTGTAACGTCGAAGAATTCACTGTTCATATTGGCGACATTTCTGACAAGTATATTAGTCGGACCTACTACTATGTAGATGCAGAAGGTTATGTCATCGATTTCCATTATGATGACGACTAGCAGAAAAATGAAGACCAATATGCAACGCTGATGACCTGGAAGGTCATAACGAGAGTCCCGCGAGAGAAACCGCGGTTCTTCAAGTAGAATATAAATAATCTTGTTCATTGGTTAATTTTGACAGAGAAGCTTGGGATCTGTATTCGTTCTGTTGTACAAGATATTAAAAATATCAGACATCACAAATGATGCAACAGCGCATAAACATGGCCCGCGCAGGGTGCAACGCGGCCATCGGCACCTCGTCATATTTTCGATTGCAGAAAGGAGATGGCGCCAACGAGGATCGCCAGACAGAAAATGGCTTCAGCGAGTTTCGACCCGTCGATTTCTACGTAGGTGGTTACAGCTTTGCACCATGCACGGTTCGACCGAGTCAGGAGAATTGTAAACCTTGACACGATGTAAATGTTACCGTTGT
Source organism: Amblyomma maculatum (assembly GCF_055883805.1). Lineage (NCBI taxonomy): Eukaryota > Metazoa > Arthropoda > Arachnida > Ixodida > Ixodidae > Amblyomma > Amblyomma maculatum. The sequence continues at coordinate 33,676,745 of NC_139351.1, read as the reverse complement.
TATACACGCACGTTGTGAGCGCAGTTTCACCGCAAAGGAGCCAGCGGATGAAGCGATATTGGAAAACACTCGCAATAAAAACACAAAATACTGTATTCTCAAAGTATTACGACCAGGTCTCCGTGTGGGTTCGACTGTGCTGAGAACTGCATGGTTGTAATAAAAGGGAACTATAGTGTTCACCGTTGGCGCCGAGCGACTACCGTGAACTGTTATGCTGTGCGTCCAGGCCGTCCGGGCGCCCGAGACCAACAGACATCAAAAACACGAGCAGTAGCCAGGCCAAAGACAGTTTCTATCACAGAGCGAGACGGGGATGGTATCGCACAAATTGTTCTTCGACCATTCGAATGGATTCATAATTATTTATTGATGATATACGTTTTTACAGTGCACCATCTTCAACCTCTTTTCGCCGGTGTGCAACCGAGACATTCTGTTAATGTGCGGCAGTACCATTTGCGCAGCAAATTCAAACTTTTAAACTTTTTATTTAAACGTATCCGGAGGATACACCTGGCGACAGCTGAAACAAAGCCAGTACAATTTAGTGGACAAGGACAGTAAAGGTCAGGTTCGTTATTTTCTTCTGAAGTTCTTCGGCACCTCTTCAAGGTGCTCGTCGATTTGGCGGGCGACGTGCCATTCACACAGTCAGAGACGAAGGACGACGCACTTGAAGTAATAAGACAAAGTTGTATATGAACAAAAGCACGGAGTACAGAAAAATTATTTACAAAAGACAGAGAGCCGACTACATTTCAGAAAAGACTGCATGGACGGAAACTAAGCACATCTCCACGAGCTCGTACACTAACAGCAACATGGGCTCATAGCTCTCTTTACGACTTCTAAGCCGGGGCCTGCCGCTACCGTATTGTAGCTTCGTCGACAACCAGGCGCCGAACCTTCGAGACGGGGAAGAGAAGTGGAAACAGCTTAGCGGTCCCAAAGGTATGATTCCCCTCTCCGGTTCGCTAGAGTAGCCCAGAAATTTCTCGGGGCCATGGGCTACAAGGTCCGCGCAGTGGGATGTACACGTGAGTCACCGTGCCTTCAAAATAAGTCGACATACCACCAACGCCTTTCAAGGTCCTTATAATTTATTTTGCTCGAACTGTCTCAGAAAATGTGTCACTACCATTGACTCGAGACCTGGGAAGAAGCACCCGATGTACATATTCAAACCGGTCGCCCCCATATTGCAACAAAACGTGCATCGAGTTATATCCGTGGTGAAATGTTTCTAGCTATGCCTCTGCGGAATGGTTTTCCCCGTGCAGACATTTCACCAGGCACTTACGTGGTTAAAGACGCTGAAAATCCCTGCAGGCAGACTCGCGAGATGGGCGCTGACGTTGCAACGGCACGCTTACGCCACTGAGTACCGCCGGGGCAGCATGAACAAGCTGGTCGACGCTTTATCGCGCGCACCGTGGAAAAGCTGGCGGAAGCACATCAAGGCGCAGACTACTGCTAAAAGCGGCGTCGCCGCTATTCGTCACGCCGCGATTGGTCATCACTAAGCCACGCCCAACCGATCTTTTTCTTATCTCTTCGGAAAAGGAAAAAAACCACTGCGGGACAGGCTGTAAGGTAGAATTGTCATTTCTGTGTTTTCCTTCGAGTGTGCTGGCATGGAGCAACACACACAGCGCAAACATGCCGTCGCGCTGTTGCTGCGTTGTGGACCTGGACCATGACGAAGCTTGAAAAGGTCAGAATTACATTTAAAAGCAGTTGTCAAACGCCAAACGACAATATGAACCGAACGAGATCCGCGCGTTGCAGCAGACGACAGCGTAGCTGTCGATACCCACCGCGGCCGCCCCCAGCTCCGGAGCGTCTGCTAGTGACAGCACCGGTGGTGCATTGCCGTCAGCAATCGTGCGCGGTCAGTTTATCGTGCTGTGAACGGTCCCGCACGTCGTCAGACTTGCAGTACTTGCAAGGGAATGTAGTGTGCCATGCAACATGATGTCGGGGCGTGAAACAAGACGGTCACCAAAAAATGAGAAGGTTTCACGCTGCTGAACCGAGTAAAATGTTGCGGTGAGTTTACATGTGTTTCTATGGGTCGCCCTCTCCACTCGCACCCGCATACGTTTCGCGGTGTTTTAAAAATACTTCGCCTCGTTAATGAGATTTCATACGTTCGTCATCTGTTCTAGGATGTTCATGGTTACTCTGTACCGAATAACGACATCACAGATGACCAGTAAATTTAGAAAAATGCTTTGGAATATTTCGTTTCCATGTATTCCTATGGGCGCTAAGCCTATTTTTCACCCCCATTCGGACCACGCTGGCGATAGAAGCGCCACCGCATCGTGATTAAGTCACAGATCGGTGTTGGTCTATGCGTTTCAGCCTAGACTGCATGCGGGATGTGGGAAGAAATGGTCAAAGTCCGGGCTGGCCTCGCAATGTGCTGGGGTTCAACATTCCTTCTGGGCTAGCAGGCTCCTTTCGAGCAAGGAATGCATGCTGATGGAAGAAGTGTATATGATATTTATGAAAGCGCTAATTGTCAGAGGTGCCTTTTAATGTACATGCGCGGCACATGCCGTCTTCGCCAGGAGGCTTAGTTGTTTGAATCCGTACAAGGCATTTAATGCAAAAATATGACATGTACATAATGGGCACACAACATGGAATGGAAAAACTGAAACCTTCAATGTGGGAAGTGTCCCAGAAGCTGTCTTGATGTACATGGTCTGCACATACATACTGCGCACGGCGGCTATATAGTTTGATGCACGCACTGGAAGGAATTTTCATGGATAATGTGTATACTGTCAGATATCTGTATCTCGATATACAGATATACAGAGTTCTTGCCTGCTTGACAAGCACACTGCGCCATTTGAATCAACAGAAAAAGGCATCTTCATGCAGGAAGATACCTATTTACCGATCTCCAGGCTCCGAGGTGGCTTCTGGGTCACGAGACTGAATCGCTTCAATCAACACACGAAGGCATGATTCATTATCTGATATACGCACAGAAGGCAGGACCTGATGCACGGTCCCTTGAATGCCAGATTCCATCACAGGTGCTAGTCTCTAGACGTATACTTGCTGCGAATGCGGTCTCAGCCAAGGGACCGGATCATGTTACGAATAAAGGAAAACTTCATGCAGAAAGACACATCACATATATGATGTGGTCAATGATGATGGACGGAATGAATGGCTGCACTGTCGCCGGCATGCCCTATGTAATCACGGATGCTGGTCTCATTATACAGGGGCAGGCAGGAAATTCCCTGTTGGCGACGAGGCTACATTGTTAATCAATAAACTTGACATTTTCAGGTAAGAAGAGTAGGCATAAGTAAATTATATCGACACGGAAGGTGGAAGGAATGGATGTTCTGTCCCTTGAATGCCGGAATTATCAGTGGTGCTGGTCGCTCGATGCATCGCTTGCATTAACTACGGAGAGCTTTTTTTATGGACGAATATATTATATATTTATGATGTGGCCACTGATGATGGAATTGATGCACTCTCCTTTATGTTCCTTCTGGGCTAGCAGGCTCGAGCGTTCAAAGCAAGGAATACTTGTTCAAGGAGGAAGATATGCCATGTGCCTAATATTGATGAAAGCTCAAAATGTCAGAGATGCCTTTTAACGTGCATGCGCTGCACGTGCCATCTCCTCCAGGAGGCTGTATTGTTTGAATGAGTACAAGGGGTCTATGCAAAAACATGTACACAATGGGCACAGAAATTATAATGGATGTAGGGGGTGTCCGAGATGCTGGTATTTTCCTTATGTACATGGCCTGCACATGCATACATGCGCAAGGCGGCTATATAGCGTTTGAATGCACACACAGGAAGGAATTTTCATGGAGGATATATCTTCTATATTTTGTATACCCTCAGACATTCGTCTCACGATATATGAGTGCTAGACTTGCACGCTCGGCAAGAACAGTGCATCATTTCAATCAACATATCAAGGCATATCTTTATGCAGCGAGATTAGATACCTATATGATGTAGGCATAGAAAATGGGATAAAGTCAATATTCTTTAGATGTCGGAATTGCGACAGTGATGATAAACGGAGGAAGGTATGGACGAAATAGCTCGGAAAATCTTGGATGATTATATGTTGGAGATGGCCGATGGCGAGGAATTCCCTATCGAAGACGGCCCTGACCACTCCATGCTCGACGTCTTCGATGATGAAAATCGGAATAACACTGAAACTTCGAAGCAGTCCCCGAAGGCCACGTTGTCGACGACTTTCTTGGCGATGATGGTAATAACCATGTGAGCTGCCTCATGAATGAAGAGTATAACATCGAAGAATTCACTGAAGTTCATATTGGCGACATTTCTGGCGAGTATATTCGTCAGAGCTACTATGTAGATAGAGAAGGTTATGTCATCGATTTCCATTATGATGACGACTACCAGAACAATGAAGATCAATGTAACGCTGATGCCCTGGAAGGTCATAACGAGAGTCCCGCGAGAGAAAACGCGGTTCTTCAAGTCGAATATAAGTAAATCTTGTTTATTGGTTAAATAAGAGAGAGAAGCTTGGAATCTGTATGCGTTCTGTTGCACAAGATATTAAAAATATCAGACACTACTAATGATGCAACAGCGATAAAAATGGCCCGCGCAGGGTGCAACGCAGCCATCGGCACCTCGTCATATTTTCGACTGCAGAAAGGAGATGGCGCCAACGAGGATCGCCAGAGAGAAAATGGCTTCTGCGAGTTTCGACCCGTTGATTTCTACGCAGGTGGTTACAGTTTTGCACCATGCACGGCTCAACCGAGTAAGGGGCATTGTGAATCTTCGCACGATATAAAAGTTACCGTTGTTATACACGCAAGTTGTGAGCGCAGTTTCACCGCAAACGAGCCAGCGAATGAAGCGATTTTGGAAAGCACTCACGATAAAAACGCAAAATTCTGTATTGTCAAAGAATTACTACCAGGCCTCCGTGTTGTATCGACTGTCCTGAGAACTGCATGGTTTTAATGAAAGGGAACTATAGTGTTCACCTGTGCGTCACCGCGGAAACTGCCCCCCTATGTCATCTCCAAAGGAAAAAGATTCCTGATGACGCTATACCCAAGGGAGTTGCAGTTCGAGCAGAAGAAAAGTGCTGAATGGATGGAAGAAGAGCTTGCGATCGACAGAAAACATTTTAGCAGAATCGTTCAATCGCAGCATGTTGGCCAAACGATCGCGGCTCGTCTTGGTCAGCTTCCGCAGTCACTTGGCGGATAGGGTTAAAGAACACCTGCACAGTATTCGCACAGACATGTCCGTCATTCCGGCCGGCCTCACGATCCTGCTGCAACACGTGTAAGAAATCATCAATCGTCCTTTGCGAAGTAATCAGAACGGCAGGGAAACCAACAAACCAAACATTTTTGATGTGCAGATCAAAGTAACCTAGACTGACCTGCTGAATCCAAAGGAGATGAGAATACGGGAGTTATCAATACACTACTATGTCTGTTCAAGTGAAAGGTGCAGCGGCAAGCTATGTGCTTCTCACACGTTCTCGTCAGGTCACAGCATTTAGTAGCTAAGGTGAAGACATGCAGCTTGTGTGCTCCTGATTCGCAAAGTCAAGACAATTCACTTTCAAGTATTCACTCAATAGATATGTGAGGTTATCCGTACAATAACAGTGTGAAAGTGAGAGGAAGTGGGAAATAACTTTGGTGTTTACATTTATGTTTCGCTTACTGCATTCCTGTTTTCTATAAATGGTTTGGTTTGGTTTGTTGGGTTTAACGTCCCGAAGCGACTGAGCCTATGAGAGATGCCGTAGTGGAGGAGTCCGGAAATTTCGACCACCTGGGGTTCTTTAAAATGTACTGACATCGCAATGCAGACGGGTGCCTTGCTTTTCGCCTCCATCGAAAAGCAAGTATTCCTTTTATATTTCGTGCTTCTATGTAGGTGCTTTTGAGTTGACAGAATGCCTATGATGCTTAAAAGCAGCTGAAACATGTTCTGCGTCACCATAGGCAGTTGGTGGCAACAGTTCTTCCTGTCGTTCAGCCAGGAACCTGGGAATGTAATGAAAAATGTTGGCTGTCGCTACGTGCTCAATATTTGTTACAGTAAAGTTCCGTTCATAAATGTTTTGAGGTACTTGGCTGTGTTCACTGGGATTTAGTTGAGGTACTATGCTGTAATGCGCAGTACGGGGTATGCGAAAATAAAAGGTAGTTCATAGCCATGTACATTGGTGCAGTTGGGTCATCACGAAGTAAACTGAGCAGCATGCCACGCGCCCTCTGTTTGTTTTGTTTTTTAAGCGGCTCTCAAGCTCACTAGTTTGCATTGCAATATGCTGCACGCATTTCTTGTAAAAGTTCTTGTATATTTTGCCATTTTAGGAAAATAACGATACAGTAGAACCTTCTGTCACAGGGTTTTCAAGAAATGCTGGGGCTTATTGTCTGGAGAAAATGCATGAGCCAAATTCGTTCCAATTACGAAGAATGTGACTTAAGAATGAAACACAGGGGCAGGTATTCACTGATTCTGCCACCTCCTACAATGGCTGGTCAGGGATAGTTTGTGCAATATCTGAAGAGCTTTTCTGATGCTTGTAGATTTCTGTATCTGCATTTGCACTGATCTTAGTTGTCTAGTTGTAAGGTTGTCTGGTTTGCGTCTTGTTTAAAAACTACCAGATGGCGCTATGCGCCTAACGACAGTTTCATCATGTGTAGCGTCTGTGGAATGATTTTTCCATAGAGCTAATACAAAAACTCCTCCGACCAATTATATCGCGCGAGTATGGACTGAGAAAGAAAGAAGCGTCACAACAATGAGCAGCTTCACGCGTTTTTCAAAAGAACAATCACGACGAGAATACAAGGATCATTAAAATTTATTTTAATTTAAGAAACCTAAAAAATTATGTTTCCATCAATAATCTTCACATTCAGATGCATTACGGGTATTTTAAGCTGTGGACGATTTGACGTATCCTGCGTAGTGGTGGCGCTACTAGCCAAGTTGACGCTGACGTTAGCACTATACTGACGTTGCCCGAACGAGGTTATGCTCGAACGCGCGGCCATGGATGTTTTTTGGGCAGCATCGCGCTAACGGACCGCGCCTAGGTCGACTGGCCGCTGTGGTTCAGCACCAAAGACCGAATGACCGACTACAACGAAATAACCAAAGTGTTCCGCCTAGCTCGCAGAACTCTTCCCCCCCCCCCCCTCCCCCCTTGCTCGGGGCTCAGTCGAGAGCAAGCCGTTATATTCAGACAGCTACAGACAGGCTCACTCCCAGGTCCTTCGCTGATGCATAGAATGTATCCCGAGACGCACTCGACAGACAAATGCAAGTCTGCCGAACGGAGACGGCCGACTTCGCACACATGCTGTGGAATTGTACCAAGTACCAGGAAGAAGCTAAGTCTGGGAGGATCCCGCCGCGACTGGGAGCAGCCGCAGGGAGCGACAATCTAGAGGAGTAACTCTGGGCCGTCCAGCAGGTCATCAAGGCGCTGGCCCGGCAAGGAACCAGCGAGCCGGCCACGGCGAGCGGGGACCCAGACCGCGCGGCCGGTACCCAGAGGACGACGTAGGCCCCGTCCGGAGCGCGCGGGCGCGAGCGCGCGTTCTACTGCAGGCCCTGAATAAACGTTTTACCAATCCACTCCAATGGGCAACATCAATTTCCCAATGTGCAGCTCTGGCCTATAGAAGCGTTCGTGAGCGTCCAGTACACCAAGTCCACGACCATTCAGGCTTTCGTTACCTGGACCGGGATGGCCAGCAGGGACCTCATCTGTCGGGTGCAGGCCGAGGCCAGCACGCCCCACGCATTCACACCGATAAGCATCACTCCCTACTCATCATACAACATCCCGAAGGCTGCACTTCCCTGCGACCTCAAGTCAACACAGGACGCACAGGCGCCGCGCTATCACGCCTTCTCGTACGTATCGTGTGATCTCAGACATTATATGCACGTCTGATGCTTGCGTGTATGAAATCCCTCTCATCCAATAGTGTTCGCATCGAATGATGAAGACAGAAAAAGCGATGTGTTGTGCGAACAATGCAACGATGAAGATCAGACAGGCAGCGTTTTTGTTTTGCTTTCTGCGCTTTGGGAGTGTTTTCCTGAGTCATTCATTTTATGCTTTTTTTATAGCAGCACTGACGATGATGTCCAAATCTGCAGGCTTGATAATTTCGAGATCGTCGAAAGGACAAGGACAAAAACGTCTACCTCGCCATGGAGAAGGAGACGAACTACCTCGTTGCGCCCAAGGTGTGTACACTCAAATATCGAAATCAGTACGGGTTCATTCACAGAAGGACCGTTCGTCCCTTACACCAATTCACGAGGTTGCATTACTGCACTATGCTGTTTGCTTGTTTGTTTGTTTTTCACATTTCGAGGCCGGCATGTGGTGCGGACACATGTGACCCGACGCAATCACTTGCGCCTCGGTGGTCTATGTTTGCCGTGATGTTCCATGATGACGTGCCCAGAGAGACAACTGCAAAGAGTCAGCAAGGAACGCGTAGGCTCGTGCGCCCACGACTTATGCTTATGCGTATTTGAGCGACGTTGCCAATCTATGGTTTCGCAACCATGAAACTGACATCTCTACCTGGACGGCTCTCAAAACTAGCCTGACCGGTGTTTTTGGCCGCCCCGCTATACGCAAGCTTCGCGCCTAACAATTCGCTTGCAAAGTCGGGCACAAAGGGACGGCGAAAAATTCACAAGTTACATAGAATGTCGTCGACCTCTGCAAGCGCGTAAATCCTACCATGAGCGACGCCGATAAGATCAGCCACATTATGCAAGGCATTGATGATGATGCCTTCCATGCTCTATGCCGAAAACCCACGAACTGTGTCCGATGTTATAAGCTTCTGTCAGAGGTTCGATGGCGCTGCGCAAACAGCGCCTTTCCACACGACGTCCTGGTCTTTAGCAGGCCACCCTTTCAAACTTGTCTCTCTCCGGGGACGGTGCCCTGGACCTACAGTCGCACATTGAGCAAATTCAACAGTTTGTTCGTGAGGAAGTCGCACGCCAGCTTTCCTTGTCTGCCTGCACAAGAGCGCCTGCGACGCGGCTCACTCCCACTCTTCAGCGTTTCATACAAGAGCAGGTCGCTGAGAGTCTACCATCACCTCCTCAGCAGCCCATGGCCGCGGCTCCTCTCCCGTACTCTGATGTTTTGGTGGGGCCACGGCCCTCACCTGTCATCCCTGTGTACAGCAGGCCAACCCTCCTATACCAACCTCAAGGACCTCAGCAAATTCAGCAACCTGCAATCCCTGCTTATCGTCCGGTTCTCCGCCGTCGATCACAGCCACAGTCTTCCAACCCCTGGCGCACGCAAAATAACAGAACTATTTGCTACGCCTGTGGAGTCACCGGCCATGTGGCTCGTTTGTGCCGCAATCGTGGCCTTCGTCCCTACGACTATACGCGTGAGCCGACGTACAATCTTTCTCCGTCCCCTTCGCCCGTGTTCCCTGAGCCTCCTCCGCAATCCTCTTCAAGTTAGGGTCGCCGCTCCCACCGCTCACCGTCTCCTGGCCGTCGTTCCCGTTCTCCGATGCTCCGTGGCCAATCAGCCGTTCACACGGAAAAGTAACGGCCGCAGTTCCGGAGGCAAGAACTGCGCCATAAGGGACTAACTCAAGACCAGTTTCCGTGCAAGCCACCATTATTACCGTATTTATTGAGCGCGTTCCTGTCGAAGCACTTGTGGACACTGGCGCCGCCATTTGAGTTTTTAATTACGCCCTCTGTCGGAGACTCAACAAAGTAATGACGCCGCTTCCTCCCGTTCCCCCTATGAAAGCTCCGTTACTTTGGTCATCTGATGAGAAGAGAGGAGTCGGAGAAAGGTTGAGGGTCACCAAAGAAGGCGTAGGCAGCTAACGCGATGGTTAGATGGCATCCTCGAGGCGCTGCAGATGAAGTTATCTGATGTTAGGAAGATAGTGAGAGACCGGAAAGCCTGGCGTGATATGGTTCATAGTCACGAAGAGTCGGACACGACTGAACTGAGTCTGCACCAGTGAATACTCTAAAATGCTGGATGGTTACATCAGGGCGCACCGCGGCATAAAACGCTATGGCCAGTGATTTGGCAAAAAAGGCTGCACACACACACACACACACACACACACACACACACACACACACACACACACACACACACACACACACACACACACACACACACACACACACACACACACACACACACACACGCACGCACACAAAAAAAGCACCGTAAAATAAGCGAATACTTTCATGTTGTGAAATGTTGTGAAAGTGGAGGGAACCCAATTAAAATGGAACGCAACGATCAAGCACGCATTAATAGTTATTAAACTACATACGCCACGGTATACCGCCACGGAACCAGCGCCGCAAGTTACATGCACGGTCGGTTTCATCTCAGTAAGTTGGACCAGTGGTATCGATTGGTCGAGACCTCATTGTACCTCGTCACGAGTGCACGCAAAAAGAAAAAGAACAGAGGAGATTGGAACCGGTAATTGGAGTACACGGCGGAGAACGGTTAGTTACAGTCTGCTACAAAAGTCCGAGCTTGAGCTTTGCCCTATGCTGCGTTGCTGCGCCCAGCGTAGAAGCAGACGACACCGGCACTCAGCTGGCTGCGTGGCGAAGCCACCGCCTCAAGGTCTAACGGTGACGTCAGGTGACGTAGCGTGACAGCAGCGAGAGACCGCCTCCCGGTGTAGGATGCTCTAAAAATTTGTTTCACCCAAACCAGAAGGCCCGAAGGCCGGCGATGGCGGAAGGGTCACATGATCAATTATGGCAGCGCCCATGCGATCGCGCTGTAAAGGTTCTACATATAAGCAGTGTATGTCATATGGGTAAAGAACAACTGTGCCATTACACGAAAAGCAATTATATTCTTCAACACTCTCATATCGTCAGCTTTGAATTATGTATACGAGTTGTTATCCTCGATATTTATGCACGTGAACACATGTGAAAAAGTTTGTGATCTCAGAATAGATTGGGGATCCGTGAGGGGCGTGTGATCGCGAACTTGCTGCGCCTCGGAGAGGAACGTGCGAGTGCGACGAATATGAAGAATGCTAATATAGTAATTTCTTCCCCTTGCCTGGCCTTTACCCAGGTGGATATCTGTATATATATGACAAAGATGGGAAACAAAACGAGACGTTAAACTCGCACGGAATTAAGGCCAGATAAAAGCCGATGTCTTGGCCACAGGCGCAGAGAAGGCCCTCACCAGCGCAGGCCGTCTTCTTGCAAGCCTGGTATACCAGAAGTGGTTGAGTGGACAAATTTGCAATTCATTAGAAAGGCAGCTTTGAGCTGAGATTTGGAATAGAAAATGGGGGATAAGCTTACTCAGCGATTGTGTGGCGCATCACACATGTCTTGTAGTCTACTATAAGCTTCACTGAAGCACTTCTAACACGCAAACGTGCTGGGCTCAGCCTGTAGTGAAACAGTATCATGTACGTTGCGTGCAGGTCATGCAGTTCTCCTGAAGAAATGCAGCAGCAGGAGGCAGCTGATGCCGGCCCTTCAAAGGACCAACTGGGGACCATCCGGTTAGGAAATTTTTCTTTTTGCACCTGTGAAGGCGTGGTGCTTTTTTTGCATATCATTTTTTATATTGCAAGTTGTTTTACATGGTTTTCGTACATGTAACTTTTATGTTCTTTTTTTTGCACCTGACAGGGTTTAGGTGTTTTATTGCATAATTTTTTGTTTTGTTGCAAGCGCAGCTTTGCTGCAGGTGTAAGAAGTGTTATATATACATCTTACGCAATAATTGTAAAACGTATTCATCTCATTGTTTTTTACTCATTATATTGTTGATGCTCATTCCATTCAAATGAACATATTTTAAAACCATTTCAATGAATTAAAATTTTCCTTATAAAGTTTTCATATTCTTGTTAGATGTCATAATCTGGTTGATGCTATGGCCCTAAGGCTGTGGGGAACGATCTCCCATCGTCCCCTTTATGCCAGCCATCCTGTGGAAACCTTCAATGACAAGTGCTAGGCCTAGAGTGAATTTTGATTGTTAGGCCCTGCGGCATGCTTTCTTGAGTGCGAGGTGAATTTTGCTGCAGCATGTTTGAAATTTTCGACATGCTGAGCGCTTTTTTTGTGCCCTTGGGAGAAGTTTCTTCAGTTTGAAAACCAAATCGAGGGAGCGCGTAGCCTAGCGGTCGTGCAGTCGCCAAGCCTGTAGCGAGTGAGTACGGCAGCCGCGTGGGTGGTCCGACTTTTATGTAAATATTTTCTCATCTGTCTCGCGTTCCGACACACCGTCCGGGACGGTGGGCGTCGGTCGCAAATCCGCTTTGTGCGGTGAGCGGAGTAGGACCAACCCACTGTGGTGATATCTCCTCGCGGCTGTGTGCGCGTAACCCTTTTTTTTTTTGGGAGGGGGGGGGAGTTCTTTTTCTTTTTTTTTAAGGCGGTCTTTGTCACAGTGGATGTTAGGCCTAAGGCTTTGCACCACTTCAGAAAAGAGGACCGCCGGGTCCGTGGTGTTGTAGAACGGGAGCACATTGCTGCCCACTTGTTTTGATTTTTTTTTTTTGTATCCTACCACGAACTGAGCATTCTCGTTCAACTCAAGAAAGGGCTTTGTTCACTTGAACTTTGCGTTTTACAGCTGCATGACACGCTTTGCTTGCGAGCTTTGTACGGAGCCAACGAGGCCCGTGCGTACGCCGGTGCCCCCTCCCATGACTTTCTTTAAAGGCATGTGGACAGCGTTCTGGTTACGCAGGTTCACCGGAGCCACCCAGGCTTACTGGCCTCTGCACATCGTCTCGCTGCCGCCTGTATCCTGTTCGGCACATCCACCCGGGGCAGCCGGGGCGAGACCAGTCAGCAGTCACATCTGGCTGCGGATATCCTAGCCTGCAGCTTTCAGCCGGGCACTGTGGACACGTGGTCCACTTCCCGCGATCCCTGGTGTTGCGCCGTACCAGCGCCTGACTCGGTACTCTCTGTGGCGCCGCCTCTGCGGACACCCGGTCGCAGTTTTCGGCCGGGCCTGCTGCGTACCAAGCTGCACACACTGCAGCCCACGTGACATGCCAGCCATCCTGCGGAAACCATGTTACCGTCGGCGCACCGCCGAAGTCTGCGAGGACGTCGTCGGTGCTACCTCTGCTGGAAGCTCCTGCCTCAGGTGAAAGTTCATGAAGACATATCCATAGCATGTACTTACAGGAGCGTGGGACAATATAAGGTTGGGGGGATGTAAGGAACGATCTCCCATCGTCCCCTTTATTGTCGGCTTTTCCCCGCGGTAATTACTCTAGCTATCGCGGAATGGCACCAACATTGGTGGTTAACATTATAACTATCGAGAGATGGCGCCAGCGTCGCGGCAGCACAAGCGCCACCCCTGAGCTTGTCAGCGCGCACGCGGAAAAAGCCAACTCCTCTCTCTTCGGCATCGGGACGTGGACGCGAGCGGACGTCTTCTCGCGGCACTCCGCAGTCGCCAGCGAGGTGAAGCCTCGCGGGACTGATCCCGCTTGCCCGTCTTGCCTGGCCTCGGAGCTTATTCCCTGTCCTAGCGTGGGCGATCATTCGCCCGTTGCCCTGCTGGTGAGTCAGATGACCTGTATTAATTCGCGTGTTTTATTGCTAGCTGGCGTTGCTGTTGCTGCAGCTATAAATGCGTTTGTTGTTAGCACGTGTTGTTCCTTTGTTCCCAAGAGCACGGCCCGCAGTGGTCGGCGTGCGCTTGGTAGCGCACGCGATCACAGGATGGGGTCGGCGGTTGTGACAGTCAGCCGCGATTAAGCGGGGAAAACGTATTTATCCCGCTATTAAAAAACCCCACAAGGTCTATACCTATGTGCTGTAACTATGCGTTACTTTGTACAAAAAAGGGATACATCAGGTGAACCTTGGCCCCATAATATTCCTGTGTCGTTCGTGGAAGGCAACTTTTTACAGTGATTTAAGATTTACAGTTCAAAAGTGCCACTAGCTATGAAAAGTGCCAAAGAGGAACAGTTCAGATTATAATTTTTGCTACCTGGGGTCATAAAAAAAAAAAAATACAACCTTTGGAAAAGCATGCATGATACTGTATGAAAATGTATGGGGCATAAAAAGCTTCTCTTATTTGTGAGCAGAAGCTACTTTATATATTTCTCTCCAACGCTGCTCACATTTTCTAAATAACGCTGCTCACATTTTCTAAATAGAAGTTTGGCAAGCTTAAACTTCATATCTGGCTCCTTTCTAATGGCAATGCAAGCTGAAGACTTGCTATTTCTAAAGAGTGTAACATTTAATTGAATGAAACAGTCCACGAAACCTCTTGAAACTCTAACACAAACACAGCAAGCAAGGTGTCGGTTGTGAAAAAAATGAGCCGCATTTACAGAACATAAGTGCTTCATTTACAACATTGGAACAAAACGATAATTATGTAGGCCAAATCATTCTGTAGTTAACGGTGGTTAAAACCACATATTGAGCAGCACAAATCGCCTCAGCACATTTATGCAGAACAAAGAGCTACTCTTATTCATGAGCACAAGCTGTTACATATTGCACTCCAAAGTCGCTCACATTGTCGGATTGGATGTCGGGCATGCTTAAACTTCATAGCCATCTCCTTTCCGAGGGTCATGCAATCCCAAGGCTTCTGTCACTAGTTTGTAAAAAAAACTTTTTTGAATTAATGAAACAGTCACAAAAGCTGTTGAAAGTAACACACACCAAGCAAGATGTGAATTTTAAAAATATAAAAGGCCTAAATACAGCAGCCACATTCACAGAACAAACACAACTGAATGCATTATTTACAGCATTCAACAATATGAAAAAAATATATATTGTTACGGATGAGCAAGGAAGATGAATTGGGCAGTGGCGTTGACAGGAGCGCTCGCGCTAAGCCCGGCAATATTTCATTAAACGTCATCTCACGGTGATCCAACATTCTCTCCCTGTTCTCTGTTCTGTTTTCATCGGGATGCCGCTTTGTAAGATTTGGTTAGAGGTGCGAGGTGCTTCATCATCACCCTCCTCAACCTGGCCCGGAGCTTCGGCGCCCTGCGACTTGTTGCTCCAACGGCGAAACCTTTAGGAGGCTTCGCATGGCTGTTCCCCAGCTTGTCGGACCCAGCAAGACCTCCGCCCCGTCCCCCCGCCCCGACAAGACAGGACGAAGGAAAAACTGACCTGAGACGCCACACATGACCGCAAGACACAAGGAGAGACCCGAAGGACTATATGTGACCCCACTGACCAGATGTGCCGACCAAAGACATCACGACCCAAGGCACCACTGAGTTGAGGCAACGTGCGGCCCGATATTGTCCTGGGCCAAGCTTCATCGGGAATCGTCGAGCCGGCAAGCCGTTCTATTTTCCTCCCCTTCAATCATCCAGACACACCCATCATCATGCCATGGAATCATCAACATCGGTAAAGTTCCTCGTCCACGATCGTGACGATCGCTCGGTGGCACCGGATCATGTTACGGACGAGCAAGGAAGATGAAGTGGGCAGTGGCGCGAGCAGGAGCGCTCGCGCTAGGCCCGGCAACTTTTCATTAAACGTCATCTCACGGTCATCCAACATCCTCTCCCTAGCTGTTCTCTGTTCTGTTTTCATCGGCTTGCCGCTTCGTAAGATTATGTACCCCAAATCATGCAGTAGTTAACAGTGGTTAAAAACAACATGAATGTTAAGAATTGCACTTATTGGTTTCAGAAGGTGGCTCTCATTAAACGCAAAAACTCACCGAGCAGCAGGCTCAAGCCGGCAGCTATTCTATGACTTATCATAGAACAAAGAGCAAATCCACCAGCCTGTATATCTGCCACAATAGCACTACTACAAAATGGGCTAAGGGCTCAACTGCTGGTAATTCTTACGCAACTGGACCACATGGTTTTTCTGTTCTGCGAGTAAGTACTCTATGGTCTGTACATCCATGTCTTGTGGCACAGTTTCTAAGACTTGCTGCGGCCTCTTCGTTAGTTTCTAATTAAGTTTTACTGAGCCCACCTTGTTGGGTGCCAGCTAACCTCAGGCGTTTTCACCAATACAAAGAGAGATGCTTATGCTTCATAGATATCAGGTTCACAAAACCTTTCGACAAGAAGCGGCCGTTCAGAAGGTACATGCTCCCGAGACATGGTCTGTCAATGCAGTTTCAAGAGAGAGTCTGCACTGCTCTGATGGCTTGGCCTTTTTAGGTGCGGCTCGGGGGTCCCGTTGCTTCCTCATCCGCGGACGCTTGCGTGGCATGTAGTCACGCTGTACGGAAGATCTCGCCAGAGCAGGTTCGTGGTCTTTGTTCTTTCGTATTCTTTGCCTAAGAAACTGTTCCAAAGTCCTCGTTACTGCAGCTTGAACTAAATGAGGATGAGGAGGAGCTCTCAAAATGCATCTTGACAAGTGGCTGAACCTGGATGACTTCGTTAGAAACCTTGAGTACTTCAGGATCTAGCATTCTTGCTATGTCATCACTCCCGGCAGGAAGACTCAACAAGGGTAAAGAGAGTACGCCTCAGTTCGCAAGTCGAGCCAACATTTCGACAAGTGGACTTGTCTTCGCCTTCCCCGATCTTGTTTTCCGAACTGAGCAACGAAAAAGACCAAACCATTAACTCCTTTGTTTCATGCCGCCAAAGATGCTATGAAGTACACTTTTTGAATTCGCGAGGGATTTATTTAAAAGAATAATTTCGCCTATAGGGGAACGCACATTATTCTTGTGCCAAAAGCCAACGCATCACAGTGCTTGAAATGATGCAGCACGATGCCACCTCTGGGCACTTGGGAGTGGCCCGAACATTCCTCTACTTCCATCGATGTCACTGCAAAGGCGCGTGACAATATAAAACTTCTTGTGAAGGACGGAAATATTGGCATTTTTTTGAAGCTAGAGATAATGAAACAGCACGAACACTAAGTTGAGCAACACAGCGTTGTGCTGTAATAACAGAATATATGTAGATTCCGCGTTCCATTCTTTCCGATGGATACTACGAAAGTAACTGCATTTTTATATACCAGGTATGTATCAGAAGAAATAAGGTGCCGTTTACACATCCTTGCAAATACATATTACGAAAGGATTGAGCAGATATGGGATCATGCCGATATAAACATACTGTACGTAGATATGGTTGAATGTTGGTATCTACAAAGTAGAAACAAGTGGGCCACAACACAAAAGGCGATTACATCCGTAGTGGAATGTTTCTAGCTATGCCTCTGCGGAATGGTTTTCACCGTGCAGACATTTGACCAGGAACTTTCGAGGTTAAAGAGGCTGAAGAACCCTGCAGTCTCGCGAGATGGGCGCTGAAGTTGCAACGGCACGCTTACGCCTTCGAGTACCGTCGGGGCAGTATAAACAAGCTGGCCGATGCTTTATCGCGCGCACAGTAGAAAGCTGGCAAGGTATATGTACTATGGTAGCGAAGGCTCCGTAGAAGCCCATACGTGCAAAACATGGCGGTTCATGGGCTCCAGCGACCAATGAAAATTGGGGGGCCATGACGTCAAATGACGTCACGCATATGTTCACTTTGGCGAAAATTATAAAGTTTTTTTTTTAAAAACGCCGCGTTGCATTGACGAGCCTGTCTCTTTTGAAGGTTGTTGCCTTTCAGCGCGCACCCACCTTTGCCATCTAAAAGAACTAGTTTCTGTTGTTTACGCACGCCCTTGTTTATAAGCATTTGCTCCGGCACAATGAAAGTGGTTGGCAAAGGTAGCGACAATGAAAGGCAGCAATATTTCCAAATAGAGACCACGCATGCAAATTCATAGTACAAATACTGCTGCAAGTCATGCAAGTACTTTGGCCATTTACTTCGTCCCTCAGCACAGTAAGGTGCGGTCCAGAAACCCTGGTGCAACAGGGCAGTCGTGCCCAGTTCGCAACAGTTTACCAAGTGAACAATTATGGTTTTCATATCCATGGTTTATTGCATCCACCAATAAAATACAGCAACAAATCACAACAATAAAAATGCATGTTGCAGACAGCACAAACAGTAGCGCTGTTTAAGTGGGCTAATCAATATCAATGATCACAGCCGAGGCATGGAAAAAGGTTTGAAGTGCCTGCCACAGAACGAAACATGCATGCACAGAAAACAAAGCTATGACAGCTGCAGTTGAAATAAAAATGTCACGAATTAGTAGGTGCATCAAAACATACGTGGAGCATAGAGCACTGGGATCACTCTTCACATTTAAATGCTTCGGCAGAAAGTATACAGCAGTTTTCAAGGCAATTAATTGCAAGGTTGCACCAGTCCAGACAGCTTTAGAATCAACAAACGTGCTTACACAGAAGCATTAGAGCATGCATTGAGTCTGTGTGCAACCTCCAGATCTGCTCACCGGTGAAAGTAAGCCGGGAAGCGGTAAGACACCTACGGTAGATTCCACGCTGTCGCAACGTGCCACAGAGCATCGCTTCCTCACTTTGTGTGGGCTCATCTTTGTGTGGGCGCTAAGCGCAATACAATGCTGCAAAAAGACATCGAACTGCCCGCACCACGAAGGGGACGAAAGCAAAAAAAAAAAAAAAAACTGCTGCAGGGTTCTCACCAAACGGCGACAGAGCAGCGACCGGCAAGAACATCGAAATCTTCGCAAAAGGGGCATTTTAAGACTGTCGAACTAAATTACGCTTTCCCGGGCGCACCAAGGCCCGCACCACAACAGACGAGTAGCAGACAGAGATAAGAAACCATTTCGTGCTGTTACGGCAATTACGGGAAATTTAAAGCACGGGACGGAGCAGCGTCTGCTTCACGACAGCCATTGAGGTGTTTTTCCCAATGTTGGAAAGGTGAGAACTTTGAGCTCTTGTAACTTGGTGGAACAAAATATTGCGACGTACATTTTCATATTTATTTTTGCCTACGACTTGAGCATTGTTTGAATAATTTTTAGCATTTAGCAAGATCTCATACAGTCGAAAATGCAATGTAAGGTAACCCCCGCACCTCCACCACGTGTAAGGTAACGCGAAGGTCGGACTTGGGGGATCAGGCTTTATTGCAGACCTGAAGCCTTGGTCGCACACTGCAGCCAAACACACTCCGCGATGACGATGGGTATCTCCAAGAGGGAGCAGGATGAAGATGAAGCAGCACGTTCAGCCGTGTGGAAGATTAAGCGCCACACAGTGCTCGCACTATATATATATATATATATATATATATATATATATATATATATATATATATATATACGTGTGTGTGTGTGTGTGTGTGTGTGTGTGTGTGTGTGTGTGTGTGTGTGTGTGTGTGTGTGTGTGTGTGTGTGTGCGTGCGTGCGTGCGTGCGCGCGCGCGCGCGCGCGCGCGGCCGGGTGGTCCACCAGTTCCATTTGCGCAACCAATTCAAACTTTTAAAATAAATATTTAAACGTATCCGGAGGATACAGCTGGCGACAGCTGAAAATAAAGCCAGTATAATTTAGTAGACAAGGACAGTAAAGGTCAGGTTCATTTTTTTTTTTTCTGAAGTTCTTCGGCACCTCTTCAAGGTGCTCGTCGATTTGGCGGGCGACGTGTAGTTCACACACAGTGAGAGACGAAGGATGACGCACTTGAAGTAGTAAGACAAAGTTGTCTTTGAACAAAAATACGAAGTACACAAAACTTATTTACAAAAGACAGAGAGGCGACTACATTTCACAAAAGACTGAACGAAAACTAAGCACAACTCCACGATCTGATACACTAACAGCAACATGGGCTCATAGCTCTCTTTACGACTTCTAAGCCAGGGCCTGCCGCTAACGCATTGTAGCTTGGTCGACAACCAGAACCGCCGATAGCCTTGCGGCGCACTCTCAAATAACCGGCGCCGAACGTTCGAGACGCGCAGGAAGAGATGGGATTCTCATGTAAACTAGGTCCTAAAAGAAGAAGGCTTGATGCAGGAGTTAAGTTTACTGCATGTAAACATACGTAGCATAAAGAAAAACTAAGATCACAGAAAAGTGAAGATGTAATTGTCCTAACATAGGTTAACCTAGATGCAACCCGACAAAACATTTACAGCCTTGTTGAGCTCTTGTTACACTTGGTGTCGAGAAAACAGAAAGGGAGGAGTGATTGTATTTGTTAACGATGCCTGGCTGTCATACGAAATTCAGGTATCCATAGACAAGGCAGAAGAAATGGTTGTCTCTCTTAACAAAATGAATTCAACTTACACTGTATGTGTAACATACAGATCACCCAGCAAAAACATTTCTGGAAGAACTTAGCTCACTACTAAAAACACACATGAATGAGAAGCAATTTATTTTGGCGGGAGATCTAAATATAGATACAATGCAAGAGTCAAAGAGGGTAGTCCGAGACTACATCTACTGGCAGGATTTGGCTTAATTCACCTTATATATAAATGCACTAGAGAGGAATTTTTAGGATCCAAGGTAACTACGTCGTGCATCGACCATATAGTCGTTCGAATGGCAAACATTGCTCTTCAGGAGTAATTAGAACGAAACTCGCAGATCACTACTTTGTGGCACTAGTAATCATGACAGAAACTTGTCAACATGACGGCCATGAGAACATAAGACCTATAACCAGAAACATTTTAGATAACAGGAATGTAGATAATGCAATTCAGAACAGAGACTGGGATGACATGTTATCTCTGGACCACATGGCGTTGTATAATAAATTTCTTGCCAAGATGCACCTAATATATGCAACATCGTACAGATCAGTCAAAATTAAACAAAGAAAACCAGACAACCGATGGATAAAGCAGGAACTCTTGGAGTTATGTTATGTAAAGGATAAAGCTTGGTCTGCCAAGCTTTATAACCCTGAAAACACCGCACTTAGACGAGAATTTCGCACATTGCGAAATCTGGTAACAGCTAAAATGCGATTGGCTAAAAGAAGATACTTATCCAACCAGTTTGTACAGAACAGAGACGATGGATAAAGGACATGGAAATTAGCAAACAGTTAAATGGGCCGTGTAAAACGGGCTACGATTGAGGAGAAGATTGAAAAAAGCATTCCGAATAAAGGAACACAGTCATTGTACGAGCTGTTAAAGACACGTTCATTCACGCGACAAAAAGCGCCTAGACTGCAAACCGATATGTACATGCGCACGAACAGCCTACCTTCCCGAGTTAACAGAGGCTGACCTGTGGAACATGATAAGTAGAATGAAGACGTTCAAGCCACCAGGTTTTGATAATATCCGTGTGCGCGATATTTACTGGAACTTTAACATATTAAAACGTGTGATTCTCAAAAAATTGAACGGCATATTAGAAACCGAAATAAAGCCCAGAGAATTAAAAATATCGATAGTGAGGCCTGTGTATAAAAGCAGAAAGTATATCAATTTCTATTATATTTGCCTTGGCGCATATTTTGTAAAAACACGTGGGATACGTTATGCAGTCTTTTTGCGAGAAGTATTCTCTAAACAACCCGGCACAATACGGCTTCACAAAGGACCGGAATACAACAACGCTCTTAGAAGAATTTTCGGATTACGTTAACACCGCAATTGAAGACAATCACCTTACACTAGCACTTTTTTTAGACTTATCGAAAGCATTTGATACTATTGATCACGCATTAATGTTTGAAAAGTTGGAAAACATAGGTTTCCGGAGGCTATTTCATCAATTCTTTCAGGGCTATTTCACAGGTAGAGCACAGTGTGTTAGAATTGATGACAAATACAGTGAAGTTAAGATGATAAAATTTGGTGTTCCACAAGGAAGTACACTGCGACCATTACTATTCAATATGTACGTCTCTGAACTAGGTTTTTTTAGAAATTAACGTCCAGAATCTTTCTGTATGCAGATGACACAGCACTAGCCTTTTTCAGCAGGATATATGCAAGACTGGCTTGCCCAAAATTCAATATATTGCCAGGCATGCGCACAGAAGAGGACAAGGAAGTGCAACCTGGGAGACGAGGCCTTGTCAGGTTACACGCCTTTTGCCTCGTCTTCCACTTTCACTTGAAAGGAAAAAATAAAATGAACTGAACTGAACGAAGAGGCTCTCCAGAATAGAGGATGAGGAAGAGGAAGCTCACCGTCTGTTGGTTAGTGCACCAGGATAAGGTGCAGTATCACTCTGTAAATAAACTTAATATTTAAACCGGCAAAAGCAATGCTTCTCTGGTTTAGAAACCCGCAGAAGCGGATGATAACGAGTCACTTTTTTTACATGGCTCGTATTGTGATCCGTGCACATGTAATGTCATGCCGTTTGAACCTTCGATAAAATATATTCGAATAATATTTGATGAGCACATAACACGGAATAATAATGTGCAGTATATATGTAACCGGTTTAGATCTGTTTCCGCGATGATGTACATCAGAAGTAAGACTTCGAAGCATCTAAGGCTCATCATATTCAAGGCGCTAGCTGAATCGATTATAACCTAGCTACGGCCATAGCCTCCTTTATACTTTCTGCGCCTGGCAGCTCCGCGCTCCGCGGCCGTCATTGCCTCTCCTCCTCCGTTGGGAAGTTACGCCGCTGGCTGCCAAGAGATGGCGACAGCGACGTAGGGTCACCCGGCAGCTTATTAGCAAACCATATCCCGTAGGAGCACTCGAGCAGACGACGCTCTGGCGCGTGATTCCTCTGAGCAGCGCCACCAAGCGACAAATAGTGGATATACTGTCTAAACGAATAAGAACATATTTAAAGCCCACCGTTCCCGTCGTTTTGGCGGCGCAATGGATTAACAACACGCATCTCTTCACTTACGCCACTTAAACGTGCGGTCGACTCCTGTGTTATATTTTTTTCTGAATATTTTTTTCAATTGTTTTCACTGTAATTATATCCTGCCTTCAGTGAGTGTATGTTACCTTTAGGTGGCGTTTACACACACATTTAAGAAAACAGTCGGTATGACAACAGTTACACTAAGCAATTACCTTTCCCACAGTCATTTCCTGCCTCAGTGAGTGTATGTTACCTTTAGATTGCGTTCAGAGACATATTTCAGCAACAATCGCCCTTTACAGTGAATGTATGTTACCTTTAGGTTGCGTTCACAGAGATCTTTCAGTAACAATCGCCGTTTAACTCGCTGAAAGCGTCGTCTGCTCCAGTGCGCCTACGGGATATGGTATGGCAATACGCCAACCGGCGAGTGCCGGGTGCGCCGCGTCGCAGAGCAGTCTAGGCAGCCACGTGCTGTTGATCTCTCGTTGTTTCGTGGGCTATTTCGCATTGTGCAAGGTCTTGCTTTTTTCTCTGCCTTCAGATGCTACAGGAATGCAGCATATATTGTACCTTGGAAAGAAAGGACCTTGGAAAGAAAGGAGAAGTTACATTATCTCACTTTAAGAAACTCTACGAGATGCAGAAAGATTGGATTGTAAACCTGTGAGGAGTCTAACCAGAAAACGTTTTTTCAAACAATATTGAAAAAATGAACGTCAAAAGAGCTGTCTTTTTTCTCCAGGTGTTACATCTGCTCTGGAGTTTTTGAAAGAGCACGCAGGACAAAGCTGCAATATGTCATTTGCCTATGCGGGACCAACAATACTGTTTATGAAGAACATCCATCGGTGGTTCCTACTGCATGACACCAGCAACAAACAACAAGAGGCACTTTGACGACAAAAATGATTCTAGGCTGGAATGGCTAGAAGTTCAGTTCAGTTTAGTTGTTCAGTCGTGTCCGACTCTTCGTGACCCTATGGACCATGTCACGCCACGCTTTCCGGTCTCTCACTATCTTCCTAATATCACATAACTTCATCTGCAGTGCCTCGAGGATGCCATCTAACCAACGCGTTCGCTGCCTACCCCTTCTCCGGCGACCCTCAACCTTTCCCAACATCAAATCTTTCTCCAGCGACTCCTCTCTTCTCATCAGATGACCAAAGTAGCTGAGGAAACGCAACAAGTTAAATAGAACGCTTAAAAAGCGACTGGCCGGACTGCAGACGCAGATACAACAACACGCAGAGGAGGTCTGCCGGTGTAATTGGAGGCAAGTTTGCGACGGACTCGCCGGAAAACTGTCCACCAAGCGAGCTTGGCAACTTCTGAGACATCTCATAGATCCAACACAGTCCAAATCCGCTACACAACACCATGTTACACGCCTCTTACACACACACAATAGCGACCCGGACGCTCTCATTGACACACTTCAGCGAACATACACCTCACCCGGCACATCCGACTCCATGCCCCCCTACTCAGGAAAACCTAACCCGGAATTAGACGCTGATATTTCGAAAACGGAGGTAAGAGCGGCCCTTCTGACGCTCCGCACAAATTCAGCATCGGGACTGGACAAAATCTCCAATTCTATACTCCGCAATCTTGATGACAAATCAATCACACAGATTACAGATTACTTCAACAAATGCTGGTCGGAGGGCACCCTCCCCCAGTCCTGGCGACACGCCAAGGTAATATTTATACCAAAACCGAACAAGCCTCTTAAACTAGAAAACCTGCGACCAATCTCGCTCACCTCGTGTCTCGGGAAACTTTTCGAGCACGTGGCACTTGCGAGATTGACACTTCACATGGCGGACAACGACCTTTACCCACACAGCATGGTGGGATTCCGCCCCCATCTCTCCGCTCAGGACGCCATGCTGCAGCTCACCCACGACATCTTCGACCCGGCTGTCCCGGGCCACAAAAAGGCAGTCCTGGCTTTGGATCTGTCCAAAGCTTTTGATCGCGTCGAACATCAGGCGATCATGACTGCTCTTTCTCCTCTGAACATAGGTGTACGGATGTACACTTATGTCCGGGCTTTTTTAACGGACCGCATGGCTGAGGTTCATTTCGGCCCCCTTACCTCCCAACCCTACACCCTCAGGAGCGTCGGTACTCCACAGGGATCCGTCCTCTCTCCTTTCCTATTCAACGCCACGCTCATTCCACTCGCCCGGAAACTGTCCACGATACCTCATCTTAGACATACCCTTTATGCGGACGACATCACACTGTGGACCACACACGGTAGTGATGGCGACATAGAGGGTACCTTGCAAAGCGCCGCATCCCTCACACAAGAACACGCCCAGAGCATCGGACTCTCATGCTCCCCAGAGAAGTCTGAGCTACTTATACTTCGACCCACGACCCGCGGATGCCCCACCACACCGATTGTTATCGAAGTCGATGGCCGTCCCGTCCCAGAGGTGAATACGCTCCGGGTTCTGGGACTTCACATCCAGAACAACGGCAAAAACACATTAACTCTCAAGAAACTAAAGCGGGTGACAGGCGCGATATCGCACCTCATCCGACGAGTTTCGGGCCATCACAGAGGCATGAAGGAGAACGACCTATGTCGTCTAATTCAGGCCTTCGTCCTCAGCCGTTTTTTATACACAGTCCCCTATCTCCGACTCAACAGGCAGGAAACGGACGCCTTGGACGTCATGTTGCGCACGGCGTTCAAGACGGCCCTACATCTCCCAATTAATACTTCCACAGAACGCCTTCTACAGCTTGGCCTCCACAACACAGTTGGGGAGCTTGTGGAGGCCCATCGCCAAGCCCAATACTTGCGTCTCACCAAGACCTCCACCGGTCGCCATATCCTGGAGACTTTAGACATTCGTGTCCCAGCGAATGACCCTACCCTCCTTCCCATACCTCGCCCCCTCCACCAAGACCTTCTCATCAAGCCTCTCCCTCGCAACATGCACCCCCAGTATAACGAGCAACGCCGCCGAGCCCGAGCAGCGGCGCTCCACAAATACTACGGCTCCGAAACGGACGCCGTATGGGTGGACGCCGCATGCACGAATGAGGGAGCGGTATTGGCCGTCACAAATTCCTTCCTGCAGCCTGTTGCTACTGTCCCCCTCCCCTCGGTCACCTCCTCGGAGGCAGCCGAGGAAGCAGCCATCGCCTACGCGCTTGCACACACGGAAGCACGCTACATAATTTCCGACTCGAAAACTGCTCTACTAAATTTTGCGCGTGGTAGAGTTCACATTTCTGCATTCAGCATACTGAACTCGCCCGCCACTAACCCACCCCGCTATGTGGAGCTGATATGGGTGCCTGCGCACTCCGGGAATCCCGGTAACGAGGCCGCCAATGCGTTAGCCCGAGGTTATTTAAACCGGGCGCCGGCGGCCTCCGATCCGGGATTCACGCGTGATCGCATGCACTCCTTCAGTGAGCTAACGCAGGCCTATCGGGCCGAGCGACTACTCTATCCCCCACCTCACCCATCTTTAGACAACTACCACCAGACGCTCTGGCGACGACTACAAACGCGCACCCTCCCGTCTCCTTATAGTGCGTCTCGCCACCACCACACCCTCACCAATCCCTCCTGTACCCTTTGTAATAACCCCAACGCCACCCTCGCCCACATCCTGTTCCAATGCCCGGCGGATCCTCCCCCGCGGGGTCTAGAGCACCTTACCACCTGGGAGGACTGGGAGACCCTGCTGCACTCTGAGGACCCGGTTCGGCAGAAGATCGCCACAGACTGGGCTGCCGACGTCATGAACCATAGAAACATGAACGTTTGAGTGTAGTGGGGCCGTGCGGGGGCCCAGGGGCATGCATGCCCCAAACTCCTCTGTTTTAATAAAGTTATTACCACCACCACCACCCAAAGTAGCTGAGCTCTAGAATTTGACCCTCCAATGAGCAGTCAGGGTTTATGGTCGACAGTATCGATTGATTTGATCTTCTGGCAGACCTGGGAACTCTCAAGAGTCTCCGCCAGCACCACAATTCAAACGCGTCAATTCTTCGGCGGTCAGCTTTCTTCACGGTCCAACTCTCGCATCCATACATCACAACTGGAAAGACGATAGCACGAGTTATACGGATCTTGGTTGCCAGACTAATGTCTCTGCTCTTTACTAGGCGGTCAAGGCTAACCATTGCTCTCTTTCCCAGAAGCAGGCGTCTCCTAATGTCATGGCTGCAGTCTCCTTCCGAGGTAATCTTGGAGCCCAAGAAGAGAAAATCTGTCGCAGCTTCCACTTCTTGTTCATTGATGCTCCAGGACTTGATAGGGCTTTCCGCTATATATCGACACACTAAAGAAAGATGCAACTTATCCTCGTGGCTTTTTCAGAGCAGAAACGTACGAGGCCCTTCTGCTCACAACTTACTCGACTATTTGCTGCATACGCTATCTGCTAGCTGAGAAGTTTTGTTTTGTACTAACGCGGAAATTCAGCAGTGACCCAATTGAAGCGCTATTTGGAACCCTGAGACGGTCACTGGGATGCAACGACCAACTTGACGTGCGGTCAATACTCTCAGGACTAGAAAAGGTCTCGAAGACGGGAATTGCCGCGACATCTGAACACAGCAACGTGCTCTGTCATGAGAGTCACCACAGCACTGGACTTAGGACTGCAGGGCTATGTGCGCTTGGGAGCAGCGATGAGCTTCCAGAGGCTGCTTTGGAAGCCTTGGGACGCTTAGATGTGCAGCATGTCCCTGCTTCTCTCTACCTTATTTACAGCTGTCGGCTACGTTCTATGTAGGTGGCTACATTGCTCGTGTAATAAGTGAGCATATGGAATGTGAGCAGTGCTGTTTACTCACAACAAAGCCACCTACTAATAACCCACTCGAGCTGTTCACGCGATATCAGGACCGAGGTGGGCTGCTTTACCCATCTGGCGCATTACTCTATGTCTTAGACACTCTGCGGCTGTTTGTGGAGAGAACCTTAAAAGAAAAACCAAAACTGCAAAATCCACTTAGAAACCTGACCGACGCAGCTGTTCCAGCCATCTGCAAATCAAACTTGCTAAAGTGCCCCGTCAGTGAGAGCAGTCACCGTCAACAGTTTTCTCGACTTGTGGCAACAAGATTTATCAGACCGCTACTGGTGAACTACGCCTCGTCGATAACTAACAAAAATGATCTGTATAAGCCGCTGTTTCAGCAGAAGCCACTTTCACGAAAAGTGATGAAGTTGTAAAAGTGGTTACTCTTGTAGCACAGCTGCTGTTTCCAAATGTGTTAATAAATGTTGGTGCCTTTCTTCTTAAATTTTGTTTCACCGTAGCATAGACTAGCATTGCAATTTTGCTGTTACCATTGACGCTATCGGAGCAGTTATCCAGGTTTTCGAGCCCTGCGCGCATTTCTGGAAAGTGCCTCACAAAAAATGTTATAGCATTAGGGTCATTGTCAGCAAGTACCGCGATCACTTGCAATGCTTTAAAAATGTCGGCCTTAGAAGTAAATATACTTAATATGTACGATTCATGCATAATAGTTGTTATCCCGCAAGCGAATAACAGCGCTCCCGCCCCCACGCCTCGATGGATGGATGGATGGATGGATGGATGGATGGATGGATGGATGGATGGATGGATGGATGGATGGATGGATGGATGGAATATAGGAGCGTCCCCTTTGAAACGGTGTGGTAGCAGTAGCTATCATGCTCATTTTTCTCCCTATATCTTAATTATTAATTTAGCTTGGGTAACTAGACCATCATTCCATCTATTAAATTTTTGTTTCTACATTACTAACATTATGTCACTTCTCTGCTTTTAGGCCACCAATCTTCCAGTCGTTTTTTGCTAGTTTCCACCGCCGGTTTATTCACCCGACCACTGGTTTCTCTAAACCCCAGAGCTTCAAGAACAGTTACTGCGCCTGCACCAACTTCCGGGTGGATACCACTACATTCGAGTATAATAAGGTCAATTGCTTCACTGGATCGAGTTACCACATACAGCACATGCGTCATCTTCATTATTAAATTTCTTTCTGTAGCTGCGTGTTCTAAGGCACCCTGATCTAGCTTCAAAAAGTAGGGCACTGCCTCTTGAGTTATCAAAGAAAGCTTCCTTCCTGATCTGCATTTTCCACTTTCGGTATAATTCCACACTCTGTTTCGTTTCCATCGAAATTATCCAATTTTTACCTTCTGTGTTTTTCACCTGTTGCTTAATGCTCTTTATTTCTCCATCCCTGTGACTAGCATACTTACTAGTTAGTTTCCTAGTTTTTTTCCTCCATTGTCCAATTTCCTCAGGCGTTCCTCATATAATATTTTACTCTGCGCTTCCAGTACTTCGAAAGATGCCCAGCCCATATCTGCCTGTACCGCCTCATTTGTAGTTTTGCCGTGGGCACCTAGTGCTAATCGTCCAACGGCTCTCTGATTTATTTCTAATGTCGACTGTACCTCTGATTTTAGGCACAAAACCGCATTTCCGAAAGTAAGTCCGGGCACCATAATTCCTTTCCAAATACCCCTCAACGTATGCTAGCTCTGATAGGTAGCATACGTTGAAGCCAGTATATCAATCGTATTTTCTAGTTGCGCCCGCCAATGTTAGCTAATTAAAGCAAAAATAAATAAATTGTAGCTGGATTTTCGGGGAAATAGCCTAAGGACAGCTAGCCAAAATGCCGTTCCGAGCTTCGGTCGTCAACCCAGTGATCTCGCGCTGTGCGCTGGCGATGCGGCTGCCGCCGCTGCTCATCTTCCTCTTTACAAAATAAACGTCCTCAAAGCACCTTGAACCATTGCACCTCTAGCTTACACATGTACTTGGTTACAAACTTCTCTCGACACGCGACCCCTACGCAGACTTCTGCTCAGTGTTAAGGCGATGGCGGTTATACTTTGCGCCAGTACAGCAAGCCGTGTGCAGTACAGCTTGATGAAGGACATGTCACACGGTTAAATCCATCGCAACTCTCAAAGCAGTATATCTTGTGCTAGTTGCCCATGAATGGGCATAATGTTTCTATACTACTCTGTCATTTCAAGAGAGCAATGCGCGCTCTTATACCAGAAAAAAAAATGTCCGACCTGAAGTAGGTCTGGTGGTGCGTACAG
Source organism: Amblyomma maculatum (assembly GCF_055883805.1). NCBI lineage: Eukaryota > Metazoa > Arthropoda > Arachnida > Ixodida > Ixodidae > Amblyomma > Amblyomma maculatum. Next base: position 33,646,863 of record NC_139351.1, on the reverse strand, counting down.
TGCTCTTACATTTGTGTAGAATATTAGGAATGGTATGCTGAAAGGGGGGCTGAACATATACTATATTCTGTCACAAAACTATATATTACATGGCAAAAACTGTTTAAAACATACATTCATAAAACAACTAACAGAAATTAGTACATTCTGTAAACTTGGCAACAGGATTCAGGATGAACAAAGTTTTGCAAGCTTTTTTTTTTCTCTTGAGCTTGTTTTTTCAAGTTCATGGTTGCAGCTTTGCAGTGCTGCCTCACTCTCATGGTTAATAAATAGTGCAGAATTTGTGCGATGACCTCTTCTTTGTGCTGAGCACATGGAAAAGTCCAAGGTCTTTGTGTCAAGCACATGCTCCACTGTTTCCCAGTATACAGACTGACTGTCGGCATATTTTGCAAAGTGCTCCTCAGCTGCTCTCAACAGCTCAAAGAGATTCACGTTGGAGTGCAACAGTCCACCCCTGCTCTTTGTGTTGGTCAGGGATGCTTCAGCAGAGCTGTTTTCCGGAATGGTAGACTTGCGCTGTATACTTTCCGTTTGCTGTGATAACATCCTCACATTCCCAGTCCTCAACAAGAATCAGTTTATCAAGCTTTTCTTTTAGCTGATCAATGAAGCCAGGCGAAGAGTTGCTTGCACTGCCTAGTTCGATCAGGGCTCTGAAGTGGCTTCTCATCGACCACGCAGCAATTCCCAAACTCGGGAGGCTGTAAATGGACATTGTATTGTACAGTTGCAAAAATGTTGGCATTGAAGGATGGTCATTCTGGCTTCCAGCAAGTCTTATCTTGCCAAAGAATCTTTCGATCGGATCTTGGTTCATTTTATTTTTAAGAACGTATCTGAACTCGCACTGATGCAAAAGAACCTCACAAAGCTCTCTATTAGATCTCAAGGTAACTGGGAGCCCTTCAGCGGTGCTTTTTGTCAGGAACATATCTTTCGTGATATTTCCACTCTGCAGCTCTTTTTCCCAGTTATCCAACCATTCTACCCCACGTGACAGAATGCCTAGGTCAGAGCCCTGCTTTGTGACACCTTCATGAGGAAACCGCCGGTTCAAAGCATCGAAAAGATTATTAAGAAACAATGTGAATTCTTGCGTGGCTTCAGTGTCTCCCAGACTGCGCACACCACGGTTTCTGTAAAATTCAATACCTGCTACCATCGAGCGACTGAACACTTGCGTGGCAAGCTTTACCCGCATCTTTTCACAGTTGCTTGGATAAATGTGGGAATCTGTTATTTTTGGACACATCTTCAGAGCTCCAACATTCGCTTGGTCTTCTTTATAAACTGCTGCATAGTCCTCCCACCTAATCCAACGTCCCTCCTTTTTCAGGTACCTTTGTTGCAAAAGACGGTTTCTAATGCATTTAAAGAGGTGTGGAGCATCAGAAAATGCAAAAACTTTTCGTGTGGGGTGGCTTGGATGTGTGAAGGAGTTCTGGCAGGCTTCTAGTGACCCACTTATACCCAGTGTTCGCAACATAGTCCTGTTTGTCGAAGCTCCATCATAAACAAACCCATGAATTTTTGCTCCAGATTCCTCCATAAGTAAAATTGCCTGAAGGAGCAACTGTGCAAGAATAGTACCCCTCGTGGCACCTTTTGCTGCAAAAACACCTATTGGCTGAGCATAACTTTCACCAAAAGGGCAGAACATAAAAACAAGAGCATTGTCTGCAAGCTCGCTACTGTTTCAGTCGCTGATGCTAGACCGACGTAGGTCATTGTCTTTGAGTTGACAGCCTTGCTTTTACGGACTTGCGTCTCATCAAAGATGATAATACCGTGCCGCTTGAAGTCATCTTTCTTTTCAAGTTTCCTTTTTAAGGCTATGAAGAACTTACTATCAAAGCCTGTTTTAAGGCCCACCAATGAGATGTAGCGGTGTATTGTTCGTACTGAAGGCAAGGCGAGAATTTCACTCTCCATCAAGAATCTGTATCCTGCAGGCGACCTAATATGGAGGAGAAGGCAGAGCAAGATCCAGTCATCTGAGTATCTTCTACCGTTTTTGAGCGAGCTTTGCCTGCAGCTACACACTCTTTCAACACCAGCTTTTGCGCTTCAGGAAGGTTTGCTTCTCTGGAAAGGCGTTCGAGTGTTTCATTACTGATTTCTAGTAGTTTTGATTTGCAGTTAAGCCAATTCTTGTTCAAGATTATGTTTTTGTTTTTGAAGCCGCACTTTCGACTTGTAGCAGGCAATCCTGGCGCGCCGCAACATTTCAATGCGTGTTTTTTAACGCGGTAGCGTTGAGCTCGTGTTGCAGAAAAGCCGGTGTCGTCGGCGGCGTTCGCCGTCAGCGATAAATCCCGGCATGCACTTCATAAATAAAAAGCAACTTCCAAGATAAGCTGGGTGGGAATCGAACCAGGGTCTCCGGAGTGTGAGACGGAGACGCTACTACTCAGCCACGAGTTTTTTTTTTCTTTATTTTACTCAGCCACGAGTTCGATGCTTGAGAGCGGTACAAAAGCGCTTCTAGTGAATGCGGTGTTGCCTTAGAAACGTGCCGTAGAACGTTATACTGCGGTGTATATCGGTAATTATGAGCATGCTACTTACAGAAGAAGCAGTTACACGAGTAGCGAAGTACGTTTTCGCTACATTTCTTCTGCGCTCTGCGCACATGCAGAGCCATCTTGCGGCAAACACAGAAGAACCCCTCCTCGCAATGTGCGGCGCAGCCCCGACACGTGGCGCGCTACTCGCCCCTGACGTTTCGCCGTGCACCCTCGCGGGTTGTAGAATCAAGCGTCTTTCCTTTCTTTAGATCACTATCTTCGCTCACCCGCTTCTCCCCTTCGGGCCGCGCGGGTACCGGTGCGAGGATGCCCCAATACCCTTGCGTTTAATAAGTTTTCTCGACGAGGTGCAATAACGCTATCGCGTTCCACTCGAAGGCGAAGCTTAAGCGTCCTCCAAATTTTTTCGATGGACTGGCCGGAATGCGAATGTGTTTCAGTTGAGAATTCTTTTTCTTTCGTGAGCATGAATACGAAGTACATATTTTAACTTAGCACATGCATTGCAACTTGTACTCTCTGTCACTAGTGGGCAACTGTTGTGCCGCCAGGTTCCACATTTGTCAATATATGCGCACTCGGGGCTTATATTTTTGTACATTTCACCACTGGGACCACCTGCACACACATGCATTTCATGAAAGACCCGCACTGCACACTCTATATCAGCTAGGGAATTCATGGGCAAACCAGAACTTATGGTCTGTACGTTAACAATACGGCCATAAACAAAACATTTCACTGACAAGGAGTCATTATGTGATGTGGTTACTTCTAGTACTTTTCTATGAAAAGGCGCCTGGTTACTCTCTTTCGGCAATTCTAGCTCACTGAAAACAACAGATTTAACTCCAAATCTGTCAGAAACTTGGACTGCCCAGGCTTCACTTGGGAGTTTAAGGCTGGATGCACAGCATGACAGAGCGGAAATTGTCATTTGCTGTCCTCCGTCCTGGAGGAACAGGGACTCGGTGGGTCGCTGCTCTTGCGTTGGTTCATGACTTCTCTCTTGCTGCGTAGTTTTTTTCAGATGAGGAAGAAATTTGTTGCTGAATGAAAAGATACGATAGAATCAGGAATGTTTTTGCCGTCCCAACTAAGCCAAAGTTTCGTTTACGTCACCTATATTATGTCATTACTTCTCTTAAACAAGTCACTGTTATATTTCTTGCTATTTTATTATTTCTTATTAATCTAAAATTTTCCTGTTACCAACCTCTTCTTTAACGCCTGAACGGCGCTGAAATTAAATAAATAAATGTTCACTTTCCGGATGCCACCTAATAGTGAGCAAAGCTTATGCGATTACTAGCACACTGTGCTATTAGATGTCCAATGAGATCCTGGCTAATTAATTATAATCAAATAAATATACTGAAGGGAAGAATCGTATCGTATTTACGATAATTTCGGCTCAGTAGTTATTGTAGAACAATATCATGATTTGTTGCGCCTAGTGAGCTTAGATGAGGCGGCTGGAGGAATGCCACCTGAATTTAAAACAGGAAATTACCTTTTCAGCTGTATGACTAGGTGCGTCGGCAGTGCATGTGCCACTCAATGTGTCAGTATCGTATTGAAAAGTATCCTCTTCTTCACGTGGAGCGGGCGCAACGCTGTTGAAATCCAAGCGTGGCCTCTTACAAGGCGCGTCTGTTGATTCGGCATCAGAATGTTTTGAACTCGTTGTGTCAACCAGCAATAAACGGTGTATTTTCAACGGCCAGGTGTAGCTCTTCAGAAGCATTCGACGCTTCTGGCTGTCCTTGCTTCTTAGGCTTGTGAGAAGTCGGCGGCAGAGCCTGCCGTTTCCGCGGAGGTTCTCTCGTTTCTTGCTGCACAGTCAAGTATCCTGGGCAGTTCGGGAAAATGCTAGGCACAGCGTCGGGTGAGAGCACCGGTTTTTTTTTTTTTTTTTTGTGCGTGTAGAAGGACGTTCTCCTTGTATTCCGCGTGATATGTTGCAGAGATCACTTCATTCGGGAAGTGCTTTGCGCACACGTGGTCGGTAGGCTGCAAAACTCTATCTGCTCTCGGAATCGCCCGTCGCCACTTTTGTAAACGTTCGGGTTCACGCGGAGCCTTGAAAAGCGACACACGCTCCGTACAGGTCCGATACCCCGACTTGCAATTCGGTAGAAAGCACTTCTTGCCCATTTTGAAGCGCAGCAAGGCTGAGCGCAACTAATTGCACTCGGCGTCACATGCCGCGGCGTGGTATACGTTGAGTGAATCCCAGCAGAATACCAATCAGCCGAACAATGCACTCACTGGACTCACAGGCACAACCAAACACTTTTCGAGAACCCTGAGAAGCCTTCACACACACACACACACACACACACACACACACACACACACACACACACACACACACACACACACACACACACACACACACACACACACACACACACACACACACACACACACACACACACACACACACACACACACACACACACACAAGCGCGCACGCACGCACGCACGCACGCACGCGAGTTTCAGCAAGTACACCCTGCGCGTGGCGTGAAAATTTCCGAACGAACGCGAGCGGGCAGCGCGGGCCCCTGGGCTCCCAAACTAACGCGCCATCTGTACCCTTGCGGCGAAAACTACCGCTGATTCAAGGCTCTCTACGGGGAGCGGCGAGTGTCAGCACCTAAATTATTCTTACACCGTGGGTTGGACAGGAAAACCAAAGTACTAAACGAACGTGAATAAATTTTTATTTCATTTGATTTGAGCGGAAACAGCTTAGCGCTGCTAAATTCATGCTTACCCCTCTGGTTCGCTAGAGAAGCCTAGAAATTTATCGAAGCCGTCGGCGGCACGATTGGCCTCCATAAGCCCAGGTCCGCGCGGTGGGATGTACGCGGGAGTAAGCGTACCTTTCCGCCCATGTCTGCGGCGGCAAGGAGGTGCAGCGGGTTGGCCGGGATTGCGCAATCGGCCGAGCCGCCGCCTGAAAGTAGTTCGGACCTTCAACCTGCGCCGCTTTCTCCTGTATGCGCGCCAAAACGTTCGGAAACAGACCACCGCCACCTTACAGGGACCTTATAATTTATTTTCCTCGAGCTCTCCAAAAACGCGTCGCTACCATTGACTCGAGACCTGGGATGATGCACCCGATGTACAATATGCAAACGAGCTGCCACTATATTGCAACCAAACTGCGTCAGTTCTCCAGGTCCGTGGTGCAACGACACAGATTTCAAACTCGCTAACAACAAGGTGAGTCATTCACGGACTACGTATTCTATTTTGAAGCGATCAATGTTCAGCTATGTCTCTGCGGAAGGGATTTAAGATTTGCAAAAAAATATGGGTATATTTTGAAAATATCAACCGTTTGCATTTATCGATAGATATAGCTGCTGCATTAAAACAGCAGTCGCTTTTCCTAGCAATTTTCTGCTTGTTAATATGTTGCGCCAATTACGTGGGTATAAGGAAGACATAAATGGCACTTATCTTGGTTCTGAAGAATGCTACCATATGCGTTGCAGCCTCGACTGCCGCATGCGAGAAGTGGTGAAAGGCCGGAAGTCACAGGTTCTGAAAACACAATGTGCACGAACGGACTGGCTGCACGTTCCTTCAGGGCTAGCAGGTCCTAGCTTTTGAAACAAGGAATACGTGTTCATGGAAGAAGTGTATATGAAATTATTGAAAGCTCAAAATGTGAGAGATGCCTTTTAATATGCATGCGCTTCACATGCCGTCTTCGCCAGGAGGCTAGTTGTTTGAATCCGTACAAGGCATTTAATGCAAAAATATGCCATGTACATAATGGGCACAGAACATGGAATGGAAAAACTGGAACCTTCGATGTGGGAAGTGTCCGCGATGGTGGTATTTGTCTTGATATACATGGCCTGCACAACGTACTGCTGCGCAAGGCGGCTAAAACGCTGGCAAATGCGGTCGTACGTCCGTAAGATACCAAGATGACCAGCCGCCTCAGTATGTATGTTTTGGGAAACAACAAGGAAGTCCTCAGCGCCATCAGGTCCATATTGCGAAGGCAGACCAGCTGAAGGAATGGATGAGGAACAGTGGTACTGTGCTGAGCGATGACCAGAAGCATGAAGAAAGCATAAGGGTGCTTGTGAGCAAGCTCAGCTCCTCGGCCAAGGAATCTCCCTGTTAGAGGTCCCTTGCGCCTCTTGCACGTCCCATGGGGGCTATGCTATGGCCGCGGCGAGTGTGACACTACAGAAGCTTATCATGCCAGCCTCGTTCAGGGCCGCTCGGCTGATCCTGCTCTTCCGGATCAGTTGCCCCATGTACTTTAATAGGCTCAGGCCAATCGCAAGAAAAATTTGAACACCTCATGTTGATTTGTGTAGCCGCTACGCCATCGCTCTCATTTCCTGAGACAGCGATGTTTGCGGACATTTAGGAACAGAAGAACCAGAAGATCCCAGTGTCTGTGTGCTAAACATTGGTAAATTTCCCCTATTATTTTATTCCAGACTGGAGCATATCGAGCCCCTGCCTGAAACCTCGCGTTTCCTGGAGTACATGGCTGAACCGATCCGGAAGAGCAGGACCTCAAGAGCGCTTTAAGCATGCTAACGTCCATAATAGCCGCGAGGGCAACTGCATGAACCAGTATCAAATGCACAGGAAGGAATTTTCATGGAGGAGGATGTATCGCCTATGTTGTCTATACTCTCAGACATTCGTCTCACGATATATGAGGGCTATAATAACCGCAAGGGAAACTGCATGAACTAGTATCAAATGCACAGGAATTTTCATGGAGGAGGATATATCGTTTATATTGTGTATACTCTCAGACATTCGTCTCACGATATATGAGGGCTAGACTTGCACGCTCGACAAGAGCACTGCGCCATTTCAATCAACATAAAAAGGCATCTCTTTATGCAGCGAGGTTAGATACCTATATGATGTAGGCATAGAAAATGGAATGAAGTCACTATTCCTTGAATACCGGAATTGCGACAGTGATTATGAATGGAGGAAGGTATGGACGAAATAGCTCGGGAAATCTTGGATGATTATATGTTTGACATGGCCGATAACGAGGAATTCCCTATCGAAGACAGCCATGACAACTCCATGCTCGACATCTCTAATGATGAAAATCAGAATAATACTGAAACTTCGAGGCAGTCCCCGAAGGCCACGTTGTCGACGACTTTCTCGGTGATGACGGTAGTAACCGTGTGATCTGCATCATGAATGAAGAGTGTAACGTCGAAGAATTCAGTGAAGTTGATATTGGCGACGTTTCCGACAAGTATATAGTCGGACCTACTACTATGTGGATGAAGAAGCTTATGTCATCGACTTTCATTATGATGACTACCAGAACAAGGAAGACTTGGAAGTTCAGCAGGCACTGGGCGTTCCTCAAGCGACGACTCCGACGGCTCCAGTGCATGCATCAGCAGCGATGAACTATGCTGGTGCATTACGTCTTCCTGCACCCCGACGCGACCTCCCAAGCCCTCGTCGCTACCATCCTACCCCCAAAAGCCGCCCCTTGGCCCCCGCCCGCCAAGTCTACCAACAATCTTCAAACCCCAGGAAATGCGAAGCCTGGAGGACATCTAACAACCGACCGCTCTGCTTCCATTGTGCTGAGGCAGGACACATCCTTCCCGTACAGGTGAATCAGCCTCCGTGGTTTAGCTGCCGACGCTCTACGACCCCATTCTGGCCAGCGACCGCAGGTAATCGACTCCCTGCGCAGAGGAGAGCACTCGTCGGCAAGGCGTCTGTCACGCCTTGCCGAGCTGCTCACATCGCCATTCGCGACGGCCTCCTGTATCGCCGTAACTACTCAACTGACGGTAGGAAGTGGCTACTTGTCATCCCTGCTCACTTGAGGTCGGAAATTTGCGCAATCTTTCATGATAACCCACACTGCGCTCATGCCGGCGCCTCTAAAACGTACTCACGACTGCGTCTTCGCAATTATTGGCGTGGTATGTTTACTTATGTCCGCAAGTACGTCCGCTCGTGCGCCCACTGCCAACGTCGCAAGTCTGGCCCTCACACCTCAGTCGGCCCCATGCAGCCTCTTCCTAGCCCCTCGAGCCCTTTCGACCGCATCGGGATCGACCTTTATGGACCGCTTCCATACACTGCTGCCGGCAACCGCTGGGTTATCGCAGCCGGCGACCGCCTGACTCGCTACGCTGAAACCGCGGCTTTGCCTGAGGCTACGGCATCCCATGTTGCATCCTTCATCTTGCACCATTTCATTCTATGCCATGGTGCACCCCCCGAACTCTTGAGTGACAGAGGACGTGTCTTCCTTTCGGCGGTAGTAAAATCCTTATTGCAAAAATGCAACATCACTCACCGGCCTACTACGGCATAACACCCACAAATGGCTTGACGGAAAGGTTTAACCGCACCCTGGGCGATATGCTCTCCATGTAGGTCGCACCAGACCATTCCGACTGGGACCGGCTCCTACCATTCGTAACGTATGCTTATAACACCGCCACACAGACCACCACTGGCTTCTCACCGTTTTTTCTCCTATACGGACGTGAACCTTTCTGTTGGAGACGATCCTGCCTTATCGGCCAGAGGAATCCGAATGTACCACTGTCTGAAGCTTCCAAACACGCTGAAGAATGCCGTCGGCTCGCTCGGTCTTTGACATCAAGAGAGCAGGGACGCCAAAAGTCGCGCTTCGACTCTGCTCACACTCCTGACATCTTTCAACCCGGCTCTCTCGTCTGGCTTCGCGTCCCATCTACGACTCCCGGTCTCTCCTCCAAACTTCAACCCAAATATGATGGACCCTATGGGATCCTTGACCGCACTTCCCCAGTCAACTATATCGTTGAACTCGTGAAGTCACCCTCTGATTTCCGCCGACGTAACCGCGAAACTGTGCATGTGGGCCGCCTCAAACCATACTATAACCCGTCTGTGTTGTCATCACCTTGAGCCGCTAGGATGGCTCGTCTTTTCGCCGGGGGTAATTGTAAAGAGGAACATGAGTTTAGGAGGCATGCGCACCGCGAGCGCACGGAGCGAGATCGTGCTGTTGAAAAAGACGCCTCGGACTGACGATCCAAGATTAGGCTAAGAAATCTCGTTACAGAGCAAATGTTTTCAGCAGGGTATATGCAACATAGTATAATGGTTTGCCCAAAATTCAATATATTTAAACCGGTAAAAAACAATGCTTCTTCGTTTTAGAAACCCGCACAAGCGGATACTCCTTAATGAGTCAGTTTTTTTACATGGCTCGCATTATTATCCGTGCACATGCATAGTATCAAGCCGTTTGAACCTTCGGTAGAATATCTTCGAATAATATTTGATGAGCACATAACATGGAATAATCATGTGCAGTATATGTGTAACTAGCTTGAAGCACCTAAGGCTCATCATATTCAAGGCGCTTGTTGAATTGATTATAGTCTACGGCTTGATATTGCATGGAACTTGCTCTGGTCACAAAATGGGAGCCATGAATCGCATAATTAAAAGAGTTGTAAACAGTATACCTTTTGGTACTGTGCAGCAGGAGGTTGGTATGGAAGAAAAATACAATAGATTAGGCATACTGGAAGTGTGGCAACTATTTTTTCACAACTGTGCTCACACGTCATTACTTTAGAAGTGACTTTAAAATACCCTTCAAGAAAAACGCTGCCTTAAGAAAGACAAACTTTCGTAAAGCCAAGATGTTTTACGCATTATGGGAAAACGTTAAGAAGATATCACGTGTCTCAAATATTCGATGAACTTTGCGAGGAGTTTTTCAGTTTCAAAACCGAACGTAAAATGACTAAAGCGGTAACAAAATGGTGCTCATCCTCGCTGATAAATAACTGATGTCCTCTTGCATGCTGTATTTTACCTTCCCTGCTTTTGGTTCCGATTTTAGAATTGTTAAAATATTGCTCATTTCAAGCTTTTATGATGACCTGTGCTCATTTTTGTTTTCTTTTCTCGAAAGCATTCCTATTTGCTCAATATGTATACACGATTTTTGCATTGTACGCATGTACTAGTGTCATTGTTTTGGGAGTAATTTTTGTACATTTACTGCCTGAACAACCTACAAGCATACTGTGCTCAGGTTGGACAGGAAAACCAATGCACTAAACGAACGTGAACAAATTTTTATTTCATCTGATTTGAGCGGAATCAGCTTAGCGCTGCTAAATTTATGCTTCCCCCCTCTCGTTCGCTAGAGAAGCCTAGAAATTTCTCGAAGCCGTGGGCTGCCCGATTGGCCTCCTCAAACCCAGGTCCGCGCGGTGGGATGTACGCGGGAGTAAGCGTACCTTTCCGCCCATGTCTGCGGCGGCAAGGAGGTTCAGCGGGTAGGCCGGGATTGCGCAATCGGCCGCGCCGCCGTCTGAAAGCAGCTCGGACCTTCCACCTGCGCCGCTTTCTCCGGTATGCGCGCCGAAACGTTTGGAAACAGACCGCCGCCGCCTTACAGGGACCTTATAATTTATTTTCCTCGAAGTCTCCAAATATGCGTCGCTACCATTGACTCGAGACCTGGGATGATGCACCCGATGTACAATATGCAAATGAGCTGCCACTATATTGCAACAAAAGTGCATCAGTTCTCCAGGTCCGTGGTGGAACGGCACAGATTTCAAATTCTCCAACAACCAGGCGAGTCATTCACGGACTACGTATCCTATTTTGAGGCGGTTAATGTTCCGCTATTTCTCTGCGGAAGGGATTTAAGATTTGCGAAAAAAATATCGGTATATTTTGAAAATATCCATCGTTTGCATTTATCGATAGATATAGCTGCATTACAACTACAGTCGCTTTTCCTAGCAATTTGCTGCTCGTTATATGTTGCGCCAATAGTACGTGGGTATAAGGAAGACATAAATGGCACTTCTCTTGGTTCCGACGACTGCTACCATATGCGTTGTAGCCTCGACTGCCGCATGTGAGAAGTGGTGAAAGGCCGGAAGTCACAGATTCTGACCACCCAATGTGCACGAACGGACTGGCTGCACGTTCCTTCAGGGCTCGCAGGCTCTAGCTTTTGAAAAAAGGAATACTTGTTCATGGAAGAAGTGTATATGAAACTATTGAAAGCCCCAAATGTGAGAAATGCCTTTTAATATGCATGCGCTGCACGTGCCGTCTTCGCCAGGAGGCTGGATTGTTTGAATGAGTACCAGGAATTTTATGCAAAAACATTTCATGTACACAATGGGCACAGAACATGGAATGGAAAAACTGGAACCTTCGATGCAGGAAGTGTCCGAGAGGCTGGTATTTGTCTTGATGTACATGGCCTGCACAACGTACTGCGCAAGGCGGCTAAAACGCTGGCACATGCGGTAGTACGTCCGTAAGATACCAAGATGATCAGTTTCCTGAGTATCCATGCATTTCTTCGAGGGCGGTGGAGCGTAGGTTTTGGGAAACAAGCAAGTGCACAGCGCCATCAGGTCCATATTGCGAAGACAGAGCGTGTTGTCCCGCTGAAGGAATGGATGAGGAACATTGGTACTGTGCTGAGCGATGACCAGAAGCATGAAGAAAGAGTAAGGGTGCATGTGAGCAAGCTCAGCCCTTCGGCCAGGGAATCTCCCTGTAAGAGGTTGGATCAACCACAGGCAGCGCCCTCTGCGCCTGCAGCAGGTCCCTTGCGCCTCTTGCACTTCCCTTGGGGGCTTGGCTATGGTCGCGATGAGAGTGAGACTACAGAAGCTTATCATCATGCCATCCTCGTTCAGGGCCGCTCGGCTGGTACTGCTCTTCCGGCTGAGTTCAGCCATGTATGTACTTCAATAGACTCAGGCCAATCGCAAGAAAAATTTGAACACCTCATGTTCAATTGTGTAGCCGCTACTCCATCGCTCTCAATTCCTGCGACAGCGATGTTTGCGCACATTTTTGGAGCAGAAGAACCAGAAGATCCCAGTGCCTGTGTGCTAAACATTGGTAAATTTCCCCGAATATTTTACTCCAGACTGGAGGATATCGAGCCCCTGCCTGAAACCTCGCCTTTCCTGGAGTACATGGCTGAACTGATCCGGAAGAGCAGGACCTCCAGGGCGCTTTAGGCATGCTAACATCCACAATAGCCGCAAGGGCAACTGCATGAACCAGTAATTAAATGTACAGGAAGGAAGTTTCATGGAGGATATAACGTCTATATTGTGTATACTCTCAGACATTCGTCTCACGATATATGAGGGCTATACTGCAAGCTCGACAACAACACTGCGCCATTTCAATCAACATAAAAAGGCATATCATTATGCTGAAGTCACTATTGCTTGGATGCCGGAATTGCGACAGTGATTATGAACGGCGGAAGGTATGGACGAAATAGCTCGGAAAATCATGGATGATTATATGTTGGAGATGGCCGATAACGAGGAATTCCCTATCGAAGACGACACTGACAACTCCATGCTCGACATCTCTAATGATGAAAATCAGAATAATACTGACACTTCGTAGCAGTCCCCAAAGGCCACGTTGTCGACGACTTTCTTGGTGAAGACGGTAATAACCCGTGTGATATGCATCATGAATAAAGAGTGTAACGTCGAAGAATTCACTGAAGTTCATATGGGCGACGTTTCCGACAAGTATTTGGTCGGACCTACTACTATGTGGATGAAGAAGCTTATGTCATCGACTTTCATTACGATGACAGCTACCAGAACAAGGAAGACCAATGCAACGCTGAAGAGCTGGAAGGTCATAACGGAGAGTCCCGCGAGAGAAACCGCGGTTCTTCAAGTCGAATATAAATCAATCTTGTTGATTGGTTAATTATGACAGCAAAGCTTGGAATATGTAAGCGAAATATCAAAAATAGCAGACACCGCAAATGATACAACAGCGCCTAAAAATTGCCCGCGAAGGTTGCAACGCCGAAATCGGCGCTTTGTCATGCTTTTCACTGCAGAAAACAGGCTCTCTCCAGCGAGAAAATGGCTTCTGCGAATTTCTGTACGTCGATTTCTACGCAGGTGATTACGGTTTTGCACCATGCACTGCTCAACTGAGTAAAGAGCATTGTAAACCTTGCTACGATATAAAAGTTACCGGCGTTATACACGAACGCGGTGAGCGCAGTTTCACCGCAAACCAGCCAGTGGATGAAGCGAGCAAAGTTTGGAAAGCGCTCATGGTAAAAACGCAAAATAATGTATTGTCAAAGAATTACGGCCAGTGTCCCGAGTGGTTTCGACTGTCCTGAGAACGGCGCGGTTGTAACTTAAAGGCAACTAGACTGTTTCTGTGCGGAAAACCGGCGCCGAGCGTCAACGGTGAACCGTTATGCTGTGCGTCACCGCGGAAGGGCGAAAACTGTCCCCCTATGTCATCTTCGAAGGCAAAGGATTCCTAATGACGCTATACCCAAGGGAGTTGCAGTTTGAGCAGAAGGGATGTATGGAAAAAGAGCTTGTGACCGACAGAAAACATTTTAGCAGAATCGCCCAAGCGCGGCATGTTGGCCAAACGATTGCCGCTCGTCTTGGGCAGCTTCCGCAGTCACTTGACGGGAAGGGTGGCTGATCCTGGCCTTTATAGGGCTGGCAAAGGTAGATCACCACCGCTTGCGGCGGAAGCTAGCCTGCCACCGAAATATATCTGTTGTAGGCCGTCATTCAACCCGCCACTGCTTCGGTGGTGGACGAAGAGGGTAGCTGATCCTGGCCCAGATGGGGCTGGGACAACACCTGCGCAGTATTCGCAGATACATGTCCGTTTTTCCGATCGACCTTACCAACAATGTCCGTTATTCCGGCCGACCTCACTAACACCTTGAAACACCTGTACGTCATCATCAATCGTCCTTTTAATGTTGAATTCCAAAGGAAGTACTCAAAACGGCTGGCAAACCAACAAACCAAACATTTTTATTGTTTGTGCAAGCTACAATGACCTTCTAGAGCCAAAGAAGATAAGAATAGGGGAGCTGTCAAACCATTACTGCTTTGTTCAAGACTTGAAGGTGCAGCGGCAAGGTATGTGACTCTCACATGTTCTCAGGTCACTGCATTTAGTAGTTAAAGTCAGGACTGAAGCTTGTGTGCTCCTGATTCTCAATGTCACGACGATTTACTTTTAGGTAGTATGGATATGTCATATCCGTACGATCCTAGTGTGGAAGTCAGAGGAAGTAGTGAATAAATTTGGTGTTTACATTTCTGTTTGGCTTAGTGCAGCCCTTTTTTTCTATAAATAAATGTTCAATCTATTGTCAAAAGGATTGTAGTCTGCTTTCGTTGCCAACCTTGTTTTGTCTCTAGTATTCCTTTTATATTTTATGTAGGTCAGAAGGCCTTTGGAGCTCCCTTTCCACGTCTACCTGTCCACCACCATGTTTCGTACGTGCTATAACTCATACGTACTGTGATATATACGTACATAATGCCGCGAAACCTTCAAAACTGTATTTGTTGTTTTTTAACAGATGCGGGCTTATCACTGTTATCCTAGTACGCCTATCAGTTCAGTATCCCGTGTTTGTTCATGCTCGTTGTCGCGATACGACGCGTTATTTTCTTTGTCGCGAACGATGCGCCGAGATCTGTCTCGAAGATTCCGATCACTTGCGTATGTTTCTACAATGTTCCAGGTTGTGCTAGTAGCAGTTTGCGACGTTATCTAGATAGTTCTGAGCAGCCTTTAAATTGAGCGTTGACGAGTGTGACAAGCATTCTTCGTTCGACGATCGACCAGCACATTTGTTGCTATCGCCGCCGCCGAGTTGCTTAGTTCTTTTTCTGGGGCACGTCAGCCAAATAAAGAGCTCATTTCAGTGCCATCAAGTATGTGTCTTTTGGTGCCAACTGCCTTGTCCCCACTACGTAACATCTGGTGGAGGCGCTGCCCTTGATCCTTCAAGCTAGGACCTCGGCCTTGTTCCCGTCACCCCAGGGGACCAGTCAGCGGGTCACACAGCCAGCCGCCGACTCCAAGGCATACATCCGAAACACGGTCTGCTGCCTGACCCAGTATGACTACGGAAGGCATCAACTTTGGAAATGACCCAGCCAACAGCACCAGTCGTCTCCGTGCAGCCCAGGGAGCCCCCCATCTTCCAACGACTTCCCAGTGAAGATGCGGAACACTGAATGGACCTTTCCCACCGTGTGGCAGAATTCAACGGCTGGAACGACGCTGCGAAACTCAGGCAAGTCTACTTTGATCTTCAAGGACATGCCCGAGTTTGCTTCGGAAATCACGAGACGTCTTTAAAGGATTGGGAGATATTCAAAGCAGAGTTTTTGATGGCCTTTGAAAGTTCTGTCTGAAAGGAAAGTGCTCAGGCCCTCCTCCAATCAAGACTTCAACTCCCAAACAAGCTCGTCCTGGTATACGTAGAGGAGATGAAGCGCGTTTCGCCGCGCCGACCCTAACGTGACCGAAGGTAAGAGAGAGTTTTAAATTGTTAATGCGAGGTATAAAAGAGTCGCTTTTTGTAGGACTTGTCCCGAACCCGCCGAAAACTATGGACGAATTCGAAAGGGAAGCATCGACCATCGAGAAGACGTTGGACAACCGGATGCGCCATTACGAGCGACCGCTTCAACCGGAGCACTCGAGCCACTACCCCAGCGCATCTACAAGCGGAGAAAACCTACGGGACCTCATCCGCGAGATCGTGCGAAAGGAGCTCCGCCGACTACTGTCATCATCACAACACCCCCGGTGGCATCACTCGCGAACGTCGTCCGTCAAGAAGTCCAGCAGGCACTGGGCGTTCCTCAAGCGATGACTCCGACGGCTCCAGTGCATGAATTAGCAATGATGAATCATACTGCTGCATAACGTCGTCCTGCATCTCGACGCGACCTTCTAAGCCCTCGTCGCTACTATCCTTCCCCCGAAAGACGCCCCTTGGCCCCCGCCCACCAAGTCTACCAACAATCTCCAAACCCCAGGAACTGCGACGCCTGGAGGATATCTAACAACCGACCGCTCTGCTTCCATTGTGCTGAGGCAGGACACATCCCCCGTCACTGCCCGTACAGGCGAATCGGCCTCCATGGTTTCGCTGTCGACACCCCACGACCCCATCCTGGCGAGCGACCACATGAAATCAACGACTTCCTGCGCAGCGGAGAGCACTCGTCGCCAAGGCATCTGTCATGCTCCTCATCACCGTACAATGACCGATTTGCGTCGCCGGGCCGCGGTTACGTGCAAGGACGGTCTCCTAGCCCCCGTAGGGGAAACTAAAGGCAGCAACCTTTGGAGGTGAGGTTGCTCAACGGCGAAACGATTGCTCATCGCCGAAGCTCGGCATGTTGGCCAAACGACTGCGGCAAGTCTTAGGCAGCTTCTTAGGCAGAATCTTAGGCAGAATCTTAGGCAGCAGTCTTAGGCAGAATCAGCCACGGGAAGGGTGGCTGATTCTGTCCCTTATAGGGCTGGGACAGGTAGGCCACCACCGCTTGCGGCGGGAGTTAGCCTGCCACCAAATTTTATCTGTTGTAGGCAGTCATTACACCCGCCACTGCTTCGGTGGTGGACGACGAGGGTAGCTGATCCTGGCCCAGATGGGGCTGGGACAACACCTGCGCAGTATTCGCAGATACATGTCCGTTATTCCGGCTGGCCTCACCAACATCCTGCAACACCTGTACGTCATCATCAATCGTCCTTTTAATGTTGAATTCCGGAGGAAGTACTCAGAACGGCTGGCAAACCAACAAACCAAACATTTTTATTGTTTGTGCAAGCTACAATGACCTTCTAGAGCCGAAGATTAGAGGAGCTGTCAAGTCACTACTACTTTTTCTGTTCACGTGAAAAGTGCAGCGGCAAAGTGCGAGCTTCTCACATGTTCTCAGGTCGCTGCATTTTGTAGTCAAGGTCAGGACTGCAGCTTGTGTGCTCCTGATTCTCACTAACTAGTATGAATGTGTCATATTATCCGTACAATCCTAGTGTGCAAGTCAGAGGAAGCTGTAAATACCTTTAGTGTTTACATTTCTGTTTGGCTTAGTGCAGCCCTTTTTTCTATAAATAAATGTTAAATCTCTTGTCGAAAGGATGGTAGCCTGCTTTCGTTGCCAACTTTTTTTTTTATGTCTCCCAGTATTCCTTTTATATTTTATGTAGGTCAGAAGGCCATGGAGCTCCCTTTCCACGTCTACCTCTCCATCCACCATGTTTCGTTCGTGCTATAACTCGTACGTACTGTGATATGTACGTACATATCACACAAAAGGCATGGTAAAAAGTATTCATCTCATTGTATTTTACTCATTTACTCAGTAATCGTTACTTTCTATAAGGTGTGGAAGTGCTGTACCATATTACTCCCTTCTGCTCCAAACTACTGTCCCTACTTTATCATGCTCCAAATCGGCTGCCTTGAGGTTTTTCCATCAAATTTAGCAGAACAGTTTTTCCACACTTCCAGTCTTTAATGTTATTACCTACAAAGATGCAACCAGCTGCAATTTGATTAGGAAACAGTGAGAAGCACAAAAGGACGATGGTATGTGAGCCACATATACACGCTACAGAGGCTGCCATAGTCGAAACGGTGGCGGGACAGCAGTGGCAGGTGCATGCACCTCGCACAGGCTTAATATAAAATTCTCATAAGCTAGAAACGCATAGAGCATAACAAATATTTTTTTGCAGATCAATTTGAACAAAGCCGCAAGTGTTAGAAGGGAATTGTGTAAAAGTGCTCTGTGCACGTAGCATAAGCACCTACTTCCAGCCTCTTAAATCACCAGTTTGCATGCAGCCATAATGATTCATGTGTGACATTGCACCAGGTGCAGCCTTCGCGTGCGCGCGGCCGACGGGACAGCAGTTTGCCTACCATGCTGTCATGATGTCCGCTACTATGTATGCGACACTCCAACGGGTGCCGACATAGGGTAACTTAGCCATCATTGCAATAAAATTGTAGCACACTTAGCCGTTTGGCGAAAAGGGTTGAAAGAGCTGGCAAACGATTCGGCACGTCATCTTGCACACAATTACTATTACGTCTGGTGATGGGGTGACCGAATAACATGGCAGGAAATGATGCACTTTCCCTTGGATACCCGACCTGTCAGAGATATTCGCCTCTCGATGTACGGGCACTACACGTGCCCACTCGGCAAGGAGGCTGCACCATTTGAATCACACAAGGAAGGCACCTCCATGTAAGAAATTATGCCGTGCATGAAGATATGCCAAGTTTACTATGTGGTTGTCGAA
The DNA here is from genome assembly GCF_055883805.1 of Amblyomma maculatum. Lineage (NCBI taxonomy): Eukaryota > Metazoa > Arthropoda > Arachnida > Ixodida > Ixodidae > Amblyomma > Amblyomma maculatum. The sequence continues at coordinate 33,628,141 of NC_139351.1, read as the reverse complement.
TATGGTAGGACGAAGATGCTGATCCTGAAATATGGTTTGCCTTAGCCGAACCACCATTTCATTTTGGAGGCCATTTCACCCGAGATGATGTTTTACCAAGTAATAATCTGTCTTCCGTTTTATGTGGCACCCGCCGTTCGAGATATTATCATGCAGCCTCATGAGAGCAACGAAACGCGGCGCCGTGAGGCCTTCATGTGCCGCGTGCCGGACGGCTTGCGTCGCATCTTGGGTTCAGAAGTCTTCGGCCTGAACCTAGATAGTCTGGCGCAGTTGGCCGACAGGGTGCTGGATTTGGTGTCTCCTGCTGGTCTTTTTAGATGAGTTATGGAAAACTAAGCTTCAGTGCTTAAACTGGCTTAAACAAAGGAAGCATAGAGGAGGATATTCGATGTGTACGATGTGCCCACAGTTTGCGGTAGCGATGCATCCACTGTCTTTCGGATGCCAGAATTCTCAGAAATTATGGTTTTGCAATTCGCATGGGCCTGCATATCATTTCTCGTCCAGGCGGCTGCACGTTTGGAATTAAGAGATGAAGGCATTTTCACACAGGAAGGTAGGCCACGTTAATATAATCGCAAATGGCAGGAAAATATGCACTAGCCCTTGCATATTCTGACAGGGCCATTTGTTTAATCTACACCAGCAACACCAGTAGCAAATCTCCTATGCATACAATACATGTTTGCTGCACTGGTGTAGATGGTGTAGGTTAAACAAATGGCCCTAATATCACAGGTGAGGTCTCTCATATACAGAAGTAAAGTACCTTGGCTAGGAGGCTTGAATACACTGTTTGAATACATACATACAAGAACTCATAACAAGGAAATGCTGAGCACAGACGGGATATATGCACTGTCCTTTGAGTGCCAGAACTGTCAGATACTGCTATATTTATGTAGTTACTGCATATGCCTTCTAGCCAGAAAGCTGGATTGTTGGAATCAACAGAGAAGGCATTTTCACGTATTAAGATATGTCATGTTATAAGATCGACGGGCCCAGAACACTGTCCTTCCAATACCGAAATATTGAGAGATGTTCTCCCGATCTGCACGCTCTGCACGTGCAGACGCCTCACATTAGCTCCCATGCTCTCCGAGGTTTGCTAAGTGCCTATGAATGGAAGCTGGCAGACTTTCTCACTGAGAGCGCGGTTTGACACTTCTTGGGCTTCCACGCAGTGTCTAATTTAGTCCCCCAAAACCCACTGCGCAGCATGAGTGATGACTTCCCGTCATCGTGGTTGTCGCACATAACTGTCCATTTAACAAACCTACCGCTCGCATAAAAGTCGTCCGTGCTCTACAAGTGAAGGCTCATACGCTACACTGCAGGTTTTGTAAGCATGCTTTCCTTTTTGTTTGATGAGTAATCTTATGAGCTTGCGGATTGAGTTTTTGATCTGAACAGAACAAACAATGCTGAAGCAGAACTTTCACTACTGTAGAGAAGATGCGGTGACAGTTTATATCCTATATTATTTGTTTGATCATAACATGCCACTTTATCACTGAAAAGTGATACTTCGCGTTTGAAAGGAACTCGATATTTCTTTGTTAAAATTATAAAGCATAACGTTCTTTATATGAATATCTTTGTCATTTGTATGGTAAATAATTACTTCTGTTATTCAAGGAATAATTTTAAGGCATTAATAATCCTTATGTTCGAGATGAAACGATAGCTCAAGATTGGAGTGATGGATGCATCATCACTTTCAACATCGTTATCCATGGTAATCACTTTGGATTACTTGCGTGTTTATGCATGCATGGCTTGCGACTTCCCTTTCTATGGTCTTTTCGGTAAGCGTTTTTCCGTCTCTATGCACTTAGGCATAAAGTGCAATTTAATAGCCAATTCCCTGCTGCTTTAAGGCTCCATTACGTGGTTATGCTCTGTCAGTCTTGGCATTCCCTCCACAGTATTCGCAGCAGCGTGCGCGCCATTCTTCTGAAGCGTGTGTTCATGTTCAGCATAATGGTGCACAAATAACGAACGCTCTAGCATTACGGCAACCCGCGCGAAACATATGCCTTGCTCAGGAATTCAGTGCTCTTCGACTTCTCGTGGAGGGCTGCACGCTAGAAATGTTCAATACTGGCTGCTCGGCTTCTGTGCCTTTGGGTTCAGCAAGATAGCCACGAAAAATGTTTTCTGGCTTCTTGGAGGAAAACACATAATCTGCAATGGCAGTCGTGTTAATTCACAGAACGGGCTCCTGAAATATGTCGTGCTATCAAAGGATACGCGTTCGTTTCATGAATGGAGATTCACGGATTTCTGATTGTTTAGACGCGAAACAAGCGCATGAAGTAGTGGTCGTGAGCGCCCTCACGCTAAGTGAAATAAATATCCATCAATTCGATAACTGATATAAACAGCTGTGCAGAACTACTTGTACTCTGCTTGAGCACGTGGGCCGGCGGAAGCGCACTCGTGCATCTGTGGCCGCGCCTCTGCATTGTTGAACTTCTATTACTAATGTGAATATATATATATATATATATATATATATATATATATATATATATATATATATATATATATATATATATATATATATATATAGTGTTACGGTCGAAGAAGAAGCGGGCAATGGAATGGGCAGGCGCGCGCGCGCGCTAAGTCCGCCATCAATAATTAAACGTCATCTACCATCGCCATCGGTCATGTTCTGTCTCCTTTCTTCATCGGTTTGCCACCCCGTAACAATATAATGCCACCTAGCGTTGCCAGGTGGCGCATGACTGAGTCAGGGAGGACGAAGTTGGAAGGACGACGAAGTGTCGCTTGCGCGTTTGCATCTGTGCTGCTCGCTGCCGTTGTGTCTGGGCTAACCCCTTGCTATTTTTGGTATCCTCAATCACCGTATATATACAAGACAATATATATATATATATATATATATATATATATATATATATATATATATATATATATATATATATATATATATATATATATATATATATATATATATATATAAGGCATTTCCCTGCATAGATATTTACCCACTTTACTGCAGATGCCATTTCCTACAGATTGGTCAAAATTGGTGTATGTCATATCGACTCGAATAACTGGTCCAAAACAGCAGAGTGCTCGAAACTGGTAACTTGTGCCCAGGATGTGCTTACAACGACACATGAAAACTATGTACCGCAGTGTCAATTTCGTATGGGTTATTAACAGCAGATAATACACGAGGGTGTAGCAAATGACGCAAGCAATGACGATTGCGATTGAACTACTACACCAGTATCGAACAAATTCAATTTTATTCGTTATTCACGACCGTGTGGTGGGAAGTATGATAAGCTCGTTATTTTTCCTTCCCTTAACGACAACAGTGAGAACGAACAAATTAATGCAAACAAAAGCGTTTCTGAATGACGCACGCAAGAACGACTGCGATTTAACTACTACACCAGTATCAAACAAATTAAAATTTATTGGTTATTCCCGGCCGTATGGCGAGAAGTATGATATATCAAACCTCTTTTTATAATAATAACAAATACTTCATTTTTCCTTCACTCAAAGATAGCAATGAGAACGAATAAATTAATACAAACAAATGCGTTTCTGCGAAGCAGCCCACTCGGTTCAACGCAGCGATGGCGACACAAATGGTACTTCAGTGCTTTGTTCTTTGCTTACGCCACCTGGGTGAATCTCCTGCTTCACTTTGAGCCACTTATATCAGGCGAATCATCGTTTTATAGTCATCTCGCTCCACACGGCGTTTCTCGCAAAATTTCATCTTTTTAAACATAAAAAAAACTGACGGGCTTTAAAAACCCCCACAAAATAGTTACTTTAAACCAACCACTATATATACACTCATCCTCCTGTTACCTGAGCAATTGCAAAGGTATGCAAATAGAGCGGACAGTTCACGATCTGGGCATCCACTTTGACCAACACCTCACATGCAGCGATCACATAGTGTACCTTTCCAGAAAGATAAGGGCTATTTAATTCGGCCATGATGTATTGCCTTCATGGCAAATATCCGCTTCACCTTAGACGACTGATCTATACAGCTCTCGTAGACCCTGTTTTAAAGTATTGCATTACTGTATATGGCAACTGCTCTGAATGCAAGAAACAAGCATTAATTGTCATCCTAAAAAGAATAGTGAACACGTATATCATACGTCACCAAACTGCACTCGATTAATATGAAAAGGAAATACGATGAGTTAGACATCCTTCAGGATCCTGAACTGTTTCATGTTGTTGTGTCAACACGGTATTATTGTTCAAATGAATATAAGACTACTGTAAAAAAATATGTCAGATTGAGAAAAACGGAATGTTTTGTCAAGCCACGGGCTTATACAAGCTACGGGAAAAAGATGCGCAATTATGTACCAGCTGCATTTGATGAAATTCCCGATGACCTATGTATTGCAAATAACAGGCCTTACATGATGATTGACATAAGGTATTGGTGTGCAGATGTGTTGCTTGTGTATAGCGTGGTTTGTTTCGTACGTGAGATTGTGTGTTGACAGACTTTTTTGTTAGCACTACTGTTTAGACAAGAAATGTATGCATATAAAGTTATTTCTCCACCTGCTTCCTCATCAGCCAACAAGCAAAATGTGCTTAGGCAGATCAGAATTTATGAATGTGTATGCATACAGACGAATAATATTTTATTTTATTTGATTTGAAAAGCATCGCTATAATAGCTGCAGTGAAAGGGGCGCTCTCCAATGTGGCTCCTCTGGTGGTTCCTGAAATTGGTGCAGATATGTGTGGCATACCCGTACTCAGAGCACAAGAAGCGCCTTTTTCAAAAACTTCCTTCTCCCAAGACAGAGAGGATCCACATAGCATATACGCTGACGATATCACTATTTGGACAAGTGGGCGCTCCAATGCCGATCACCACCATCAGCTCTCAGATGTCGCACCGGAAGCGTCGGGACAAAGAGAAATGCTGCACTGCTGCGTGCCTGTTTTGTACGTCAACGAGAGGGAATATCCGGGTGATGTTGCATTGTTTCCCCGCTCTCAGTAGTACTAAGAGAATACAGCTTTGGGTGTGGCAACTGCGGATTCGTCAGTCGGTCACAACGTCGATTTCGTATGTGTGTTCGCGGCACTTTTAGGGAGACGACCTATTTCTCCTAGGTAAGGACTAGGTGCCGTTATATAGGTTTTATCTTTTTTTTTACTGTGATATATTGAAATGTGTGTGACCCTGCTACTCACATTAAGTTAGCACTGAAAATGCCGAAAATTTGGTGGAGTTCTTAGTTATTACACTCAGGCAACTTTGTTCACATTGCAATACCACACACTAAAAAAAAATGCTCAAAATGACGGAAACTTCTTGGCAGCTCTATTTCCAAGCATTACCCGCCTTTTCAATTGATGGTGCTTCTAGTCATTTTGATGTTTACTTGTCAACGTGGAATACATTTAATATGTCAATATGATAATTTCCAAATGACTATGCAGTTGATCATTGTGATATATTGTACTTAAGTTGTAAATATGACAGTTGATTGTCATTGTCAAATGACGGTTCATTTCATTATTTGGTATTATTATACACTGGGGGATAATGGCTGGCTGTCATTTTCCTTCATTTTGTAGGTTGGTGTGTTTCCACACATTTAAGTCATAAGAAACGCTTCTGCCAATCGCCGCCGCTGCTTGTGTCTGCACCTGTGCTGTACCGATAGTTTTTTTTTTTTTTTTTTTTGCGCAGAAAGTTTTTCATGGCGAGTGCTATGGATGATCTTGATTCTGATATATGCCTGGTTTGTAGTCAGTCACTTCTGGCAGAAAGCCTGTGCCTAATCTGCTCAGAGTGCCAGTACGGCTATCATTTAGGCGCCTGTTCTAATACGACCAAGAATGCCTACAAAGCAATGACAGATACTGCAAAAAAAAAAGTTGGAAGTGGCAAACGTGTAGTTTCAGCCGCTCGAGGCTTAAACAATGTAACAGAGGTACAGAATGACCAGTCTCTGACTGAAAGGCTATTGATAGAAATCAACAAAAAGCTCGGTGAACTACCTACAATTAAACAAAAGTTGGATGATCTTTACCAGATCAAAGAGACAGTTGAAAGGATGGTAAAGCCTGTTCAGTACCTTTCAGATCAGTACGATGAAGTGCTGGCCCAAATGATGTTTCATTGTTGCCTTAACAAAAAGGGTTGAAAAGGTTGAGGCACAGATTGAGTCAGAGAGCAGTAATCAGGAAATCGGCGAACTGCGACAGCTAATAAACAACCTAGAACAATACACCAGACGGAATAACCTGGAAGTACATGAACTTGCCCAAACAAAAATGAGAACTTGCTCCGAAGAACCGGTGCTATAGCACAGGACATCCTCAGTTGACTGATCACGACGTTGAAGGCCTTCACAGCCTGCCCGCTAAACGGGGCAAAACCCCGGCGCTGGTTCGCTCTTCTTCACGTGTAACGAAGGACCGATGGATGGCAAAGAAGCAGAATATGCGGGAAGCTCAGTCCACAATCTACTTTCTTGACAATTTAACTGCGCAGAACAAATGGCTCGTGTGGTTGATGAAGACAAGAGCTAGAGAAAAGCGATATGAATATGCCTGGAACAGTTATGGAAAGCTGTTTGTGCACAAGAGCCAGGATGAAACGGCAATACCGATCGCATGAGAGGCTGACCTCGAAAAGATAATGTAAACGGGCTTCGCCTTTCTTTCGCCTCACTTATCGGTTTCTTTCTTTTTCTTTATAGCATCACAAGCAAAGCCTCTTTACTACGATGCCTTATCGTTTAATTCTTTGGTGCGCAGTTGCCGTGTTCACGAAAACGACAGGATGTCAATCTTTCATGTGAATATTAGAAGCCTGAAAAATAAAAAAATTTGAAATCCAAACAGCTTTAAATTCCCTGAATCATAGATTTAATATACTAGCGCACACTGAAACATGGTTCAGAAGTGAAAATAAGTTTTTTTCCTGGCTATAAATTTGAAGGTGTATTCAGAGATAACAGTAGAGGAGGTGGTGTTGCATTGTATGTTAAAGAAAACCTTGACTGCGAAGTTTTATCCGACTCTTGCCTTGTCACTGGGCGCTAGGAATCACTTGCTATGAAATGCTCGGGAACACTGGTTGCTTGCATTTAGCTACCCCCATATGGCGAAATTGCTGAATTTATTCAGTTTGTACGCGATCTTCTTGAATATGCTTGTATCGTAATGATCCATGTTCTTGTTGGGGATTTCAACATTGATCTTTTGACCAACAGCCCCTTACGACGTCTTTTTTGTGAAGCCATTGATACATTTCTATGTACCAACGTAATTCAGTCATCAACAAGAATAACTTCAGAGAGGGGAACATTATTAGATTTGTGTTACAAATCATAATTTATCAAATGTTCTGTCAGGTGTGACCACATTTTAAGCGACCATCTACCTGTATTCTGTTTGTTTCCGCGGAAGATAAGAAAACGTAAGCTACCAACGCGCCAGATAGAGTATCGCAGTTTCAATCAAGGAAATTTGGTTACGTTCAGATCAATGATGGAAAGCATAGCCTGGAGTGATGTTTACAGTGAATTAAATACTAGTATAGGATACAATATCTTCCTTCATATAGTAAAAAGCAAGTATGATACCGCATTTCCTTTGACAGTGGGAAAACCCCATAAAAAGTTTCGAAAGCCGCGGGTAACAAGATAATTATATCAACGGATACAAACTCGCGACAAACATTTTGACAAATCTATCCGATTCAAAGATCTAGACGTATTTAAGGATTACAAAAAATTTACCAATAAGTTAGGTTCTGACATCAAAAAGCAAAAAAAGAATACTACAAGAACAAATTTTTAGCAGTCTCCAACAGCCCTAAGAAAATCTGGAATTATTTTAACGAGCTCAGGGGAAGGAAAACATTTCGTATTCCTAGAACATTAATACTAAATTATGTTGAATATAGTGCCGCTGCTTTGGCAGATAAGTTTAATGTGCATTTCCTACTATCTAATGAATCATCTCAGAAACGGGACAAAAACATTAAATTGATCAGTATATTGCTTCTCCAGTTGGAGGTTCCATATTCTTGAATCCATGCAGTGAGCATCAAGTATTCACATTCCTTAGAAACTTGAATAAATCCACGGCGGCAGGCGCAGATGAGCCTATTATTGCTGTTGCAGATCTAATCAGCTTGCCCTTGCAGCATATATGTAACAACGCGTTAGTCCAAGGTGTTTCCAGATGCTATGAAAATTGCCAGAGTGGTTGTTTTACACAAAGGTAGCCCTTATGACAATATAAAGAATTATAGGCCTATATCTGTAGTTCCTTTATTTTCTAAACTGCTGGAACATTTGATCAAAATCAGACTGTGTAAGTTCTTTGACGAGAGACAAATTTTTCCGAAAGACAGTCAATATAAATGGCACTGCTTAATATAAAAGATAAATATTTTCTAACTTGAATGACAAACAATTCACAGTTGGAAATTCTATTAAACATGATATTTTATAAGCTACCATTTTGTGGCATTCGAGGAGTTGCCGTAGTTATCTGATCCGTAGTTATCTTTCTGGTTGCGTGTAGTATACATGTTTAAATGGTCATCAGTCACAACTACGGAGTAAGATAGACAGGAGGCGCGCTGCAATGCATTCAGCGTAGGCCGATTTGGCTACACGAACGCCGAGCCGGCGTCCGGCGCCCAGCTTCGGACTGTACTCTCTTCCTCCGCTCCCCTTTCCTCGCCGACACGGCTTTGGTCACGCTTTCCTCCTCTCTGTGTCCTCCTTGCAGAAAGAGACAAATATGCGCGCCACCTCTCAACAGTGTTGTGAAACGAAATGCCCCCGAGCTCGAGTAATAGAACTTATGAAATTCAAATCGATACCAATCACACGGCAAAACATTTTACAAACCGCACGGGTGTGCCTCAGGGCTCAGTCATTTCCCCCACCTTATTTAACATCGTCATGGCGAAAATCGCATGGCAACTAGACAAAATCGATGGCCTATGGTTCACAATATATGCGGACGACATCACGCTCTGGACCACGTACCGTAATACGGCTCGAGAACAAACGGAGACGCTGCAACTAGCACTAGATACAATCGAGATTGAACTTCATTCTACAGGCATGCGTCCATCCCCAGAAAAAACTAAATTTCTGGTCATACATCCACCGCCTGGCGGCGTAGACGTCAACCTTCACTTCGGCGGTCAAAATATCGCACAACCCCCCGAAGGTTATCTCCGGATACTTGGCGTTCCCATTAATCAGCATGGTACTGCTAAGGATTGGATCCTTCAGCTAAAGTCTCAATGGAGGCCAACGCTCCACTTAATCAAACGGCTCAGCGGCAAGAGTGGGGGCGCAGGGACGGAGGTAGCGCGTCGCCTCACCGTCGCTATTCTGCTCGCTAAGCTCCGCTACGGTGCCCCTTACTTTGACTTGACCGCAGCCAATTACAAGACACTTGGCTTACTTTATAACTCTGCCTTGAGGGTTATAACTGGTCTACCCGTACACACGCGCATCACGGAGCTCCACAGATTCGCTCAGCTCCCACCAGTGGATGCACTTATTGCTACGCACCGAGCCAATCATGAAACTCGCCTGCGTCACACACCCAACGGGCATCGCCTCCTCACTCGAATCTTTGACGAAGCTAACCTACACTTGCCCATATTGGACCACCTTGCAGCACCATGGACAGAAACATTGGTAACAGATCCAAAACCCATTCCAACCAACACCAAAGGACCAGGAAGAGATCACCGACAACGCCACATAATTGATACACAAGACCAGCACATCGGTCTCCGCATTTATACCGACGCCGCCCTATATCATGACGATGACACCGGCATCACGTTTGCAACCACTGCTTACTACCAAGAGGGTTCACAGCTGCACGCCACTAGCCACAGTGGTCGCAGGTACTGGTCCGCAACTGAACTCGAATTAACAGCCATCGACGAGGCCCTTCAACACTGCACCAAAGGAACAGATCGTTTCATCCACATCTACACCGACAGTCAAGAGGCTATAAAAACCCTGAAAGCCCGTTCTTACAAGACCTCGGTACAACACAGCATCAAAGAGCGCTGCCGATACCTGCGAGAGACCTCACAAGTCTCGGTACGAATACATTGGACACCTGGACATCACGCACAAGGAACTGAGAACAGAATGGCCCACGAGGCCGCTGGCGCGCAGCTAGAGGAAGACCGCCGGCATAGCCTTGATGTGGGCCCGTCCAACTCGGACCACCCTTACTGTTCTCCCGTCTCCATCATACCGGACTCTGTCATCACGCGGCTTAAACATGAGCGGAGGGGTTTGTTGCGGGACCTTGTCCCCGGTATTAATCCTCCGATCCCTTCCGGCCTCTCTCGTCCAGCCCAAGTTCTAACTCACAAGGCGCGAGCCGGTGCAGCGTACACCGGACATCCTGAGTCAATGGCGCCGAACCAAGATCAGCTGCCCCAACTGCCCTGCTGACTCCGTAGACCTGCAGCACTTGGTCTGGACCTGTCCTGGCACGGCTGCCCCCGCGCACGCTACACATCTGCTCACCACATTCAGAGCTACGAAGACTGGACAGCCCCCAATACCAACGCCAAGCGCAAGCTTAGTGCCCTGCTAGACTTCATGTCGGAGTCTGGCGCCCTCAACCTCACCTAACCCACCCCCTTCCCCTCTAGGCCTCAGGTCATCCTCATGAATAAAGGTTTATGAATGAATGAATGACGATTCAGGCGACCGCGCGAGCATCGCGTACAACGGGCCGAGAGCAGGCGGAGGGCTTTGCGCGTCGTCTGCTAGCCGGAAAACGCCCAAGTGGAATCGTGGTCATCACCAACCTGTATTTTTTTTTTTTACGATAACACTTCAAGATAAAGCTCCGCCAGTGTTACCTTGTTTTGGGTTTTTGTCATCTGCGTATTCCCTTGCGAATGAGTCGACTGGGGCATGCAGACGACAAACCACGCAGCGAAATCACCAGTACGCAGACGGAACGGCACACAGCGAGACATACGCGTGAGGAGCGCATACTGTGCATTGCTTCTTTTTTATATGCGGATGGTAGGGTAGGCGATGAAATGTTTCGTCGTTGGATGTAATTCAGGGTACGGCAAACGAAACGAAAAAGTCTTCTTGTTTCGGCCGCCAACTGATTCAAAGCTTTTCGAGTAGTGGAAGCAGAACATAATTCTGCCACCGGTGCTGCATCTACAACGTTGAACTGCGGAAATGTAATAAACACGCAGATTATGCGCTCGCTGTGGAATGTCAGCGCATATTCAAGAGCCCTAGGTGGCCTAAATTGATCGAGAACCATCCACTTCGGCCTCTGTTCGTCTATGCACAGGGGCCGGAGACTGAACTTCACATCGCGTAGTTTTTCTAATCGTAATACTCACACTGTCATCCACAGGACACAAGAGAAAACACAGAGATGAGAAACGCGCTGTCTGCATGGGGATCTTCGCAAATAGGAAGGAGTCAGCGGTACGCGGCAGGTTAGCTGTATGAAGCAGATGAGCGCAACGGGACTGAAAAAGATATATGCCAGCGATGAGGCAGGCAACAGGTGACACCTTAGTGTAGCTCGAAGATGCAGACAACACAGTTTCAATGGCTATATTCCCCGCGGCGATGCAGGCGATACATATTCCCGCAGCCGATGCAGGCGATACGCAAGTGCAGCGACATGAAGCAGACGACAGACGGGGAGGATTCTTGAGCCTTATTATTGTCTATATTGATGGATGGGCTCGATATCGCGTAGTGTGGTTGGGGGCGGCAGCACGGAACGTTGCTGCTGCCCACAGTACATCGCGCGTCCCTCGTCGAACACAACCAGCATTCTGTTGAACGCATCAAAGTTCACTGGCATTCTATATTTGGTTTATCGGAATGGAAAGGCACAGTCTTTGTGGACGCCTGAAGTCCCTCATAAAGGTCAAAGGTCAAATCGGGTCACACATTAAGCTTTTGCGAGAATCCGGGTAGTGGTGCTGCAGCATTATACAAACTTAGTACCATATTGCATAAGCACACAATTAAGGACTTGTTACATGGAATTAAATGGCATAATTGAAATCAGCACAAAAAAGTACTTCTTCCTTTAGAAATTTAATGCGACTTATAAAATTGCTTCTAAAACCAACTTCCCCCCTAAGAAGTTTATTATATGATTATACCCCTGTCACACGGGAACTTGTAAGGCCTTGAGAATTAAGGTTATTTGCTTCAAAGGCGGTTGACGCGCCGCTACACGGGAAAGTCGTGGGCCCTTTGTTATAAAGGCCCGTAGCGGGAAAGGCGGTCGTTAGCGGCCTTCAGCTTCGTAAAGGAGCAGCCCGAACATGAACGCCACGGAGCGGACTAAAAAAAAAAAAAAATTACACAAATATAATTTTTAACATTATATTTAAGCCTAATTGACGCTACGTAAGGCTGACCCACATGGATCGATTTTCCCACAGCAAACCTTGAGAACAGCCGCCCGGCGGCCGCTCGCTGCTGACCAAGCCGGCTACTGCTCGGAGTCGTGCGTGCCGGCGATACAAAAAAAAACTCAAAAAAGTGTGATAAATTTTGCTGTTGCCATAAATAATAAGTCGAATGTCAAAACTGAGTCCTTCTTGAGGATCCCTGAGCCATACCGGGTCACTGGTATAAAAACAACTTGCAAGCAAGTTTCTGCTCACAGCCGGCTGCCGCCGTTGCGGCGCGGCTGCTGCGGCCCGCTTGCACGCCAGCTCCGTTAAAAATGAAGCCGAAATTAATCATAATTTGCTTTTATTACTAGATATTGGAACTGAGCGTTTGGCAGTTTTATGAGTAGACCATTTACTATAGCGCGAAGGAATTTCATAGCGCTGTTTATTGTGCCGTCGATGCGAAACAAAACAGGCCTAGCGACGACTATAGGGAGCCGCGCACGGCCAGAGCACTGTCATCCGCCGCGCTAGCGGCCTGCACCGCTTTGGCAAGGTCGCGTCATAAGGTGCTGCAAGTGTTGCGATTTTGCCTACTTTGATGATGGAGCAGAAGCGGGACCTTTTTTGACGTTCCGCTCAACAACACTCGCTCAAACTCTGCTACAAAGCGACGCGCCTGCAGTACGCTGTTGCGGCGTCGGGCGTACTCGAAGGCTGTATGCAAGCGCTGTTGAGCGCCATTTTAGACGCTGCCTATCTTGTGTGTTGCTCTTAAAATGTCATTTAGTATGAAAAGTGCGTTGTTGAAGCGGATCAGCTCGTGCGTTTTCTCACTCGGGCGCCTGCGCCACCAGTTTTTCGCTGCATATGTGCATGGTACGGCACGGCGACGGTGCGTCGGCGTTCCGCCGCACCGCACGAAGTTCGCAGGGAAAGTTCACTCCATAAGGTGGCCTTTTAGGCGTTAACTTTGCATTTCAATGAACTTTAAAAATCTCCGAGTGTTGATAGAAGAGTTCGAACGTTTCCGCAGCCGCATCGACATACGATGTCTCCTTGTGATTGCGCACTTTGCTTTCACGTCCTGGGTCTCGTCGCTCATAGTTGAAACTCACACGTTGATTGCGTTGATCGAACACACGTTATTAAAATTTATTTGAAATTCACACAAGTAAAGTATGCTTTGCACGCGAGCACGCGGAACCTAGCGGACTGAAGAGTGCGTGTCTACCGTGGTCAGAATGGAAAGGAAAGAATAAAAACTTGTAACTAAACATTGCCTTCAAACCTTCAGAACATTTCTATATTTATGGGTCGGTTACTTTTCCTACCATAAACAAGGCCAGTCTTGTTCATTTATCACTTAAGGTGAAAGATATCTACTTAAATTTTGGTAGCTGCTACTAGCGCCATTTCAAGCGCAGCGGTTGACAGCCGTTGTGACTGCCGCTCGACAGATGACGCTCACGGAGAATACTCGAATTATCGTCATCATCACCATCTATCTCCTTTGCACTTGCCGTGTAGCTGCAGTCCTTCTTTTTAGTTTTGCTCCTTTAATGCAATACAGCTCCTTTGCAGTAAAGACCTCGGTGAAGTGCCGTGTGACTGGGGTATTAATTTGGACTGTTCAGGGGTGTCTGTTACTGCATATAAAATAAAATAAATAAAAACATAAAACCTCAGTTTAAATGAAAGATTACTTGCATAACAATGTCTGTGAATTGAAGCGTTTGTCAGAAGCCTGGGAATACAAGCATTTGGAGACAAGGGTGCTGTCCTATCTGGAGAGAGTTTGGTGGGTAACTATCCCACCGTTTTGGAGCCCTGCTTCTACCACGTCGCTTCAGCATTTCGTTGCACTTACTTCCCATTACTACATTTTCCTCTCAATATTGGTTAGCCACTTTCAGGCTTTGTAAATATGTTTCAAACAGCATTTACGTTTTTTTTTTTTTTTCATACCAAAGGTTTTTTTCTGCTATGGAAGAATGCTGATGAATATCTTGTCACCTCGAGCATCTTTGCAATTGGTGGGAATATGAATAATCTTGTTTCACATTCAGCAATTCATAACGCCTATCACCTGTTTTCAACCTGCTTTACTTCAGAAAAGGGCATTATGTCAGAGAAACTAAAGCGAAGTTTTTCTCCTTTTTTTTTTCTTTCTTTAACAGGTTCAACCAAAGCAGCTACAATAATGAATCTGTGAATGATGTGTGTACAGTCATCAACAAATGGTTCGTGGGTGCGCCAGACCGCGAAAGGGGAAGAAACGAGCGGCGCATGCCAACACGCACCGATTTTCATGTTTCTGCTAGCAACTGCAGAAAAACGATGCTGGACACATCCAGACTTACATCTCATATCACATGTTCGTTCGCGTATTTTAAAATGTGCAAGTGCCCGTGCAAAATCGATTAATGAGTGTCAAATCATCATTCATTTTCGGTGGAGGAAGTACTACTCTATTTTCTGTGATAAGCACTGTGATAAGCTGTTACCAGCAGCAAGCGGCTCGCAAATGCTTTAGCTTAATAGTTGCGTCGACTTTTGGACATCTGTACAACCTCGTGCATGAGTTGTCAGTTCTTTAATAACTGTACAGACAAGGAGACCTTTTTTTCATGAATTTATATTGTAGTGCGTTGCCTCGCTGCAGCCTGAAAGATTTTTTTTTTTTTATTCGGATGATACCATCATGCTTGCCTGGGTCTCTTTTTTTTTTCTGTGTGCATTGGCGTATACTTTCTCCTGTTGCACAGAGCACTAGCAAACAGTTCAGAATGAGTTTGTGCCGCTCATTTAACAGTTGCGTGCAGTGTGTGGCCGGTTTACAAAACTGACACATAAGGGGTGTGTACTATGCAGGCCAATAAACATTCTTTTCGCGTTTTCAAGGCTGCTGTGTCGTGAGATCTATGACCAGTGGATCCGCACAATTTTTACTACAAACAGCCATCAGTAATTTGCTAGATTACTGCTGCCAGTACAGCTCCTGGGCAGGTAAGGTAATGACAAAGAGCTTGGCTCGCAGTCGGGCAAACGTTGTTCACCATGCGTAGGGTGTGCCGGGTCAACTATGTACCAGTCACCAGGAAGTGGTTGGATTGACATTGTTCCTCTAAATGAAATTGGCCTCGGTATATGTCTACACGCCAATGTAAATCTAAGCTTGTGTAGCAGTCGGCAGTATCTCGGCCCAGCGCCGACTGGTTGGTCGCGAAGGTCCGGCCGACTAGTACGCGCCACTGGTCGGGCAGTATCGATCCCCAACCTCCGAACAAGGATGGCCCGAGCATGTTTTGATCAGTTTGCCTACGCAAGGCCGACTTCACGCCGAGCTCGTTGTGCCCCTTGGGATGCATCCAGAACGCGATGAAAAACGCAGGAAGGTCCGGGCCTTGGCACTGCACAGACTTTATGGAGAGTATGTTCTATACACTGATGCCTCGCTGTATACATCAGGCGCAGAGGCAGCGAGTGGCTGTTCGCAGCGAAGGCTGCCCTGTCACAGTAGGAACAATTTACACCTCATCTATAACCACGGCTGAGGAGGAGGCTATCGCTCTAGCGATCTCTTCCTCGGTCACCACCAAAATTGATTTTAGCTCTAGACGCATCTCTCGGCAAGCCAGCGCCATACTCAGGCGCTGGACCCCATCCAGAAACGAAAAGCTCATCTGGACGGCAGCCAATGCGGGACTACCGGAAACGAAGAGACACACGCCTTCGCCCGAGATCTTGCCCTCCAGGCGGGAGAGCACCCCGTCGCCTCCATCGATGAGAGTGTCTGCTAAACTTCAGAGACATTCTTGAATACTATCGCTCCAATAGACAGATATACGCACCTCCTCAGCCATCGCTATATGGCGGCGGCTACAAACTCGTACACTCCCATATCCAATAGTCATGCACGGACGCTTCCCCGACCTTTTCTCCGCCTCCTGCCGACTATGCGGCAAGCCGGCCGATTTCCTTCATGCTCGAAATACCCACATCCTCCCTCCCTAGAGGTGGCACTCGCTTACTGGGAACAACTCACATCGAGCTCATCGCTACAAGATCAGCGACTCACGATCACCAGTGCAACCAAGAGGCTGGCATTTCATTTGTAAGGGGGGACCCGTTGCGCAGGCCCCTCCCATAGGCCATGAGGGGGGCTGTGCCCCTCACCAGCATTTTTTATGGCCAATAAAGTTTACACCACCCCTCACTCGAGCGGGTGAAGCGTTCGCTCAAAGCTCCCCGATAGTGCTGATCTGACGAAAATACTGGTGCTCTTCCACAAACCTTTTTTTTACATAAAGGCCTGCAAAGTAGGTAGAATTTCATTTCCTCCTGGGACGATTTTGAGAAATTTTATACATTACATCACCCAGAAAGGCGAAAATTAACCGAATACGAACTTAAAACACGCATATATTTAGCCAAACAATTTTGAGTTATCTAACATCCTTGTATTTTGCGTAATTCATAACTAAAGTTGGCCAAAACAGCAAAGAAGATAAGCGCGACACTCCACCTCTTCATCACTATTCATTTCCTGTGCCTAGAAAACAAAATTTGGCAGCAAACCCAATTGCAAATCTCTTCTTTCCAGTCATCAAGCAACAATATATAAAACTTCGAAATAAATATAAAAGGTCAACCGACCATGCTTGATCTTACGTGGAAACACTAAGCAGAATTCCACGCCGACCCTCATTCCGGTCTTTTCATCTCACCGCCCGAAAGTACCGGTTGACACCCAAGTCCCGGTTCCAGGGTTCGTACAGGTGGCAAAGAAAAAAATTCAAGGATATTCAAGGAATTTTAAGCCCCCATAGGAGGATTTTCAAGGCCCCCTTCGAGGGCTTAATTTTTTTTTTCCATGTCAAAGATCTTCAAACAGTGCTCTCAAAACGTCTGAAATATTTATTCCACAAAGAAAAAAAACATCACTACGCAGATTTGCTTCTATTGCACAGAAAAAAAAATTAAATATAGCTTCATAAAATATCACAGTGAAAGTTTGGTCATATCCCGCAGAGAAGTAAAAAATTATTTTTATAAAATTGTTGGTTATTTCCTATACACTCACAAAATATTGTCCACTGCTTCAACTGCTACAGGCGCATTTCTTCTCACCACAAGAAAACGCCTTTGCCACTTCACTGTCCGGAAACATGCGCTGAAGTAGCTCCCCTGCTTGGGATGACGACCGGTACGAAAAGTGGGATGTCACAACTTTCAGAGTCCGAAGAATTTCAGCGTCAGTGACAAGCTCGTGCGCTTTGCAAGCATCGTTTAGGCTTGGCGACTGCGAGGAACACGCGCTAGTATACTGCTCTACCGCGACCGGCGTCAGGTACCTTTTCAACGCGCTCCCTTGCGCTACCTTCATTGCGCCAATATGCTTGCCGCTTTTCATGTGACTTTTTAAAGCGGATTCACCCATGGCAGTCACATCCACAGTTTTACCGCAAAGCTTGCACTTAGCCCGATGCGGACTCGTTGTATCAGGCGCAATCCACTGCTTGTATTAGTCATGGTGGAGCCACGTAGCCTGAAACTTGCTCTTTCCGGGCATTGTGTCACATATGAAAATATCACGTGCGCTGACAGGCAGAAGCCACGCTCATTCCAAAAATGCAAGCACTAGGGCAACGCCAGCGTAGACACAGCCGCACGGCTCGGTAAACCTATCTAAAAACGTTGGGATCGCTGAGTGATGGCGATGCGATAGCGATGGGACGACGCAGCCGCGCGCCCACTGCAGTGTTGCCAGCCGCCTAACGAGAATGCGCTAAATAGGCTAAAAATCGATACGTTTCCTTCCCCGCAGTTCATTCAGAACTCAGTCAAGAATAAAAGTTTAGCAACAAAAACGTTTTCATGACAAAAAACACCAGTTCAAATTTAGTATTCAAGGAATTCAAGAATCTTCAAGGACCAGTCATAAATTCAAGGTTTTTAAGGGCCTTGAAAACAGACTTCCGTAATTCAATGGTATTCAAGGTTTTCAAGCACCTGTGCGCACCCTGCACGTTCCACTGCGTACGAAGGCGGTTTCTTCCAGTTCACGAAATTCTCTCTAGACTGCCCGATCAAACTGCATCATCCCCGCAGACGCGGGACAGGTGCGGTTCAACCCATTATTCCACGGCGAAGAACGCTCCGCCGACACGCTACGTGCGCAGTAAGTGACCAAGGAGGCGCCATTAGAGGAGGCGCCACTTACACTCAAGAATTGCTCCACTTACCACTGCCCGTAGTTTCATCGCAGGCTCTCGAGTGCGGGAAGATCGTCAGCACGGCATCCGATTTCAACTGACAAAACTCCTAGATCAGATGCATCTTGTCTTTGCAGCTGTCCCGTGTGAGAAGTCGGCATTCGCAGACCAGTTCAGGCGCCGGATAGGATGAATGCATTTGTGGCAGTCACCTCGTCCTTGGGGCGGTAACTCAATGTTATGGGTCCGGCTGATTCGTGCATCCCACAACACAGCCCCAACTACCAAAAACGTCTACAAGAAACGCTATAAGTGCGAGATAAAACTACAAGCATAGGATCCCACGATATACGCTTGTCTGCCCATGACTGGCCGCATCCGCGTAGCGCCAGCGTACCCCTCCTCCGCGACAAGGAGACGGCTTATTGCAGTCATTCTGAGCCTGAGCACACAGCAAAGGACTATACTTCGTCTTACAAGATATCTGCAGCACTGCGAAAGGCAGAGGAGCCCTTGCAATTGTGCTCCTAAGTGCATCTCGCCCCTGCGCACTATAATAGAGAATTGGGCTCCTAACCGAGAGGCGCGTAGGAGCACAATTGCCTACTGTAGTGCGCGTGATCCTGATTTGACTGGTGTGCCTCTGCCTTCCGCAGTGCTGAAAACATCTGAGACGAAGTGTAGAGGCTATACACGAGCGAGCACACACACCTGCTTCTAGGAACGAACAGCGCCAAGTAGAGCCGCATAATTGTCGCAGTCGTCTTCTCCGCGCAACTTGCCAACCTATGACATCAACGAGCACCGAGCTGCCCGTAAACATTTCCTGTTTGACAATGAGTCGCCCATGCGGCGGACTATAGATCATCGAGGTTACTTCGTGAACAAACGTCCTCAACTGGGCTGTTGGGCACACACAATTTTGACGTTGCGCAGTGCTTCTGATTCAAATTTTGTCGTTCGTGAGCATCCAAGAACCATCCAGAGTTGTTCTTTAACTTTACACGTAGTCGTCGCCTTCTATCTGTACAGCTGAAAACAAAGCAAGCCCTTCCCTGTTGGTCTCACAAAACGGCAAGAGGACAACCGGTGGAAAGAAGCCGTTTTGAGTTCCCCCAGAAAGCAACATGCTCGACGCTTTGTAGAATCTCACTCACATGGATGTCGAGCGCCCGAAAAATGCTCCTCCCGGTCGAGGTCCTCCATGCGTACTGACTTACCGAGACAGCAGGCACCCTCCAGTCGAGAACAGAAAGCCGGCAACGAGGCCCGCTGTAAGGCTTCTGCTGTCTGCAGAAATAATGAAAACGCAGCTTCTTAACGCGACAGCATGGCATCCGCACGTATAAGCAAATCCAGATTTGTCAAAATGGTTTGAAGCGACACGTGGAGTTGCGGCTTAATGAGTCAGCATTGGAATGGTCACACTACACCAAAAAGAAAAAAAATACCGTCAGGCCTCGCCAAGCCGAAGAGAACGGGAGAGAAATAGAGCGGTGAGGCAGAGAGGAACAGGGTCTAAGTTGTCATTGGGGGCCTAAGTTGTCATTGGGGGCGTAGAGCAAACGGGATGCGGTGAGGTAGGAGCAAGTGTCTCTCACAAAGGAAAGTTTTTGGGACTACTTCGTTTGTTCCGCATCAGATATGTTAGGTAGAGCCCGGTCTCTTTATAATAGACTTGGCGTGATACAGGGGAAGTGCAACAACAAAAGGAAGCTGCAGCCCATCGTAGGCACACGGAAGAAACCAAGGAACGAAGGGTTATGGCGTTTCGCAGCAGCATCGCCAGCGTATCGCAAAAGCTTGGCAAACAATCAGACGAATGGAGAGCGACAACGGGCGGAAATGTAAGCAATCCACTCTTAAACTGCACTAAGAGTACTGAGTTAATTAAATATCGGCAGAAACACGTCACAAACGTAAACTCGGGATAACTATTGTACCTGGCATTCTAATTGTGGGCAAATTGGCTGCCTCCGGCGCACTACTAACCCGTATGTCACTGAATATTGATGCCACCGCGCTTTTCGCGCTTCTGACTTGCGAGCTATTTCCGTCTTAGAAAGCCGGTGCAGTGAACTTTGTTCAATATGTCAGCTTTCTCGCCACGCTTCAGTAAGCCGCCTGACCACATGGGGTCCGGAAGCATCGCTGAGCGGTACTGCTTGGTGGATGGAATAAAAGAGCACCTATTTTGAAACGGGATGCTGGTCATGTTTCGCAGTTGTAGCTGGTATGGTTTCATCCGTCGAAAGCATGATGAGCTTCGATCGAAGGTCATGACTACTCGATGTTCAAAGTCCATACCAGTGATAATAATAATATTAATTGGTTCACAGGAAGGGAAAGGCGCAGTATCTGTCACACTTGAGTCTGTGGACACCTGAACCGCGCCGTAAGGGAAGGGAGGAAGGCGGGAGTTAAAGTGGAAAGAGAGAAAGGGAAGCCGTAGTGGAGGGCTACGGAGTAATTTCGACCACCTGGGGATCTGTAACGTGCGCTGACATCGCACAGCACACGGACGCCTCTTCGTTTCGCCTCCATCGAAAAGCAGCCGCCGAGGTCGGGTTCGAACCCGGGTATTCCAGACAGTAGTTGGGCGTCTTACCACTGTGCCACCCCGGCGGGGCCAAAGTCCATACCAAGTATCACATTGCGGGAGCACTGTTGCAGGATCACGAAGATGGCAGCATAAGCACGTTCGATTATTGGCACTATAACGATGCATCGCCCTTACGGTGTAATAAGGTTACCACAAGCGATGCGAATCAGCGGGCCATCCCCAAGCAGTCGTCACTTCCTTGAACGGTTCACTGATGACTGAAGAGACACCCAGTAAGACAGTGACTGCGCGACCGTTGCTACGATACTGCGTTCATCGCGTGTGCCTTGGCGGTCGATGCCTAAGCGCTGACATCTCGGAGGCAACGGGGGATTTTCGGCCTCCGCGAGCCACCCCATCGGCGAGGGAGACACCTCGATCAGTACCTCGGAAATTTTACACCCCAAACATGGACTGCGCCTTCCGAAGTGTTGGCAGCGTCTCTTTTGCTCTTTGTTGTGTGTGTGTGTGCCTGCGCGTGACCCTGTGGTGCAACAGAAACCCGCAGAATATCCCGTGCTCCGTGCGTAATCTGTGGGCCGAGAAACAACAACGAAGCCCAGTGTCCGCGAGGAGAGAGGCCAGCCTTCCTTCGGGATCGGATAACGTCCTGAGCACACGCGTGATGCCGTCAGATGTATACGAGCGAATTCTGCGCTGCAGCTCAAAACCTTCCTTTCAGGACAATCAATCAAATAGTAACTCTGCTGATTGGAGAGAGAGAGAAAAAAGCGGGACCCTGAGAAGAAAAGACTAAGTGAGCAAGACTGCTTTGCTCTTGTCTTGGCATCTTTCTTGCCGGCTCTCAATCACTGCGCTCTGTAACCACGTGAATGTGTATCGCGTTGATTTTCCTTGAATTTATTTATTTATTTACATTATACTGCAGGCCCTTTGGTGGGCCCAAGCAGGAGTGGCAACAATAATATCATTACATCATATATAAAGAAAAAATTATACACAGCTAGAACACAATAATCATGGCAGCCAGGGGTGGAAAAAGCGAACATTTGGTACAATAATCAAATGAAAAACGTCAGTGAAATCGGCAGCACAAGGGAAAACATTTTTTTGTTTTTTGTTATTTAAAACACACACAAATATTTAAAGCAGCAACACAACAACAGGTTAGTTAAGGTAGTCAAGACTCAATTATTCTGTCTCCTCGTCCTTTCTTCCGCGATGAGGCCACCGCTGGGCTCGAATCGCAACATCGTCGACAGAAACTTCAAAGGTTGCTTGTTCGCGTCCTCGCACTGCGCGTGGGTCTTGGTGTTCGATCTCGGCACAGTCGTGTACCGAGGTCGCAGCAGGACGCACCGTTGTCGCTTGTCGGATTGTCATCGAGTCTTGTCGGATTGTCATCGATGTTGTCATACATAGCGGCGGTGTATATGTTGCAGCATAGTCACTTGCCGTCAGCGGCGAAGATCCCAGTTATTTGTGCGCTGAGCGTCCAAAGCACTGTGCTCCAAGGTTGCTTGTCTTCAGTTAAGGGTACGGCGTTGATGACCTCAACCGAAATTCTCCGCTGCGCAGATAGTTGCCGATTTCTTGCGGTCGTTCACCGGGGCCTGGTCGTGGGACGTTTAATAAAAAACCACGGAGGCCGATTAGTCTATACGGGCAGTGGTGAAGGATCTGTCCTTGACCTCACCAAAGTACAAGCAGACTGAGTGGTTCTTTAATGTAATCCGAACAACGAAATGGGTCTGAAAGGCAGTTTTTTAAAGCCTTAAAGGAGATCTTTTTTCAAGTCACTGAAACGTTCGAACATCACCATGCGCGCTGCAGGACCTCTGGACATCATGCGGTCTTCACGCCGGACTCGGTCTTATCGTGGCCCTTGGCGTCATCAGCAAGCACCACTAGCAATCGGCAGACAAGCGAAAGACAATATGGGGGCTGGAACAGGCGCTTTCATATGGTTTTTACTCCCTGGCCAGATCAGCAGAATATGTGG
The DNA here is from genome assembly GCF_055883805.1 of Amblyomma maculatum. Classification (NCBI taxonomy): domain Eukaryota; kingdom Metazoa; phylum Arthropoda; class Arachnida; order Ixodida; family Ixodidae; genus Amblyomma; species Amblyomma maculatum. The sequence goes on along the minus strand of NC_139351.1, from coordinate 33,604,901 downwards.
AAGGAACAAAATGAACCCGACATGCACGTAGTATAAATTCTTCAATGCGCCATGCTGCCTCGTGAAACTATGAACCCTCTATCCATTCAGTCTGCAAGTTCTCTCGAGTCACATTCAACACTCGTGAATGGTTGCCTTTGGAGTCGGCTGCGAACGATATGTATTTCGTTTTTTTGTTTTTGTTTTTGAACACTGAAAGGCTGAAAATCACTATAAGCGCTGCGGGACTTCTGGACATCATGCGGTCTTCATGCACGACTCGGGCTTCGCATATCGTGGCCCTTGACGTCATCAGCAAGTTATGCAGGAAGCCTAATCGCGGGGAAGAGGTTCACGACCCACAGAATGCACTGCCGCGTCGACGCGCCTCACATGGCTTCTCAACATCGAAAACAGATTGCAACAGGTTCTCACGTTACAAACCGCAGTTTCTCACAGCGCTGGACGGGACCCTCCTGCCGTGGCGACATTCGGTGCGGTACCTGGGGGTAGACATAGACCAGCGCCTTTCCTTCCGACCCGCGGCGACCAAGGCCTGTCTGCAGATGAAGAGAACCACTGCCGCCGTACACAGGCTCACTGCTCGAGGCCAGGGCATCTCCCAGCAAGCTGCGTTATGGCTGTAGAACTTCGCGGCTGAAGGGGCAATTCTCTACTTGCTACCGCTCATCACGCTGCGCAAACCATGCTGGAAGAAGCTGGAGGTCGAGCATCGCAAGGCGCTCCGCGTTTGTCTCGGCCTTCCTCACAACTCTCAATGCGCAGCTACATTGGCCGAGGCAGGCTCGTGGCCATTACAACTTCAGGCCACGCGGCGGGCGCTCCGACATATACATCGCCTACAGGCAACACCACCGCCTAGACTACAAGGCCTCTTCATATCCTCCTCCTCCTCGCGCCTACGTCATCACACTACGACGGAGCTCTTTCGTCGTCTCCCGTCTCGGCGCATATCCGGGAGGCGGGTGCGAGTGGTTAGTCTAGGTGGTGTTGTTCATGCTCCAACTGCAGTGCGAGATTTCGCTTTTGTGCAACGTGTGTCGCAAAAGTTTTGCTGATTTTTTTTTTTTTTTTTTAGAAATAAGCAGTGGATGAGTGGCGGTGACAGGTCTGCGCTGATGCTGCAGTGTTTTCAGCAAGTGTGCACGTTTTGAGAATGCCTGGACATTGCTGTGTACCGCGGTGCCGCGGAAACTATGATGGTGGGGATACAGTGAGAGTCTTCACGTTCCCATCGGACCCAGTGAGAAGGGCTCTGGATAAAAGTCATCCATCGTGCCGATTTCACACCAGGAAAGCGATCGGTGGTAAGGCAAATATTCCTCTACTATTTGTTATCGACAACTTCTTTGCATCATTAACGCTACATAGATACTCCGAGATTATGTGCACGTGATACCCTAAAAATAACGAGGGACATTAGCAAGTAAAGTAGTGGAAGGCGAAAGCCCGACAAATCTCATCTTGTCTAGCGTTCCTGACATCTGCAATCCCACACTTGAACGTGCGCCAAGGAACGCCACGCAACAGGATCGCGATGGCGTACCATCCAAACGCACACTTGTCGGAGAAAGTGCGACGGATACTGCGCCTTTCCTCCAGAAGTCTCATCTTGTCTAGCGTTCCTGCATCTGAATTCCACACTTGAACGCACACCGAGGAACGCCAAGTGACAGCTGCCGTAAAAGCGGGACACACTTTGTCCACGACAGTATGAGCCATTAAAGGCTTCCACCTAAAAAAAAGAAAGTTTTCATAGCTATGGTGCGAACCTTATTCTATACTACGTGAATGTGACTTAAGAGACACAGCATTACTGATATTTAGTGCGCGCGGACTTTAAACTAAATTGCGATTATTAGAACCTTAAAAGATAGGGCTGCTGTTTGTTTTTTTTTTTTTTTTTTTACCTTCAGGTATTGCATCCTTCTAACGTCTCATTTCACATCCTAGGCCTGCGAGCGTCCCTTTAAGCCTGCGGACATGGTCGACAAAGCAAGGTACGTGGATGCGAAGACAGGAAAAGTGATTGAAGCTAAGCTGAAACTGGTACGACTTCGACCTGACGCAGTACCAAGCATACTCCCAAACTGCCCAGCGTATCTTTCTGGTCCAGCTACAAGTGCCTCTCGAGAGTATTTTTTAATAAATACTTTCATACGCGATACATTTTACGTATTTATTGAGCTGAAATCAATTCTAGAGCCACTGCTGATCGTATAGAGTTACATGTTTTGAGTGCTATGAAATCATTGCGAAACTTTCTTCCCATTTGTTTCCAAAACGAGTACAGAGTCTTAAGGATGTCCCAGCGTTTATAGAGCTGACTTTCTGAAGCTCTGTTTATATCCGTAGCGTTATACTAACGATGGGACAATAAAAGTAGTGCTTCTGGCTTTTCATAAACTCATTCAGATTATGTGCTGCTTCCTGAAACTTTAATCTTCTTTAGAAAATCCGCTGCACGAATAGACGTTTACTTGCGATATTGCAGCCGACTGAAAAGTTATGTATTACCTTCCTCCCTTCCCTAACGGCGCGGTTCAGGTGCCCACAGAAACAAGTGTGACAGATACTGCGCCTTTCCTTTCCTATGAACCAATTATTATTATTATTAGACAACGGGGCTTAAAACAGCAAAGAATGTTTTCGCATGCGGCAACAACCACAATTGTAGTGAAACAAGAATAAGCCCGCAGCAACGCGCAGCTTCCGCGTTCGTCGTAGTGTGATGACGTCATGGAGGAGCGCAGAGGCGGTGTTGCTACAGCGCGCAGCGGACGGCGGCCCGCTATTACATCGGCTGCGACAACATCGCCACTCGCGCATGGGAGCGGCGCTGCTCGAGTACGAGCAGCTCACCAATGCAACGCCATCCTACGACCTCTTCTCGCCCTGGCCCGCTGCTACGGAGGTTCAGCGAGAGATTGTCGGCATCGCAGGTAAACGCACCACACCGCTCTGTGCACATGCAGCAGCTGACCGGAGCCGTCATCTACCTCCTCGTTTACACTGACGGCTCCGTGGCCAGAGATAGTTGCTCGCTAACAGCGGCGGCTACCATCCCCGCCCTGCAACTGCACAGACAGCAGCACCTGTCATTCCTGGGTTCTTACCCCACGGCGGAGCTGCTGGGCCTACGCCTAGGGCTGGATCTACTGCTAGAACTGACTCCGCCGCCACCCAGGTGTGCCGTGCTATGCGACTCCCGCGCCGCCCTCAGCCCCCTTCGAACCACCGGCCGGGGAACTCCGCTGCTGCGTCAGATTCGCACTCGTCTCGAGCACTTGGCGGAGCGTGGCTGCGCTATACGGGCACAGTGGATCCCCGGGCACTGCGGCACCGAGGGCAACGAACGTGCCGACGAGCTCGTTACCGCAGCACATGAACTCCCTCCTAGCGACGAGCAACTCGCTTTGGAGGACGTGCGTGCGGTAATCGACGATCACCTCCGGACGCAGCACCCCGACCCACGCATCGCAAGAGGTGAGCGCATTCACAGTGTCAGCTGCCGCTCGCTGACTCGGCTACAACGCGCAATGATCCTCCATGCACGCATTGGATGTGTGTGGCCTGGGGAACGACGGATGCGCCACGGACTTGCCACCAGTGACGTGTGTGACGGCTGTGGTGCAGTAGAAACTCATGACATGCTTGGGGCGGTGGAAACCAAACAAACGTCGACTGAAGAGGTGACTAGCAAGACTATCCTCCGACAAAACAGGCAAGGACTCTTACGAAGGGTTTCTTGCTTGTCGTAAAGACTACCGGATACAAAAGCTTGGTTTGATTTTATGCGGTTTAACGTTAAAGAGCGACTCTCAGATTATGAGATACGCCGTTGTGGAGTGCTCCAGAAATTTCTACCACCTGTCACACTAGGCCGACGACGACACCAACACAACTGAAAACCAAATGTCTTTCCAGTGTGACAAGCTTTGAGGCCGGGGACACCGACAATTTAAACCAGTCTGCCGACTGTCGGTGGTCGAGTCTTCGCGAGATCGGACACCGCGCAAAAACTTTCTCGGAACGCAAAGCCGACTCTGTACCACGTCGATGGCGAATACCTTTCAGCACAAATATACGTAAAAAAGTAGGAATCAATGCATAATCCCTGACCAAAGCGCGAGCGGGAGCTGCCAAAATACTCGGGACCGCCGAATGCGTGTGGAATATCAACGGCAGCGTTTTCCTTTTCGGGGCGATTTGCGGCGCGCGTCGCGACCTGTGAGCAATCTTTCCGCGTTTCCGAACTGCACAGGATGGTGCAAAATGAACATAGTACGTGACAAAGAAATGATGAAAAGAAGCGATTATTTTCCTGAAGCCAATAGAGCTGCCGATCCTCCTGCGCGCGCTTCGATCGTTGTGTTTACAGTCATAACGTCTAGCCGCTGCGTCGCTGCTTCGCAAGCCAATTTCAACGCTACGTTACGCATCACGAAATAAATATTTGTTCCATAATTCAATGTGTTTCAAGAATTGTGTGCGCAAAAAAGCGCAGAACTTGCGTTTAAACTTTACAACACAACCAACAGCAGCTGTGGTCCCGCGAGTGAAATACGCCAAATCCGGCCAAGGTTTTACGCACACTGCACGGCATGATTCAAAACTATCTGCAGTTTACTCTCAGCAAGCTGGACAGTCAGTTAAGCGGTAAACGCTGCGCCTTTCACCTTTCACACTGCAAGACTGCATATCAGATAAAACCATATCTCAACCTCTGAACGCACCGGTTAGGCCTAACGTTTGTGGTGCAGTGCATCGGATATTTGCCATTTTTGTGTGGGCAGCAGAATGGGAACGATGTAGTCGGACCAGTTTGTTTAGGCGAGTGAAGGACGGTGGACTGGGTTTGGGGCATTTATTTCTACGACATATTGTCAGCAGATTTCTTTTTGTTCGTGATGTAAGAGATTCATTTTTGCGTACTGTGTGCCAATTAAAGGCTCGGAAATGCACTGCCGGACTTTGTTGTCTCGACCGAAAGCGTATCGGGACGCATTTTTGGTTAATTTAGAGAAGTTGTCGCGAGTGTGCGATTCCTGTCTGTTCGATTTTCTTATGAATATTTATCTTGTGTTAGCAGGAAGAAGCTGTACAAGGATTTGTGTGACGTAGTTCTTCCCGTACCAATGTACAGGGCCTTATACAGTGGAGGACCAGGACGCGACGTACTTAAGCGGATGAAGGCGATGCAGGTGCCGTCAAATGCAAAAACTTTTTTCTTTAAGTTACACACGGAAACACTGCCAGTAAAGAAGTTCTTGGAAGGGAAGAAGTTATTTTTACCTTGGGGTTCGCATTGCTTAATTTGTAAACAGCCAGAAACTACAGACCACGTTTTCTTACATTGTTGGGAAGGGGTATACTTTTGGGATATTTTACAAAGGACTTTAAAAAAAGGAATTTCCATTAGACTCGCGTGGTATTAGGTACTTGCCAGTAGATAATGAGGATGGGGTGCCATTTGACCTTATTATGCTAATGGCCTTCCACTGTATTTGGCGCTCGAGAATGGCAGGATACCATTGCGATCCTGACGAACGGCCAGCACGGATCTATTTTCGGGACGGCATGAATAGATATATTGAAATTCAGAAACTTGCTCCTGAAGCTCCCGAGTGGCTCGGAAGATTGGAGCCATTAGTGACCCTAAGAGAATTTTAGCATGACGACGCCACAACCCACCTGGCCGATTGTTGTATTAATGATTGCTCATTGCGCCCTGTAGGTGGTTTTGTGTATTGTGGTTCCTGCCGAAGTCAGGCAACAAAGAAAAAAAAACGTTTGTGGTGCAGTGGTTAGCGCAGCTAGCTAGCGTACAGGAGACCGTAAGTTCGATACCACAGGTAGAGATGTTTTCTTTCTTTTTTCTTCTTTTAATATACTGTCTCTTATTTGCCGTGGACAGATTTTATTTTTCGAACACTGCCGTTCTGATCCGGCGACCACAACCGTAAAATACTGGGCAGTATTCAGCCTCGGCCCATAATCATGACTGGTGAAGCACTTGTTTTAGTATGGTCGAATTTATGAAATAGAATTAAAAATAAAGCGTCCATTAATTTTAGGAGAATAAAAAAGTAAAATAAAAACGGGAGGTGGTGTAGAAAGGAGAATCTCGCATGGCAGAAAAAAAAGAATAAAAGGATTAAGAAAGCGCATTGTATAATGACAAGAGAAGAAACTGAGAATGGGAGGGCCTAGTCGGTGGGAAGGCTTCGCACGTTGTCTAGCTAGTATGATATAGCAGTTGGTCGGCTGACAGTTCCCCGCTGGGGTGGTGCAGTGGTAAGACGCCCTGACTACTGTGCCGGAGTATCTGGGTTCGAACCCGACCTCGGCGGCTGCGTTTCGATGGAGGCGAAACGAAGAGGCGTCCGTGTGCTGTGCGATGTCAGCGCACGCTAAAGATCCACAGGTTGTCGAAATTACTCCGCAGCCCTCCACTACGGCTCCTCTTTCTCTCTTTCCACTTTCAATCCCCCCTCCTCCCTTCCCATACGGCGCGGTTAAGGTGTCCACAGAAAACAAGTGAGACAGTTACCGCGCCTTTCCCTTTCTATAAATAAATCAGTGGTCGGCCGACAGCCGTCTTCCAAGCGACGCGTTGCCGACACCGACTGTCGTCCGACTGTTTCAGTCGGCGCAGTGTGACGTAGACGCAGACATCAGGAAGGCACTCTGTTGGCAGACCAAATCGGCGCCGTGTCGTGCTAGTGTGACAGGCCGTTAGTGGGTACCAACACCGCACAGCACATGGGCGCCTTCCTTTTAGTCTCCATCGAACGTACTGCGCCTTTTCTTTCCAGTAAACCAATTTGAAATGCCGCTGATGCCTGCTGTACTGCGTCGGCTTCAGTACGCTGTGTGGTGCGACGTTCAAAGAGGCGCCAAATGAAACTCGCACCACGATGATCGGACGCTCGGAGGGGTCGGTGAAATCACCAGTCACGACCGTATGTGACGTCAGTTCCGTTCATATGACCGGAGGTGGCGTCACGTTCGGTTAAGGTGATGTCATTAGTGCCAGAGCTCCTCAATACTACCATTAGTGCGAACACACACAGCTCCGCACGATACACGAAACAACCTCCGGCTTAAACTGCATCGGTAATAAAAAACAAAATGCAGTGATGGTGGATGTCCTCTGGAATGAACGCCAGCGACTCAAGAGCGCGCCGTAACCAAACGCGTGTCACAACCATGCCATATAAACTATTCTTGCCACTCGGTGACCCGAGACACATGCCCGGACCTCACCTTCACTCGCAACATAAGACACGCAGACTGGATCAACACCGAGGAGACCCTCGGTAGCGACCACTGTATTCTCAACACAACCGTTTACACACGCCCCCTGAAGCGCCCCACAACGAAAGCCCGCATCACCGATTGGACTACCTTTCGCCAAAATTTCCCAACAGAAACTAACACGAACATCACAGAGCAGGGCTACACGACCTGGTCCCAGTCAGTCATGGCGCACCTTCACTCCCATGAGAAACAAATACAGCTCACAGAGGTAGTTACGGACGTGGACAACCACCTCCTGCATCTCTGGGAAGCACGCCGTGGCCTCACGCGCCGCTTGAAGCGTCAGAAACACAACAAGAAGCTGAAAGCTCGCATTGCGGATCTCACCAGGCAGGCAGCAGAGTACGCGGCCCAACTCGCTGACTCTAACTGGGTGGACCGTTGCAACACGGCGGCGAGGCAAATGTCGAGCCGCAACACGTGGCGGCTCTTCCGAGCCCTCATCAATCCAACACAGACACGCACGGAAACGCAAAAACACCTACACAAAGCCATGCACTCATTCCAAGGAAACACAATGCAGCTGGCAGTGGCGCTACGCGATCGCTACCTGTGCACAATTCAGGACCCCCGTGGATCGGCCTATTCCTATGCAGGCAGGGAAAACTCGGAGTTGGATAACCCATTCCGGCTCCACGATCTGCGGGCCAGTCTGGCCAAAATGAAGAAGGGCACTGCGCCAGGCAGGGACAAGGTCACCGTTAAACTTCTGGCGAACCTCCCTGACACGGCGCACCAGTGCCTTCTTGACTATATCAATGCAATCTGGACAGGGGAAACGCCCCTTCCCATTGAATGGAAGACGGCTCTCGTCACCTTTATTCCCAAAGCTGGGAAACCAGTCGACACGGACAACCTCCGACCCATCTCTCTCACCTCGTGTGTGGGCAAATTGATGGAGACGATGGTGCGGGATCGGCTGTCTGAGTACCTTGAACAACACAACACTTTCGCGGACACCATGTTCGGATTTCGCCCACACAGATCCGCACAGGATGTCCTGCTTCAACTCGATCGCGAAATACTGAACCCCATCACATGCACAAGAAACGACAAAATCGTCCTCGCCCTGGATCTCAAAGGGACATTCGACAATGTAACACACGAGGTCATACTCACGCACTTGAGTCAAACTCACTGCGGCACGAACACTTTCAACTACATCAAACAATTTCTCACAGACAGACTGTCTTATATCCGAATACAGGATCAAGAACACGGACCTTTTTTGCTCGGCACGAGGGGCACTCCGCAAGGCGCAGTGCTGTCCCCTCTGCTATTCAACGTTGCAATGATGCGCTTGCCTGCTCTGTTGGGTGCGGTCGAAGGTGTGCAGCACGCGCTGTACGCCGACGACATCACCCTCTGGACCACGCAAGGGCGTCTGGGGGACATGGAGACAAGCCTGCAAACGGCTGCTAGCATAGTGGACCGCTATGCCCGCAGCTGTGGTCTCCAATGCTCACCGCAGAAATCTGAATTCGTGCATCTGCGCCCCTCGCGCTCATGCTCGACTCAAATCAATCTCACCTTGCAAAGCGGTCCCATTCAAGAATCTAAGGAAATCAGAGTTCTTGGGCTCTTTATACACAACCAGAGACGATGCGACACAATACTCGCCAAGCTCCGGCAGGTGGCGGACCAGGTGGGCCGCATGGTCCGTCGGGTTTCCAACAAGCGCGGTGGGTTACGATGCAAGGACGCCTTGCGGCTGGCGAACGCATTCGTGACCAGTCGAATCTTGTATTCGACTCCCTACCTCCACCTGCGGAAACAGGAGGAGGATACTCTCGAAGTTATCCTCCGTAAAATCATGAAACGAGCACTGGACCTCCCGGTCTCCACCTCTACCAGCCGTCTCATGGCGCTGGGTGTGGTGAATACTTTCAAGGAGCTTCGGGAGGCCCATCTCACCAATCAGTACACGCGTCTAACAAAGACAGAGTCGGGTCGCCGTCTTCTTGCCCGACTTCACATCCAACACACCCAACTCACAGAGGAGAGATGTCGCATTCCCGAAAAATGGAGACGCGCCCTCCATGTGCGGCCTCTCCCCGCCAACATGTCCAAGGAGGACCATAATGGTCGGCGCCTGGCGCGGGCGGAAGCCTTGGACCGCCATTATGGAAGCAAACCAGGAGTTTTCTACGTGGATGTCTCCGGCCCAAACCCTAGGGGTTGGTACACAGCCGCGGTCATCCACAAGGGCAAAACAGTAGATGGCCTTACGTTCAAGGCCCAGTCACCAACACACGCAGAAGAGGTTGCCATCGCCCTCGCAGCCTCTGACTCCTCCTCCAAATACATCATAACCGACTCGCGAGGGGCTTGTCGGAACGTCCAGCAAGGGTGGACTGCTCCTCTAGCTTATCGCATATACAAAAATTGCAGTCGAGATTCGGATCCCGCGTACCGATCTCTCGTTTGGGCTCCAGGTCACCAAGGTCTCCAAGGGAATGAGGCAGCCGACGCCGCCGCCCGCGCGCTTTCTCTCCGGGCATTTCCCACGGGACCCGACGCGGACCGGGATTTTGATTTCAGCCCAGTGTACAAATTTAAAGAAATATGTGAATATTACAGATCTACGCACCAAACTCTTCCCACCCCGTGCAAAGGGCTGAGGAAGGCTAACGAGCGGGTGCTCCTGCGCCTGCTCACCAATACAATGTTGTGCCCGGCTATTCTAAAACATTTTGATCCGCAATTCGACGGGCTGTGCTCGCACTGTGGGGAGGTGTCTGACATCTACCACATGGTGTGGGCCTGCCAAAAAACCCCATCTTTGCCCCCTATCCCCAACCCCACCCGAGAGAACTGGGAGGCGACCCTGTCCGGCTGCTGCACCCTAGAGGCCCAAAAGGTCTTAACGCAGCGCGCCCGGGCTGCGGCAAACGCCAATGGAGTGCCTGTCTAGGCATCCCATCTAGTGTACATACCTATATGTATGATAATAATAAATGTTTTCACCACCTTACCAAAACTTCGACCAGACGTGCACACTTAGCAACATTTTGATCCCAACGGCCCCGAGAGTATTTCAACGATATTGCTGATTTATATAAATACAGCTTGTGTAACGGAATGCGACATGGCGAAACCCAATAACCATTTGAAACAATATTACATGTACAGCACTAAATAAAGTGTAGAGAGAGTATAGCGCGAAGCGATACGCCCACTTAGTGCGCCTCGATCTAGCGTCGCTTATTTCTAGCATCTTTTTCCGAACAGCCCGCACGCGGTATGTCTTCTTACGTGTTTTTTTTTTTTTTTTTTTGACAGGCGTTAGCAACTTGCCGTAGTTGGCCACACGGAGAAACCAAGTATATTTATAGAGCTTATTCATGTGACGTCATTGCAGCTTTAGTGGCAACCATGGCACGCACAACAGTGGTCAGTGATGCGACACATGAGAGGGCTGTGGCTGTGGTGGCGACCAAATGACGCCTTGAAAACTGGGTAAGCCATACTAGAATAGTGCTGGTGGCGTTTCGCCATGGCGGGACAGACTCCGTCACAGTAGGGAATTGACTTGGCTAGGGCCTTTCTGGTCCATCTGGTAAAAAAGGGAAGCCTCAGTACCAATCCAATCCAAAAACGCAATATCGGAGAGGGGGAAATAAAGAGAGAGGGCCTACGGCGAATCATTATACGGCGTCTGTGAAATCGGAGGTCTAGTTAGACGGCGTTACAAACGGCGTCTCATGTGTCCGACTAATAAAAGGCGCGCAGCAGGGAGGACGCCGGAAGACCGGCGCCGTTGCGTCGAAGATTTTTTTGTGTGCTTTCAGTCTCGAACCGTCCGTTATGGCGTCTCCGCGACACAGGGTTGCCACAACTGCCGCCTGCTAAACCTGATAGTGAATAGGGTCATGAGGCGAGCATCTTTGAAGAAATATGCGAATATATTCCTCATTCCAGCAAGTGACAACTCCACACACACGAAACGCCATGTAGAACAAACAACAGACACGTGACGCATCCATGCTCATTCGTGCACTCTTGAAACGTTTTATTAAGTAAGCGTTAATTAAATCCAAGAATTTTCTAGAATCGAAATTCCGTCTCGCAGAAAGTAATTCGGAACAGCTGAGTGCGCTCCCGAAACAACACAATCACCATACTTGTTAAAACTGTCATCTGGGCACCTTTCTTGCTTAAAAATCACTTAGAATGTCATTAACTTTCGACGCACGATACAACACAACCATACCTGCTAAGCTGTCCTCTAGGCGCCTGTCTCGCTTGAAAATCGCTTAAAATGCAACCCACGGAATCAAATTAGGACCATTAGATCACCGAAGTAATACTGTGTAAGCAAAAAAAAAACAATTATAATAACAGTTAAGTTAAATTGCTTCCCAGGAAGGGAAAGGCGCAGTAACTGTCACACTTGCTCTGTGGACACCCGAACCGCGCCGTAAGGGAAGGGAGGAAGGTGGGAATGAAAGTGGAAAGAGAGAAAGAGGAGCCGTAGTGGAGGGCTACGGAGTAATTTCGACCACCTGGGGATCTTTAACGTGCGCTGACATCGCACAGCACACGGACGCCACTTCGTTTCGCCTCCATCGAAACGCAGCCGCCGCGGTCGGGTTCGAACCCGGGAACTCCGGCACAGTAGTCGGGCGTCTTAGCACTGCACCACCCCGGCGGGGCATTATAATAACAGCGAGTCGATAAATGGGGAGGGCACGCACCTCGCATATCCGCAGAACGCGCCGTCGGGCTTAGCGGCCGATCTCGATCTCAAATCTCCGGGGAGCAGCAGCAATACGTAAAATTCCCCATCTGGAGGCAAAAATCGAAAAAATCGTGGTGAGATGCAGCAATTCGCGTGCATTTCCGAACCCCAAAATAGACTGCTTTTTTCCGCGCACTCGAACGCTGGCCCCTTCTCGACGACGAACACAACCGCGCGATGTCTGATTGTCCGATCTGTCCCAAGTGTGCGGACCGATCTCCGCTCTTCCGGGCGAAAATAAAACACAATACAGCACCTCCGCGCAGGCGAAATAATACTCACAGCCTTTTCGACGACGAGACCACAGCCGGTAAGCGGAGAAGCATCCTCGAAGTAAATCCCACACGTCAACACGCTGGCCTCGAACACGACACATCGCAGCACTTCGCCTCCGACACCTGAGACAGCACCCGCACAAATGAGCACGCACGAAGCGACGAACCATTGCGTCACTCAAGCCAGGCCCAATAATCTTCTCAGGGGAGAGTCACGTGTTCATTCGCCCGTTGCTGGGCTGTTGCTATGCGCGAAAGAAGGTAGCGATGGCGTCTTAACGGTCTTCGCACTGACCCATGCACTGACCAGAATTTCGTTTACATAGACCCATGCTTCCGTTTTGGGGCAGTCGTGTTCCATATCGGCGAAATAATGATACTTGGCGGCTTGCCAAGGCTTCTGGCATGACTCCGTCAGGCCTTGTGGGGAGATGAGGGAAAGCGGGGGGCATTTTGAAACGTTCCGTCTAGTTACAACTGCCGAGAAGGTGCGCACATCTGAGCGGGCGGCGTCGCTCTGGGGCATGGAGGTTTTCCTTCCTCCATGCTCTGAGGTCGTCGTTCCGTTGTCCACGAGCCGCGCGCGGCTGCAGGGCCGGCTCGCATGTCGGCTTCGCTTTACCGCTCGCCTGCTGCCCCAGTTCCTGCAACGGATTTTCTTCTACCCTTTGCGACGCTCGCCTCCATTTTAGAGCTTTTTAACTTGCTTGGACTAGTTCCTCACGCATTTTTTATGTCACCGATCGCCTGGGTGCTAACCCCGCTAACTTCTGTGCGCGCTCGCATCAGCATCTCCCCTAGCGCGCGGAGTTCACTCCGTCCGCCTCGCCATCTTGCCAGCTCTCCCTCCGCAACCGGCCATCTTGTGAACCGTTCCTTGCGCGCTCTCGTGTACGCATTTCATCGCGCGCCTTCCGCGCTCGGTTCACTTCTCCGAGTTCCTTTTGCCTGCGCAAGTTTGGCTGCTTGTTTGTCTGCGTCATTTCGCGTGGGTTGTGCTCGCATTGGGAGTAAGCTGGTTCACGGCGATGTGTTAAAAAAACCTCCAGTTTCCTCGATCGGCGCGAGACGAGGCCGCGCTCCTGGACGCGCGGCGGCTACCATCCCCGCCCTGCAACTGCACAGACAGCTGCACCTGTCATTCCTGGGTTCTTCGCCCACGGTGGAGCTGCTGGGCCTACGCCTAGGGCTGGATCTACTGCTATAACTGACTCCGCCGCCACCCAGGTGTGCCGTGCTATGCGAATCCTGCGCCGCCTTCAGCCGCCTTCGAACCACCGGCCGGAAAACTCCGCTGCTGCGTCAGATTCGCGCTCGTCTCGAGCGCTTGGCGGAGCGCGGCTGCGCTATACGGGCACAGTGGATTTGCGGCATCCAGGGCAACGAACGTGCCGACGAGCTCGTTACCGCAGCACATGAACTCCCTCCTAGCGACGAGCAACGCGCTTTGGAGGACGTGCGTGCGGTAAACGACGACCACCTCCGGACGCAGCACCCAGACCCACGCATCGCAAGAGGTGAGCGAGCGCATTCACAGTGTCAGCGGCCGCTCGCTGACTCGGCTGCAACGCGCAATGATCCTCCGTGCACGCATTGGATGTGTGTGGCCTGGGGAACGACGGATGCGCCATGGACTGGCCACCAGTAACGTGTGTGACGGCTGTGGTGCAGTAGAAACTCATGACATGCTTGGGGCGGTGGAAACCAAACAAACGTCGACTGAAGAGGTTACTAGCAAGACTATCCTCCGACAAAACAGGCAGCGACTCTTACGAAGGGTTTCTTGTTTGTCGTAAAGACTACCGGATACAAAAGCTTGGTTTGATTTTAGGCGGTTTAACGTCAAAGAGAAACTCTCAGATTATGAGATACGCCGTTGTGGAGTGCTCTCCGGAAATTTCTACCACCTGTCACACTAGCGCGACACAACGCCGACGCAGACCCGACAACGACGGTGGCCAACTCGTCGGCCGACCGTGTCTGCGGCCGACCAAGCTGTCACAATAGGCTGATGACGACACCAACACAACCGAAAACCAAATGTCTTCCCAGTGTGACAGACTTTGAGGCCGGGGACACCGACAATTACAACCAGTCTGCCGACTGTCGGTGGTCGTCTTCGCGAGATCGGACACCGAGCAAAAACTTTCTCGGAACGCAAAGCCGACTCTGTACACCACGTCGATGGCGAATACCTTTCAGCACAAATATACGTAAAAAAGTAGAATAAATGCATAATCTTTGACCAAAGCGCGAGCGGGAGCCGCCAATATACTCGGGACCGCCGAATGCGTGTGGAATATCAACGGCAGCGTTTTCCTTTCGGGGCGATTTGCGGCGCGCGTCGGGACCTGTGAGCAATCTTTCCGCGTTTCCGAACTGCACAGAATGGTGCAAAATGAACATAGTACGTGACAAAGAAATGATGAAAAGAAGCGATTATTTTGCTGAAGCCATTAAAGGTGCCGATCCTCCTGCGCGCGCTTCGATCGTTGTGTTTACAGTCATAACGTCTAGCCGCTGCGTCGCTACTTCGCAAGCCAATTTCAACGCTACGTTACGCATCACGAAATAAATATTTGTTCCATAATTCAATGCGTTTCAAGAATTGTGTGCGCAAAAAAGCGCAGAACTTGCGTTTAAACTTTACAACAGAACCAACAGCAGCTGTGGTCCCGCGGCCGGCCCAGTGAAATACGCGAAATCCGGCCAAGGTTTTACGCACTGCACGGCATGATTCAAAACTATCTGCAGTTTACCCTCAGCAAGCTGGACAGTCAGTTAAGCGGTAAACGCTGCGCGACTGCGGTAAACACTGCGCCTTCGAGACTTTCACCTTTCACACTGCAAGACTGCATATCAGATAAAATCATATCTCAACCTCTGAAAGCACCGGTTAGGCCTAACGTTTGTGGTGCATTCTTTTTTAAATTGCATACAGGAACCCTCCCAGTCAAAACATGGATGCAAACATGGATACAAAGAGCCTTTTTGTACCTTAGGGCTCAAACTGTCTACTATGTAGGAAACCTGAAACAGATGAGCACGTGTTCCTGGATTGTTGGGATGCGGTGTTTTACTGGGATGTGTTACAAAGGACACTTAAAGACCTGCCATTGACGCCACGTGGAATTCGGTACTTGACAACTGTTAATGAGGATTTTCAGTATGACCTCATTATGCTATTGGGCCTTCACAGTATTTGGAGGAGTAGGATGGCTTATAGACACTGTGATGTCGATGCACGATTTGTATGGATTATTTTGTTGACCAAGTGTATAAACTAAAAAATATTTGAAGCAGCAAGATGCTGCGGAGGAGGTCTTGAATCTGATGGGCGAACTTGTTGTAATGAAAGTCCATTAGACACGGTTGTCAGCCAAGGGGCATGGCAACCACGATCTTTTACTGATGTATTTGTACCAATTCATGCAATAAAGAAAAAAAAAACGTTTGTGGTGCAGTGTTGCGAAAGTGTGCTGGCACGTTTTGTTGTTCATCGTCTTGTTTTGAATTTCCAAGTCGGCAATAAAGAAATAAAAAGAAATAAAAAAAAGTTTGTGGTGCAGTGGTTAGCGCAGCTAGCTAGCATACAGGAGACCGTAAGTTCGATCCCACGGGTACAGATGTTTTCTTTCTTTTTTTTTTCGTCTTTTAATATACTGTCTCTTATCTGCCATGGACAGCTTTTATTTTTCGAACACTGCCGTTCTGATCCGGCGACCACAACCGTAAAATACTGGGCAGTATTCAGCCTCGGCCCATAATCATGACTGGTGAAGCACTTGTTTTAGTATGGTCGAATTTATGAAATAGAATTAAAAATAAAGCGTCCATTAATTTTAGGAGAATAAAAAAGTAAAATAAAAACGGGAGGTGGTGTAGAAAGGACAATCTCGCATGGCAGAAAAAAAAAATAAAAGGATTAAGAAAGCGAATTGTATAATGACAAGAGAAGAAACTGAGAATGGGAGGGCCTAGTCGGTGGGAAGGCTTCGCACGTTGTCTAGCTAGTATGATATAGCAGTTGGTCGGCTGACAGTTCCCCGCTGGGGTGGTGCAGTGGTAAGACGCCCTGACTACTGTGCCGGAGTATCTGGGTTCGAACCCGACCTCGGCGGCTGCGTTTCGATGGAGGCGAAACGAAGAGGCGTCCGTGTGCTGTGCGATGTCAGCGCACGCTAAAGATCCACAGGTGGTCGAAATTACTCCGCAGCCCTCCACTACGGCTCCTCTTTCTCTCTTTCCGCTTTCACTCCCTCCTTACTCCCTTCCCTTACGGCGTGGTTGCGGTGTCCACAGAAAACAAGTGAGACAGTTACCGCGCCTTTCCCTTCCTATAGAGCAATCAGTGGTCGGCCGACAGCCGTCTTGCAAGCGACGCAACGCCGACACCGACTGTCGGCCGACTGTTTCAGTCGGCGCAGTGTGACGTAGACGCAGACATCAGGAAGGCACTCTGTTGGCAGACCAAATCGGCGCCGTGTCGCGCTCGTGTGACAGGCCCTTAATGGGTACCAGCATCGTACAGCAATCGGGCGCCTTCCTTTTGGTCTCCATCGAAGGTACTGCGCCTTTTCTTTCCAGTAAACCAATTTGAAATGCCGCTGATGCCTGCTGTACTGCGTCGGCTTCAGTACGCTGTGTGGTGCGGCGTTCTAGGAGGCGCCAAATGAAACTCGCACCACGATGATCGGACGCTCGGCGGGGTCGGTGAAATCACCAGTCACGACCGTATGTGACGTCAGTTCCGTTCATATGACCGGAGGTGACGTCACGTTCGGTTAAGGTGATGTCATTAGTGCCAGAGCTCCTCAATACTACCATTAGTGCGAACACACACAGCTCCGCACGATACACGGAACAACCTTCGGCTTAAACAGCATCGGTAATAAAAAACAAAATGCAGTGATGGTGGATGTCCTCTGAAATGAACGCCAGCGACTCTAGAGCGCGCAACCAAACGCGTATCACAACCATGTCATATAAACTATCCTTGGCACGTTACCAAAACTTCGACCAGACGTGCACGCTTAGCAACATTTTGATCCCAACGGCCCCGAGAGTATTTCAACGATATTGCTGATTTATATAAATATAGCTTGTGTAACGGAAGGCGACATGGCGAAACCCAATAACCATTTGAAACAATATTACATGTACAGCACTAAATAAAGTGTAGAGAGAGTATAGCGCGAAGCGATACGCCCACTTAGTGCGCCTCGATCTAGCGTCGCTTATTTCCAGCATCTTTTTCCGAACAGCCCGCACACGGTATGTCTTATTAAATGTTTTTCTTTTTTTTTTTTTTTGATAGGCGTAGCAACTTGCCGTAGTTGGCCACACGGAGAAACCAAGTATATAGAGCTTATTCATGTGACATCATTGCAGCTTTAGTGGCAACCATGGCACGCACAACAGTGGACAGTGATGCGACACATGAGAGGGCTGTGGCTGTGGTGGCGACCAAATGACGCCTTGAGAACTGGATAAGGCATACTAGAATAGTGTTGGTGGCGTTTCGCCATGGCGGGACAGACTCCGTCACAGTAGGGAATTGACTTGGCTAGGGCCTTTCTGGTCCATCTGGTAATAAAAGGGAAGCTTCAGTACCACTAATCCAAAAACGCAATATCGGAGAGGGGGAAATAAAAAGAGAGTGCCTACGGCGAAGCATTATACGGCGTCTGTGAAATCAGAGGTCTGGTTAGACGGCGTTAGAAACGGCGTCTCAAGTGTCCGACAAATAAAAGGCGCGCAGCAGGGAGGACGCCGGAAGACCAAAGCCGTAGCGTCGAAAACATTTTTTGTGTGCTTTCAGTCTCGAACCGTCCGTTATGGCGTCTCCACGACACAGGGTTGCCACAACTGCCGCCTGCTAAACCTGATAGTGAATAAGGTCATGAGGCGAGCATCCTCGAAGAAATATGCGAATATATTCCTCATTCCAGCAAGTGACAACTCCACACACACGAAACGCCATGTAGAACAAACAACAGACACGTGACGCATCCATGCTCATTCGTGCACTCTTGAAACGCTTCATTAGGTAAGCGTTAATTAAATCCTAGAATTTTCTAGAATCGAAATTCCGTCCCGCAGAAAGGAATTCGGAACAGCTGAGTGCGCTCCCGAAGCAACACAATCATCATACCTGTTAAACTGTCATCTGGGCACCTTTTTTGCTTAAAAACCACTTACTTTCGACGCACGATACAACACAATCATACCTGTTAAGATGTCCTCTAGGCGCCTGTCTCGCTTGAAAATCGCTTAAAATGCAACCCACGGAATCAAATTAGAACCATTAGCACACCGAAGTAATACTGTGTAAGCAAAAAAAAAAAGAAAAAATTATAATAACAGTGAGTCGATAAATGGGAAGAGCGCACGCACCTCGCATATCCGCAGAACGCGCCGTCGGGCTTAGCAGCCGATCTCATCTCAAATCTCCGGGGAGCAGCAGCAAGACGTAAAATTCCCCATATGGAGGCAAAAATCGAAAAAAATCGTGGTGAGATGCAGCAATTCGCGCGCATTTCCGAACCCCAAAATAAACGGCTTCTTTCCGCGCACTCGAACGCTGGCCCCTTCTCGACGACGAACACAACCGCGCGATGTCTGATTGTCCGATCTGTCCCAAGTGTGCGGACCGATCTCCGTTCTTCCGGGCGAAAATAAGGCACAATACAGCACCTCAGCGCAAGCGAAATAATACTCACAGCCTTTTCGACGACGAGACCACAGCCGGTAAGCGCAGAAGCATCCTCGCAGTAAATCCCACACGTCAACACGCTGGCCTGGAACACGCCACTTCGCAGCACTTCGCCTCCGACACCTGAGACAGCACCCGCACAAATGAGCACCCACGGAGAGACGAACCGTTGCGTCACTCAAGCCAGGCCCAATAAACTTCTCAGGGGAGAGTCACGTGTTCATTCGCCCGTTGCTGGGCTGTTGCTATGCGCGAAATAAGGTAGCGATGGCGTCTTAACGGTCTTCGCACTGACCCATGGACTGACTAGAATTTCGTTTACATAGACCCATGCTTCCGTTTAGGGGCGGTCGTGTTCCATATCGGCGAAATAATGATACTTGGCGGCTTGCCAAGGCTTCTGGCACGACTCCGTCAGGCCTTGTGGGGAGATGAGGGAAAGCGGGGGGCATTTTGAAACGTTCCGTCTAGTTACAACTGCCGAGAAGGTGTCGCTCTGGAGCCTGGAGGTTTTCCTTCCTCCATGCTCTGAGGTCGTCGTTCTGTTGTCCACGGGCCGCGCGCGGCTGCAGGGCCGGCTCGCGCGTCCGCTTCTCTTTACCACTCGCCTGCTGCCCCAGTTCCTGCAACGGATTTTCTTCTATCCTTTGCAACGCTCGCCTCCATTTTATGCGGCTAAGGACACCGGCGGCTTCTAAAGTAGAGCTTTTTACCTTGCTTGGACTAGTTCCTCACGCATTTTTTATGTCACCGATCGCCTGGGTGCTAACCCCGCGAACTTCTGTGCGCGCCCGCATCAGCATCTCCCCTTGCGCGCGGAGTTCACTCCGTCCGCCTCGCCATCTTGCCAGCTCACCCTCCGCAACCGGCCATCTTGTGAACCGTTCCTTGCGCTCTCGTGTACGCATTTCATCGCGCGCCTTCCGCGCTCGCTTCACTTCTCCGAGTTCCTTTTGCCTGCGCAAGTTTGGCTGCTTGTTTTTGCTTCGCGTATCTTTACCAACTGCGTCATTTCGCGTGGGTTGTGCTCGCATTCGCAGTAAGCTGGTTCAAGGCGATGTGTCAAAAAACACCTCCAGTTTCCTCCATCGGCGCGAGACGAGGCTGCGCTTCTGGACGTGCATCATCGAATAAACATGCAGCGACAACTCCACAACGCACAGATGAAACGCCACGTAGAACAACGCACGCGTGACACATCCATGCGCCTTTGAAGACTCTCGGAACACTTCGCAAAACAATTAAATCTAAGCATTTTCCGGAATCGAAATTGTGGCTCGCAGAAAGTAGTTTGGAACAGCTGAGTGCGCTCCACAAACAACATAATCGTACGTGTTAAACTGTCCTCTAGGCACTTTCTTTTTTTTTTTCTTTTATACAATATTAATCTTGTCCGGTCGAGCCACCCAGAACTCCGTCTCGATTGACAGTAGCTTATGAACTTGCAACGCGCGGAGTGGAGATGAAAGTATTAGAGCATCGAGAATACGGCTGAGCAAAAAAAAAAAAAAGAACAGCGAGACGAGAATTACGCGGAAGTAAGCTAATTGCGCGGCTCGCAGAAGGAGCGGTCACATGCCTAGCGGCCGACATCAGATGTCTCAAATAATCGGGGAAAAGCAGGATGTGAAATTCTCCAACTGACTGCAGAAAATCTTATGGTGGCGCAGTTTCAATCCCCAAAGGTTACTTGGCTTTATTTTTTTTTTTTCCGCGCGCTCGAATGCTGGCCCTTTCTCGGTGACGAACACGACCGTGCGATGTATTTTGTACGATCTTTTCCAAACATGCGAACCAAACTCCATTCTTCCGGGTGAAAATCAAACGCACGCTACAGGACCTCAGCGGAAGCAAAATAATACTCACAGCCTTTTCGACGGCGAGACCACAGCCAGTGAGCGTCGAAGCATCCTCAATGTACATCTCGACCGTCAACACGCTGGCCACGAACACGACACCATCACACCGGCGACCGCACTGCCTCAGCCCGAACGCTCCTGCCGGCACTAAGGCACCCGTGCAAATGAACTCAACGGATAGACGAATAGTTGCGTCACCCAATCCAGGCCCAATAAACTCTCAGGAGAGAGGCACGTGATCATTCGCCAGTTGTTGGCTGTTGCTATGGGCAAAACAAGGTCACCGCCGCTTGCGGCGGGGCTAGTTGTAGCCTAGGCTATCATTGCACCAGCCACGGACGACGGCTGTTGCAGCGCGCGTCTCTCTCTCCCTCTTATTTTCTTTCCTTCTCTACTTCTGTCCGCACGAGGCAGCGGAGGTGGCTCAGCTGCAGAGCCAGTAGCAGGCCCGTCCATTTCCTGTTCCTTTTTCCTACAGTCGCAACAACAAACTTACAAGGTAATGATGGCGTCTTAACGGCCTTCGCACTGACCAGAATCCGCCTTTTGCGGGAAGCTGTGGCGCCATCATGCGGGAAGCAGTGGGAAGCACATTGGACCGCAGCGTAGCAGACTACACGAAAGCGCACCATGCGAAATGGCCACGCCAACGCAGGTAGAAAGCGAAAGCTTCCCCCCCCCCCTTCATTTTTTTTGTCCTCGGGGCGGAAAGTAGTAGCAGTGATTGGTGATGGTGGTGAAAACGTTTATTGTATATTTGGAGGTTAGTTTGACGCGGAGCCTTAAGAGCCTCGGCCTTACAATACTGGGTGGAGACACTAGTCAGGGACCCCATTAGCGGTTGCCGCCGCCCGCGCACGCCTGTAGGTCGCAGCAGCCGAGCAGGGTCGCCTGCCAGTCCTCCCGGGAAGGGTTAGGGATGGGGAGAAGGGATGGGTTTCGTTGGTAGGCCCCATACCATGTGGTAGGTGTCAGCCACCTTCCCACAGTACCGGCACTGGCCTGTGAATTGGGAGTCAAAATGTTTAAGTACTGCCGGGCACAGCATTGTGTTAGTGAAGAGGCGCAGGAGCAGCCTCTCGTTCGCTTTTCCTAACCCTTTGCAGGGGTTAGGGTATTTTCGATGCGAGATTTGATAAAAAATTACAATATCTTATAATGTGTAGGCCGGATTGGAATCGATGTCCTCAGCCGATTCGAGTCCCGAGGAAACTGTTCGGAGAGAAAGCGCGCGGGCAGCTGCGTCAGCTGCCTCGTTCCCTGCAAGACCCTGGTGGCTTCCAGACGAGATATCGGCACCCGGGGTCCATGTCTCGACTGCAATTTTGATATATTCTATAGGCTAAGGGGGTGGTCCACCCTTGGGCTACGTTCCGGCAAGCCCCTCGTGAGTCGATGATGATATATTTAGAAGTGCGGTCTGAGGCGGCGAGTGCAATGGCTACCTCTTCAGCGTGTGTTATAGATTTGGCCTTGAATGTAAAGCCATCGACTGTGTTCCCGTTGTGAACGACTGCGGCCGTATGCCAGCCCCCCGGATGGGGGCCCGAGGCATCCACGTAGACCACACCTGATTTGTTGCCGTAATGTCGGGCCAAGGCTTCCGCCGGCGCCAGGCACCGCCCATAATAGTCTTCTCGTGACATGTTGGCAGGGAGAGGCCGCACTCTGAGGGCGCGTTCTGGGATGTGAGTTCTGGGATGTGAACTGTTTATGTTAAATGTTCAGCCGGGCAAGAAGGCGGTGACCCGAGACTGTCTGTGTAAGGCGGGTATATTGGTCCATCAAATGAGCTTCCCGAAGCTCCCTGAAAGTGTTCACCACCCCTAGGGCCATGAGCCGACTGTTAGAGGTGGAGATTAGAAGGTCGAGGGCACGTTTCATGATTTTTCGGAGGATCCCCTCCAGAATAACATCCTCCTGCTTCCACAAGTGGAGGTAAGGAGTCGAATACAGGATTCGACTGGTTACGAAGGGGTTTGCTAGCCGCAAGGCATCCTTACTTCGCAACCCCCCGCGTTTGTTAGACACCCGGCGGACCATACGGCCCACCTGGTCCCCCACCTGGCGGAGCTTGGCTAGTGTTGTGTCAGGGTGTCTTTGGTGATGGATGAAGAGACCGAGTACTCTGATCTCTTTTGATTCATGAATGGGACCGCTCGCAAGCGAGAGCGAGATTAGTGTAGTGCATCTCAGAGAACGGCGGAGATGCACAAACTGTGATTTGTGGGGGGAACATTGAAGACCACACTATGCTCGCCGCTATTTGCAGGCAGGTTTCAATGTCGCCCACACTGCCCTGCGTTGCCCATAGGGTGATGTCGTCGGCGCAGAGAGCGTGCTGCACGCCTTCGACCTCAGCCAGCTGGGCCGGCAGACGCATCATGGCAATGTTAAAAAGCAGCGGGGAGAGAACTGCGCCCTGAGGTGTGCCTCGCGTGCCGAGCATGAATGGTCCGTGCTCCTTGTCTTGTATTTTGATGTCGAATTGTCGGTCTGTAAGAAATTGTCTTCTATAATTGAAAGTATTGCTGCCACATTGTGTTTCACTTAGATGGGTCAGTGTGACTTCGTGTGTGACGTTATCGAAAGCGCCTTTTACGTCTAGGGCGAGTACAACTCGGTCATTGTGGGGGCGTTCGAATGGGTTGAGAATTTATCTGTTAAGTTGAAGAAAGACATCCTGTGCCGATCTGTGTGAGCGAAATCCGAACATGGTGTCCGCGAAAATGTGCCTGTGTTCAAGATACTCGGATAGCCGTTCGCGCCCCATAGTCTCCATTAGTTTGCCCACACAGGAGGTGAGAGAGATGGGGCGGAGGTTATCCGTGTAGATTGGTTTGCCAGCTTTCGGGATGAAAGTCACGAGTGCCGATTTCCAATCGATGGGTAAGGGGGTTTCCCCTGTCCAGATTGCGTTAATGTATTCGAGTAGGCGCTGGTACGTCGAGTCAGGCAGGTTCGCCAAAGCTTGACGGTGACCTTGTCCCGACCAGGCGCGGTGCCTCTTCATTTTGACTAGACTGGCCCGAAGATCGTGAAGCTGGAAAGGTTTCTCCAGCTCCGAGTTCTCCTTGCCTGCGTAGGAGTAGACCGATCCTCGGGGGTCTTGAGCTATGCACAAGTAGCAGTCCCGAAGCGATTGTGCCAGCTGCATAGTGTTGCCTTTAAAGGAGTAGATTGCTCGGTGTAAATGTTTTTGGGTTTCGGTGCGGGTCTGCGTAGGATTGACGAGAGCTCGGAAGAGCCTCCATGTATTACGGCTAGACATTTGTCGGGCCGCTGTATTGCAACGATCCACCCAGTTCGAGTCAGCTAGCTGGGCCGCGTACTCGGCGGCTCCGCGGGTGATATCGGCAATACGTTCTTTAAGTTTGCGTTTGTGTTTTGACGACGCCAGCGGCGTGTAAGGCTGCGGCGAGCTTCCCAGAGGTGAATGAGGTGATTATCCACGTCCGTTATTGCCTCTGTGAGCTGGATCTGCGTTTCATGTGTGCGAAGGTGTGACATCAGTGACCGGGACCAGTTGGTGTACCCTTGATCTGCTATGGCAATGTTGGTAGTGGCGCGAAATGTTGTCGGAAGGTAGTCCAATTAGGAATGTGGGCTTGTGTGGTAGGACACTTGAGGGGGCGTGTGTAGATCGTGGTATTAAGAAGGCAGTGGTCGCTGCCGAGGGTTTCCTCGGTGTTAACCCAGTCTGCGTGTCGTATGTTGCGAGTGAAGGTAAAATTCGGACACGTGTCCCGCGTCACGGAGTTACCTACAAGTGTTGGGTAAACAGGGTCGATGTGGAGGGTGAGGCCCAGTGTGTGGAAACAAGCTCCGCCAGTTTGCCTCCTCGCAACTCCTCTTTACGGTACCCACACAGCTGACTGGGGGCACTGAAGTCACCCAATATCAGGAGGGGGTCTGGACCCGCTGTCTTCAGCGCGCGGCCAAAGATGTCAGCTAACGTCACTCGATTTAGTTTGGGGGGAGCAGTATTATATGTTCAGTATGTGCATGGGAGGATCTGAGCGACGGTGGGGTAAGATCGTCACCACGACATCGAATAAGGGAGTGTTAGGTCTAGATCCACTTCTGCGGCCGTGTATGATTTGTGTACGAACAGACAGGACAAGGGGTCTCGCTGGAACGTCGTGTAGTTTGTTAATGTGGCCGCCGCTCCTAGAGGGCAACCACGCCGGATAAAGTTTCGAATGTTTCTAAGTAAAGGCGCAGATTCGCGCGTTTTTGGCGGTTCCTGAAGCCCCTACAGTTCCATTGCGTTACCAATAGTGACGGACATGATTGGGGGGGGGGGGGGGGGGGGGGGGGGGGGGGGGGGGACTGCTGGTTAAAGCTATCCCGCCATGAGTGATATTTAGTGAGACTTGCAGTTTCATGTTCACGCAGTATGGGGGAATGTTTCAGCTTTTTCACAATCCACTCATAACGCAGACCATGTAGCGCGAGCCATGGCGTGGGTTGTGTTCGACGTAACAGAATGAGACTCTCTCAGCGTGCAGATTCACGACCGACTTAAATCTATTGTAAAAAAAAAAATCGAAAGGAGAGCGCAGAGGCAAAGAGAGAGAGGGGGATTTCAACGGGCAAAGCAGCCAGGGGTTTGTTGATGCTGCAGAGCTAGGTGTATCGTCTCCTGTGACTTCCGAGCGGCGCATAGTTACCGAGCACAACGCGATCACCGCGGCGCCGGCATGGTGCAATGGGAGTCGCTTCCTCCTCGAGCCATCTACAAGCGTGCAGCTATAGGATTTCATCTACGAAGCTCGGCCCAGAGGCTGTTATCCACACCTCCTGAACAGGGCGTTATTCCGGCCGGAATGCACTCCTGTAGGAAAAGCGCGGCATTTTTCTGGCAATTTATAATTCAGCGCTGTAGCCGGTTTCTGCCCCCAAAACGGATGGGGTCGCAGTGGTGAAAAGGTTCTCGATGCACAGAGAATGGTCATTCTGTTGTGCCTCCGCGGCAATTTCTGCGAATCAACGACTGCATGATGACACATGCGCATGTCGGTCAGGAACCAACCAACGCTGTTCTATGTCTAGAGCGCTCCACTCCGCAAGTGAACGAGCATGAACCCTCCAGGAGACTCATTTGTGCCCGGCGGTTTTCGTGCCGTTGGAGACGCGTTTGGACGAGGATGACGACTTTCAAGCTCCCTAAAAAAGTGCAGCTGATTGCATACATCAAAGAAACAAAGTCCGAATGCTTTGGCGAGAACGAAGACGAGCTTGTATAGTAAAAAAAAAAGAATAACACTGTGCGTCGTGCAAGAGTGTCAAGTGCGGCATATGCTCCGAGCGGCAAAAACACAAATACTACAGGTATGTATGCATCTAAACGAAATATGCATGATGAACAGTACCTACTGGAGTTCGCACACAGCCTGTAACGCACCAGTGATAGCTGCAATGAGGATTTGTTCGGTGTGTGATTGCTTTATGTGCGACGGGGCCTGATGGCGATGTATTCTGTCGTTTGTTTTCTTTATATGCGAAATGGTCAGGTAGCGCAGATATCACAGGCGGCTGTATGCGCTAGACCGTAATATTTAGCATGTTTTATCGTGGCTGCCGCCCGACTAACAAGAAAAAAAAAATACGGTGTTTGTTTGATGCACCGCCTTTCGCGAGCCTCATGACCAGCTCAACCACTCGGCTCGCGAATGGCGGTGCATCATAACAAATACCGTATTTTGTTTTCTTGTTAGTCAGGCGGCAGTCGCGATAAAACATGCTAAATATTACGGTATAGCGCACATAGCCGCCTTGCGCTACCCGGCCCCTTCGCACATAAAGAAACCAAACACGCACCTAACAAATCCTCATTGCGGCTATCACTGTTGGGTTACAGGCTTGGTGCTGACTTCAGTAGGTACTTTTCATCATGCACATTTCCTTTGGATGCATACATACCTGTAACGAAGTGTTTTTCGCACAGTCGAGACTACGCAGTCGGTTACTGAGGTCGCCCATTCACATCTTGACACTTGGTGGCCCTAATTCAAGCTTCACGTCATTGGTGGTCGCGTATCGCCGAAGGGAACCTGAAAAACCGCGTCTGCACCCCGGCACGCCTCGAGAGTGGCAACTGTACGCGGCAGATGTGGTTGGCATCGGTTTGCCAAGCCTACGGCGGTCACCGTGCCACCAGCACCCGTGCACTGGCGGCGACGAGAAACGCCGTCGACGCCGTCCAATATGTTTCCATCAGTCGCCGCTGGCACTTTGCGCATGCGCATAGAACTCGTGCAAAAGGCGGATTTCGTCTGGGTAGGCTCACGCTGATTTACCAAAAAACTGCCTGCCATTTTAGGCGCACTCATGTTCTATATCGGCGAAATAATAAAACTTGGCTGCTTGCCGAGGCTTCTGGCACGATGGCGCTGTGGGGAGATGCGGGAAGGCGGGAAGGAGTGGACGGGGAAGAGGGGGGCATTTTGAAACGTTCCGTCGAGTTACAACTGCCAAGAGTTGCACATCTGAGCGGGCGGCGTCGCTCTGGGACATGGTTTTCTTCTTACCTCCATGCTCTTAAGACCTCGTCCCATTGTCCGTGGTTTTATTATTTATTTATTTTTAACTTCGGCGCCCTTTTTGCGCGCCTGCGTCAGCCTCTCCCTTTGCGCGCGGAGTTCAATCCGCCCACCTGGCCATTTTACGAGGCCTCTGTTCGTGGTTGGCCATCTTGTGAACCGTTCCCCGCACGCTCCTTCATGTGCGCGCTTGTTCGCGCGCGTTCCGCGCTCGCTACACTTCCTCGAATTCGTTTTTCCTGCGCGTCTCAGCCCGCACCC